>NC_139689.1:54337835-54937835 GCF_964106915.1 Podarcis gaigeae
CTGCAGCACAATTGCTGACAGGAGTGAGGCTTTGCTAGCATATTGCACCTGTGCTCAGAGATCTCCACTACAGATGCTGCTGTTGCTATACAAAGTGCTTAACAACTTGGCACCCGTTCACCTATGAAATTGCCTTTCCCTACATGTGCCCACTTGACCGCTTCAATCAGTGGAACTGGCACTGCTACAGGTGCCCGGTGATACCCATTCCGCATTTGTAAGAACTCAGTCACTTCGTGTGACAGCACCTGCCCTTTGTAACTCCCTGCCTATTGATATTGAGCGAGCACCTTCACTCTACTATACCTGATACCTGCTAAAAACATTCCGGTTTAGAAAAGCCTGCCCAGATGCTTAGAAATGCTGGTAGGAATTTTGATGTTTCAGCAGTTTAGCATTTCGTATGATTTAAAATAATTGTTTTCTATTTCCTTGATTCTATCGTTTTATCTTTTTACAATTAAGCGGCATATAAATTTTCTGAAATAAATAAATAATAAATAAAATGTGTCCGTTAGCCATTTTGTTTCATTTCGGGGTTGCCAGATTTCAGCATTTTAACCTAAAGTTCCAGGGTGCACACAAATTAAATGGAAAAAGGATGCTTCTGCATGTTGGCTGCCCAGCCCAGCCTCGGGACCCCCCTTCCTGGCAGGGCTGAAATGCTCTACATGCAGCTTGGCTGAGACTGAGAGGCCTGTTGTGCCATTTCCATCCCAGCCCCTGGGCTGTGAGGAGTTTTGCTTCCCAGGGAGAGGCAGCAGTGAGTGGCAGCAGCTGTGAGGAGGGCAGCGAGAAGGAGAGGAAAAAGAGCGCCGTCAGTCACCTGCTCAAGGTAGACATGGTGCTTCAGAAGAATGACAGAGGGACAGCAGAAGAATTTATTGTGCTATTTGACAGGGGAACGGACTCCCTCGGGAGGTGGGGGACTCTTTTTCTTTGGAGGTTTTTAAGCAGAGGCTGGAAGGCCATCTGCAGGATCAGGCCAAGGCCCATCCAGTCCAGCATCCTCTTCTCAGTTTCCCACCCAGTGCCTGGGGGAAACCAGGGAGCAGAACAGGACCCCTCCTAAGGCTTCCAGCGACTGGTGTGGAGAAGCCTTGCTGCCTGCAAGCGCCTCATGGCTGGGCAGCCGGGGGCACAAGCTATGCAATGGGTGTGGCCTCCGTCACTCCTGAAATTTGTGCATTTAGGGCGAAGGTTTGATGCCAGACCCTCAGCTTGTATTACCAGGGTTCCTGGTGGCTGGGAGGCCTCTGAGCATGTTCAGCTGAATGAACACGGAATTTCCCTTCAGATCTTTGCACTGAATGCACAAAGGTCAGGAACGGGGGGGGGGGGGGATGTTGAGGATGGTGCCTGGGCAGGTGCCCCTACAGAGTTTAGTGCGCTTTGAGCTCATGCCTGCACCATCAGGGTCCAAGCCTTCTTCTTGGGGAGCCGGAATCATAGGCAGGTGACTTTCTGGTTGGCTTTTGCTCTCAGCTTTGAGCTGTCACTCTGCTCCACACATCAGGCTCTGCCATGAGGAATATGCAGACTCTTCGGGTCTGAGCCTCAGCAGACGTGACTTCCTAATTTGACACAAGATTTATAAACAACAAATAAAAGAAAGAAAAAACACCCTCTAAGCAGTTTATGTCAAATAGTATGAAATATTCATTAAAAATACAGTGGTACCTCAGGTTAAGTACTTAATTCATTCCGGAGGTCTATTCTTAACCTGAAACTGTTCTTAACCTGAAGGTACTATTAGCTTTAGCTAATGGGGCCACGATTTCTGTTCCCATCCTGAAGCAAAGTTCTTAACCCAAGGTACTATTTCTGGGTTAGTGGAGTCTGTAACCTGAAGCGTCTGTAACCTGAAGCGTATGTAACCCGAGGTACCACTGTACTGATAAAATCTACCAACTTTAAAAACAAGGAGACATAATGAAGTTGTCAAAATATAGATAAAATCGACAGAGTTGGTTCTTAAACAAAATATCATGTCTGCATATGCTGGCCTAAGGAGGAGTCCCAGGTGCTGCCACAGGCTGGTTCCTTGTACATGTGGAGCAAACTTTATAAGCCCTAGGTAAAACTGCCAGTTCCATAGACCAAAGTGGCTGGGTGTATTTTAGGGCTAAATGTAGGGCTGCTGGCTAACCTGCCATTATGGGAAACTGCTTCTGTAGCTCTAATTTCTGCAATGTCTTCCTGCCCCATCACCATTTCCATTCTCTTCCAACCAAGTGATAAAAACTCTTATCACACAGTTGTTTGACAAAAGTAACCAAGCTTGACCTGTGCTCCAAAATTTGCATCAACATCTCCATGCAAGTTATTTCAGGCTAGCAATCAGTGGGGAATAAACCGTATTTGATGGGGAAAGTACATTCTGCTCAGGGCCAAGTGCCATTTTTTAAAGTCCTGTTGATTTCCATGGGGCAAGTGCTTTCTCTTTGAAATAACGGGACTTAAAAATATCTAAAACACCATATATTCAAAGCTCTGATGGCAGCAAAGTGTATTCTACTACTCAGATATTTAGTAAATATTATGAGTCTCTCTATGATACATCCAAAACATTAAAATAGTATATCTTGGATTATCTGAAGTCAATTCCCCAGTGCTTGAAAACGACAATGTGTTTGATATGAGTGACAGCAGAATAATTTATTGTGACAGTGGAACAGTGGAACAGACTCCCTCAAGAGGCGGGGGCCTCTCCTTCCTTGGAGGTTTTTAAGCAGAGGTTGGATGGTCATCTGTCTTGGATTCTTTAGCTGAGATTCCTGCACTGCAGGGGGTGGGACTAGATGACCCAAGCGGTCCGCTCCCACTCTACCATTGTGGGATTCTATGAATAAATCCCTAGGCTCTGATGGTTCTACTACTCAGTGCTCCCCCCTCCAAGGTTTCTTTATGGATTTTTATTACAAGTATCACAGGTATGTAATAGTGCTGATACAAAAATTTAGGCACATCCAATGGTTATAACACATCAGAAAACCATATGCCTGAAATCAGCAGCAACCTTCCTCCTGCTCCACCTCTTCCCTGGACCCTTGGGGAACACAGGGGAGAAGAAGCTTGCATGCTGTGCTTAGGTGCTCCCCTGCCTGAACTACGGAGAACCTCCAGAAAGGGAGTTAGATCTTTAACTGCCCTATGATCTCCGGAGGAAGGGCAGAATAACAACAACAACAACAACAACAACAATCATTCTAGGTAGAAACATATCTTGTTACAAGGTAAGACTACAAGCTATTTATGATGGGTTTGCTAACAGACTGAAATGGATAACTTTCAAGTATGTCCATCCAGACAAGACTGGCTTTCTCCCAGCCCACCAAATGCTTGACATTATTAGGAATTCAGGAAGTAAAGTAAACTTCTGCAAAGCTAATGGTCACACCCCCATTGCAGTCTTTGTGCTTGGTATTTTATGAAGCCTTCGACTAGACAGAGGGTTCATATTTGATTAAATTAAGTGAAGAAGGTGGACTCTGGAGCAAAATTCACTTGTACATTATATGTTGAGGGGGAATCTATGGAATATCTATGGTAAAAATCAGGATGAACAATCTGGATTCAAAATAAAGCAATCTAAACCATGCAACAAACCTTTCCATGAAATTTGGGGCATATTTAAAGAGTTGTGAGGTGCTGGGGATGATGTTGTTCTTTCAATGGGAAAGATTTAAGCACTTTGTGCCTAAGAAATTTGCAACATATTGCTTGAATTTGAACAACAGGTGGGCTGCTAAACCTGCATGACCCAAGTCTGTGTTTAAACTGCCTCACTTTATTCAGTGGGATTTACTGCAAGTAACTGTACTCAGCTGTGCAGTCTGAGGCTGCAATCCTACGCCACCTTCATTGGGATTAAGAAGATGCACTTCCAAGGAAACTTGCTCAGATTGCACTGCTTGACAACCCTTTCTGTGCCACAGTAATACCAGCAAATTGTTTCTCCTCAGCAACTTAGTAGGGCAACACTTTGATTTAAAATGATTCAAATGAGAAATAGATTACAGTATTTAAACCTTAAATGAACGATAATATTTTTTGTTTGTTTTCCTGCCTTTTATAGTGCTAGCTTTGCCCCCAAGAAAAATGAACAGACATGGACAATGCCTGGCTGCTCTGGCCCCTGGTGACTGGATCCTTTAAGCCTCGTCGGCACATCTCCCAAGCTGAACTCTGCCTACCATCAATGTATGGTTGACTACCAGGCCATGCTAATGCCATTTCTCACGGAATGGTAGCCTAACAAACATTCTATAAGAAAAATCTCAAAGTTAGTTAGAGAGAGGAAAAATCTTGCACCTAAATCTCCCCTCTACCCAGGAATGTAAATTTACCTAACTTCCTGCTTTTCATTTCCCTTATTTTCCTGAGTCATCTTTAATTTCCTTTTATTAGACTGTTCTAATAAGGCTAGCAGGTGTGTGCGTGCTCTCATCTGGTTGCCCCATCTCAAAAAAGAGCATCACAGACCTAGAAAGGGGCAACCAAAATGATCGACACTGATCACCCAAAGAAACTAAACAAAAAGTTCAGGATGAATAAAAGGAAGACCGACACACATCACACAAGAAGCAGTGGAATTCACGGTCAGGAGATGGGGGGGGTGCTCATTAGCTTGAATGGCTTTAAAGAAGAATTAGACACTTTTTTATTGGGAACTAGGTCTATCAGTGGTGATTAGCTATACTTGAGAAATCGAACTTCCACCTTCAGAGGCAGTAAACCTTGAATATCACAGCCAGGACCAAACTCAGAGCTGGACTGTTGCCTTCGTCCCCTGCTGCAGATTTCTCCAGAACCTCGGCCTGGTTGCTGCTTGAGGCAGAATGGTGGACTTGGTGCTCCCATGGCCTGATCCAACAGCACTTTTTCAACTCTTACATAAAAAGCGCACATAGTTTTCCTTGAACTGAAAATGTAGTTTATTCTGGATGAATGTATTGGATATCCTTGTCCAAAATTGCAAACAGGCTTTAATTAAAAGTGTTCCATATCTCCACCACCAGCTCATAATTAACTTTATTATGGGGATTTAATAAAGTAGACCTCTCAATTCCTATGTAAGATTCTACTTTAGAACCATTTTAATTCTATTTTTAATTTCCTCTCCAGCAGACCACAAATAATAACTAACGAAAAGGTCCATTTCTAGAAACAAAACCTGCGAAACATAAAGGCTTTCTCTCATTTCCATTAAGCTTGTTCCCCATCCCCCAGGACTATCAAGATGTGTAAGAAACAAAGTTATAATTTGTTAAGACCAATTCATTTCCTCCTTTTCTCTGTTGGCACATCTATATGTAACTTTTCTATAGAAAAACAATGTTTAGTCATGGTTTCTACCATAGCTACTTATAGGAATTTGCTGTTGGTTACATGTCTTCCACCTCAGGGACCTGCACACCAGGTGAGTTTGCCCCTGGCCCTTTGCACACACAGCCTGGCAAACAACATGCAACTAAAGCCACAGTCCTCTACATGCCACCAAAGGTACCTCCAAGCAAACCATACAGGAATAGGCCACAAACCTGAAGCATCTATATGCCTGTTTTTTAAAAAACAACAACAACAAATTACTAAAATAAAGAAGAAATTAATTGGGAACACACACACAAAATAATTTACAGAAAATGCAATATAATTATATTTTTTGTAGTCATCCGTTATCACAGCACTTCAATTCTAGCTAGAATAACCAATAGACTGTTTATTAAGAACACTTTCTTCTTGTCAGGCCAATTTATATCAATATATGTGATAAAAGAAGGTAAATATTCTCTTCGTAATAATTTCAAACCTCTCCTTCCTTGCTTTCACTTCTCTGTATTTGAAATTCTGTAAAGGGGTGGGGGGGAGCTTCATTTTTTAACACAAATGATACAAAAATACCTAAGAGTCAGAGGTACAGAACCTGCGGCAAGTCAGGCACAACAACCCCACTGCAATGAATGGGCCTAAATCTGCATGGGATTGCAGCCCTGGGATTGCAGAGGTCAGCAAGGTATATTATTATGGACATATTCTGCTTCATTTTAACCCAAGTAGTAAAGGCAGCATCATACAAAACCAGCCGACCAGAAGCAAGAGGACAGGACAGGGGTCTTGGCATCTTGAAGAGCTGGAGATGGGGTTTGGGCAGAGGCCGCCTTTCTCTTTCCTGCGTGACAAGATGCGTTGGCCAAAATCCTCTTTTCAGTAACATAAATTGGTACAGGGCCTCTGTGATGCTTTCCATTTGGTCACCTTGTACAAAACCTACATGCACCTTGGTCAGGAAAAGCAAAATATTAAGGGATTTTGAATGCTATGGCTGGTATCCCAAGTAAGTCATACTCAAATAAGCCTTTGTTTCAGTAGCTCCGCTCTGAGGATGACTAACATTGGCCAGTACTCCCTATTTATTGAACATGCCAATACAAAATAAAAAGGAGAACTGGCTCCAGCGTGCTCTTTACCGTAGCTCAAAGACACAAAATAGGAATATTTGGCTCACAAATGAATAGGATGGTGTGGAATGGGAAGAAGACACTCAATAGTTTACGGAACTTGTATAATAACTCAAGACTTAAAGAATAAAATACTGAGATGAGGACAAGAGTCTTCTGTCTATTTGTTTTGTTCAGTTCCAAGATGTTTTAGGAGCTGTATTCATTAATTCTGACATTGCTTCCGAATTTTTCTTGGACTGTTCAAGGCATTTCAAGTGACAAAGGATTCCATCGACTTGAAATGCTGGACACATTTTCGCACCTCACGTAGATAGGCAAAAGGATTCCGAAAATGCCTCCAATCAACATATTGTTCACCTGCTCAGCTTGTTCCAGTTTGCTTACTTGAGTATCTGACAGCCCTTGTGTGTCTGCTGACTCCAGTTTTAAACGAGTGACATCCCATTAATTTCAATGGGGCAGATTAAAATGATTAATGCAGTTGCCGCTGACCTGGCGTTACATGGACAGTCCTTTTCACTGTTTCAATTTGCAACTTTCCCCCTTTCTCCATGGAGAAGGGATTCGCTGTTGATAAGGGAAGAGAAAGAAAAACTACCCTTTTTTATTTCCCCCTCCCCCTGCTTACATTAATCTACTTAAACTTTTGCTTGCATTCCTCCCGGATCGCTTTAGCTGTCAGATGCTTCTGTTTTGAACAATGCAAGCAGCAACCTCAGTCCAGCAGCTGATTCTGCAAAGCACCCCTTCCTGAGGCCGTTTCACAGGGTCTGTGCTGATGCCAGTGTGACAAAGAGCAGCTCTTGCCTGGCCACCTGTGACAGTTAAGGATTTCCTCCAGGTGACCAACGGAAGCCTTCCAACAAATGGCTTCCTTTCTCTCTGGGCTGCTGGTGTTGCCACAAATGCCCCAGGTAAGCAAGTTATGGATAGGTAGCCTAGGGAAAATAGTGTAGGTGATTGACTTTGGAGGTCATGTGTAAAAAGTGGTTATATCACATGATTCCCAAATAGTGAGTCAAGAAGACCAAGATACGTGCTTATGGGAGCTATACGTTTCTGAACTGATATATCCAGTGTGGAGGACAACACAGCAAAAAATAAAGGGGGAAAGGGGCAAACTATCGTTCTGAGCCCTAAGGCTGTCTCAGTAAAATCCTACAGAGCCAGCAACACATATTCATGCAACTTTTACGCTTTTATTTGACAGCAGGTGCCATATGCCAGTTTATGGGCTTCCCAAAGCCATGTGTTTGGCTGCTGTGAGGGATGGATGCTAGACCAGAGAGGCCTTTCGTAGACAGCCACTCACCTGGTCAACTGGCCAGTCAGAGTTTCCTTCAGGCAACTAAAGAGGAAATTTCAAAGACTATTTTGTCCTGTGCCCTGCCTTTCTGGAAATGACACTCCTGTGCACCTCTTTCCATATAAATAGACACACACACTTTTTAGATGAAGAAAAGAGTAGCAAGCTGGTAACATTTGTAGACCTCTTGACAAGTCTTCCATAAACACGGAAGGGAAGCTCTTTTGAAGGGGATCCTCCGAAAGCACCATCCGTTTCACAGCCAATGCTTCTACATAATATCCAGGGCAGCCTGGATCCACTTGACTAAGCCAGTCACACAACATAATTTTCGTGGCACTTGTATGCATGCGATAAAAAAAGAATATTCCTATCACTCTCCTGTACTTTGGTCTTATTTCCTTTTAGCTGGCTGTGCCCCCAAAAATCTTATTGGCTCAGCACTCGTTGAACTGAATGGGTGGCCAGCTAAGGCTCATCATTGGAATACATATCATCACCCAATCCATGCATGGCCTGGCTAAGGCAGATTTGGGTTACAATCTGTTCTGTATGAAAATGTCCTAGAAATACCTGTTTCCTTTTAGAACATAATGCACACATGCCTTGAATAGGTGAGCCACACAAACCACAGGACTACTTGCCTCATGTAATTAGCTTTACTCATAGCCATTGTGCTGACAATCTGTTAAAGAGGAATTGCAGCAGGGTCTACCTGTCTCTAATGAGATTCATGCTTTTATTTCCAAACTACCACATCATTAGTGTTTGAAAAGATCAACCCTGGGACTTGTGAGTGTGTACACACAGTCACATATCCAGTTCATCCCCTAAATGTTCTTTTCTTAGGTCCTGGGAGGAGCTCTAGAGCATTATGAACCTCCCTCTCAGTGGGCAGAGATCAATCTGCTTTGGAGGTCCTACGTTGATCAGCATTGAAAAGGTCCACTGCTGTGGCTTTCCTAATGGTGGTAATCTGCAGGTGGTAAAGGCATTCTGAAGCATCTTGGAGGAAGCTTTGTATCCCTCCACAAATATTCCCCTTTGCCTTTACCACCTGTGGAGAGCCAAGAGTGGGACAGCCTGGGCAATGGGTCTTCCCTTGCTCCTTGGGGAGGGAGGGAGGGAGGGAGGGAGGGGAGGGAACTATGCCATCCCTGAAGCTGATGTGGATATTTTCTCTCCCATTGGAATTGGTGGGAGAGAACATTTTAAAAAGAAAGATACTGCAAGAAAAAGGGGGAGAGGCTGGGGGAAAAGCCATTCCTCCTCTGTCTTCCTTTGTGGCTGCTGTGAGCCTGGAAGGCCTGAGGAAGTGGTGGTTCCCCTGGCATGGGCGCGTCCCATCCTGCCACCTGACCTCCCTAGGACTGCTCTGCACGTCTGCAAAGAGTAAGGTTGAAATGTGATTGCAAACTGTAGCTGCTAACTTGGTCATAACAAATGCTGAACCACGTCCTGCTTAGTACTATCTGGGAATTAAATTTTAGCTTGGATTTCCTGCCCTTTACTAATATGAAATTATTCTAAATGTAAACAAAGGTATGGCAATATCTTGTAACCTATACTTACAATGATTGGCTTTGCAAAATATTGGGACCCAAGCCTTTTTGCTTAGGATGTAAGCATGCAACTTCAAATTCTGTAGTGAATAGAGTGGTAGATATGGGTGTGGGAAAGTCAAGGTTCAAATCCCCACCCAGCCATCGCTTGCTGGCTATTAACTAAAACAGTCAAATGACCTTTCAGGTTCAGAAGCAGTAAACCTACCCCCAGGCGCCATAGGTGTGGGACGTACAACAGGGGAAGGATGTGTCTGCCTTCCTACATCCCAGATACTTTTGCCAAACCATTGGAAACAAAATGATGGACCTTTGCCATGACCTAGCATGGATCCGCAACCTTGGGCCACACACACCCAGGTTGCTGCAAGGCTAAAATGCTATTCTAAGCTCTTTGTATTAAGGGCTGGATACCAATATAAAAAATAAATTAAATATCAACAAAGGAATATAAATAGCTTTTATTTCACTTACTAACATAAACAGAACTGTAAAAGTCCACCCCTGCTGATGAAGCGTGCAAGCCTATGCATGCCTACTCATAAGTAAAACACACTTAATTCAATTGAACTTACTCCCAGGAAGTGTATATAGGATTGCAACTAAAGTTGGCCATTTCTGCTCTAGACTACAACTGTAAATAGCTTATGTCCACCAAAATATATCTGCAGATATAGCTGAGTCTGAAGTTTCTGTTTATTTCCTTAAAATAGACTGCTTTCAAACATTACAAATCTAATTCCCCTATTACCACAAATTTCAAAACTGTTTCTGCTGGCCTACAAACTATTTCAACTTTTTAAAAATCAACAACAATCCCCCACACCAAATTTTAATGAAGGGGGGCATTGATGCACATGGGCAAAGGCAGGATTTATGGGGGGGCAGGCTTCATGGGGGGGGGGGAGGCAGAACCTCAGTTTGTGAAGTATTTTTGTAGATTTACTTGATTTGGCCCTGCCCATGTTGATGCACAGCATTGCAATTCATGGTGGGTGCATCAAGCACATGCTGAAACATTCAAGGGTAGTCCAATAATATGTGGCAAGTGCTCAATTATATCTTTATTCCCACTACAACTTCAGTGTATGCAATAATAAACCAACTCCCCATTTCTAAACACATCTGCTGGGTGTGGGTGGAAAGTTGCCTCTGATTCAAAACTTTATTTGCTGTGGAGGTTTCTTTTTCTTTCTTTTTCTTCTTAAAAATAGTGCTCTCTGGCAAACATCCCAATAAATCTCGGGCAACCTTTTTGTGAGAGCCTCCAACAAACAGAGCTGCACTTATCAGAGTGAAGCTGATATGTTCCAACTGGTCATCCTGGTGTGAATTTGCACTTCTAATAGTTCTTTAGGGTTGCACACCTTAGCACATTTAAATTGGTAGATTTACCAATCAGATTTAAGGGCACACTTTCTTTCTTTTTTCTTGTTGAATGAAAATGAAAATATTAAAGATATTTTCCACCAAAAATGAATAGTAGCTTTTACTAAATTCTAAATTCTCATATTTTCTTCTTTAAAAAAAAGTACCTATTTTGAGGTTTCAGTAATATGTAACTGCTGCTTAAAAGTAATACGTTAAAGCAGGTTGCTAATCAATCAACTGAACATTATTTAATCAATTGACAGATTTAAAAATGTTTAATTGTACCAATTAGAAGTTCATTTATACTGATACAACAGCAACAGATAATTTTGATGCAGCAATCTCTGAACCTACAAATAGGCAAAAATGCCCTGTATGGCATATGGCATTGTAGATTCCCAAGAAGAATTGTAGCATGATGCTTCTAATTTTGAGAGTTTGCAACTAATTCAAAACCTTAGCAATATAAATTGAATCTTGAAATGTCAAAGTTCAGTTTGAAATATCTGGAGAACTTAGCTTTGTATCAAAATAACCAACGTTACATCATCACTGCAAGTTATTATCTAGCTCATATTAAATGTAAACTATTTTGAGCTGGTAATCTATTTGGTATATTTTCAATTATATAACTAGAAATAGATATAAATATGAGTTCACTGTCTACAGAGAAGACAGAAATATCTGCCAGCATGCCCTTCACCACTTATTTCAGATTGCAACCTCTTAAATAAATTTCCGGAACTCTATTTTTACATGTGTATAATATTAATGCACACTATTTTGAAAGGGTAGGATCCAGTACCTGGTCCTCAAAAATGGATTGTATATTTACAGCCTATATCAGCTTAAAATAAACTTTTTTGCCTACCTTGATCCAAAACAAGCATTCTCTTTTGGACACGGACACCCGGTCTTAAAAGTCTGAAGGAGCTGCAAAGTGTTTATGAGCTACAAGAAGCTTAACTCAATATGAAACAAAGTGTCCTGAGACCTCTTATTTCCTGTTGATAATTGGCTAGCTTTTCCGTTTGTTTATTTATTTAGTTATTGTCAAATAATTATGAGGAATGAAATGAAACAAATTTACAACTGAGAAAATCAATTCAGTCCCTCCCTTCAACCGGGGTTCAGTCCTTTGCATAAGGTATCATATTTGTTCAAAAAGAAGAAACTTAGGTTTAATAGTGTAGCTCAAAGACCAAAACTGAAAGCATTGCAAAACCTTATTCCTAAACCTTCTGATCAACACTTTTTGTGTATTTTAAAGGTATCTCACAGGCTGATCTCACTTCATCCGATGTAAATCCCATTCACATCCAACTACTGCAGCCTTACTTCCAGTTCATTTCAAGGAGATAGTTAAGCGCATCAAACTGAAGAAACGTGCTTTAAAAAATGTTCCAGTGGTGCATACAATCCAGTGCTCTTAAGCACCCTAATTAATGTCTACAATCCATTGATTTAAAATTAATGCAGCTGTTTTCAGTACCTCAGATATTCAGCTCAATCTGATGCATACCCCTTGATGCTCTTACTGAGTTCAGTTAAACATGCTCCAAAGTAGGTGTGCATATGGTTCTTAAAAAAAAAAAAACACACACAGTATATTAATGAATTGTTTAGATCAAATGTTTCCTGTTCATGGACTGGGAGAAAAACTTAGCCTTATAAACATTAAGAAATTGCGATAATTGGAGAAATTTAGGATATGAACTTCCTAAAATCTTGCCTAGTAAAATGCTTGTTTGGCAAGGCTTGATCTGGTGCTAATTTTTTTGGTGCAATCCTATGCTGATTTACTTGTTAAGTTCTAGCGTTTTAATGAGGTTTGCTCCATAGTAAGTGTGGTCTAAATGTCCAGTTTTCTTCACTCCTGTTGCTTTTCTAATGTTTGTCCATGGAAGTAACGGCAACAGCATATCAGCAGCCATCTTGATGGCAAGTGCAGTAAATTTCTTCATTCTTCCTCTTCATTTCTACATGTAAACTTATCAGAAAAGATCTATTGCATAGAACTTTCTATGGAAACTATTTCTACAGTAGGACTACTTTTAGAAAATGACCTTCTGACCCATTTTTGGTTCAGTTTATGGACTTAGAACAATTTTAAGAATGCTAATTTCATAGCCCACACATGGCCATATAAGTGTCACAGACTCTATAGCAATGAGCATTTATTTGCAAGTGGCTAATATAGCAACAATAAGGTATAAACTTTCTGGAAACCTCTTTAAAAATGCTTGTTTTTCTAATGATATTAGAGAATCTATTTACCTTTCAAAAATATTCAGGGGCATGCAAACATGACTTCATTCCTTGAACTGTAATAATAAAATTTAAAGTGCAATCTAGAAGATCCAAAGTGTAATTCCCCCCCCACACACACACGTTAGTCATGAACAATAAGAAAATGTCTACTATCTCCTGAATAAAACTTACATATCTAACCTAGTTTTCTGACAACTGCCAAACTTGTCTGCTGTGTCTTGTAAGTCTTGGATTACTTTTACAACTACTGTACTTTAACTTCAAAGATTCCTTTAAAGTGTATATATTTAGATTCCAGTTAACATAGTCTTACTCTCTGGGTGTTGAGCTGGGCCACATAAGGAAACTTTTTTTACTAGTGGGATAAACTTCCACAGCCTCAGTTACATCTAATAAAGTAGATGTAAGCTCATGCTATGGTGAATTTGTCAGAAGCCTGTTCCCTCTGCTCCATGGGGCTACTGGGGGTCCCATCTGCAAACCTGGAGGGGATGTCAATCATCACGAGTCCCCCTTTGGATCTTTCAGTGAACATATATGGCACTTTTTTCTCTTTTTTACATCTTTATGAAAATTAATAGAAATTACATTGGGTTCTTTCTCCCCACTTTTTTAGGAGGGGGTTGCCAATAATAATCATCATGAAATTCTTGTAACACCACATTTATTCATAAAACAACATTCCACTACTAACATCCAAGCCCACCGAGTTGTCTCCCCAGCCTGCCGCGCGCAGCTTGGCGCTGCCTCGGAGCTTTGCTTGTCGTTTATTCCTCCACCCCGAACCACTTTCAGAAACGGGGGGTCGGGGAGGGGAGCAAAACCTTGTCTCCTTCGGGCAGATCACAATCGAATCCTTGGACTAGGAATGGATCGGTCGTTAGACAGACAGATCTAATCACCTCTCAGACCAGAAAAACAAACTTAGCAGGCAGCTCCTGAAGTTTAGAGGCGCGGGAGGCTCTGCACAAAGTTGCTGCTGCTTTCCTTCAACTCGACAGCCAGGATCGCGCGCACTTTGCCGGCGGGCTCGGGCGCTCTTTCCGCGGGCAGCCGCTCGCTCCCCGGCGGAGTTGGCGCTGCTTTTCCCCACCAGAACTTTTCTCTCCTGAAAAAGTTTTCTGCCGCGACGCACGGGAGGGGAAAGAGAGAGGGAGAGGGAGAGGGAAGAGCGCAAGGCGGGAAGGCGCGCCGCGGGCGAGACGGTACCTGCTCCGGGCGCGGCGGGATGTCGGCGGCTGGCGGGGCCGAGCTCTCGGTGTGGCAGCGGCGGCGGCGGCGGCAGCAGCAGCGCGCCCGCAGGCAGCTCGGCTCCGTCGGCGCCCCAGCCCACTTCCGCCCGCCAAGGCAGCATCGCGGCGGCGGCGGCGCCCAACCTGCTCCCTCGCCGGCGGCGCAGAAAGCGCGCCGCGCTCGCCCAGCCCGTCAGCTGACGAGGAACCCCCCCCCCCCGCCGCCGGGCCGGGAGGGGCGCACCTGGCAGAGACAACCTGGCCGGCCGGCGAGGGGGAGGCGCCCACTGGCTGCCCCTCGCCCGCCCCGCCGAGCGCCAGGTGCGCCGCCTGGTTGGACGTGCGCTCTCCGCGCGCAAAGCGCCCCCGAAGAAAACGCACAGAAAGTGGGGCGGCCCGTGGGGTGCAGGCGGCGGGGCCACCTCACAGTTAGATCCCGCTTGCTCGCAGGGGGAAACCTCCCAGGGGCTTCCATTTTATTTGGTGTTTTTTTTGTTTTGTTTTTAGAAAAACCATAGCTAAAACATTTACAGCATGATTTAAACCATGCGGAGAGTTGAGAACCCTGACAGAGCGGACGAAAACAAAGTGAAAACACCTGCAGACCTTGCAAGCAACCGGGGAGGCTTCCCTGCAGGAGAATGTCTGGAGCAGCTCAGAAAAGAGGCGGCGGGAGGCGCCCTCTCGCTGTCCAGAGGCGGGGAGTACCAAAGGGTCAGTGGCGCCACACGAAAAGGACGGCGTTTCTCTCGCCATCCCTCCTCATCTTGCACCCCTTATCACAGCGATCTCTACTTGGAAAGGACGCCCTGGTTTTCAGTACAGTTATACTGTGTTACTCAGAAGTAAAATCTCATTGAGCGCAACCGGGTTGAATTTGAGTAACTGCGCTTAAGACCGAAACCTACCTGCTGCTTTCCACGCAGGAGTTCTGCGCCGTGGGAAACGGCACTTGGGTTTCCGGCTGGAGCACTTTCCCCCAGACACTTAGGGAGCATAGGGAGGCGCATGAAGCCTCCATGTAGGTTGCTGGGAGTTCGGGCTGGTGCACCTGCTGGGAAGCCGTGGAAGTGGATGTGCCCAACTGCATCCACATGGCAGCAAGTGTAAGGCCATTCGGGCAGGATGACCTGGCCAGCAGACTAGTTTCTCTCTTTTTTGAGTAGCTCCTGTTCATCCGTGGTGAAGTAGATTAAATGCTCCAAGCAGGTGAGCAGGGATGGACCACACTAGTGCCAATCCCAGAATGGGCTGCCTGCTGTAAGGAAGATGCCAGTTCCAAGAGGAAGCATCCACACCTGCCAAAAAAGTATGAAAACTGGCTGAAGATGTTGGAAGATGGCTATTATACTGTTTCTCCCAGTTAAACATTCCCAGCTCCCCCAACTGTTCCTCATCAGTCTTGGCTTCCAGATCCTTGATCATCTTGGCCATCCTCTTCCACACACCTTCCAGCTTATCAATATCCTTCTTAAACAGTGGTGTCTCTGGTCTCTGGACTCTAGACGGGTTCTAACCAAAGCAGAATAGAGTGGCACTATGGCTCTCTTTGATGTGGTGTGTTGAACCAAAGGTGAGACTGCTCTGGAAGGTTTGCAAGTGCCACCATGGTAGTCAAGATCACCCTGTGGGCCCTGGGGTGCTGGGCTCTGGGCCCAGAAAGGGCAGTGATCTGTCAGCCTTGGATAGTTGGCACCTATTCCCTCACCTGTCAGGTGGATTGAAGAGAGGTTCTGGCCAAGCTGATGTGTGCTGCTTCTTGTATAAGTAACGTCTACATGTTTAACTGGGTGCAGACAAGCAATAACACAGGCTTGCTGATATGGTTGTCCGTCTCGCGTCTGTAAGGTCAGACAGGCTCTGTTTGCTGTGCTGTAGGTTTACACTTTTCTTTGGGACTCCCTACCTCAGAGCTTTCCAAACTGTGTGTCACGAAACGTCAAGTGTGTGGGCTGCAGTGCGTCGGTGTGTTGTGCAAAGGCTCTCCACGCTCCTCCTGGGGCTGGAAAGGGGTTCGTTTAGCCTACCTTAGCTTAGCTCCATCCTTCTTGTCCTTCTGCTGCCAGGTGAAGACTGTTGTGTTCCTTTTGGAAACTTGCTCCTTTTAGGGAAAGGGGTTTTAACGTGATTTTTCCATTGTTTTAATTCCACTATAGTTTAATTTTTGTATTTTGTATTTTTTTTTATCTTTTATGTTCATATTGGTTTTTGTAAGCCGCTTTGAAACTCAGTTGTGGGGAAAAGGTTGGGTATGTAATAGTAGTAGTATTAATAATAAATATAATACAATATAAAAAAGATGCATTGGATAAATACACAATGCCTAAAGACAATGCTTTCTCTGTTTTGCATAACTGAAAGAGCATACTTATATTTTAATTTAAAAATAAGACAAAACATAAAACTTATACTGCACACGACTGAACTGTAAGCTGAGTGAGGCTGCTACTCACCCACCTGAGTGCGCACAGCACTGCCAGGAGCACACCCCCCCCCTCTCCGGGCTGGGTGGGAGGTGAGGCATCTCCTGCATCTCCTCCCTTCCCCTCCTCAAAGGGCTAAGGGGGGGGGGGCAGGATTTCAGCCCTGATTAAATTAAAAATGTATGATGTTGGGTGTAATATAGAAATGGAAGCATGGGGACGATTGTGGAACACGGACCCAATATTTACAGCATGTTATGGTTTAAGAGAAAATTATATGAAAATGCTATATAGATGGTACCTAACACCTAGTGGATTGGCAAAAATGTATAAGTCAAAGTCAAGTACGGTAAGTGGTGGAAACGTGGTGGTCTTATAATAAGGTTAAAGCTTGCTGGGAAATGATATATAATGAATTGAAAAAGATGTTTAAGATACCATTTATGTATAAAAAAACTCAGAAACCTTTCTCTTAGGAATTATAGGATTAGAACTACCCAAACAGTATAGAAATTTGTTTATGTACTCTACTACAGCCGCAAGAATGTTATTTGCCCAAAAGTGGAATGATGAAGAGGCCCCAACAAAAAAAGATTGGATACAGAAACTAATGGCATATGCAGAAATGGCGAAACTTACCGGAAGAATAAGAAATCAAGATTACAAACTCTTTAGAAAGGAGCGGAAGTGATTTATTGAGTATTTTCAAACAAATTGTAAACAGATTAAGACATTGGCAGAATTATTGTAAAAACCTGCAGTTTTTTTAAAAAAGTGAGATATATATTAGAATAGACAAATAAAAGAATAAGTTAAAACAATTTGGAGTATGCAGGATAAGATGAAAATAAATTTAAGGAACCACAGAAAGAGGAGGAAGGGAGTCCAAATTTAAAATGTTAAAAATTGGCAAAATTATTGTTGTAATGTATATAAATATAAATCATAAATATTTTTTTAAAAATAAAATGTAAAAAGGTATGCACATGTGACATTTTCCCCATTACAGGGGAATTTTTTTGTGGTTGCTGCTGTCATGCAGCTGTTAAAGGCAAAGGACATAAGATCTTGAGGCTTTTTAGTAGTCCTGCAGTTGAAGAAGATCCCCATTGGGGGGAAATGCTGGGGGGGGCTTTTCTGCCCACTTTTTGGTAGCTGGGGGGGGTGTAACTCGTGCATTTTACAATAGTGCAAGCAGTAACTTTTGAGGTTTCCAACTATTTTATGTGATCATTCCCCCTCCCCTCCCCCTCCCCCTCCCCCTCCCAATACATTTTATTTATGTGATGTGTGTGTGTGTGCGTATCTTATTATTGGAAAACATCTAAAAACACATTTTTAGTACTTTGAGGGGGTTTTCTACAATCAATTGGTATAAAAAATGAAAATAAATAAACGTTAATGGAAATTTTAAAAAACAGCATCTTTTATAAGCAACAAGTAAAACATTTTTGGCAGCTGATTATTCGGTATTCACAAGATTATCAATTAGCCACAGAGACTGGATTAGAAGGAACAAACTTTACTAAGCAGTTAAGATGTGTCCTAGATATTTTATTTCAAACGCGGCAAATCTGCCCTTCACTTGGTGTAGGTCTGTCTTGTGGCACCTGCGTAGAACTTGCTTCAGTCTCTCCTTACATTCCTCTTTGGTCTTCCACCCACATCGGGATATCATCTGTGCAGCCTATCCAATGCCCTCAAATGTCTGTGGGGTCACAGACCTTGGGGTCATAGAACTTGGGAGCTGGAGACCTAATGGCATCCTTGTAAACTGGTACCTGCCAAAAGACATATTAAATGTACTTAGCCTGGAATTTCCATCATCAAGCTGAAAATGCCAGAATCCGCTACTGGCATCGATGATGGTAAACACTTCTGCTAGCTTACTGGTACTTTCTTGTATGGTAGGCAACAGAACATGTTCTTTTTAAAATTGTCTCTTGGGGCTAAACAAATTATTGTCTGGTCTTGGCTAGGCTTGTCTACAACCAAGATTGAATTCATCCACTCTGGAGTTCTACCTTAACTCTCACTTTCAACTGTCTGTGAGAAGCAGTTCTTCTGGACTTTATCCCTTAGTGTCACAGAGTCTCCCACAAAGATGTGCTCTCCCAAACCCACACCCCCAGCATGTTCACACTCTTGTCTCAGCGATGTCTAGGCTGGCTTGGTCATGTCCACAGAATGGAAGATGGCAGGATCTTTGGGGAGGATGTGCTCTAACGGGTGCAGGATTTGGGCGCCAGGCCAGTTGGCAGACCAACTCTATGCTCCAAAGATGTCTGCAAATGTGACGTGAAGGCTGGCCACATGAACATGTGGGAATCCCTTGCAAATGACTGCAGTGCCTGGAGATAGACAATCAGGTCCTGCATCCAGTGACCAGAGGAGGAATGGCCATTGGGAGGAGTGCAAAGAGAAGAAATGCCCTGGTGCATCTGCAGCCGCATAACCAGACACCTTCATCTGCCCCAGGTACAACAATCCATGGCAGATGGCCATCCAACCTCTGCTTAAAAACCAAATCATTAGCATTTTTATCTGGTTCATCCACTTAAGAGACTCGTGCTCTTCCAACTGAGCTATCTCCAAAATCTCACCCAATTAATGTGACATGAATGCAGGCATCTATTGCAACAATCCTTAAATTCATAAATTTGGCAGCTCCTAAAGTACTGTTATGAGTTTGTGGGTGCCAGGGCATGTGGGTGCAAGACACCCATAATTCCTGGATTTAGTAAATGATAGAATTTGATCAATGTCTGGAGAGTTAAACTGGGATGTCAGATTCTTAATAGTTGGATTTAGCTTCTCATATTCAAAAGATCGCCTGAGAGATGTGCCATTAGCAGAGAGCAAAGACGGAGATGGGCTATCAGCAAAGCAAAGACTCTGTGCCAGAAGGCAAATGGAGGTGGGAATCTCTCCCTGAGCTCTGAGATCATTAGTCCAAATACAACACCAGAGTTTTTGTTTGGAGGAAACTTTAGGATTTCCATTGGCTGTGGTGTGATCAAGGGGAAAGGGTGTCAGTCTGTTAAATGCAGCAAGCTGGGGAGGGGATCCGGAGCGCAATGTTTGAATCAGAGGCTGCAGCAATGGGAGAGACAGGACCCTCATAGAGTGCAATACTTTGAACCATTCCGTCACAGACTGTTGGTATATAGGTGTAAATAAACCATATTTAATAAAGACACCCACGTCTCTGCTGCGCCTCATTTCCAAAGGAAACACGACCTTGGGTAAGCTCCTGAAATCTTGCACCGTTCCAATATTTGGGTGATATGCAACAGCGTCTTACATATTGGATTTGTTTAGTCATTTAGTCGTGTCCAACTCTTCATGACCCCATGGACCAGAGCACGCAAGGCACTCCTGTCTTCCACCGCCTCCCACAGTTTGGTCAAACTCATGCTGGTAGCTTCGAGAACACTGTCCCACCATCTCGTCCTCCATTGTCCCCTTCTCCTTGGGCTTCTATCTTTCCCAACATCAGGGTCTTTTCCAGGGAGTCTTCTCTTCTCATGAGGTGGCCAAAGTATTGGAGCCTCAGCTTCACGATCTGTCCTTCCAGTGAGCACTCAGGGCTGATTTCCTTCAGAATGGAGAGGTTTGATCTTCTTGCAGTCCATGGGACTCTCAAGAGTCTCCTCCAGCACCATAATTCAAAAGCATCAATTCTTCGGCGATCAGCCTTCTTTATGGTCCAGCTTTCACTTCCATACATCACTACTGGGAAAACCATAGCTTTTACTATACGGACCGTTGTTGACAAGGTGATGTCTCTGCTTTTTAAGATGCTATCTAGGTTTGTCATTGCTTTTCTCCCAAGAAGCAGGTGTCTTTTAATTTCGTGGCTGCTGTCACCTTCTGCAGTGATCATGGAGCCCAAGAAAGTAAAATCTCTCCCTGCCTCCATTTCTTCCCCTTCTATTTGCCAGGAGGTGATGGGCCCAGCGGCCATGATCTTCGTTTTTTTGATGTTGAGCTTCAGACCATATTTTGCACTCTCCTCTTTCAACTCCATTAAAAGGTTCTTTAATTCCTCCTCACTTTCTGCCATCAAGGTTGTGTCATCTGCATATCTGAGGTTGTTGATATTTCTTCCGGCGATCTTAATTCCGGCTTCGGATTCATCCAGTCCAGCCTTTCGCATGATGAATTCTGCATATAATAATAATAATAATAATAATAATAATAATAATAATTTTTTATTTATATCCCGCCCTCCCCAGCCAAGGCCGGGCTCAGAGCGGCTTACAAGCAATAATAAAAACAAGATGAATGATTACAACTTAAAAACAAAAATAAAATACAACATTAAAATAATGGAACATTAAAATATTAAAATGTAGCCTCATCGCAGGAGGAGAAGGAAAAGAAAGGGGGAAAAGAGAGAGAGAGAGAGAGAGAGAGAGAGAGAGAGAGAGGGAGGGAATCAAATTGGCTCCAAGCCAAAGGCCAGGCGGAACAACTCTGTCTTACAGGCCCTGCAGAAAGAAATCAGACACTGCAGGGCCCTGGTCTCATGAGGCAGAGCGTTCCACCAGGCCGGAGCCAGAGTTGAAAAGGCCCTGGCTCTGGTTGAAGCCAATCTAACTTCTTTAGGGCCTGGGACCACTAGGGTGTTGTTATTTATGGACCTTGAGGCTTTCCGTGGGGCATACCAGGAGAGGCGGTCCCGTAGGTACGAGGGTCCTAGGCCGTGAAGGGCTTTAAAGGTCAAAAGCAGCACCTTAAATCTGACCCTGTACTCCACCGGGAGCCAGTGCAGCTTGAAAAGCACTGGGTGAATATGCTCCCATGGCAGAGACCACGTGAGGAGCCTCGCTGCAGCATTCTGTACCCGCTGGAGTTTCTGGGAGAGCTTCAAGGGCAGCCCCGCATAGAGCAAATTACAGTAGTCAAGCCTGGAGATGACCGTCGCATGGATCACTGTGGCCAGGTCGGGGCGGGAAAGGTAAGGGACCAACTGCTTGATGCGGCGAAAGTGGAAAAATGTCGCCTTGGCTGTTGCTGTAACTTGCACCTCCATGGAAAGGGAGGCATCAAGGATTACAACCAAACTCTTAACGGAAGGCAATGGCACTAATTGGGCCCCCGCAAGAGAAGGAAGTTGGTCCCTCATCCCCATGCCATCCCGACCTAGCCATAGGACCTCTGTCTTCGAAGGATTTAGTTTAAATCGGCTCCCACGAAACCATCCAGCCACAGCTTCCAAGCATCTGGTCAGTGTGTTCGGGGCCGAGTCAGTGTGGCCATCCATCAGCAGATAGAGCTGAGTGTCATCAGCATATTGGTGACAGCCCAGCCCAAAGCTCCGGATAATCTGGGCAAGGGGGCGCATAAAGATGTTAAAAAGCATCGGGGAGAGAATTGCGCCCTGCGGCACTCCACACACCAAGGAGTGGCGCGACGACATTTCCCTCCCTAGTGCCACCTTCTGTCCCCGACCAGAGATAAAAGAGCACAACCAGTTACGGGCTATGCCCTGTATCCCTACGTCTGCAAGGCGGTGGTCCAGAAGATCATGATCGACCATGTCAAAGGCTGCTGACAAATCTAAAAGGATCAGCAGTCCTGACCCGCCTCGATCCAGTTGTCTACGGAGATCATCTGTTAGGGCAACCAGAGCCGTCTCCGTCCCAAAACCAGGACGGAAACCCGACTGAAATGGATCTAATGCCAATGTTTCCTTCAGAAACCTACCAAGCTGTTCAGCAACCGCTCTCTCAATTACCTTACCCAGGTATGGAAGATTTGAAACTGGGCGGTAATTGGATAGGTCTAAGGGATCTAATGAAGTTTTCTTTAAGAGTGGACACACCACTGCTTCCTTCAATTCCCCTGGGAATGTCCCCGTGTCAAGGGACAAATTGATAATTTCAACCAGGGGGGTCCGCACAACATCTGGACACTCCCTAATCAGCCAAGACGGGCACGGATCAAGGAGGCAGGTGGTGGGCCTACCAACTTGGAGGAATCTATCCACATCAGTAGGGAGTATCCGATCGAAATGGTCCAACACTGGACCTGAAGTCAGTCGAGGGGCCTCCAGTTCAATCACTGTATCTAAATTGGCAGGGAGGTCACGGCGGAGCAACAGGACTTTCTCCGCAAAAAAACTCGCGAATGCCTCACAGCTGTGGGTCGAATTTGTGCTTAAATTTGGTTGTCCTCCTAAGGACGTTATTGACCTAATTATTTTAAAAAGTTGTGCCGGGTGAGAGCTAGCGGATGCAATGGAAGCTGCAAAGTAAGATTTCTTAGCAGCTTTCATAGCCATCTCATAGGCTTTCATAAGTGTCCTATAAGATGTTCTTGAGACTCCGTCACGAGTCCGTCGCCATACTCGCTCTAGCCGCCTGAGATCCCGCTTCATTTTCCGGAGCTCCTCAGTAAACCAAGGGGCCCGGTTTCGACGGGGTCGCAGAGGGCGCTTAGGCGCGATCTCATCAATGGCTGCCAAGAACCGGTTATTCCAGTCCTCAACAAGGTCATCTAATGAGTCGCCAGGAGGAGCAGGGTTCCGTAAGGCTTGTCGGAATCTATCAGGATCCATCAGTTTTCGCGGACGAGCCCAAATAGGTTCGCCACCCGAGCCGGGGAGGAGCGGGAAGTCTATCTTGGCTTTCAGAGCGTAGTGATCAGACCATGGCACTTCCACAGCAGGGAGCATGATCACATCTATGCCAGCCCCAAAGATCAGATCCAGCGTGTGGCCTGCTTGATGAGTGGGGCCCAAAACAACCTGGGAGAGCCCTAGTGTTGCCATGGAAGTCATTAGGTCCAGAGCCTGTGAGGAGGGAGCGGCATCGGCATGGACATTGAAGTCTCCCAAAACCAGTAGGTTTGGGAACTCCAAGGCCCAGCCCGCCACCACCTCCAGCAGGTCTGACAGGGTGGCTGCAGGTGTGCTGGGTGGTCGGTACACCAACCAGACAGCCAAGCTCTCCTTGGTGCCCCACACGAGACCAACACATTCAATGCTGGAGATCGCCGGTGATGGCAGAGCTCTGAAAGAGCAATCCTCCCGGAATAACAACGCTACTCCTCCCCCCCGACCCACAGTCCGCGATTGATGGAGGACAGAGAAACCTGGGGGTCTTATCTCATGTAGGGAGACTACTTCGCCTTCCCGTACCCAGGTCTCCGTCACGCAAGCCAGGTCAATCCCCTGCGAGACAAAAAAGTCACGCATGGTGGCGGTTTTGTTGCCTATGGACCTGGCATTGCACAGCACCAATGACGGAGGTGTGTAATCCTTGCTCTCCCTACCCTCATCCCTTGGGATGGGGCGTAGATTGGAAGGGGTTTGAGGATCACTGCATCTCGAAACCCTTCGCTGATAGAGATATCTAGCCCCACCGCCATTCCTCCCTAGCCCTTCAATTGTGGAAATCCCAGATCCCATACTAGCCTCCCCAATAGATGGGTAACATCCCCTCAATAACAAGTCATCCTTGGGCCAGGACTCATGGGTCAAAGTGGTATGGGAAAGAGGTGGAGGTCTGATAGGGTAAGTATCCCTAGAAGATAAAACCCAACCAACCGCACCCCAAGCGGGGGGGGGGACAGTCCCATGGTATTTCATTAACTGTCAATCCCCCTCTCCCTCCTGGGTTAATTGGAGGATTGTTGGTTCTATCTGTGGCTGTGGAAGTATTAATGAGGTATGTGTTATAAAATGTGGATCACTGGCCAACAAAGAGCCAGATTCGAATTCGGAAGATCTGTCCATCCTGTCTCGCCAGGAGTACAGTAGAGAAGGCTGATCATTCTGGTAAGTTTTTGGAACATTAGGCAAAGGTCCAGATGTAGATTTGGTGCTGGATATGTCCAGATTGTCAGCAACATAGAGTTCTTTATGTGTTGTTGCCACAGAAATGTCGGAGGCGCCAAATTCCTCATCTAATTTGGTGTCGTTTGAAAAGGGAACAGGGAGTTGCACTGATGTCTTTCGATAAATAAGCTAAATAAATAAATAAGTTAAATAAGCAGGGAGACAATATGCAGCCTTGCCGTACTCCTTTCCCAACTTTGAACCAATCAGTTGTTCCATATCCAGTTCTAACTGCAGCTTCTTGTCCCACATAGAGATTTCTCAGGAGACAGATGAGGTGATCAGGCACTCCCATTTCTTTAAGAACTTGCCATAGTTTGCTGTGGTCGACACAGTCAAAGGCTTTTGCATAGTCAATGAAGCAGAAGTAGATGTCTTTCTGGAACTCTCTAGCTTTCTCCATAATCCAGCGCATGTTTGCAATTTGGTCTCTGGTTCCTCTGCCTCTTCTAAATCCAGCTTGCACTTCTGGGAGTTCTCGGTCCACATACTGCTTAAGCCTGCCTTGTAGAATTTTAAGCATAACCTTGCTAGCGTGTGAAATGAGTGCAATTGTGCGGTAGTTGGAGCATTCTTTGGCAGTGCCCTTCTTTGGGATTGGGATGTAGACTGATCTTCTCCAATCCTCTGGCCACTGCTGAGTTTTCCAAAATTGCTGGCATATTGAGTGTAGCACCTTAACAGCATCATCTTTTAAAATTTTAAATAGTTCAGCTGGAATACCATCACTTCCACTGGCCTTGTTATTAGCAGTGCTTTCTAAGGCCCATTTGACTTCACTCTCCAGGATGTCTGGCTCAAGGTCAGCAACCACACTACCTGGGGTGTATGGGACATCCATATCTTTCTGGTATAATTCCTCTGTGTATTCTTGCCACCTCTTCTTGACATCTTCTGCTTCTGTTAGGTCCTTACCACTTTTGTCCTTTATTATGGTAACCTTTGTACGAAATGTTCCTTTCATATCTCCAATTTTCTTGAACAGATCTCTGGTTTTTCCCATTCTATTGTTTTACATATTGGATAGTAGTCATATTATCTTACCACTCTGGCAAATTTCCTTTAGCTGGGCAGAAAATCCCATTTAAGGTAGCAGAACCAGACATTTCCACAAAGGGACAGAAATTACATCCACATATCCCAAATACCCTCATTTTGTATAAATTTGAGAGAACTAAGTGCATTTAAGAGTCGAGCTTAGGCAGAAAATCAGCCATGATTAAGTGGGCACAAGATATTGGTCATAACATTATGTTCGCTGACTGGGAAAAGTTGTGGACCACCAGGATGAAATTTACGGCATGTAATGCCTTAAGAGAGAATATTATGAAAATGATTTATAGGTGGTACATGACCCCAGTCAAGCTTGCAAAAATTTATCACTTGCCTGTCAACAAATGTTGGAAATGTAAAGAAAATGAAGGTACATTCTTTCACCTTTGGTGGACGTGCCCAAAGATTAAGGCGTTCTGGGAAATGATATATAATGAACTGAAAAAGGTATTTAAATATACCTTTCTGAAGAAACCAGAGGCCTTTCTTCTGGGTATGGTCGGCCAATTGGTGCCAAAGAAGGATAGAACATTCTTTATGTATGCTACAACAGCAGCAAGAATACTCATCGCAAAGTATTGGAAGACACAAGATCTACCCACCTTGGAAGAATGGCAGATGAAGGTGATTGATTATATGGGACTGGCAGAGATGACTGGCAGAATCCGAGACCAGGGGAGAGAGACAGCGGAAGAAGATTGGAAGAAATTCAAGGACTATCTTAAGAAATATTGTAAAATTAATGAATGTTAGAATGACGTTGGTTTAGAAATTATGTGGTTTCCAGCTGTAATGGATAAGTAAAAAAGAAAAGAGAGACTAAAAATTAAATGAAAAATAAGGGAAAGGGTTTGCTGAATTAATAAATTAGAAATTGGAATACAGAAAGGGGAGGTATGAGGAAGTTGGGGAAGTAAGTTATAAGAAAATAAGGGAATGAAATTATACTTGTTTTTATTTTTGTTTGTTTGTTTGTTTGTATTATTGTATTGTTTAGTTTTGTTTTTATAAAATGTTTGAAACTTTAATAAAAATCTTTTTTTTTAAAAAAAGAGTCGAGCTTAGGCAGAAAATATGACGATCTGAGCTCCTGCTGAGTCCCAGTGCTCCCAGGGATGCAAACTTTAATTTGGACCACAGCCCTGAAGGGAATTTCTGTAGCCGCCTGGTGCAATCCTGGAGGCGTGGAAATTCCATTCCTGGCTTTGGGTCAAAGCTCCTTCACAGAATAAAGCCATATTCCACTGCTTGCACCGTTGGACCTGGAAGAGGAATTTCTGGTACCTATTATATCTTGTAGCAGTAGAGGCCTTTTTATGAATGGAGGCCAGATACAGGATAAAGGAAGCCTTTTATTTGGTTGTTTGTATTGTTGGGACGCAGGTGGCGCTGTGGGTTAAAGCCTCAGCGCCTAGGACTTGCCGATCGAAAGGTCGGCGGTTCGAATCCCTGTGGCGGGGTGCGCTCCCGCTGCTTGGTCCCAGTGCCTGCCAACCTAGCAGTTCGAAAACACCTCCGGGTGCAAGTAGATAAATAGGGACCGCTTACCAGCGGGAAGGTAAACGGCGTTTCCGTGTGCGGCTCTGGCTCGCCAGAGCAGCAATGTCACGCTGGCCACGTGACCCGGAAGTGTCTCCGGACAGCGCTGGCCCCTGGCCTCTTGAGTGAGATGGGCGCACAACCCCAGAGTCTGTCAAGACTGGCCCGTACGGGCAGGGGTACCTTTACCTTTACCTATTGTTATATGTTATGCTCACTGTATGTTATGTTCACGTTTAATGAGGGTGGATTTGTGTATTGGGGTGGGGGGGATGTGTTATGTTGTAAATAAAATTCCAATAAAAAAATAAATTAATAAAGTTATGAATGGGCTAGGCAATTAATGCTACAACACCACCCCAAATTTTGTATCTCTGTTTCTCTCTTTTCTTACAATGAAAGAAAGCTTTGCTTCAGTCTCATTTGGATCTACATTCTTGGGTTTTACACAAGTTTTCAAGCACATTCAAGGACAGCACCTGTTTATTGCTTGCAAAACACACACACACACACACACCGCCCCTGTCAAGGAGGCATATTTAAAGGGATGTGGGGATGGCAAGTTCACACACAAGGTTTCCCAATGGACTTTATGTTAACAGCTTCTGTCATCTTGTATCACTTCCTGGGAACCTGTCTTTATTTTTTAAAAAATTCTACTGAGTAGAAGCTTTTGTTAAGCAGTGCAAGGTAAAGGTAAAGGTACCCCTGACCGTTAGGTCCAGTCATGGACGACTCTGGGGTTGCGCGCTCAAACAACGGGAGCTCACCCCTTCCAGGGATTCGAACTGCCTTCCGAATGGCAAGCCCTAGGCTCTGTGTTAGGCTGGGAGTGTTCTCATATGATGCCCGTACTGAGTACCTCTGGTCCTCCTCTCTCACTAGGCTCTGCCTTAGGTAGGATACATTTAAGATGGAAAGGGTGCTGTAAAGGGGAAATTAACCACAGGAAGGATGATTAATGGGGCACTGGGGCTATTAGACTGCAGTGAGTAAATGTCAGGAAAAGAAATGTTTACTACAACTGCCCCATTACACTATAATTGGTTTATATAATTCAAGCTTCGTTCTATGTAATTTATATGAGAGAAAAACTCTTTAGAGGCCAACTGGATGCGCCACATGGAACAACTGGACTTAAACTCCTGCCAAAGCAACAGCAGTGAGGTTACCTCCTCATGCTACGCTGTGCTGACAAATAGCTCTTGACAGACCACAGCTAATTCAGTGAAAAATATTATTCATCTCAAGAATGGCGAATAGTAACTGTTTTCCCTGTTTCTCCGACTTCATTTTCCTGTGCGTAAGCTAGTGTGAAAAGGAAAGCGGGGGTGTGTGTGTGTGTGTGAGCTGAAATAAGTTTGAAATTTCAGGTCATGCCATGAGGTGCAAGGCAGGAATTCTTGCTCTTTTGGACACTCCTGCCTTGAACATCTCCTTCCTTCCTCCCCCCCCTCCGCCCTACTCTCCCATTATGGGGGCCTTTGGTTTCTCAAGTCCCTGGCCAGCCACAAATACAAGGCTGGTGGGCTGAATTAGGCTTGACGGATCAGATGTGTGGGCCTGATAGGGAGAGAACTTATTCATTTAGTTGGAAGCTACAGCTTCAAGCTGCTAGTCATGTTCATCCCACCACCTCGAATCAAGGATGCCAAGTATTCTGTGGTTTCCCCAGGAGCCCTCGCTACTAACCTCAGCCCTAGAGCAACTATGTAAAGAGAGGAAGCCAACATTTTAATAATCTCTGTCAGGATCTGACAATTTTCTCAAGGAAACTCTTACCCAAACATGCCACTATTTTTATCTTCCGTTTGTGTTCTAAAAAGGAAGGGGGAGGGAGAGGGGGAGCAGATGGAGTGGAGTGGGGGCTGAGCCAGCCAGGAGGCCAGGTGAGTCACCTGTCTCAGGGAGCAGAATCCGCAGGCAGAGCACCTCTGGCCTCCAAGGAACATGCTCCTTGGATCTGAATCAGCTGCCTCCTATGCAGCCCCTCTACTCCATGCAGACACACCAGCACTATGGCTGCTGCCAGCCTGCCTCAGGACGCCTGTGCCATGATGGGCATCACATTCTCCCATACACTTTGGGAGAGGCAGGCTATTGCCTTAGCTGCCTTGCCAATACGCTTGTCTCACTTGGCATCGATGGAGAGGTTGCTGGTTATGGTGGAATTGAGACAGACAACATTGTCTACTCCCTCTAGCATGTGGTCACCAGTGCTGATGCATGGAGTGCTGGCGACATCCTGATCCAAGATGTCTTTGTCAGGTTGATGGCAACACCAAACTCCCTGCAGGCTTGGGCAAAATGGCTGGTGAGTCTCTTGAGAGCTTCCTCGAATTGCACTGTCAAGGCCACGTCATCTGCAAACACCACCTTTTGGATAAGGTTCCGCTACACTTTCGTCTTGGCATGGAGCCGTGCCAGGTTGAACAGACTCTAGTTCCTCCTTGAATGGATGTGCACACCGTCTTCAGCTGAGCACCAGGGAGAAGAATCTGCCCCAAGAGAACTGGGGTGAGAACACTGCTCTTTTGTTTTGCACTGCTCTTTATGTCCAAGGAGGAGCCGTCATAATAGACGGTGCCACTCATGTCCACCATAATCTTGTGGAGCTTAGGTGGGCACCCTGTCTTATTTAGCAGTGTGAAGAGTCCTTTTTGGCTAACTCGGTCAAAGGCCTTTGTCAGGTCTGTAAACGCAATGTACAAGTGGGACCTCTGCTCTCGGCATCTCTTCTGCAGCTGGCACAGTGGGAAAATCATGTCGACTGTTGACCTCTGATTTCTAAAGCCGCATTGTGGCTCGGGATAGACCCTGTCAGCTGATGACTGTAATCTGCCAAGAACTGCACAGGCGAAGGCTTTCCTCGCAGTACTCAGCAGGGAGATTCCACAGTCGTTGCCACAGTCATGGCAGTCACCTTTGTTCTTGTAGAGAGTCACACATGTCTTGTGGCACAGATCCTTGTTCCCAACACTGCAAAAGGAGGCCAAGGAGGAAAGTGCTGGGTGAGATCCCATGGACAGTAATACTAAAAGGAAAGGGAGTTCATGATGGCTGGGAGTTTGTTAAGAGGGAGATAGTAAAAGCACAACTTCAGGCAATACCAATGAGACGGAAACATGGAAGGTGCCTAAAGAAGCCAGGGTGGCTATCTAAAGAACTTTTAACTGACTTAAGATTAAAAAAGGATGTGTACAAAAAATGGAAAAGGGGGGGAACCACCAAAGAGGAATTCAAACAAATAGCCAGCACGTGTAGACACAAAGTCAGAAAAGCTAAAGCACAGAATGAACTCAGGCTTGCTAGAGAGGTTATAAGCAACAAAAGAGGCTTTTATGGGTATTTTCGTAGCAAAAGGAAGAACAAAGAAACAGTGGGGTCACTCAGAGGAGAAGATGGGGAAATGCAAACAGGGGACACAGAAAGGGCTGAACTCCTCAATGCCTTCTTTGCCTCAGTCTTCTCCGATAAAGAAAACAATGCCCGACCTGAAGAATTTGGAGCAAATGATTCAGCAGAGGAAACACAGCCCAGAATAACTAAGGAGATAGTACAAGAATACTTGGCTAGTCTAGATGTATTCAAGTCTCCAGGGCCAGATGAACTGCATCCAAGAGTATTAAAAGAACTGGCAGATGTGATCTCAGAACCACTGGCAGTCATCTTAGAGAATTCCTGGAGAACAGGCGAAGTCCCGGCAGACTGGAGGAGGGCAAATGTTGTCCCTATTTTCAAAAACGGGAAAAGAGAGGACCCAAATAATTACCGCCCAGTCAGTCTGACATCAATACCAGGGAAGATTCTGGAGCAGATCATTAAGCAAACAGTCTGTGAGCACCTAGAAAGGAATGCTGTGATCACCAATAGTCAGCATGGATTTCTGAAAAATAAGTCATGTCAGACTAACCTGATCTCGTTTTTTGACAGAATTACAAGCCTGGTAGATGAAGGGAACGCAATGGATGTAGCCTACCTTGATTTCAGCAAGGCATTTGACAAGGTGCCCCATGATATTCTTGTAAAGAAGCTGGTAAAATGCAGTCTTGACTATGCTACCACTCAGTGGATTTGTAACTGGCTGACTGACCGAACCCAAAGGGTGCTCTTCAATGGTTCCTCTTCATCCTGGAGAAGAGTGACTAGTGGGGTGCCACAGGGTTCTGTCTTGGGCCCGGTCTTATTCAACATCTTTATCAACGATTTGGGTGATGGACTCAAGGGCATCCTGATCAAATCTGCAGATGACACCAAACTGGGAGGGGTGGTTAACACCCCAGAGGACAGAATCACACTTCAAAACAACCTTGACAGATTAGAGAACTGGGCCAAAACAAACAAGATTAATTTTAACAGGCAGAAATGTAAAGTATTGCACTTGGGCAAAAAAAAAGGAGAGGCACAAATACAAGATGGATGACACCTGGCTTGAGAGCAGTTCATGTGAAAAGGATCTAGGAGTCTTGGTTGACCACAAACTTGACATGAGCCAACAGTGTGACGTGGCAGCTAAAAAAGCCAATGCAATTGTGGGCTGCATTGGCTTGTGGGGTCCTATTTCAGGGAGAGGTGACAGACCAGTGCCACATGGAAAATGTCGCGTTCATAAGACACATGCTGGCCAGAGCAAGCTAGTGAAGGGAGTCTGCTTCATGAGCTCCAGGAAGCCAGCTATATCAAGGGAAGTAATAGTACCACTGTATTCTGCTCTGGTCAGACCTCACCTGGAGTACTGTGTCCAGTTCCGGGCACCACAGTTCAAGAAGGACACTGGCAAACTGGAACGTGTCCAGAGGAGGGCAACCAAAATGGTCAAAGGCCTGGAAACGATGCCTTATGAGGAACGGCTAAGGGAGCTGGGCATGTTTAGCCTGGAGAAGAGGAGGTTAAGGGGTGATATGATAGCCATGTTCAAATATATAAAAGGATGTCACATAGAGGAGGGAGAAAGGTTGTTTTCTGCTGCTCCAGAGAAGCGGACACGGAGCAATGGATCCAAACTACAAGAAAGAAGATTCCACCTAAACATTAGGAAGAACTTCCTGACAGTAAGAGCTGTTTGACAGTGGAATTTGCTGCCAAGGAGTGTGGTGGAGTCTCCTTCTTTGGAGGTCTTTAAGCAGAGGCTTGACAACCATATGTCAGGAGTGCTCTGATGGTGTTTCCTGCTTGGCAGGGGGTTGGACTCGATGGCCCTTGTGGTCTCTTCCAACTCGATGATTCTATGATTCTAGGCGCAAACTCTCAGCAGTAGGATCCTGGTTTTACAAGTGGTTTCCCTCAATGCCATGCCTCCAGTATAACCACTTAGCCACTACACAGCACCAGCCTTCCAACTATCCATCCCTCTGATCCACACTGGCTCTCAGCTTTCACATTCCCCCCCCCCCCAGCTGGGCAAGGGGGCTGCTCTACCCGGGTATGAGCACACTTTTAGATTCCACTCTCCCCTCCCTTCTGAACCATGTAAACCAGAGGAACATACAGGAAAATGGGGTTTGGACCAGCGTGCGACACCCTGAAGTTGCAAGGAATGATGGGAATCAGGGCCTGTCTGCTGCCTTCCCATTCTCAAACTTCCTTGTAGGCTTGGTGTGTATTGTCAAAACTTCAGAGGCTGATGGGCAAATAGGTTGTGTGGGTTGTCTCCCTCTCTCACCCATCAAATCTCTCTCCCGAAATCTACAGCAGAAAAAGGAAAGAGCGCCTTAAACATTTTTTTGAAAGAAAGGTAAAATGAATTTTAAGCGAGCCTATGTTGAAGAACCAGGATAGTATATTCATTTTATTTTGTATATCTAGACATTGATTTTAATGTTATGTAAATTCGGCTAGCAATTCCTAATCTATCCTGAAATGCAAGTGTCAGCGCTCTTGTGTAGTACAGGTTACTGATGAGAAAAACAAGCTGTGTTTTGCACAGGGAAAGAGCATGATTACCAGCTTTAGAAATTCAGGGCTTTCCCCCCTTCATTACAAATTTAAAATAGGACAAGCTAATGCAATGGAATCTGAGGGAGCACCGGCAGCTGAAAAAGCCAGTATTTTTTTTTAAAAAGAGTCAAGTTTGACAAGAATTGTTTTTCCTCTCTCCTTGAATCTGGACCAGACATTGTTAGATGGAGCTAAGCACTTATTAATTGTCCAGGCTGAGCATTGGCCTTCACTTTCTCTTTTTAAAGGAAAGCTCAAAGGATGTTTCCAAACATATTGGCTTAGTTTCGCATGGGTAACTTGAGGCAATCATGATGAGTAAGTAATTCCTGTCCATTGGCTCAGTGGCAACGGAGCTGAACAAAGCAAAGGCAGCCTGTCCAATCTCCTGTGATTGCACTCATCAAATGCTGCTCCATCCCCGGCGCAGCCATTTAACAGTGGGAATCTGCCAGAGCGTTCGGAGGATCACCAAGGAAATTTCGCCTGGAGGAATAAGGAGGCAAACAGGAAACTGAAGTCCCCCCTCAGGTGAAACATGTGAAGAAATCTGAGGGGAAACATCTGTAATGAGACTAGCAAAATTTCCCAGGGAGGGTTCCACATCCCCCAAGGTGTTTGCCAGATTTCAAAATTTGGAGCGAATGGGAGACGAAGAATACTGGGGAAACACAAGGCACTTGATAAAATTTGTGAAATTTTTCAGAGGGTGCAGTGGAGAAAATACAAAACTAACTTATACAATCCAAGTCAGACTATTGTTCAGTCTAACCCAGACTGACAGTGTTTTTTCAGACCGACTGTGACATAGATCTTTCCTAGCCCTGAAGCTGGAGATGTTTTAACTCGAGTTGCTTGAGATTTAGCATCAGGTGTTTTGCATGCAAATAATGAAGACTGGTACAATGCCTACCAGGTTGTATTTGTATTAAAAGCTCCAATTCATCTTGCTTGTTTCCCATTTGTGTAGAGACAATTGAAACCATGAGTTGTTTCCTCTAGCTGCTTCCTTCTGCTTTAGTTTCTTGCCCTTTAGCAAGTTTCTGGAGTACCACCTCAATTTCCTGTGCATCAATGAAGCTATTATCCCCAGTACCGTGTAGTCTTCTGTTGTCTGTAATGCTGTCTCCCTCCCCCTCAATATCTAGTTTAAAGCTCCCCTGACCAGGTTCGCAAGACTCTTAACAAACACATTCTTGCCAACTGCTTGAGAGTGGTGCAGCCCATCTCTTGCCACAAGTCCTTCCTCAGGGAAGCAGAGACCATGACCTCTACCTCTGCCCCCCCCCCCTCTGTAGGGAGTCACCTATCAGACCACACATCACTTCATCCTCTGGGGAGTGACAGGAATTGTTCGGTACATTGTCCCTTCAAAGCCTCCTTGGAGTATTCTGAGGTCTGCAACGGCTGGTCTTGAGTCTTCCTGTTGTCTTCTGGAGCATATCTGGATATTGTTGGGATAGATTACAAAGGCAGGAAACCAATGGCTTGAGAGCCAATCTGGTGTAGTGGTTAAGAGCGGTAGACTCGTAATCTGGGGAACCGGGTTCGATTCCCTGCTCCTCCACATGCAGATGCTGGGTGACCTTGGGTCAGTCACACTTCTCAGAAGTCTCTCAGTCCCACTCACCTCACCGAGTGTTTGTTGTGGGGGAGGAAGGGAAAGGAGAATGTTAGCCGCTTTGAGACTCCTTAGGGTAGTGATAAAGCGGGATATCAAATCCAAGCTCTTCTTCCAGTACTTGTTGAGTACTTCCTACTGCTTCCTCTCAGCTTGCCTTCATGCTGATGGGGATCAGTTGGTCTGTCACCACCACTTATGGCCCATCATGGTGATATCAGCAGCGGATGCAGGAGCTGGTTTGGGGTGCTGTGGCGAGTGAGGTGGGTCCAGATGAGGTGGTCATTTCTCACAATGCAGCTGCTGTTGGGAAGCAACTGCTGGGTTGGTGCCATCATCCGTGGTGGGCGCAGAGGGGGATGACTGGGATTTGAACTGCATGGAGCCAGGACATGCTGGGGACAATGATGCTGAAGGAGGGCGTGGCAAGAAGGCCTTGTGCTGCTGAAGCAGCACCCAGCAGGATTGAATCGTCCTGCTCTCTGCAGGGCCATTGTGGATGGGGAGGAGATGCAGGATCTCCTCCCACCCCCCTCCAGCTTGTATATCTTAATTATACATTATGGTGGTGGCTATTTTGGGGACAGATCTGGGTTGTTGGGAGGGTGACTGGTGCTCCCAGCCCTAGAAATTAACAAATTATATCATCCAGTTATAAATATCAGTATTTATTTTGTTTCTTGCCATTCCTGAGCACACTTTACAGCTAGCAAGCCATGTTCTGCACGCAGAAGATGTAAGTGTTCAGCTAAATTGTGGAGTTTGCACACCCTGGTACAAAATGTTTTAAATAATTCACAGCATCTCAAGCAAGTCTAGTGGTACAGGGATAGCTGTGTGCTGGGACATGACACTTTACAGGAATGAATTAATTTTTGCTTCCAAGGAAGGTCAGAGGTTACTTCAAAACAGCAACATGTTCAACAGCACAGGCACATCTGCCTTGGCTACTGCTGTCAATGAAGTTAAAACAGATGCAAGCATTCATCTAAGTAATTGCAGGAGGGGAAAACATTAAGAATATGGCACATGTTAAAAATGAACCCTAATTAAAACTGTTACTTAATAAACAGGCCCCTTTTATTAATCATGGATTAAAAAAACAAGTAAGTGGCTGTAAAACAAGCAATTATAAGGCTTATAGAACTCTATATTGTGATTAGGAGGGAAAGTCATTTCACAATCGTCCAATGATCCATTTTCTACCCCACAGCTGTCAAAGTAAGCAAGCAATTGGCCCTCCTTTCATCTAGAGATGCACCGTTGCTATTTTGATTACATACTGTTGCTCTTAGAGCCAGTAAGAGCAGCACTCTCAGACTGGTCCATGCTGTAACTGATTACAAGCTTGCTGACATAACTGTGTATATTTTTATGTATTTATTTATAAAAGTATTTTTATACCAAGTTATAGTGTACAAGGCGGTGTACATTATAAAACAGAAAGCATCAATTAATTTTCTCCCAATGTCTCCCAAGACAGATGAATACAAACAAGATAAACTAATGAAGAATAATTTATTTTTACAAAATCATTTAGAAGCTATGCATTTATGTATTTATAAACATTTATTTGAAAACTGCTGCAACTTCTTCCATTCTTAACTACAAGAACCTGCCAGAGTCGTTTCGCTGTACCACATCATTACTACTAATCACATTTGTATACCCTTCCTCCAAGGAGCTAAAGACAGAGGCTGTCCTGTTTTATTGTCCCAACACCAAGCACTGCTAAGCAGAAAAGTACTGGCCAGCTGAAGGTCACACCGAGTCTCAGGTCTCCCTGCTCCATATTCCACATGCGCCCCATTACGCCAGGCTGGCTTTTCCATCCAGCGAGTCGAGAAGAGTTCCCAAGCACCCTCTGTAGCATTTCTGCAGTTCCTGGGGTGTACCTTATCAGATCATAACATTGCCTAACCGAGTCTTGCCGACACAAAGCCTTGCCAACAGTAATTCACACCAGCCCTCATTTGCCCAGATATTTTATAATCCAAATCAGTTGTAGATCTTCTGTGTGAGTGCTGTCCTGCATTCTGGCAGAGGCAGATTTAGGGGAGCAAGACCAGTTCAGTTGCACTGGGGGCGAAGCCTTGGGGACACACCACCACTATTATTTAGAATGGAGGGGGGCGGGGAGACGGACAACGACATTTTGGTGTTGTATAGGGCACCGCTGAAATTCAAGACACCAAGGTCTGCCTCTGATTCTGATTTAACTGAATGTATTGTATGCAGCATTTTTTAAATTCTTCTAGAAAAATAGGTGTCGATACACACCATGAAGTTGTTACAGTAATTGCCACACTTTTTAACAACAACAAAAGAGATGCTGGTACTGCATACCACTGAGTACCCCCTGAAAAAAGCACTGATTGTACGAATGATGCCCACAAGTTTGTCTTGTGTACAAACCATGGCAGCGATCCATGGCCACCTCTCTCACCATTCTATAGAAAGTGTGCACAACGTTGTGCTGCTCTGCTTCCTGCCTTTTCAAATTTGTATGATGAAAGAGAAGCCAGTTTTCTGAAAGGTGGGGAGTCTTGAGTGAGACTACATATCCTATCCTGGCCATGGGCACCAGCATTCTAGAGACACTCAAAGTGCCACTGAGCCTCTCTTGTTTGTGTGTACATGCAATCAGATAGAACAGATAGAAATGGTAGATAGAAAGTTGGATAATTTCATTTAAAATTAAATGTACATTCTAGCTAATACAGTATAGTTGTTGGATATATAAAAAGAAAAAGAAAAAAGTTAATAATGATGATGATGATAATTAGCAATAATACAGTCATTTCTATACTGTGAATTCAGTGTGTGCATATGTACACAACAGTTTTAAGGGGACTGAGTGCCAACCCCATGTACATGTCTGTTCACATGACATTAGTCTCCTCCAAGTGGCACTTCCTCCTAATTCAGATTTTCTGAAACTGGGGGGGGGGGGGCAAATCCTCTTTTTTTGTTTTGTTATTTTCTTATTTCTTGGAAAATAAAAAGAATAGCAGTAGAATCATGTGGGGGTTTTTAAGCTTTGGAAGATGAGAAATGTCAGGGATCTATGGAATACAGACCTTGCAAAAGCATGGAAAGGATAAGAAGTAGAGGGTAAATATCAGAGATAAAGTGGGTCTGAGACAGAGAAAGAAACATAATGAAGATTAGAGACAACACATCAGAAATGTAAAACCTGAATAAAAACAGTTGTTATTTAATTCAGCAGCTTTTAGCTAATTATACTGAATACTTTATTTGGTTAAATAAAAACAATAGATTTACATAGGAGTTTATGCTAGATTTACTGATGAATAGGAAGAAACAGAAGTCAAATAGTAGATTAAGACAGAAAAGCAAGAAAGGAAAGATGGGTATTCAAATACTGGGTGTTCAAATATTTCATCCACTGATATATTTCCCACATTGGCCAAGCAAATCTGATCTTATAAAGCTAGATCTAAAAAGTCAATTTCAGTAGAGTAGGAAGATATATCATGTCAGCCCAAGCTCACAAGCAGAGCATTGTTTTGTAGATGCTGTGCTTTAGGAGAGGGGACAGTGGGTGCAGAATTCTGCTTTCTGGAAATCATAGATTCACAGAATTTTAGAGTTGGAAGGGATCGTGAGGGTCTACCCCCTGCTATGCAAGACTACGTTGCCCAATGGGGGGCTGAAACCCACGACCTCGAGATGCAGAGCCTCATGGTCTACTGACTGAATCATCCCTGACAACTGGCCTAAGTTGGACCAAATCTCAGCTTTCCTTTACAAAAAAAGTAAGTGTCTCAGCCACACAGATAGGAAGATCTGTGGAGAGAGCGGTGAATTCTCAGAAGCCAAAATGATGGTAGGGATAAGATTTCTGGTAGTTGAGTGGGAATGGATGGGGGGTGAGGCCCTTGATGAAAAGTGCTCCTGTTTGCAAAGAGGAGAAGAATCAAACAAATGAAGATGAAAGAAATCCTTGCTCATGATTAGCGCCAGGAAGACAATAAACATGTTCTGTAAAACGCAAATAACTAACCTTGAGTAACAGGAAAAGGGAGGCCATTGCTATAGTCAGGAAGTGGGAGATAATGAAACAGGTGGCAATTGGAGGATTTGAACAGCAAGTGCAGCATGCTTTTCAACACATTGGGGTTACTTACTAGAAAAGGGGTACACACTACAAATTGTGGATTAGGGTGCAAGATATGTGCAAGGAATCCTAAGGCCTCCTGTAAGTGAGCCCCATCAAATGCAATGGGGTTTATGGAATAAACATGCGTGTCAGTGGGCTTACTTATTGTGTTTGGCAAGTTCAGTCCTAGTTTTCTGGGACTTGCACCTTGTAGACCAGGCATAGGTAAACTCCAGATGTTTGGGACTACAATTCCCATCATCCCTGACCACTGGTCCTGTTAGCTAGGGATGATGGGAATTGTAATCCCAAATATCTGGAGGGCCGGAGTTTGCCTTGTCCCTGTTCTGTCTTCTGAGATTGGGAGCCAGGACAGGAGGCTAGCTGTGTGAGCTGCTCATCTTCAGGATATGGCCCCTTCGATTCTGGAGTCTCTAGAGTCTAAAAGTTAATCTCTGACTAGCAGGCATATGCATCTTGTCTCAAATGCATATACATGCATATACATGCAAACGAAAGTTCATGAAATTCTGAGGTGTCATGTGAAGCATAGCCCGGCATTTTGCATGCTGTAGCTGGTACTTGTTTTAATGTAGTAACATTAGTGAAAATTAAGTGCTCCGGTGGGTGCACAAGTACAAATGCAAAGAATGTACAAGTGCAAAGCATTGGGAGAATGTGCATCTTCTGAGGAAAGATGTGCATTCTGGACTTCAGATGAGATGTGACAGTATGGTGAGAGAAAGCACGTGTATTTCATGCTCTCGTGCTGCAAAATGTCTGGAGCCCCTTGTGGTTAGGAGGCCCTTTCAAAGGGCGATCGTTCACAAGGCTGGGAGCTGCTGCAACCGATACCTGGCTTTAGCAGCGTTTGAAGGGCTGCTAAGTGGGCATGCCTTAAGCATTCTTCTTCCAAAGAGCTTTAGAGATGCCAATAACTTTATTTTTCAGAAAAACTATGCTCATCCAACTGCAAACTGATCCCTATCAGAAGAATCAGAAAACTGAAGAGCCGGAGGAGGAAGGAAGATGATCAGTATCTGTGGGCACACTCTCAAGATCACTTGAAGGTGTCTGTTGACCTTTTGCTGCAGCTCTGTGTGTGAAGCTTGGCAAAGGGGTGTGAAGTTGTTTTCTTCCTTCCTTCCTCTATCTGCTTCTTAGCATGGAACATTTGCATTTTTGATTCTGAGAATATTCCTGTTAAATAAAAATTAACGGGCTGCTTTCATAAACATGCATTGGGTGGGCACACAGGCAGAGGAAGGGGGGGTGTCCGCCCCGGATGTCATTCCTGAGGGGGGGGTGACATTGCCCCCCGCCCTTCTGGGAGGCTCACAACCCAACCCCTGTGGGTGGCTCGCCCTGCCCCCGGGTGCACAGCATGTGCGCCGCTCCGGGTGCCGGAGCAGCTAGCTCCGCCTCTGGGTGGGCAGAAGCCACACCTTCTTTTTAATGTATTTTTTGCTAGCATATTTTTGTGGAAAGGATGGTAATTCAAGCATGATAACATAATAACAATCTTGAAAATGCAGTGCAAAAAGTGATCAGACCTGCACAATTTGCAACGCACTAAACTGAGTTACCATGGCACCTCCTGCAAGCTTCTGCCTTTGTTGCCTAGTTGGGACTACCAAATGAAAAAGAAAAATGGGTAGGTTATAAGAACACTGAGTTGAGTTTGGTGGGTCACAAGCCCCAGTGTAGACTGTCATTTTAATTCTAGATTATGAAAACAGTGTGAATGGTGAAACTGAATTTGGGGTCTTCCATGCACCCTAAATATTAATGAGGCAAGACTTTGCTGCAAAATAAATGCAGAATCACTAGAGTGCCTAAAAGTTAGAGTCCGACAAACCTTGGCTTCAGTTGGAGCAAAGAGATTTTAATCTGAATGGTCTGTTTTAAGGTTATGAGTGTCAAACTGTTTGTTCTGCAGAAATCAGCAAGTGAAGTTTTCCATTGCATGAAGACAAGCAGTATTGTGCAGGGGTAGCGGTTTTTTAAGGGTTAGGCAATCCTAACACAAATCCTAAAGCAATGAGATTGTGCTAGTCAGTTTACCAACACACACCCTTCAGAAGCCATTGCAGGACTGACTATTACAGCGTAAAGGAATGCTGTGTACAACAAGGAATAAATTATACAAATTCAGATCCATATTTGCACCTGCGAAATGTTGAAGGCATGCCTGCAGAAAGCAGCCCAAATATGCTTTCCCTGTTAATGTTCAATATATATTTTGCCTCTGCAGTTACTCTTTTTTAAAAAAAGGATTTGACTTGCAAACCTTCTCCGAGCTCCCAAATGCCCTGATTTCCCCGCTGAGAATACAACATTATCGACCACCTGAATGTTTAGTGCACTGTGCAGCCACACTGAGCGTGATATTTATAGTACATCTTCTGTAACCAAAACCATGTCAGTTAAACCACTAGAGACCAATAAATGTCTTGGTGCCATTTGACAACAGGATATAGTGTCATGTGAGAGGAACACCTACGTTTCTGTCTGTTTCTCTCTCTTGCAGAGAGAAGCAGCCTACAGACCTGTGTTTGAGGCGACCAGTAAACATAGCAAGCAAGCAAGCTTACTAGGATTTTCCCAGCCCCCAAATGGTCTCCTGGGCAGGGCTGGGTTTTGAGGGACCCTCAGCAAAATGCCCTCTGGTGCTCTCCTTCCCAGTGGGCCTCCAGTGGTGAGGTTGCTCAGTGATGGTGGCAGCAGGTAGCTTTGCATGACTACAGTGGATGCTCGGGTTGCAAATGTGATCTGTGTGGGAGGCACGTTCACAACCCGCAGTGCTCAAAACCTGCATCTGTGCATGTGCAGGTTGCAATTTGGCGCTTCTGTGCATGCGCAAAGTCAATTTAGCACTTCTGCGCATGCGTAACCGCCAAAACCCGGACGTAACCTGTTCCGGTACTTCCGGGTTTTGGCAGTCCGCAACCTGAAAAAACGCAACCTGAAGTGGCTGTAACCCGAGGTATGACTGTATTTTAAATTGCAAGCTGAATGGTGGAGGGGTCCACAGCAAATCCCGGAAGAGGCCTCTGTGCTGGGCCCCCAGCAGCTTCCTGAGAGTGATAATGGCCAAAGTGCAAAGCTGTGTCCTGGCTCACAGCAGAGCGCCCAAGGCCGTTGCCATTGTGCTGGGAAAAGGAAACTCAGTTCAAGAGTCCACTTGGGTGGAGGCTGCCTACAGTGTCTCTGTATGCTTTACAACTCAGCCCTTGCCGCCTTTCAGCCAATGTCTCCTGGAAGAGGGAGGATCGCAAGTGGCCGTTCTCTTTGCATCACATGCAGTCAGCTACTTCAGTCACACCTGATGCAGAGACACACCACGGAGATATATTTCTCTCTCTGCGTGTATTTTAATTCTATTAATGTTTGATTGTTTTTCATGAGTCCCTCATTTGTTTTTAGCTGCCTTCCCTGTCAGGGAAAAAGGTGGGTTATATACAAGCAAGCAAGCAAGCAAGCAAGCAAGCAAGCAAGCAAGCAAGCAAACAGTGCAATCCTATGCACATCGACATGGGAGTAAAATCCATGGCCTTCAGTGGAAACCCCTTCTGAGTAACCACACCTAGGATGCCCCTCCTGTGCCCTTCTCTCAGTGGGGGCTATTAGACTCCCTATTAGAGCTACAAGGAAGCAGGGAAGCATTGGGCAGATCCCCTTTGGGCACCCGGCTGTTCTCCTGTGCTGCCCCAAGGCTGTTCTCCTGTGCGGAGCAGGGAAGCTTCAATGACTGAAGAGGGATATAGTTTGTATATATAGCTTTACCCAAATAACAGTTGGCTTTTAAGTGAAAGGAGGACAACAAATTAAAGTAGTATACTTTTTATTTTTTATTTATTAAATTTGTATGCTGCCTTTCATCTGCAGATCTCAGGGAGGTTCACAACATAAAAATACAAGATTAAAACACAAAATGCATAACAAAAACAAGAAGAAAATGAAAATAAAAACACAAACCAATAACCCTACTCCCCCCAACCCCACAAACACATTTTAAAAGGGCATTGGATGTCAATCAGCCAAAGGCCTAGTCAAAGAGGAACCTTTTTGCCTAATGAAGGCACCAGGCAAACCTCCCTGGGGAGAGCATTCCACAAATGGGGAGCCACTGCAGAAAAGGCCCATTCTTGTGTTGCCACCCTCCAGACCTCTCATGGAGGAGGAACACAAAGGAGGACCTCTGGTGGTGATCTTAGGGTCTGGGTAGGTTCCTTGAGGTATAGAGTTTCTGAGCCATTTAAGGCTTTATAGGTCAAGAGCAGCAGTTTGAATGGAGCCCCAAAATGAATTGGCAGCCAGTGCAATTGAGCCAGGATTGGTGCAATGTGCTCAAACCTTCTTGCCCTGGGGAGCTGCCTGATTTTGCACTAGCTGAAGTTTCCGAACAGTCTTCAGAGGCAGCCCTACTTATAACGCATTGCTGTAATCTATCTTTGAGGTTACCAGAACATAGAGAACAGTAGTTAGGCTGTCCCTGTCCAGATAGGGGAGCAGCTGGGCCACCAGCCGAAGCCGAAGGAAGGCACTCCGGGCTACTGAGGCCACCTGAGTCTCAAGCAACAGCAAAGGATCCAGGAAGACCCTGAAGTGATGTACCTGCTCCTATGGTTGGAGTGGCACCTTCAGCATTGCGCATGTGTAGCTGGAGGGTGGTGATGAGAATATTGGTATGAGAATAGGATTGTCAAGTGCTCCTATTTTCACCTATGGAATATTGGAGAGTATGCTCATATGAGCTGAGTGTGTGCTCTTGAAAATGCCTTGGAACACAATTTTCTGTAACAGGTAGACTCTGTAGGGGGCTTTCAAGGATTCTCCAGCAGAGAAGCTGATGTGGAAAGTGTTCTCTGGAGGGAGAATGTTTCTAAAACATTGCATAATACAAGATTCTCTGGAACTGATGTTGAGCCAATGGCGTTGAGCACTTGAAGCCATCCCTGGCAGATGTTTATCCTACCCCTTCATGAGCCAACAAAGATTCTGCAACTTCTTTGGCAACTTGCTATATTGCCCAACTTCTCTTACTACTAGGAAATTTTTCCTAATATTTGTCTTGAATCTCTGCAGATAGAACCACTTCCTCTTGTCCTAAAACAACAGGCAAAAGGAGAACAAAGCTGTGGGCTACCTTCTCTGTAACAAGCATTTGGGGTTGTTGTTTTTTTGGTGTTTGGCTTTTATTCTGCCCCCCCCCCCAAGTTGTTTCTTCTTTTGGTTACGCAGCAGCGAAGGCTGGTAGCAGATCGGCTTGAAGGTGTTCTTGGGTGGAGCCTGGGAAGCAACTCCTTGAGAAATCCCCCCCCTCCCCATGCAAATAAACAGTGTGCCCTTAAGCAGTGCAGTTACACAAATGCTTAGTGCTGAAAAGCGTCTGCCTTGGTTCAGAGGGATCCCAGCTGTCCCACTTGCTTCTCTGCAATCACATTTCTGGAACTCCAGTTAGAGGGAAAGAATTTGAGTAAATCTAAGTAGCACCTCTCCTCTCACTGGTTTCCCTTTCAACCCCCCCCCCCCCCTTCTCAACTTCACCACTCTAAGTCAGAGGTGCAAAATGATTCCAAATGTGTGGTTCTGGTCTCAAATCTTCAGTCTTACACCACTTTGTAAGCCATATCCGCCATGGAGTCTATATATTGTATATACAGTATTGTATATACAGAAAGCAACACTACTTGTCATGACCACTAATGTTTCAGAAAAATACTGATTTGGCAGCACATTGGGCTATGGTACGTGTGCAGGTGGTTTTGAGTGATTTTTTGTTTTTTTTTAATCCTTTGTCAAGTTTACTTGGAAGCAACTTCTACTAAGATCATTGGAGCTTACTCCCAGGTTAGTGGGTGTGGGATTGCTACCTTTGTTGTGAAAGTTGGAGAGATGTGACCTGTTGTTGTTTAGTCATTTAGTCATGTCTGCCTCTTCATGACCCCATGGACCAGAGCACGCCAGGCACTTCTGTCTTCCACTGCCTCCCGCAGTTTGGTCAAACTCATGCTGGCAGCTTCGAGAACACTATCCAACCATCTCATCCTCTGTCGTCCCCTTCTCCTTGTGCCCTCCATCTTTCCCAGCATCAGGGTCTTTTCCAGGGAGTCTTCTCTTCTCATGAGGTGGCCAAAGTACTGGAGCCTCAGCTTCACGATCTGTCCTTCCAGTGAGCACTCAGGGCTGATTTCCTTCAGAATGGAGAGCTTGGATCTTCTTGCAGTCCATGGGACTCTCAAGAGTCTCATCCAGCACCAGAATTCAAAAGCATCAATTCTTCAGTGATCAGCCTTCTTTATGGTCCAGCTTTCACTTCCATACATCACTACTGGGAAAACCATAGCTTTTACTATATGGACCTTTGTTGGCAAGGTGATGTCTCTGCTTTTTAAGATGCTGTCTAGGTTTGCCATCAATGTTTCAAAAAGCAAGACCCAAACGCTCCCACACCGGATGGCAGCATGGTGGGCTGCCAGGGCAAGAGCCCAGGGCACATTTTTTAAGGGGGCTCTGCACATTTGGCTCCTCCGGCCAGCCTTGCAGCCCTAGGCCGCTTTGCGATGCTGGGATCTGATCTGAATAATAATAATGATGGCGGTTTCTTCTGTTTTGTATTTTTTATTTTGTCTGCTTCTCAGAAATCAGCGAAACCTAGCAAAACCAAAAAGATGCTAGGTTCCTTACACTTCAGCAGCTTGTAACGTGAATGTAATATAAAAAAATCAGTTTGTAATTATTGTCTGAATAAAGTATACTTTCAATAAGTAAACGTGGTCATTTTGGGGCAAAGCAAGTTGTAATTACAACTTAGGATCCTAAAGGAACATAGTTGCTTTCATTCTGCAAAGGGCACTAAAAAAATGCAAATTGTTCAACCTCCCTAGCCATTTTATTATTTATTTTCTTATTAAATTCATATACTGCCCCTTATCCAAAGATCACAGGGTGGTTTACAGGTTTAAGGTTTCCATTTGTGGGGGAGGGGATTTTTCCTCCATGGATTCAAAATTTATGGAAATTTTACATCTCTAATTATGTGTAGAACAACTTTTGTCTGTACTGAATCTACTGCCAATTAGATTCATTGGAGGAACCCAAGATGGAGCCACTCTGCCCACGTCAGCTAGACTTTTGAGGACAGGCACAGCTTTGAAGAAGCTCACATTGTAAAACATTTCAGGGTGCTTCTCCCTCCCCCAGCTACTGCACTTGAACTTGGAACAGATAAGTGGTGAAGATCTATTAAAACATTATTGCAGAAAAGCTTTATCAATCACAAAATACACCATCTCTGCTGAATCCCTGGGTTTTTCTAAGCTGCTGTGCAAAGTCTGTAATGGAAAGGTGGGAAGAAAATACAGCATCTCTATTTTAGACTTCATGGATCTTTAACAATTATTTAATGAAAGCTTTGGGATTCTAGGTCAAAATAACCGAGCCAGTAATGACATCAAACAGTTAAGAAAAAACGAGTTAATGGTGTTCAACACAAGTAATCATGTTAAATAGTAAAATTATATTTCTTAAAAACTTAAATCCTCATATCTTCTGGAATGCATTGTATTGCAAGATGTTGGAGTAAATTAAATTCTCCCTTCACTCTAAAGCATCAATTTCCTTATGGTAATTATCTGCTAGATTGGATCTGTCAGTAGCAGGGAAGCATGCCTGACATTATACCCTCTTCACAAAAATGATTACAAAAAATTAAGACGAATGAGTAAAATTAAGGCTGGGGCTGGTAAGCCTATATAAAGCTCTCATGGATCACTTTACATAAGGTCCCATTGTACTGGGGGCTTCAGCTTTTAATGACTAGCCATATAATGAGGTGAAGTCCATTAAAGTGCCGCAAAGGTAACCGATCACAAAGATAAGGGCTCAAAAAAGGATTTTTCAGCCAACTAGAAGCAATTTATTATATACAGCTCTAAGTGAAATGCCTGGATGGATGCAAAAGTTTTTGAGGATTGACAGATTTTCTTCCTGGGAAAGTTTTTGCAAATATGATGGGATTGCATTTTGTCTCATTTGATTCCGTGCGCCCCCTTCCTTTTGGACATTCATTTCTCTAAAAGACACTTTTTTAAATGACTGAGTGAAAGCATCCAGCTGCATTAAATCACATAAAATAAATTAGAAGTTGGCATGAGGGACAAGACAGCATTTCTTACATACAGAGTCTACACTGAGAAACAAACTAATTTTCAACCTACCTCTGTAAAATTGTTCTTGGTACACACAGCTGCCGGGGGGGGGGGGGATCTAGAGCAGCATAGTGAGAAACTTCTAATGGGAATTCGGAAGTTGTGTGAGGGAATTAATGATTTCTAAGAAGAGAGGTGCAGCTTGGAAGTCTGATTCCTTGACTGGCAGCTCTGTCCCCAAACTCAGATATTTGGACGGTGGTCTTGTTCGCAAGGGGGAAGCATTATTCGTATACTCAGACTGGCCTCCAGTTGCTGTTATTTCAGCACCACGATGCTAATATTACTAACCAAACAAAAAATTCCTTCCAGTAGCACCTTAAAGACCAACTAAGTCAGTTCTTGGTATGAGCTTTCGTGTGCATGCACACTTCTTCAGATACAGATATCTGAAGAAGTGTGCATGCACACGAAAGCTCATACCAAGAACTGACTTAGTTGGTCTTTAAGGTGCTACTGGAAGGAATTTTTTTTGTTTTGACTATGGCAGACCAACACGGCTACCTATCTGTAAATATTACTAACAGGTTGTCAATGCAGGTCCCAGCTCAGTTTAATTTCTGGCCATATGCAGCACAGTCCCATTTAATTCAGTTATGCAATCTGAGCAGCCACTTTCCATATCAGCTGAAGCTTCACTGGTCTCTGTCAGTTTTGTGCCCTTTTTTAAAAAGGATTTACCAATGTTTTCTTTCTTGTTTTTGCAGCCTGAACTGCTAGAACCTCATTTTTCTTTTAAAATGAATGCAGAGACTAATCTGATTCTCAGTTCAGTTTAGATAGAAAAAGCACAAACTTGTGATCCTTTTCTGAGAACTATTTCTGAGTTTAAGTGGGGCACGTGTTAAATTCTGCATATACTTAACAGCTCTGTTTTCTTTCGGAGGAAATACCTCTTGAAAGCAATGCTGGTTATTAAAAAGACATTGTGTTGTTTATATCGTATTGGCCCGAATATAAGCTGCACTTTCCCCCCAAATTCTGATTGTGAAAAGTTAAAGTGCGGCTTAATTTTGCGACCTCACAAAAACTGGCTTTTACAATATCACTGCTGAAACAGACACATGGTAAAACAGAACTGGTGAGAGTGCCTGCAGAATTTTGAGGGAGCGGCTTATATTCAGTTATTGCCTTTTTTTCTTTTTTCCCCCTTGAATTTTAAAGGTGAGGGTTATATTTGGGTGTGGCTTATATTTGGTCCAATACTATTGTTTAGTACCTGGGTGCAGAAACAACAGCAGCATTAGCATCCCAGAATTCCCACAAATTTTGCAGGACAGAAAGCTCTGGTGGCCTTTTTAGTCAGCTCCCAACCTCAAAAAGATTTCCTTTTCAATTCTCTCAGCCCACACAATTTCCCCCTTCAGACGTGTCCCCCTTCCACCCAAAACTGCGATGAAATGATCTGCTGCATTGCTTGCCCATTTCCTGGCATTAATGGTTAGGGGTCAAGCCAGGGCAAAGCTGAAGCAACACTTTGAAGAAAAGAATATTGTGACATCTTCAATGCTCACAGAGTAGAGTAAGGTGAGACTAAAACTGTGGCCTATGTACATTATGAGAGTAGGGGTGGGGGATAAATTTGATTTTATTTGCATTTAAAGGTGACTTTTACCAAATTTGCCATTTCTGAAATAAAATGAGAACTGAAACACAGCCATCCTTCAAAATCCACACTTATCCAAATTTTTCAATGCAGTTCTCCAAGTTACAAAAATGTATACATTAGGGGAAAGTGTGCAGAAAAATGAATTTATTATTGAAAATAACAGGGAAATTGCCTGCAGAAATTTGTGCACTAGTCAAAATAGTATATAAAAATGTTTCTTTTAGGATAAATTCATAATAAAATGCTGGTGATGAATTGGCACAGCAAAGTGCTGCAGAAATGCGGAGAGTTGAATTTAAGATTGAAAACATGAGAGACAGAGAGAACTGCCACTGGCAGATCTTTCCATCACTACCTGAGAGTAAATCCAGATGGAACTCAATGGGACTTTCTTCTGGGGAGATTTTGTTTTTTATTCCGCTGTAAAATTGTTTAGTAGTCATTCCTTCTCTCTCCTGAGGAAGCTGTCGTTATGTGAGGAGCACCAGGGAGTAGTGTCTGTCTGAATTAACTTTTTAGATGGGGGCAGGTCCTGTACTTCCATTTCTTCTAATCATTTTCAGTTTTGCATTGAAAACCCTTCAAGGCCTCAGCAGTGAGGATGTGCAGCCTGCGCAGAGCATTGGCACTTCAGCCGTGTAAATACCAGCTTATTTACTGTGTTAAGCTGTTTGTAGCTAATATAATTATATGCTTTCTCACTGATATCTGATCTGTTAATTAGCTGGAAAAAAACACTTTGATTGGGGTGACTGCTTAGTTAAATTGTTTAATAGTCCCACAAGCAAGGCTGTCAGCGAAAAATATGAAAATGACCACAAAGCAGACACAGGCTTTTGTTGCCGTTTTTAAATCACATTAATTGAGCTCCAGGTTATATGCTAGATGAACATGACTAGAAAACGTGGCGAAGAAGCAAATGGGAGACAATTTTTTATTTTTGCAACTGAATTTGGTATTTGACACTTGAGATATGTATATTTTAAGGCTATTATTTTAAACTGTTTTTAATACTGTATTTTAAATTGTCGTGACCCTGTCACCTTCTGGCAAAGGCTAGGTAATAAGTTAAAGTAATAAATTAAATAATAAGGATAAAAAGCAAGAGCTCCCAGGCTGTTCTTCTTAAATCCATGAATCTCAGTAAACTTCATTACTTTGTCAGAGTGTGGAGTAAATTTCCTGTTGCTTTTCAGAAAATCCCTGCGTGTTGCAGCTGGAGTTGTTGAGATACTCCATTTAAATGAAGCCTTTCTAGCAGGTCTTGAACTGCTAATGCTGGAACTGTTCTGAGGTGGACAGTTCTCTGCAAACCCTTTTACCTCTTTCACCATGTTTTTGTTTCTGATCATTTCTTTTTTCAGGAAGAAAAAGTATTCTCGACTCAAAAGAAATAGACTGAAACTTATTGATTAATATATGCTTTCCTATCCTCTTTAAACATATTATTTTCTCCAAATTCATTTTCACGATGTCAGGACCAGCCACCAGCTCCTCCTGGTGCCATCTCATTTTCAACCATTCATTTGTTTCTGTGTATTGTTTATCCAAGAGACATTTCTCTTTCACTTGGTATATTCATTATGAAATAATTCTCTGAGAAGATACAGGCCACTGATTTTTTGCAATTTGCATCAGCAGACTCTTAAGTTATGTTGAAAGCTAAGCTTTTTGGTCCTCTTGCTTCAGAAGTACATTAATATTTCTGTGACCTTTACCGGGTGGCAGACGAGAAGCATTAGGAATAAAATAACAAACAAACTCAGAGGTGTACTTGAAATTACACATTTGTGAGCCTGTGCTAAAAATGAGCATGAGGGGAAAGAACCTGCTCGTTACGAAGATGTCACATAAACTAAAATTTAAAATAACCCTGCTACCCTGGGCTAATTATCTATTACATTTATCTCTCTCCAGGGGCGCCGAACTTATAAAAAATATTGGGGGGGCGGGGGCCCATACCGACTTATAAAAAATATTGGGGGGGGCCAAGACCTCCAAACCGCTGCTGCTGGGGGAACGAAAGGGGCGAGCCCCGGGCTGCCCCGACCTTAAGTGAACCTGTGAGGGTCCGCCCTTTGCGGCAGCCGATTGGCTGCCGCCGTGGGCGGTGAATATTAATGAGCTAGGAGGAATCCCCGCTTCTCGCGGGGCTGACGCCAGCGAGATTGTTGATGGGTCGAGAGCCCGCAACCCCACCCCCTCTCTAGATCGGGAGTGGCTTTGTTTTAACTCATTACTGAATGTATTTTAAAAGGTAACTATCGTCAAACAAGGAAAATAAAAAATACCAACATAATTTTGTGATTTTACAAAGCATAATATAACTAATAATTTTCTTAAATTGTTGGGGGGGCAGAGCCCCCCCAAACGAATTTTTGAGGGGGCTCAGGCCCCCTCAGGCCCCATGGAGTCGGCGCCTATGTCTCTCTCCGTTCTTCTGCCATGGAATTCAAGGGTAAGTGGATGAGATCCACAAGGATATGAGGTTCACAGCTCATCTCCAGCCCAAGTCTGCTAACCTTCCACAGGACTGTTGCCTCATGGCCTTCAGGCCGTACCCCAGCTTTTAAAAAACCAAACAGAACTAAGGCTGTACTTCTAAGCACATAAGCACCCTTAAATGTCACTGACCTCATAGGACTTTCTTCAGATTAAACATATGTAGCCTCACACTGCAAAAGCTCTAAGGAACATGTCCCATGTCACTGTACTGTCTTTCCTCACCTTCCCACTACGCACCATTCCTTATGGATGGGGAAAACCACAGGGGAATCACAGTCTGGAGACAGTGGACAGAATCCTCACATTGTAGAGCTGGATGGGACCCCAAGGGTCATCTAGCCCAGTGTTCCCCAACCGGGGGCCATATGGGGGCCACAGATGAAAAATGTGTAAATGGGGGGCCACAGTGGAAAGTGAGAAATGAAGAAGAAAAAAATATTTTTAAAAAATCCTGATTGGCTGGCTAACTACTTGCCAATCACAAGCAGGTAAGGGGAAAGGGAAATGCTCCTTTTTGCCACATGCATTTTCTTGAAGCAGTCCTGGTTTGTTTCCGGTAGGAGAGGGCGATCGCTGAGCCTCCCATTTTGACCAGTAGAGCCCGCAATCCAGAATCCCCAGGTCAGGTTCAGTGTGGTGGTGGGGTGGCAATGGGTAGGGCTGGGCGAGCCAGAACTGCTTGTTGCTGCCCCCAGTGCTGGGCCCGGTGGCAGCCTGGGCCTGACTCTGCAAAGAGCAATCCACCCCAGCGCCTAGTGGATCAGGGCCTTCAGATGCTGCTGCAAGGTGTAGGGTGAAATCCACCCCAGCACCTAGCCAAACAGGGTCGTCTGGTGCTGCTGACTTGCATCTAGTAAATAACTGTCTACTCAGAAGAAAGCCGCACTGAGTTCAGTGGGCCTTACTACCAGGTAAGGGTGTGGAGGGCTATAATGTTTTATCTAGGCAGCCAGGACTCCTTCGGATGACAAGATCTTTTTACATCAGGTCAGTGAGGACCACTTGCTTTTTAAAATTCCCCCATATATACAGAACACCTTGTGCACCTTTTGGACTGTATCTGTAGCTTTCCCACCTTGTGTCAAATAACTGGGGTCACATAAGTGCTGTTTACTTTTTATTGTACGTGGAAGATGGATCTCGCTTGCGAGGTTGTGGACTCTCCTTCCTTGGAGGTTTCTAAGCAGAGCTTGGATGTCCATCTGTCATGGAGGCTTTAGCTGTTTCCTGCATTGCAGGGGGTTGCACTCGGAAGATGACTCTTGGGGTCCCTTCCAGCTCCATGTTTCTATGTTTTTCTGCTTCAACAATATTGAAGATCCTTTTTCACATAGACTACTTGACAGCCAGGTCTCCCCCAGGTGTCCCTTGGTTGTTCTCTCCCTGCTTGATGAGTCTTCTGGAGAGGCTCTGTGCTGTTTGCTCTGCTTGAGAGTCCTGCTTGGAGCGCCCCTTAGACCTAGGTGCGCTGCAAAGAGCTACTCGCTGGGAGACATGGGGTGGGTTTGTGTCTGGCTGTGGACTAGGGAGGGCATCTGGAGCCTGAAATGAGCCCCTGCTTGCTGCTATCCTTTGCTTGTTTGTTTATTCATTTATTTCATAAAATTATCAGTAAAAGAATTACAACCACTAAAGGGACCAGGAGACAGCTTATAGTGAGGGATGTAAGGCATTCCTGTAAGTAATCCTCAAAATGTCTCTTGCAGCAAAAGGACCAGGGCTGCTGTTCTGTTGGGCATCTTATGGTGAGGGGGACACATTTTCCACTGCTTCCAGCCACCTGCTTTGCTCCGACCTCAATTGCGCTTGCCTGGCTGGAATGAGTCCTCCTTGAACTTGGATTCCTGCTTGCCAGGATGGGAAGAGAGAGGAGTTGGGACAACACAGGTAGAAACTGTACAAAGATAAAATCCACATTGGTTGCTCTGCCCACCTTTGCTCTCACCCACCTTCAAGCTATTATTTTGTGCTGTGCATTTAAGTATTGAAGCTATCACACACAAATTAATTGATACTGAATAATTCCAGGCTCATTCACTTTCAAAGTATTCATGTTAGTTCATAAAGCTGTTGTTGCAAGCAACAAGTTGTATAGCTTTTTCCTTTGTGTGAACAAAATAATCAGCTTCAGATGATGGCTTGAAGAAGCGTAACTTCTCCTTCTGTGGAGTGCTGGTTTGTTCAGTGTTTTAACTTCGCACAGGAAGTCAACTCATTTCCTGTTCACTTAAGTAATGTTAATGTTAACTAAGGTCTCTGGCATAGATGTACCATTATCAGTTTCTGAACTCTCTTTAGGAGATCAGGGGCACGCAGCAGGCTTTTTCATTCCTGTCCTCTTCCCCATCTAATGAACACCTTTCTCTTTGAACTTAAGAAGAGCCTGCTGGATCCGACCAATGGTTCATCTAGTCTAGCATTCTGTTCCCATAGAGGCTAACCAGATGCTTGTGGAAACCAAGGAGCAGAACATGAGCACATGAGCACCACTCTCCCCTCCTGCAGTTTCCAGCAACGGGGGTCCAGAAGTATTGCTGCCTCGGGAGCAGTAGGAGGGAAATAGAAGCACAGCATCATGTCTCTGCAACTATTAAGTTGGAATATTTGCGGTCTAAATTCCCCGGAGAAGAGGAGGAAGGCTTTTCATTTATTAAAAAAGGAACAATTGGACTTAATCTGCCTACAGGAAACACATGTGATTAGGCTTCACAGGAAAGTTTTGATCAATAAAAGATTGGGCCAGGAGTTTATAGCATCGGACAAGGTTAAAAAGAGAGGAGTGGTCATTTATGCAAAAGAAAGCCTATCACCTAAATTTATTTTTAAAGATGAACAAGGAAGGATTTTGGCAATTGAAATTCAAATTCAAGGAGAAATTTTTTTGATTTTAGGCATTTACGCACCAAATGAGGGGAAATCGGAGTTTTATAAGAAGTTGCATGAGACAATGTTGGACTACATGGACTATAATAACATCATTATGATGGGAGATATGAATGGAGTGGTATCCACGAATATGGATAAGGCACAGAAACAGACTGTTTTGAGAAATTAAAAGACAAAGTGCGAGATTGGCTTCATTATTATCAAGTAAGAGAGGCCTATAATTTGGATAAAAAATTGGGTTTCCAGAACTGTTAGCACCTAAAACTAAGATTCTTTCAAGAATGTATAACTTGCTGTTAAAATGGAATACACAGGATGAAACAGTCAAATCAGCTATGATCAAATGGGCACAGGACATAGGTCATAACATTATGTTTGCCGACTGGGAAAAGTTGTGGACCACCGGTATGAAATTTACGGCATGTAATGCCCTAAGAGAGAATATTATGAAAATGATTTATAGGTGGTACATGACCCCAGTCAAGCTTGCAAAGATTTATCACCTGCCTGATAATAAGTGTTGGAAATGTACAGAGTCTGAGGGTACATTCTTTCACCTATGGTGGACGTGCCCAAAGATTAAGGCTTTCTGGGAGATGATATATAATGAACTGAAAAAGGTATTTAAATATACCTTTCTTAAGAAACCAGAGGCCTTTCTTTTGGGCATAGTCGGCCAATTGGTGTTAAAGAAAGATAGAACATTTTTTATGTATGCGACAACAGCAGCAAGAATACTCATCGCAAAGTATTGGAAGACACAAGATTTTCCCACCTTGGAAGAATGGCAGAAGCAAGTGATAGACTATATGGAGTTGGCAGAAATGACTGGCAGAATCCGAGACCTGGGAGAAGAATTAGTGGAAGAGGACTGGAAGAAGTTTAAAGACTATCTGCAGAAACACTGCAAAGTTTATGAATGTTAAAACAATGTTGGATATGGAAATAATATGGCATTACTGATATAGTTTTAAAAAAGTATGCAAAAATGCAACAGAAAAGGGTGAAAGACTAAAGTTATATTATGTCGAAAGTAAATAACATTTTAAAGGTGTTTAAGTATAAGGAGGAAAGATTGGAGACATAATAGAATGAATTTAATAATTAGAAATGAGATCTGAAAGAGGGTAAGGATTTGCTGTATCTGATTGGGTAAAGAGGAACACAAAAAAGGGAGGCGTGAGGAAGTCAAGAAAGGAAGCTAATTAAGTATGATTTTAAAAGTTGGAGTTTTCATGTTTTGTATTTTGTTGTGTGGAATCTTATTTTTCTGTATTCTATTGTTCTGATTTGTTTTATATGTATCTTTGATTACGGTATGTTTTGTTTCTTTTCACTTTTGTGGTAGTTATGTGTTTTTTCTTTTGTAAAAACCTAATAAATATATATATTTTTAAAAAAACAGAAGTATTGCTGCCTCCAGCTGTAGAGCATAACCATTATGGCTAGGAGCCACTGAGAGCTGTCTCCTCCTCTGTCAATTTGTCTGATCATCTTTAAAAGCCATCTAAGTTGGTGGCTATCCCTGCCTCCTGGGGAGTCTGCAGGTGGACTATATGCTGCACAAAGAAATCTTTTCTTTTATCCGTCCTGAAGCTTCCAACATTCAGCTTCACTGGACGCCAGGGAGTTCTAGTGTTAGGAGAGAGGGAGAAAAACCGTTTTTGTCCATTTTCTCCATGCCATGCATCATTTTATAAACCTCTATCACGTCACCTCTTACTCACCTTTTCCCTAGACAAAAAAGGCCTAAAGATGGCAAGCTTTCTTTACAGGGGACTTGCTCCATTCCCCTGATCATGTCGGTTGCCTTCTTCTGAACCTTTTCCAAATCTTCGATACCCTTTTTGAGGTGAGTTGACCAGAACTGTACACGGTGCTCCAAATGTAGCTGCAACATAGATTTGTATAGCAGCGTTATGATACTGGCAGTTTTATTTTCAACTCCTTTCCTACTGATCTCTAGAAAGGAATTTGCCTTTTTCACAGCTGCCACACACTTGGTCAACATCTTCCTCCAGTTACCTGCTATAACCCCAAGATCTTGCTCCTGGTGTGTCACCACCACTGAAATACAGGCACAGGGCTGCACGTCAGTAATCTATAACATACAAAACCTGCTGGACCAGAGATAATAATGAGAGAAAGAAAATGAAAGCACATATGTAGAACAACAGTGACCTAAAATGCTGGAGTGGGGTGAGATTCTATGGTGAATGTGCAAATTCAGCTTAATTATTTTGAAGTGTTGGGGGGGGGGGAGATTGTAATAACAAGGAACAAGGTGGAGAATGGGTAAACATTCATAAACTCAACATACATATGGAAAAGACGACAGTAATAGGATTAGGGACCTTCTGAGAAGCATTTCAAAAAACCTGGCTCCTGGAACAAAGCATGCCATTTTGTATGGACTAGAGAGACTGCTGCACAAGTTCTGACCTGTCGAGTCCAATGCTTTCCACCTGCATGCACTGTGGCCAGCATCCTCCAATGAGGCTGAAGAAAAAGGCTCTTGCATGGCTGGCAGGCTAAATTCAGGCACAATTAGTTGAGCAGACATGGTAAAGGCAAAAATGCTCCACATTAGGCTACATTCATAAAAATATCTCTTTATTTATCAAAAAACATTCCACAGGACCCAAAGTAATGATTGCAGTATAAGATCAGTTTAACATTATTTGAGGGCACACACAGGAGTCCCACCTGGCAGCAGATGGGTGGCATATCAGGCAGACCTGTTGATCCCCCAGCAGTTGAAGCAATGCCAGCAGCCTCACACCTGGTGTGGGCTGAACAGCATGAAGCACCTCAGACATGCGTGGCCTCTGCAGCCGGGCATGAGGAAATGTTAATGAATACGAAGAGAGAAGGTACATTAAAAAAGAAATGCATTAATCAGTGTATGCTTGAAATGGTCATTTGGAATATACAGAAGGTGTCCCACATCATAAAGGCATGTCCTTATGAAGTTTTGTTTCTTGACCATTCTTGAAGAAGGCATTCATTCCACAGCCTTGCTTGTTTCCCATTATCTCTTAAAGCTTGGAGTTGTGCCGTCAGAGACAGATATTCTTTCAAAGTTCAATTCTTTTTTTCTCCTTCTTATTGAAAGGATTTTGAGGTTCAGTGGGTACAAGGGTCTGTGACAAAGGCCCCAGATGCGGAAATTCAGATGGTTGCCCATGCTTAGCCAGGTAACTGCAATCACAAGAGGAGACAAGCATCTTTCTCACCTGAATGTGAATTTCAAGGTCACAATCACTAATGACACCAAGAGACAGTGGGTAGAACTTGCTGGTATTCCAAACAATTATAGACTGTAAGGGGTTGTTGTTTTTCTTTGTTATTATGTTATATAGTTACAGTGGTACCTCTGGTTGCGAACTTAATTAATTCTGGAACTCCGTTCTTAAGCTGAAACCGTTCTTATCCTGAGGCATGCTTTCGATAATGGGGCCTCCCGCTGCGCAAGCGCCTCCGGTGCACGATTTCCTTTCATATCCTGGGGCAAAGTTCACAACCAGGAGCAGCTACTTCTGGGTTAGCGGAGTTTGTAACCCAAAGCGTTCGTAACCAGAGGTACCACTGTATACGGTAAACCTCCCTGTGATCTTTGGACAAAGGGCCGTATAGAAATTTAATGAGAAATAACAGTAATTCCCTTTGACCCCTTCTCTCACACACTCCTGAGGAGGCATAAGAGCTGCTTCCTCCTGGCATGATCTTGCACTGCTGTGTCATGCGTGCAAATAAACAGAGGCACCCGTATTTGGGGTCAGTGGTGTGGCTCTTTCTGCCCCAGTTGTTGCCTAGCTTGAAGGGAAGGCAGTCAGGTGAAAAAGACACACACACCTGACCCAAGCCATGCGGGTACACACTAGGCTTGGGTGTTGCACCAATACATTGCCCAGGACTGTTATGAGGGCCAGAGGGGGGTGGCTGCTTCACCCAGTGGAATAGCGCAGGTGAAGCCGCCACTGCCGCTCCCCAATCCCTCTGACACCACTCTGGGGTAAACTTCTGATGCCTAAAAGTTTCAGGATCACGATATGGAGGGAAGAGTTAACACCCATTCCAAGTGCCATCTTCACAAGCCTGATAGCAGCCATCGAGAAATTTACACTTTAAAACACACACAAATGGCATTAAACTATATGACACATAGGGTGCTTCCAGAGTATAAATTATTATTATTATTATTATTATTATTATTATTATTATTATTACCCCACCCATCTGGCTGGATTTCCCCAGTCACTATGGGTGGCTCCCAACAGAATATTAAAAACACAATAAAACATGAAACATTAAAAATTTTCCTAAACAGGGCTGCCTTCAGATGTCTTCTGAATGTCAGGTAGGTGTTTATCGCTTTGACATCTGATGGGAGGGCGTTCCACAGGGCGGGCGCCACTACCGAGAAGGCCCTCTGCCTGGTTCCCTGTAGCTTTGCTTCTCACAGTGAGGGAAGCGCCAGAAGGCCCTCGGAGCTGGACCTCAGTGTCCGGGCTCAACGATGGGGGTGGAGATGCTCCTTCAGGCAGACTGGCAGTATATTGTGGGAGGACTTCATGTACATACCAGAATTTTGGTTTCCAGCAATTAAAGTGAATTAAAGGGCTTTGTTGCTTCAGCCCAACTAATCCATTTTAAAAACGCGCAACTTATTGTGGTTAGGAAGTAATAGTAAAATGCATTGAAAAGTGTGGTATGGAGGAATAATTCCTAGGAAGACAGATAAACAGCCTGCAAGCAAATAAAGATGACTGCTTGTTGTTGTCTCACCCCCGCTGCTCACAAACACATCAGAATGAAGGCTCAGTGAGGACCACAGACAAGCTGAGCTCTGTGAAAACTCTGAGCTAGCAAGGCAGGATGATTGCTCAATAAATAGGTCATCTGGAGAAGCCCAGTTTTGCCCTCCATGCTTTAGAATTCTTTCCACCTCTCTCTCTGTTTTCAAAGGAAAAGAATACAAATTTCAAAGGAAATACAAAGGAATCTGAAAACTACAGCAGATGTCAAATAATCCTGAAAGCTTTTCTTATAGGTTTTGACTCCAAATTTTTCAAAACCAAAGAAATGTTGTGCTTAATGTTTAATTGTTCTTTAATGAAATAACCATAATTAGAATTCTAATGTATCTGAGCAAATTAAGTAATGTGCCTCACACTTACCAATACATTCGTGAAATTATTGATGGTGATGTTGGTGGAAGATTAGAATTTGCTGGTTGGGTGGCTGACCAATGAACCTTGCCAGTGTATCCAAAGGTGTTTGGAGAGCTAAGGGTAAAAGTTAAAGGGAGAAAAGGAATTGATTAAATGGGCACAGGCTTGAAATAATGACTTCTTGATAGCTCTAATTAAGGCAAAAGCTTTTGTTGTTGCATCTGAGGTGGGTGGGGAGAGAAAAGATGATGCAGCAGGAAAATACCAGGCTACTTCCTAAATGAAAATTGTTATTCCACTCATCTTCATAAAACTCAATCATCTTAGATGAGGATCTTGTTGACATTTAATATACTTTTATACCACTTTTCAGTTTAACCTCACAAAGTAATTTACATTAAAATATAAAAAACAATTAACTATCAGTTAAACAAAAACAGTTAAGAAAAGCTACAAGGGTGGGGAGTGAAGGGTTTTTTGAAAGCCAGATCTCTCCTCTATGCAGGGCAAAATGGTCAAGTAGCCACTGGTGGCAGAAGGAGGATGGAACAGGCCACCTCAGCTGGACGCTAGATGGCAGGCCCTATCCTGCACAGATACAGAATGATGTAAAATTCCACATATTTGTATTTTACACCCCAATATCAGATTTCTCACTTTTTTCCATGGGCAACATTTTGCACTAATGGAATACCATCTGATTCTAAAAGAACTGATATTAGACACTGCCACGTACTCTTGGCAGCTGTATTTTCATGGATATGGAATTTTGCCCTAAAACCAAATTTCACACATACAGCTCTAAAGCATAAAATGACAGCACAAGACCCATTTGCAAAATAAAGCAGCACAATAAAGAAGCAAATAATCTTATGTACCAATGTACAAATTAGATTCAAGCAACAGAACTACATACATGTAGAATGAATTTGTGCATACAAATTGTCTAGTCTGTGGGCAAAAAATAAATTTCAGGTTCAGTTTATTTGGCCATAAACATAAAATACAGTAGAGAGTTATCAAAACAACAACAGGAGACAGGGGTGGGGAGAAAGATAATATATAAATACATAATGAGAAATAGATAAAAATTCAGACAATTAATAATTGTTTCGATGGCATCGAAAGCATTGGAAACTGCCACTAAAATTGAAACATCAATTTCATCTCTGTCTCCCAAACTGACGGGCAAATACCTAGCAAGTTGATAATCACTACTAGATTGATACAGTGGTGAGCAAGCCCCGTTTGCCAGAGCTAGTGAATTTTGCAAATTAAGACCCAGAGCTCTGTCTAGTATAAACGGTTGCCTTTTCTAGCTCAAGCGACAGAAGTTTGGGTAGTGACAAGCCAACAGGGAACCTGCCAGCTGGGCAGGCCCAACAACCAAAGACTACATTGGATCCAGGCTGGGGAGGCGTCACTCACCTGCAACGCTGCCACACCAGGAAGGCTAAGTGGACTTGTGTATCTCTTCCCCCTTTCCATATCTAGGATTTCTCAATGTATGATGTGATAAATTCCTGATTGCTGTTGTGATACATTGCTCAATAATCAGCACCCAATCACATGAGAGAGAGGCTGGGAAACTTGTTGTGTATCCCCAGCATGGAAATTTTAACTTCAATGCATGCCCACCCATGAGGCAAGGTGAGGCAACTGCCTCCAGTGGCAGGATCCACTGGGGCAGCAGATCCCAATAGAGATATTTATTTTGTCCTTGTTCCTGATGTACATCTTCACTCACCCCTTCTGCCCTGACAGTGAGGGGGGCGCCATTTTGTTGTTTGCCTTGGGTGTCAAAATGTCTTGGGTCAGCCCAGCCATGGTGCAACATAGATAAATTAAATGATATGCATGCATGCACCAGGCCTAGAGAGCAAGGCACTTGAGATTTGCTAGTGCTGAGCATTGTCACACAAAGCAATGATGTGTTAAGCAGCACTAGTAATGAAAAGGAATTTGTGGTTGTTGATATGACATTTGGCTAAGAATTGCATGGCCCTCCCTCTTCGTTCCCATGACTGTTCCACAGGAAAACCCCATCTTTAGTGGCATTTCTCCCCCATTGACTTAGAACACCTGCAGAACAAAGTTTCTTGAGTGCTGTAACCTTCAGTGCAGCATTGTGGGGAGGGGGGCAGAAAAAAGGATAAGATACAGCTAAATGAAGCTGAGAAATGTGCTAAATATCAAGTCTGTGCAGTTATGTTTATGTGTGTGAATCATTTGTTGTTTGCCAATGAAAAATTAATAGTATGTTTTTCTGACCACTGGTCCTGTTAGCTAGGGATGATGGGAGTTGTTGTCCCAAAACACCTGGAGGGCCATGTTTGTCTATGCCTGATCTAGGGTATCTAGGTAGCAGCACACAGGTGCAGAAGACGACAAGGTTCCCGTGCCTTAAATGGTTGTGTAAAAAGAGAATTTTGCAGATGCAGCTTCTCATCACGCTCATGACAAGTTGCACCAATCAAGCTAAAAAAAGAGACCCTGCTAGTTTGAAAACTAGGCATGAGATAGAGAGCAGCAGTTGTTTAAAGTTAGAGGAAAAGTTGGGTATTATGGTAGACCCAGTGAAAAGCACTGGATTTGAATAAATTAAGATCATTGGTTTCAGTAGCTTCAGGTATGCTTAGTACTGGATATACCACCCACTGGAAGAATATAACTAAGGAAAAATATAAATAGAAAATAAATTGGGGGGAAACCAGAAACTCTACTAGGGTAAATGTAGACAGCAGCACCTATGTTTTGTTTTGAACTTTTACTACAAGAAACCAATACTATTTTGAGATATACAGCATAAGCAGATATAAGCATTATATCTACATAAAACGTCAAACCATAGGTGGGAAGAAGGTTTCTACTGCTATTTATATTTTGGGGTTTCTCTGACATTTAGGTCATCATGAGGACTATTCTTAAAGGCAGCATCTCCCAACTGCTCTTACAAGCCATTTAGGGCACATGAAAAGCATTGCATCCCAGGCCCTGCCCATCCTGCACTTCCATAGCAAGACCACAGCCTTGGCAGGAGCCCTGGCCATGACAACAAGGAGATCTCCCTGAGCATTCAGGAATGGATCAGATTCCATTCATCCATAACAATCCATGCCGGGGGACACTGCCAGTCAGCCAAAATCTCACCGGGGAATGATCTGTCCATAACATTGGCCTCCCCAAGCACTCCTAACACTGGATCTGTGCCAGCCAACTCTGCAGACCAAACACCTGCCCTGCCACATCTATGTATCAGTCAGGCCTGTGACATATTGAGATAGCTCCATGGTTGTCATAGAGAACATGAAGTCGCGAGCTAGCACATGACAAGGCCACCACAGCACAGATGTTAGGCATAAAATCGCCTATAAGCTGTGGAGCTGAGGGCGCTGCGGTGCATTTGGGGGGGCTGTACACCAACATCATCTTGGGCCCAACACCGAGAACAACCCCTTGCAATCAGTCAGAGCAAGCTGGCCTCCTGGTGAGAGCAATGGAAATGTTATGGATGACAGTGACTTGCCCCCTGCCCCACAGGGCTGGGTTGGTGTTGCACCAAGTACCTGGGGGGACAGTGCTGAGTCAGCACAGCCCCCTCACGCCAAGTCAGCCCACTCACCCATGATCAGATCATGAATGACAGATCACTTGCTTTGGACCACCCTGGAGGTTAGTGGCATCACCAGAGAGGGATTGGTTGGCATGCTCTACCAAACCACGACAAGTGCAGAAAGAATGATAGATTAAAAACTCTCTCACTCCTTTATCTGTACCCCACTGTCATACCGGCCCCATGCTTGTCACTACAAAAATGGAATCCCAGACCTAGCCCAGGCACACAGCGCCATCTCCTCTCAATCAAGCAACAGTCAACAAATGCCGTAATGAACAACCCTGTGTAAAACTGCCTAAGTGCCAAGCAGCAATGGAGTGCAGGTATAGAAGAAATAAAAGTATCTAATAACAGAAAAGGACCATGTTCCAAGTGCAAGTGACCTCACCTTTGTTGTTGTTGTTGTTGTTTAGTCGTTTAGTCGTGTCCGACTCTTCGTGACCCCATGGACCAGAGAACGCCAGGCACCTCTGTCCTTTAGGCTAGGCAATATCTGTTTTTCAACATTGTGATACATCACCAGCTAACCATGGTGATATAGTGATATATCACAATGCCTGAAATAATGCTGAAAAAGCAGTTGGGCTGGGGAGGGAGGGAGAAGTGACCAGGAGGAGGGGAAGGAGGCTGCTGCTGACTCAGGTGAAGGAGCTCCTGCCTGATCCCTCCCTCCCTCCACAGCCCAGCCTCAGCCAAGGGAGCCTAAGAAGGTGTTCTCCCATCTGCTTGCCTGCCTGCCTGCCTGCCTGCCTGCCTGCACGCTTGTCTTCGCCTGAGCAAGGGGGCTGCCTCTTTCCTCTCCGTTGGTCACAGGAGTGACAGACCAAGACCGCCTTTGTCCAGTGACATGCACACCCCTCTCGAACTTCAAACGAAAGGAACAGAGTCCAAGGCACATCCAAGCCATGCAGAAACAACTGGTGCCAAGCAGGGCTAATGAGCTAATGGGCTAACCCTGGGGACAATTTTGAGGGTCCGACAGAGGCCTGCAGGGCTGTTTTGGCTCCGGGGCCACAGGTTCCCCACCCAACTTAAAGTGTGATGCTGCAAAACAAAACAAAACCACCCTGCAGCACCATCAGCTTTAATGGTCATTAAGGGATGGGCAAAGATTTTCTGCAATAGGCGGCCAGTGCTCGGTATAGCAGTCCCCACCTCCAGTGGCCTCCCGTCTCTCACCCAGGAAATATACCACCACACCAAAGCTAATCCTGTCCAGGCTCTCACCTCAGGAGTCACAGATATCTGGTGTCCAGACACCCAGCCAACTCCAATCCCTGTGCCAAACCAAGGTGTGCGCGTGTGTGTATGCCTCCCCTTATTGCAGGGGGTTGGACTAGGTTACTCTTGGTGTCCCTTCCAACTCTACAATTCTGTGATCTCCCCGAAGGATCTTTGGTGTTGCTTTGACTGACAGTGTTCTGTTATCTATGGCAAGACTTGCTCCTTTCAACAGCTGGGCCCTGGGATCGGCCCCGTGGTGTCCCTGGCACCTCCCACTGCTCTTGCAACCAGCAATGGGTGTAGTTGGCCTCCCCCTGCAACCCCTGTCCTTGCCACTTTCCACTCTGGTGCAGATGGCAAGCTGTCATAGAGGGAATCTTGCAAGCCATAACTGATCTCCTCATTCAGGAATCCCTAAGAGGCTTCCAAGGAACAGCAGAATTCCCCAAACGGTTTAAAAATGATTATTTGGCAGTAGCACAATATATCCTCTTCTGGTTTTTTGTTCCTTTTGGCATGCTCCACTGCTAAGATTCTCTAGTTCATATAAGACTATATTTCAGAAATGGCATGCGGCAGAAGCACAATTAGCAGCTGTGTGAAAAGTTAAAGGAACCAACATTTTTACAGCAGTAAACCTTTAGCATCCTCAGGCGACCTCTAGCGGCCAAATGTCATCTCCACACCTAAAGTACATGGACAAGGCCACCATGGGCAGAGAGTATATTTCAAATAACCCCATGTTTTTTTCTTGTGTTGTTAATGGTGAAGAATCATAGAACTGTTGGAAGGGACCCAAAGGGTATTCTGTCTAGCCCAGCCCCCTGAAATACAGGGTTGTGTTTCTCTGGAAAATTCTTAGTACCTGACAATTTTATAATTAAAATGAATATATATTTAGTTACATTTCAGTACACACATATAACTTGCCTTTCAAATGAGACAGTAAATTGGGATTTCCCATTGTGCACCATGCATAGTAAACCATTAAAGTCTCCTGTGAGCCCAAAGTCATTGGGAGTGGAATTCCTCACACCAGCTTTGGGGTGGCTGTAAATTTCCACAGACTGCCTGGGAGTGGCTGGGAAATGAAGGGGTGCAAGCTTGGCAAATGTCTGTATTCTGCCAGCACTGTTTTCCATCAGGATTCTTCCGTGGGCACCTATGTCATGCTGGTGGCGTCTTCCAAGACCCACGGATGTGGCTGAGCTCCCCACTCTGTCACCTTCCTAAAGCCATCAGATATCTGAGCATTACACCTTAAAAGTGTTTTTTTTAAAAAAAAAGACTTAAAGCATGAAGGTTGTGTACACACTCTGGTTTACTCTGTATCCAGGGGATTCCCATGGATAGTTTGTGGAGCTGTGTGCTCATAATATTAGACTCAATGCTTATCCATCCTGTAGTTTGAGAAACACTGCATTTTCAAACCAGTTTTGAACTGATTTGAAAACAGAACCCTTTGGGAGACCTCCATGCCCCCTCTCCACCCACTGGTGTGGACAGGCAGTGTGCAACCGAAAACGCATCCATCCATAGTAACGTGTACAATGACATGCAACATGCAATTAGAGGGTAAAGGACCTCTGGATGGTTAGGTCCAGTCAAAATCGACTCTGGGGTGTGGCACTCATCTCCGCTTTCAGGCCAAGGGAGCCGGCATTTGTCTGCAGACAATTTTTCTGGGTCATGTGGCCAGCATAACTAAACCACTTTTGGTGCAACGGGACACCGTGACAGAAGCCAAAGCACAAGGAAATGCTATTTACCTTCCCGCTACAGTGGTACCTATTTATCTACTCATGCTAGGTTAGCAGGAGCTGGGACAGAGCAACGGGAGTTCACCCCGTCACACAGATTCGAACTGCCGACCTTGCAATCAGCAAGCCCAAGATGCTCGGTGGTTTAGACCACAGCGCCACCTGTATCCCATATATTCAATTAGAAGTGGGGGGGGGGGAGGGTAGGGAAACAATTACCTTGCTGGGTTTTAAGTAGGTAGTGAGTACACTGCTGAAGAGTGCCTCCATTTTCAATCTTTAAAAAAGCATGCCTCAGGGAGCTTGGGAAAGATCTATTGAAACACTGAAATAAAGAGAAATTCCTCCATACTTATTATTAAATTTATACCCTGCCTTTTTTGTTCCTGGCAGGGACTCAAGGCAGCTTACAGTCAGAAATAACTGCTAAAAACATGGGGGGAATAATTAAACAATTAAACACAGATTGAATTAAAACCAGTGCAATTTTTCAAGAAAAAGAGGTGCCTGAACTCACCATGAACACCTCCCTTGTTTTCATATAATGGCAACGGCCTGAGAGGTGCCAGAACTGAGTTCCGGCTTAAAAAACACCCTGATTATATGTGTGTATCTAACAATCTATTATCAATTAAAAACAAACAAATAATTACAACAGAAACAGCATAGCACCAGCTGTCCTTACAAGCAGTCAGTCTCCCAAAGTCTCCACCTGCTGGCAGGAAGACAAGGTGGGAGCCAGTCTAGCTTCTCCACGGAGGGAGTTCCAAAAGTGTCTGGGAGCAGCCACTGAGACAACCAAGAGGGAATTGCTCCCTATTAGTGGGTCAGACTATATGAACTATTCATATACTGTGTTTAGTATCCAAAAGGCATTTGGATGTCCCTATTCTCTTTATCCTGAGGTCCAGCGCCAAGGGCCTTCTGGCGGTTCCCTCATTGCGAGAAGTGAGGTTACAGGGAACCAGACAGAGGGCCTTCTTGGTAGTGGCACTTGCCCTGTGGAACGCCCTCCCATCAGATGTGAAGGAAATAAGCAGCTATCTTACCTTTAAAAAATATCTGAAGGCAGCCCTGTTTAGGGAAGTTTTTAATATTTAATGCTGTATTGTTTTTAACACTTGATGGGAAGCCGCCCAGAGTGACTGGGGAAACTCAGCCAGATGGGCGGGGTATAAATAAATTATTATTATTATTATTATTATTATTATTATTATTATTATTATTATTATTATTATTATTTACCATTGCAGTAATTCTGAGATATGTATCTGCTCCTTTTAAGACCTGATGCTTAATGAGTAAGTTAAAATAGCTGCACCCAAAGGCTAGCTGCAGCTTAAAAACTGAGCTATACAACCATATTGAGCACACAGATAATATCTTACATATTCTTGAGAGACAAGATCACTACAGATAGCAGATGTGTGTCAAAGCCTTCCCTGTCTGACTGCTCTTACCTATGAAAATGCTTCCTGTACATAGAAAACTAGCATATGATTGCAGATGATTTTATCCCAGGCCCCCTGATATGAGGCTTGCTTAGGAGAGAGCATGCCAGCCAGTGATCCCTGCCAACAGTGTGAAGAGGTACTTCAGCAGTAACTGGACAAAGTTTGTGTAGCTTGGTTCTTAGTCCCACTGAAATCCATGGAATTAAAAAGCACAATGCAACACCATCTTCGCTGTGAGTCCTGGAAGACCTGCTCCCTGTCTTGCAGGTCTTTTCTACCTGCCTTATATCATATGATTGATGTGGAAATAGTTCAGTTTGGTTGTGTAGCTTTTGATGTCATATTTATTGTTTATAAGTCATAAGCATAATTACTTTTAGTTATGTTTGTAATTATATATTTTTTCATGTTGTAAGCCACGTTGAGCATGGTTTAACAATGGAAAGGTAGCATACAAATAAAATGATGTGTGGATGTATGTAATACATAAATTCCATTGGAAGCACACAGTGCATGAATTGATTTGCCATTAATATCCCAGAAGGGTCGCGGGTGGCTCTGTGGTCTAAACCACAGAGCCTAGGATTTGCCCATCAGAAGGTTGGCGGTTCAAATCCCTGCAACGGGGTGAGCTCCCGTTGCTCAGTCCCTGCTCCTGCCAACCTAGCAGTTCGAAAGCACGTCAAAGTGCAAGTAGATAAATAGGTACCGCTGCAGTGGGAAGGCCACTTCTGCCTTAAGGAGGAGGTGGTATTGCGGGCTCTCACGACCCTCTCCGCTCGAGAGCCAGTGTGGTGTAATGGTTAAGAGCGGTAGTCACATAATCTGGGGAACCGGGTTCGCTTCCCCGCTCCTCCACATGCAGCTGCTGGGTGACCTTGGGCCAGTCACACTTCTCTGAAGTCTCTCAGACCCACTCACCTCACAGAGTGTTTGTTGTGGGGGAGGAAGGGAAAGGAGAATGTGAGCCGCTTTGAGACTCCTGAAGGGGAGTGAAAGGCGGGATATCAAATCCAAACTCTTCTTCTTCTTCTTCCACATGTGCAGGGGGTGGGTGGCCAGCCCTGCGTGATTGGGGTTTCCCGGCTGTGTCACTGGAGATCTCCCTCTTTTGGCTTCCAGCGCTCCAGTTTACCCACCTTCCTGCCCGTTAAGGTTTTTGTCCCTTTCGACCCCTTGCTATGGACTTTGGTTGGTTGCCATTGAGGGGCCTGGTAGAAATTTTTCCACTTGGCAAATTGGTACCAGCCACTTGGTTTTTGCCTACCTCGTAGCAAATTGTCACAACTTTTATGGTATGGTGGTTAGGCATTGGAATAATTCTGGAGAAGAGATGAGGGGAGGTAGCGCCATCACCTGCCCCACATATTGAAGGGTATTCCGTTAAAGGATTCTGGGAGGGGGTGGCCCTGTCCGAAGCCTAGGGAGGTGAGGGCCCAAGGCACCACCCCTATTGGTAACCCCGGGTAACTCCTAGTTGATGTGCATCAGCAGGACTCCCCCTACTGGTGGTTAACCCTTTCTGGGCTCCCAGCAGATGGGCTAGAGTCAGATATAGTTGGTTAGATCCAATGCCTAAGCCGATACCGCTCATCATCTGTAACCAAAAAAGTTGTGGCCTTTTTTAGCCCATTAACCTTATTTATTTGAGTCTTGTGTCTTTATTCAACAAAAGGAGGGTGGGGTTGAGACCTTGACACGCAAGGTTAACAGCCTTTCCGTGCGCTGCTCTGGTTCGCCAGAAGCGGCTAAGTCATGCTGGCCACATGACCTGGAAGATGTCTGCGGACAAATGCTGGCTCCCTCGGCCTATAGAGCAAGATGAGCATGCAACCCCAGTGTCGTTCACGGCTGGACCTAATGGTCAGGGGTACCTTTACTATCCCAGAAGTCTGTAGTTGAGTCACCTGCACCCAGTCCCATAGGCTCTGGTTCCAAATAAACTTAAATCCTGCTTGGCAGCATGATATGGAGTCCCTCAGGCTCTCAATCAGTAATTACTATACAAGAAAGGAAACTTGAGGTTTACATACTAGGAAGATTTCACATATTGTGGTTCTGCAGTTCGAACTCTGCTGTGAACAATTACATCTACATAGGGATTGTCCAGGTCATCAGGATTCTCTGCACCAACACAGCCTCTGTTTGGATGAAAAGGGGGAATGAATCAAAAGGCAAATATGTATTATTTATAACACAGCTGGCTGAGGCCACCGAAGCTCCAAGTTTTTCGTTATTTATTTAAAAGGTGCACAAAAACATACAGAGAGATTTGTGCAGTCACGTACCAAAATACACATAAAACTAGGCAGTGTGCTTGTAGGAAAAAATGGATGACAACGTTTTACCACATAGGTGGAATAAGCTAATTTGGGGAAACTGTAAATAATGTGAGAAAGAAATGGAGTCATCATTGCTTCCACTGCCTTTTGTATTCAGCCCCAAGAAACTGGTATAGCTCATTTTTTGGTAACAGTTTCATTAGTTTCTTCCATATTTCTATATCCAGTACACAAAAAAACCAACCATAATAATAGTACTAGGAAATAGCAATGTCTCAGAAGCCATGATTTCTGACCCACAATGCTGAATGTAGCCCATTACTCTCATGTTGTGATATGCTACATGCTTGATAATCCCCCTCATGCTTTTGCTATTCCAAGCAAGTGGCAAAAAACAGGAGGTTTCTCAAGCCACCAGGAAGGCAGCAGTGGATGTGGCTGGCGGGCTGTGCTTGGCTTGCTGGATCACAGGTTGTGCAGGCCTGGGGCAAATAAATTTTAGTTGGCCTCAATAACCAGACATGGATGGAGTTTCTTGCCGAGCCCTAATACACGCTTGCATCCTAACATGGACAGCGGGTGTAGAGGAGGAGCACAGTATCATCTCTGACCTTCTGCTGCATTTTGGAGACAAAATGCTTGGTATATCCAAAATGGTCCACAAAAAGCGCTTATCATCATTTCTGTAGTGCCTTGTTCCTATCCCTTTTGACAAGCACCTCTTCTCTCATGTCTGACTCGACACTATGCTTTGGAGACACAATTTCTTAAACATAAGGACGCCCAGGGACGTAGGAGCTAATAAAACCCTCTTAAATCCTCCAGTGGGGCTTCCTTATTGCACATTTCAAACCTATTCAGTGCTGGTATTTAGAACTGCCTGGCCTCACCTCCAAGTGAAACACCCCCCCCCCCCAAAAAAAACACCTCCTGTTTTTTGCCTCTTGCTTAGAATGGAAAAACTCATGTGGCAAGTGCCAACAGGACTGGAGCCAAAAAGTGACACTGAGAAACAGGGGAGTAGATACACTAAAAACCACTGGTAGATGTGGGGACCTCTCCTGCATAGCCCAATGAGAACTGAGTATGCTCAGTAGCCATAGCAGTTTGAGTGTTACTTGGAAAAGAACAGTGAAAAGGAGAAAGGAGCGAAGGGTGGGGTGGGGTGGAGCCCCTTATGGCTTATACCTTATAATATAGTGCTTCGGGGTGAGGATTCACTGAAACATTTTGTCATAGGTCTGACTTGTCCCAGCTGGCTGTTCAACTGTCCACAAGGACCACAATTGCTGGAGCAACTTCTCAAGTCAGTTTCCAAGCTGTTCACAGATGATTTATGAAATCACACAGCCATAGGATAGGTTTTGCAGCAAGTAATAGCCTGAATTGCATGCCTATTCTATTTATCAGCCCTCTTAATATGAAGTCAAGCATGAGAGTGAGTTCATTTCAACTGACAATCTTCTAAAATCAAGTCTATACATTGGGATAATCTCAATGTAGGGAAAATATGTATATTAAAATGGTGGAGGGGTGGTACAAAGTTGATTTTTCTGCCGTGAACTGCCATAAACTGAGAAGAAGCATATGAGAGTATAAGAAACTACTAATTTTGACCAAACTCTATGAATTTTGACCAAACATCCAGTGAGTTTAGAAGTGACCAGTTAGATAGGAAGCTCATATGAAGTCAACATTGTTTTATCTCCAGCATACATAGGCACACTGCCTTTGAATGGGAAAGTTCTGTTTAGCTGTCATGGCTGATATTTAGTAAAAAAAATTCTCTATAATCTGTCCAGTCCTTTAAATATCAGGCTAATCTAGTGGCCACAACATACTGTATATTTTGTGGCAATGAATTTAATATGCTAATTATGTACGGTGTTTCCTCATGGACTCCACTGAAGATCAGCAACATTTGGCTTATCTCTTCCTTTAAATCTTTCCATTTCAGCTGGCCATTACATTCTGTAACTTAAGAAATGGTGCTAAAGGGCTCATCCAGACTTCCTTTTGTGCCGCATTCTAGGCACAGGTCCAGGCTTTAACTCTGTGTTTGAGTGGTTTCCTTTTCGCCCTGGCACTTTCCCCGGGAAAATCCACGTTTTACTACTGAATCAGAGCAAATGCCAATGGGGTTTTCTGCAGATTGCTGGTTGCTCTGATTCAATTGTAAAATGCAGGTTTTCCCAGGGAAAGTGCCACGACAAAAACAAAACACAATAACTGCTCGGACATGGAGTTTTAAAGCATGGACCTGTGCCTCGGAAGTGCAGCGCAAAAGAAAGTTTTGATGAGTACTGATTTTGGTTTTTCCTCCTCCTTCCCAATTCCTTTTCTTTCTGTCATGTATTTTGAGACAGGAAGCCTAAAGACAAGGATTTTCTTATCAATGACATTTGTAAGCCATTCTGAAAACATTTTATGGCTAGGTGACTAGATGCAAAAGATGCACGCTTGTGTAGAAGAAATTTCAGTAGCTATACATGTAATAACAAGCTATGCCTGCTGAAATTTTCTCCCCTAAACCGCCATTAAAAGTGCAAGAGCCCTGCATTCTTTTGTGTCTGACCACCTTATTTCTGGTAGTAGAGTGGGTTAAAATGCTTTAAATAAATACATGTATTTTTCTTCTGTCCTCCTGCCAATTAATTTATCTGGTGATTCTGAATTCTAATATTATGAACTCACACAACATCCATTTTCTCATTATAGAAGACTGCACTCCTACCTGGGAGTAGACCCATCAAGCTCAACTGGGCTTACTTCTGGTGCAGAGTCCTGCTATCTCCTCAGCTCAGATTCATGACATTACTCCTCATATTGTTGAATCTCCACCTCACTTTTGGAATCTCTTTCTGCTCTTGCTTTGTTTCTCTATGGCTCAGGCTTAAGTGCTCCTTGGTCCTATGGATGCCATTGTAAATCGGAAGACATGAGTCAACGGCATCCATAGGACCAAGGAGCACTTATGCAAACAGACTGTGTGGCTTTGTCTCTTTTTGAACGAACAAATTCCCTGCTTAAGAGAAAAGATATATATTCACATAACAACTTTTACTTACGTGTATAAAGGGAGATGTTGAGTTCGAGAGCAAGGACTAACACTGTTAAAGATGAAAGGCACATTAAATTGGTTAACTTACTTCCTACTAATGTACAATCAATATTTGGTATGTTACCAGATGTGACAACTTTCAGACAATTTACAATGGCATGTATATTTTTAAGAGCACATAGTGGACGCAGGGTCCTAGTTCAGCCTTGGTAGGTAGTAAAAACTTTAATTCTGGGTTTCCAACACTTAGGATGATACCATTGCCTGACCGGCTAGATCTTGCAGATTCTAGCCTTGCCACCCGGTGCCTTTTGCACCACCAGCTTGCCCTGGATCACCAGACTTCATTTAAAGTGTGCATGCGTGTGCACTCACACACACACACACACACAGCCTTTTTACTCCTTGAAGAGCTTCCATTGTAATGCTTGCTCCTTAGTATGCAGCTCTGCAAAGGCAATGAGGTAATGAGGAAAGAGGGAGAGTCAGTTAAGGAAGGGCAGTTGGTAAAGGAGACAAGCAGACTGAAGAAACTGGAGACAGAGATCTGAGGAAGAAAGGAGAGAACAAGGAGGAAAGCAAACTCTGGTGGCCTGAAAGACCTGGGACAGAAGGACCAGGGACACAGACTGTCACATGACTATAGCAGCAGCCAACTGCCATCTTGCCAGAAGCCTGGTAGGTGAAGCTTCGGGGGCAGTGAAGGAGGCAGGAATTTGCCATTTCGCCTCAAATGGTGAAACAGGACAGGCTGCCCCTGCCTGCAGGGTTTGGGATAGGTTAGGGTGGGCATTGCGATTGTTAATCGCTCTTAAGTTTATGTGCTAGAGAAACATGGTTACACCTATTTGACTCCTATGTGTTTGTTTGTTTGTCAGTCTGTCCCTCCTCCTCATCACAGAACTCTGAGGCTTTATACCCTTCTTCTTAGTCAATGAGAGGAGTCATAGCTGTGGCTGATGTTTAAGGAACCCATGCTGCCTGGGGGGAACTTAAGCTGCCTAGAGCAGTGTTTCCCAACCTTTTTTGGGCAAAGGCACACTTGTTTCATGAAAAAAATCTCGAGGCACATCACCATTACAGCCCCGTGACGTCAGCGCGCAGCGTCACGCCGGGAGGGACGCATGAAAGTGTAAGTTTCAATTTTTTTCCCTCCCCCTTGCCTTCCTTCTGTGCCAACCGCCAAAAAGCCAAGAAAAAAGCCAAGACTTTAGGGCAGCAGGTCGACACGGAAGAAGCTCCTACCTAAGGACAGGTGCGACGGCCGTGTCCTCTTCTGCCACACTTGGCAGCCCTGCCTCACGGTCGTGACTCCCACCCTGATTTCTCCCCGCAGGTCGAGCGGCACAGGCAGCCCAATGTGTCCAGTCCAGACACAAGCCCCGCTTCCCCACTCTAGATCCTGAATGCGACCAAGTGCTCTGGACTCCCGAGCAGGGTGGGAAAGAGGACTCGCATCTGGTAGCCTCCGGGCTCCTTGCCTGCTCGAGGGATGGCATTGCAGGCAAGCTGCCGGCCGTCGCCATCGCCGCCCCCTCATGCGAGTGGACCTGCCCGGAGTGGTGGGCCGGGGGAGGCCCGCTCTCTGTGGGGATGTGGCCCGCACGCGCGGCCCCGCTTCCTCCTGCCCAGGGCTGAGCTCCTTACCCGCGATCTCGGTCTCGCGCACGCGGATCCCACTTATTCCGAAGCTCGCGGCACTAGCCGGGGCTCTCACACCGTGCCAGGGCGAGGCGGCGCGGCCCACTGACGTCATCGCGGCTCGCCGCCGCCCTCGACTTCCCTGTTCCCTCCCCTCCCTCGGGTCGCCGTGGTTACCGAGGACTGCAAGCCGCTCGGGCGAGCGCGGGGCATTAAGTGGGAGAAGGAAAATTAAAATTAAAACTCGCCCGAAGGCCGCCTCTCCGGATATCTTTCAAATTTTTTAATTTTTCCCGCGGCACACCAGGCAACGTCTCGCGGCACACTAGTGTGCCGCGGAACACCGGTTGGGAAACACTGGCCTAGAGTAGGGACAGAGGATTTAATTCAGCTTGCACATAAAGGGAATCAACCTGATTTGCACCTTCCGAAACAAAAAACAAACTGTTACAGAAATGTAGAGAACTGAATTTAAGATTAGGAAAAAAGAGAAATGGAGAGAGGTGGAAATGGGCAAGATTCACCAACCTCCTGTACTAGGCAACTTGAGAGCTGGGGTGGAGTTAGTCCACACAATCCTGTGTGTGTGTGCATTCTTCAAATGTGCAAGTATTATCTGAACTGTCCTTTTGCAGAAGCAGTACTGGGAGAGAATTAACTCCTTTCCCAGGTGGCGCTGGGGAGCAGATGGATTCTTGCGAGGAAGGGTAACGGTGATAGCAAAATCAGGCCAAGTGGAAAGTACCTCTGCTGCAACCAGCATATCAGGCCCTTGTACCCTGCATTCCCCTTAAAAAAAACCCCCCAAACACAAACCCTAAAATAGTTTGGCCTTCAAGGTCGCTGGCAGCAAATGTTGCAGTATAAGTTATTCCCACCTCAGCTGGTCACTCTCTGTCAGGGGCTAATAGAGAGTGACCCAGCCCCTGACAGAGCTCCCTGCCACCACCCTGCTCCACCTTACAAACACAGAAAAGCACTTCTGGTCATAGCAAAGATCCGTCTAGCTCAAGTGCACTCTCTCTCCCAGCCCAAATTCAGTGCCACCAAAACAACTGTACATATGCGTACAGCAAAAATCTTGCTTAGTGTCACTTTAAAATTCCCATGATGTGAAACCATAAAAGAAAGTACAGATAATTTTTTAAAATCTACAAACATTTTCAAACTATAGAAATCAATGAAGCTCACAAATTAATTGGCTTGTCCGGTGATATGAAGGCTCTTCTTTGAAATCTGTCCCAGAGGCTTCCAACAACCTGGAACAATAAGAATGTTTTTGGTATCACCACCTGTGTGAATAACACCGTTACTGCTAACAATCACAGTAACTTTAAAGACGAATCACATTACAGTACTGAAAAGTGTCTGGCACATTGTAGCTGGTTATTCTCTCTCAGGCAGACAAGAAGAACTGGAGGTTTATTGAGAACGTACATGGGATGCGGATGTTGGGACATGCCTGGGTCACAATTTCAGCACACATTTCTGCACAGGAAGAGTAGAAAGTATCACAAGAAGCTCACTCAGTGTCACAGAAAGACAACACAGGCACGAGTTCTTACAATTATTATTTGTTCATTTAGATATTTGCTTATATACCAAGATGGCTTCTGGAGAGTGGTGAGGTTATGACACATACCTTCACTTCAACCATGCCATAGCAGGTCTTTGCTGTAGCCAGTGGGCATGGTGGGAATAAGATAGATGAGAGGAATGGAACAAAACTTGTTTTGGCACTGAGGTAGTTTGATCTGCCATGGGACAGGATGTCTTTAATTGTGATATAAAGGCTTCTTAAATGACTATAGCTCCTCTCATCCAAGTCCTACATGAAGGCTTCCCTCACGGAGCAGCTATTAAGAGCAGACAAATGTCAGCTTCATGTGGAGACCTGTCTGGGCAGCACATATGAATTTATGTTTTTTAATTAATGTGGATGGATGGGATGGTTATTGTATTTATAATGTGAACTTATGGGTTTTCTCTCACATACTTCCCCTTCTCTCTCTCTCACACTCACTCACTCACTCACTCACTCACTCACACACACACACTTTCCTTTCCTTTCTTAGTTCTCTGTTAAATTTGTTAAAAATAAAAGAGTAAACAAAAAATTCCACATGGAAAATCCTGTCCCAGTCCCCGATTTCTTGCCTGGTTAACTCATTCCTCACTTTTCAGCACTAAAAATGAGCCCCAAGGCAACTTAGCTAAATACTTACAAAAAACATAACAAAAAGAGACAGCATTTAAACAAAGCCATCAACTCACAATCAAGCAGTAGGGAAATCCAGAGCAGTTCAGCATCTACGGTTGGAACTATGGTTCTCCTACATTACACGTGAACTTACCTGATACTTAGTCAGAGCATCCATCTAGCCTCATACTGTTCATTCCTGACTAGCAGCAGCTCTTGGGGCGGGGGGGTCTCCAGTAGAGTTCTTGCCCAGCTCTGCTACTTGAGAGCCTTTTAACTGGAGAGTCAGGGAATTAAACATGGGAGGCACCTGTATAAAAAGTGTGTGTTCTACCACTGATCTATGACTATGATTGAAACAACAAACAACAACAACAACAACAACCCATAAACAAGCTAAAATAAAGTTCACTCACTTGGCTTGTTTCTGCTTCTGGTTCATACTGCTTCATTGAAAAACGCTGCGAGACTCTATCAGCCCTTGGCTCTAATGTCGTATCTGGAGGCTTGACTTTGGGGGGCAACATTCTATCCCAGGGAATGTCTTCATTTGCTCTTCATTAAAAAGAAGGGAAAGAGGTTTTACAGCAGTAGTTATGGCTAGACAAAGAAATAAATAACACAGATTTCCACCACCCCCAAAGGTGGATGGATTTTGTAATGCTTGTTCCATAAGAGTCATTGACTGTGCATATAAGGGGGGGCAGAGGGGGTTTGGTTATGTTATACGTTCACAGAAAAAGTGTCTAAGATGGAAGAGCTTATTTCATCGGGGGGGGGGGGGAATTTGGCTGTATTATGAAGCACAGAATATAATATGCATACTCCATAATGTATGATAAAATTATACATGGAGAGAGCCAGGACAGAAGCATGTGAGTTCTTGGCTTTTTACATCTAATAGTCAAAACTATTAACTTTACTTCGTAACAAAGGTCCCCATTCCATCACAAGCTAAACCACACATGGATGAAATGCTGAGGGACTCCTCCGCTGCCTCTTCACAGGCAAAGTATAATTTAGGATGGGCTGCAACTTGGAGGATGTAAATGCATCTTTGCTGATTGAACACTAGGCATCAAAAGCTGCCCAGGCATCAAAAGCTCACCCAATAATGAGCACAGACTTGATGTTTATCAATATATCTCAATATATCTCAGCTCAACTGAAGACATACGAAACAAAGACCATACCCAGGAGGTCTCGTCAACCGGAGTCCCTCGTGTACAGTCTTATCTAGATTTACGCCATAGTCAAACTATTGAACTCAGGGATATTGCATAGCAATTTGCATGCCTGAATATGTATATTTCCAAGTTCTTTGTGACTGGACATACCTTGTGTGGATATTATTTTGATAGGTATTTTGCAATACCTATTGCATTGGGACATTCAGTGCATATTATACTTTCGGTGCATACAGAGTTGTGTTTTCATTGAACACAAGTTTAACACAAGTATCTATTTGCCTTAATGTTAACACACAGAATGATGGAATAACTACTTGGTTGTAGGGGCTTTGGGTCACCTTGAACAAGATAAAGCGACTAACAATTTTTAATAATATTTTTATTGATTTTCATTATAATAAACACCACTTAAAACAAACATTAACAAAATTCACAATGCTGTTTATACATTCAATAAGACACCCAGATGTGGGATTTCTCAAATCCCTTGACTTCCCTCTACCCCCTCCCGTGGTTCCATTGTTTCATGGTCAATTCATGCATGTCTATGTAATATTATTAATCTATTTGTTTCCAGTTCTATCTTTTATCATAATAATGCAAATGTTTATTACAATCCTGCTAATGTATCAACTTTTATACAATGCTTTGATATATATGTGTCAGGGAACTGCCATCGGAGGGACAGGTGGTGGAGAGGCTCCAGGAGAATAGGAGAGACTCTACAGCAGAAGAAGGAACCAGTAGGGGGAGAGCAGGAGTTCCAGCGGAAAGGGAATCGGGGGAGAGGCTCTGGGATACTTCTAGTGAGAACAGTGAGGAGGTAACAAGACCCCCTTTAGCAACCCCCACCCCTCGCCGGAAGCTGTCACGCAGAGAGTCCAGGAGGCGCATGTCCGTCAAACAACTTTTATGTTGGAGTAAGTTCCGTAGACGCCCACTGTCGGATTCTACCAGCGACTGACGGAGTCATGCTTTGGGGGCTCCGTTAGTGCCTAGGTTTGGGTGACCAGCCAAACCCCAGAGGGATCAAGCTTTTACGCACAAGCAGCTCATTATCCCATCACAGCAATCCGATAGTCTTTGAAAGCATCTTGTGCAAGCAGAGGGCATCATGAGCGAACCAGCCGGAACCGGAGGAGCTGGAGCTGGAGCAGGTCCAAGCCTGGAAGAAAGGTACAGGGCGTTGGAGGTCCAGCTCGCGCTGCAAACGGCGAGGCTCGAGGAGAGGAGGGCTCAAGATGCGGATAAGGGAAAAACCACCCCACTTGCCAGAAAGGTGCCTGGATTGGTGCAGAAATTTGGGGGGGATCCCAGGAACTATCAAGCCTTTAGGACAGAGATGCAATATGCTCTCAATCTACTGTTTGATGACTTCCCTGATGAGAACTCTAGAGTGGCGTACGTGATTGGCCATCTAGAGGGAGGGGCGAGGGACTGGATTAGGCCCCTGATGGCAGCCAATAATGAAATCTTAAAGGACACAATGAAATTTTTTCGCGCCATGGACTTGATGTTTTCCAGCGAGATTGAGCAAGGGGTGGTGCGCAGGCAGTTAATGGCGTGTAAACAGGGGAGCCGATCTGTACGTGAGTACTGGACTGAGTTCACCATGCTGATTCATAGACTGGGGTGGGACCTTGCGAGTGAACCTATTCAAATGCTGTTTGAAGAAGGGCTCTCTCCGGCAGTGAAAGATGAACTTTCCCGGGCGCCTAGGGCGGAGTCTATGGACCATCTGACTAAATCTGCGCTGTCCATAGGAGCGCGCCAGGAAGCCAGAGCTTTGGAAAAGCGGGAAGGAAAGGGGGAACGTTGGAAGGACTTCCGCATTCCGGAGATTCCGGAGCAGCCTTTCCCGCCAGCAAAGCCGATGGAACTTGGAACAGTGCGCACGCGCGCAGTTTCAAACACCAGTGAGGGGCGGAAGAAGGAGGGAAAGAGCGCCAAGAGATGTTATCTCTGCCAACAGCCAGGTCACTTTGCCAGAGTCTGTCCGCAAAGGAAGGAATGGCAAGGGATGGCGGGAACTGTTGGGGGAAAGGAGGAAGAAGAAATCAAGGAGCAAGTAAAAGCCAACGCCTGGCTGCCAACATCAGGGCGCAGCAGCCAGGCCAGGGAGTAGTGAATGTGCCCACGCCGGAACCCCCAAGACCAGCGCTTGTGATAGAGGTGTTGCTGGAACTGGCAAACGGACACCCACTAAAGATAAAAGCGCTATTGGATTCAGGTAGTTCCTGTAATTTCATGAGTAAGGAGTTTGCAGCTGAACACCAGATACAGACTATCCCATTAAGTAAGCCTTTGCAGGTTACCACGATTGATGGGAGGGAACTGTTGGGAGGAGAAGTGAGCCAACAGACTGTACCAATGATAATGAGGGTGGCAAGACACACAGAACTGATAGCGTTTAACATAGCCACCTTGGGAGGAGCTCCTATTATTTTGGGAATGAGCTGGCTGGCACTACACGATCCGCTAGTAGGCTGGCATCAGAGAGTGGTTTCCTTTGGATCAGCACATTGCCTAGAACACTGCAAGGAGGGAGAGGCTCAGGCAGGGGCCAGGGCCACTCTAGCAGGGATGGAAGTGATGGACAAGGGGAAGGTGCCACCACAATACACTGACTTGATTGACGTCTTTAGCGAAAAGGAAGCAGATAAACTGCCCCCGCACAGACCCTTTGACTGTCAAATTAACTTACTCCCAGGAGCACAATTGCCAGTGGGCAAGCTGTATGCAATGTCAGACAGTGAGATGCAGGAGTTAAGGGAGTTCATTGACAAGAACCTCAAGCGAGGTTTCATCAGAGAGTCACGAGCGGTGGGGGGCAGCCCAGTGTTCTTTGTGGACAAAAAACACACGGGTAAACCCAGGCTTGTGTGTGATTTCAGGGGCCTAAATGCAGTGTCAGAACCAGTGACGTTCCCTATGCCTAGAATTGATGACATTCTGACACGTGTGAGAAAAGGGAAAATTTTTACCAAGCTGGACCTTAGAGGGGCATATAACTTGATACGTGTGAGAAAGGGGGATGAGTGGAAAACCACCATGTTCACCCCCTTGGGGGCCTTTGAGTACCTCGTTATGCCCTTCGGTCTACAGGCGGGCTCGGCCTGTTTTCAATCGTTCATGAATCACGTCCTGGGGCCATTGCTCTACAAGAACTGCGTAGCGTTCTTAGATGACGTCCTGGTATACTCAGAGAATGAGGAGCAGCATGTGCGAGATGTAAGAGAAGTACTGAGCAAACTGCGAGAAAATCGGCTGTGGGTGAAACTGGAGAAGTGTCAGTTTCATACCAGGGAGGTGGAATTCCTGGGGTACCGGTTGTCTGACAAGGGATTGGCCATGGATCCCAGCAAGGTTCAAGCGGTACTGGAATGGAAAACACCAAAGACCAAGAAGGACGTGCAAAGATTCCTGGGCTTCGGAAACTTCTATAGGAAGTTCATCAAAAACTTTGCCCATTTAACAGCGCCCATCACGGATTGTCTTAGCAGCAAGAAAAAATTTGTTTGGACGGAAGAAGCACAGCGGGCGTTCGAACACTTAAAGCAGGCGTTTGCGTCGGAAGAGCAACTTTTGCACGTAGATCTACAACAACCAATGAGGGTGGAGACTGACGCGTCAGACCGAGCGGTGGGGGCCGTGCTTCTCCAGCCGGGAAAAGATACGTCCGAATGGAGACCGTGTGCGTTCTTCTCGCGGAAGTTGAACAAATCCGAGAGGAACTACACAGTATACGACCGAGAACTGCTCGCCATTCATGAAGCATTCCGGAGATGGCGCCACTTGCTGATTGGGGCGCAGCACAAGGTTCAAGTCCGAACTGACCACAAAAATCTGGAATACTGGAGAACAGCACGAGTGCTGAACCAGAGACAAGTGAGATGGGCCCAGGAGTTCTCCAAATTCCACTTTGAGATTCGTTACGTGCCAGGCTCCGAGAACGTGAGGGCGGACGCTCTCTCCAGGAAACCTGAGTACTTAGAGGGGGAGGGAGCGCCTGAGGCAAGGCATGTAATCCCTGAAGACCGCTGGGTGTGTGGGGCGGCATTGGTGGGGCAGAGGGAACTGATAGAGGGTACTGAGAACGATGAATACGCCCAAGAGAAATTCAGAGAACTCAGGAGGACAGAGGAGAACACAGGGGGGTTTGAAGAAAAGAACGGGGCGTTGTATTACGAAGGGGCACTGTACATACCAGATGGGGAACTGAGGGGCAGAGTACTCAAGCAGTTGCATGACAGCCCCACAGCGGGGCATTTTGGACAGCACAAAACCATGTGGTTGGTTACCAGAGAGTTTTGGTGGCCCAAGGTGAGGGAGGACGTACGGGAATATGTCAGGGGTTGCGACAGGTGCCAGCGAGCGAAAGGGGAGAGGGTGGCGGCAGCGGGGCTATTACAACCCTTACCCACACCAGAAAGGCCATGGGAGGCAGTATCCATAGATTTTATGACGGACCTGCCAAAATCCAAGGGCAAAACAGCTGTCATGGTGGTGGTAGATCTATTAACTAAGATGTGTCATTTTATAGCCTGTTCCCATGCGGTCACAGCGGAGGAAACCGCCAAGTTATTTGTAGAGCATAATTTCAGGTTGCATGGCGCCCCCTTGAGGGTGGTCAGCGACAGAGGGAAACAGTTTACTTCCAGGTTCTGGAAGAAACTTATGAGCTTACTGCACGTGGAACTCAATTTCTCAACTGCCCGGCACCCAGAAACAAATGGGCAAGCGGAAAGGGCAAACGGGATTTTACAACAATACCTGAGGTGTTATGTAAAAGACAGAGAAAATGATTGGGTAGATAAGTTACCTCTGGCAGAATTTGCCTACAACAACGCGGAGAACGTGTCCACAGGGATGAGTCCTTTTCTAGCAAATTATGGGTGTCATCCCCGGACATTTCCAGGAGAAGGAGGGGAGAGGTGGAGCGTGCCAGCGGCGGAACACTTTTTTGAAGAGATGGAAGCGATCCACCGTCAGCTTCAACTTAACTTAGAGAAAGCCAAGGAAGAATATAAGAAACAAGCAGACAGAAATAGGAGGGAAGGTGAAACTATAAGGGTGGGAAACCGGGTGTGGCTATCCACCCAAGGACTACCGTTCAAGGGAGGGAGTAAGAAATTGAGACCCAAAAGATTGGGACCCTTTGAGGTCATACAGCAGGTCAACCCAGTAACATTCAAACTCAGACTGCCCAGTCACATGAAATTGCACCCAGTATTTCACAGGTCATTACTGTCGCCGTACCGAGAGGGACGTGAGTGGGGGGAGCGTGAGAGAGAGGTCACCCAAACGCCCGTGATAGAAGAGAGAGAACGCGACATGAACGTGGCAGGAATCATTGATTCCAGGTGGAAGGGGAATCAGGTGGAATATCTGGTAGAATGGGAGGGGGAAGTTGAGTCGGAAAACACTTGGGTACCAGCAGAGTTAGTCAAGGACGAGGTTTTAATAGAAACATTTCATCAGCGTTTCCCAAAAAAACCGCAACCCGTGGCACGATTTAGAAGGGAACACTTTGGGACCACCGATGAGGAAGGGGAGTTTGAAGGGTTCCCAGAGTCAGGGGTGGGTGAGGAAGCCGACTCCGACGAAGAAGAGGAAGACGAGGAGAGAGACGGTACGCCGTGGTTAGAAGTGTTTGAATCCTCGGACGACGAGGAGAGTTCCTTCCGGGGCTTTCCGCCCTCACCGCCAGTGGGAGAGGAGGCGGGGCGGTGAAGGGGGCCCTGGGGGGGAGGTGGATGTCAGGGAACTGCCATCGGAGGGACAGGTGGTGGAGAGGCTCCAGGAGAATAGGAGAGACTCTACAGCAGAAGAAGGAACCAGTAGGGGGAGAGCAGGAGTTCCAGCGGAAAGGGAATCGGGGGAGAGGCTCTGGGATACTTCTAGTGAGAACAGTGAGGAGGTAACAAGACCCCCTTTAGCAACCCCCACCCCTCGCCGGAAGCTGTCACGCAGAGAGTCCAGGAGGCGCATGTCCGTCAAACAACTTTTATGTTGGAGTAAGTTCCGTAGACGCCCACTGTCGGATTCTACCAGCGATTGACGGAGTCATGCTTTGGGGGCTCCGTTAATGCCTAGGTTTGGGTGACCAGCCAAACCCCAGAGGGATCAAGCTTTTACGCACAAGCAGCTCATTATCCCATCACAATATGCAATAAAGATTTCCCATTCATTTCAAAATGTTATTGTCTTGATTTCTAAGTTTCTCTGTTAATTTAGCCATTTCTGCATATTCCATTAACTTAATTTGCCAGTCTTTTTTTGTGGGGATCTTTTCCTCTTTCCAAGATTGGGCTATCAATATTTGTGCCGCTGTAGCCGCTGTAAAAGATTTATATATATGTATATTGGTATCTGCTTTCCTGTAATTCCTAATAAAAAGGCTTCAGGCTTTTAAACAAAGGTTATTTTAAACATTTTTTTCCAGTTCATTATATATCATTTCCCATTTTTTTTATAACTTTACATTGCCACCACATATGATAAAACATACCTTCTAGCTCTTTACATTTCCAACATTTGTATTCTCTTGATTTATACTTTTTTGCTAATTTAACTGGTGTTAGATACCAACTGTACATCATTTTCATATAATTTTATTTAATTAGTGTACAAGCTGTAAATTCCAAATCATTTTTCCAAAGTTTTTCTCATTCTGACATTTGAATGTTATGTCTAACAAATTTAATAAATAATAACCATCATCTTATACCTTCAGATCAATGACATGGCCATGTGTACCTGAATGGCTCTAAAATATCCCAACAGATCTTTGTTTTAGGCCTAATATTCACTGAGGTGGTAAACCTGTGTCTGGGTTGCATCACTCCAGACTGCAGGTCTCAGCACTCAAAAGCAAAACCCGAATCCTTCCACATAGGAAACTAGAATGTCATGAAGAAATTTCGGCAAAAATTATTGTCCCTGACCTCCAATTTCTTATGTGCAGGCAGGGTCAGCCCAGTCACGAGGTGGAATGAGACAACTGCCTCAAGCAGTAGGCAAAGGGGAAGGGTGAACTGGCATGCCCCCTGGCCCCCCATCTCTCCCTGCTGCGGGCACAGTCACCTGTTCACCCCCCTACCTGTGGAAGGAATGGTTTCTGCTGCCCCTTTCTCCTCTTCTCCCTACGTTGCTTTGAGGAAGGGTGCAGGTGCTGGCAGAGTTTACCGCAGCAGAAAAGGCTATTTTATTCCACCCCTCTAAGTCTAAACAGCCTTCTTTTGCCCACCCCATCCAGAATGGTTGGCTCCGAGGAAAGATCCCATCCTGTGTTACTGAGGCACTGGAGAAACTACGAGTGCTCTTGTTGGCAATGTGGCAGTGGTGGCAAGAAAAGTAATAGGGGGGAGGAAAGTGGGGCACAACACTGGGGGGAAAGGAAGGGAGACAGGATGCCTTCTTCAGTTCAGTTGAGATATATTGATATATATCAGGTAGGGGAGAGCTTGGAAGTGGGAGCTGAAGAAGCATTTCCCTAAATTTCTCAGCTGTAGCATTTCAGATTACAAGTGGGGATACATATGACTGAATTCCATGTATTTTTTTAAAATAAAAAAACCTTCACAAGCTCTCCCCTACCTGATGGCTAATCTTTGGAAAAGAAGCATGTCAACTTGTATTATTTTGATTTACCCTCCCTTGACTGTAATGTTCCAGGGCATGCTATATCATTGAAATGTAATATTAAAAACAGTTTAAAACAGCTTACAATCACAGAAACAAAGTGAGACCTAAAGGAGGGGTTCAACCGAAAGCTCCTACGTAGCATCCTGTCATCCAGGTGAACACCAACTGTTTAAAGAAACCTTTCCTTACCAGAAACAGAAGCTCACCTTTGAGCCACTGAGGTATACATATACTTCCGCGCTTTCTCATCTCTGAAGGCTTCAGAGGACGGATCACTTGACTTCGTAAGAAACCATTATGAAGAGAAATCATAAAAGATAATGCAGGGATTAGTCCTTTAATTGAATAGTTTTCCAAGCTGTGTAATGTCTCAAGCACACAAGCATAAGATTGCTACCCCTTTTCCTACTCCTGCACCTTTAGAGCAGCCTAAAATGTTCAATAGAGCATGAGACTCTTAATGTCATGTCAGGAGCATGGATTTGAGCCCCACGCTGGGCTAAAGATTCCTGCATTGCAGGTACAGTGGTGCCCCGCAAGACGAATGCCTCGCAAAACGAAAAACGCGCAAGACGAAAGGGTTTTGCGGTTTTTGCGTCGCTTCGCTAGACAAATTTCCCTATGGGCTTGCTTCGCAAGACGAAACGTCTTGCAAGTTCTTTTCCTTTTTCTTAAAGCTGCTAAGCCGTTAATAGCCGCTAAGCCGCTAATAGCCGTGCTTCGCAAGACAAAAAAACCGCAAGACGAAGAGACTTGCAGAACGGATTAGTTTCATCTTGCGAGGCACCACTGTAGTTGGACTACAGAGGTGCCAGGTTGCCCCTACGATTGAGGGGGCCCATCGCGTGCCACATGTGAATGACGCCCCACACAGACAACCGCACATCGTCTGGAGGAGCCAGCTGCTGAAGCTGCAACACACCCTCTCAACACTGAGGAGGCCCAGCCCCTTTCTAACAAATAGTGAGGGGGCTGAAGACACCTCGGCCCCCTAGATTTAAGATGCCTGTTGGACTAGTATTAATTTGAAAATATGTTCCAGGTTTATACAAACAACAAAATCAATAGCAGGAAACAAAAATACCTTAATGTCTGGGTCCACATGAAATGCAAATGTATGAGGTGAAAAATTTCCTTTGACTTTAGGTGGAGCAGGTATAACTTTTACTGGACTTGTCCATCCTGAAAAAAATGTTGAATTTCTTGTGCTATGCAGTCTACTACAGTATTAAAGATTACAACTAAGTTAAATAACTCTTATATTGCTATGTTAACTAACTTAAATGATTTTATGATGATTGTGGTGGTTACTGTGGTGGAAACAATGAAGTCTAATTTGCCAAATTAATGTTATACCATGAAATGCTTGCAAACATACTTTCTAATGAGGGATGATATCAACAACTGAATGGTTGCCGCAGTCCACTTCAATGAATTTTGAGTTTGGCTGAGAAAATACCACAGAAAACCCTGAAGGAGCACTATAGGTCAAAAAGAGAGAGTGAAATCAATGGCTAGCAGACACGGTGAGAAAGTGGTCCCAAGATGCTGGGCAACCTAAGAGCCAGGTAACAACGAGGCAGAGTAATTGAAGGAAGGGGCAGAGCAGCTACTGAGAAGCAAGAACCTGAAGGAAGGGCAGACAGAGGAAAAACAAAGGGCTTGACAAAATGAGCACTTAATAATGTGCGTGAGCTGCGGAGATGCATAATGTCAGGAGGGGCTGCATGACAGGAAACCAGGGGGGGGGCACACAAAGGAAGACATGGTGGGCAGAGTTTGGGAAGAGCCGTCAAGGAATAAAAATCCAAGGAAAAGGGGCAGTGGGTGCATGGTTGAAGAAAAATGGGGTTGGGAAGGAAGTTTGTTTGGGATCTAGAGAGCTAGACAGTGCCTTAACTGGGGCAGCCCCATTGAGACTCCCAGCCTGGGTGGGTGGGTATGTACACAAATGTGAGTGGGTGGGTGGGCCAAACTGGGTCTTTGGCCCGGTTAAAATGAAGCCTAGTTTCGTCCCTGGATCTAGAGACAAAAGAGAGAGTGAGCTGCTGTCAGGAAGTAGACAGGAGGCTGGAGGTTGTGACCCAGAGAGCCAATTGCTTACCGGTATATGTTTACCAGGCCCAATAGGGTGCCATTTTCTTTACTGCTGCTCCCCCTTTTAATATAATTTATATAACATTTTAAATTTGATGTTTTACAGTTTTTACTGTGTTTGTTCTTCAAATGCTCCCATGAAGTACATATTGTTCCTTTTTATTTCCTTCCCACAGATATAGGTTACATCCACACCACACATTTAAAGAACTCTTATACCCTCCCTTCAGCTTCCCACAAAGAATCCTGGGAACTGTAGTTTGTTAACAGGTGCTAAGCATTGTTGGAACCTTAAACTAGTTCCCATGATCCTTTGGGGGAAGCAATGACGGAGTCCTTTCAATGTGTGGTGTGGATGTGACCCGAGGCCGGGGTGCGGTGATTATCCAAGGCCACATAGTGAATCCACGGCAGAGGTGGGACTTGAAATTAAATTTAGCCTCTTAGATTAAAAATGAACCACCAGCTCTCTTCTGCTTTAGATTAGTGAGCCTTTGGAACAACACAACGTATACTTTAGCAAACAGTTACATGATCTGAGTTGCTTGGACAGGCAAGCTATATCTCATCTTATATATTCTTATGTTATAGCTAACAAACCACCTATCAATATTTAAATTTATTTGTTTTAAAAACTTAGATTTCTACCTACTTTCTTTATAAAATAAGCCAAGGTAGCTTACAACCACAAAATATCAAACAATATAAAAACAAATCAGGAAATAAAAATTGCAGCAACAGGAGCAGTCTATCACAAAGGAGGGGGAAGTGGGAAATGTGCCTGTATATTGCAGCGACAACTTGTTGTCTCTGTCAGTGGAGGATAGATTATTCAGGATCAGGAGAGGGATGTGTGCATTTGCTCTCAATAGAACAGTGTCCTCAAATGCAGTACTCCACTTTTCCCCTTTGAAGTGCATGACAGCATTTACTCATACTGCATGGAAGACACCAAAAGGGTGCACCCAGAACCCTGTCTGAGCGAGGGTTACGTCCACCCTCTACATTTGATAAGCCCAGTACTGCAGGGAGGAAACAGATTTTGCCCCTGCAAACGCCCTGCCAACTGAACTTAAGTAGAACCATGGTCAGCAGGGAAAAGGTTAAACAACCCATTTCCCTCACCTGTACTCCTTCAGCACTGCAACTTTTTCATTCACTAGGGGGAAAGTTAAATAACATGCATTTTGGCACTTTAAAGGACATCATTTATGTAGCAAAGCTGCACCTTGCGTCCTTTCATCAGACAATATAGTGAATACAATGAGAACCATAAAAGATAACACCATGTACCTCCAAGTTTGGACCTGAGAGAAATATCTGGCACTGCCCTTGAGTTCCACTGCTGGTCCTGCTTTATCTCTTCCAATACCGAGAGTCTTCTGTTTGCAGGCTGGTGTGTCGTATGTGGGAAGGGGGCCGACGGTGGAGGCTGCACATCTTTACCATTCCCCAGGGGTTCCTTATTTTTGCTGTACATGATTTGATTAGCTTCAACTGCGCCTCCTGGGCTCACAAATCCCGAACAAGGGTTAATTATTGGCAGATCATCCCGATGTGGAGCTAAAAGGTAGGATTTATCTTCAGGCCGAATGAATGGATTGGATTTGAGAAAAGCATTACTGCATTTGTTGTGGAAACTAGTAAAAAAGTGTCTGTCTTCAGGTCCTCTCACAAAAGGCATATACATTCTCTTTAAGAGACCTTCATGCTGCTTCTGATGCATCTTGTGAGAACTGAACTGGCTGAACTGCCTTGCAGTGACTCCAGAAGTCATAATTATTTTTTTATTGTTTCCAAGTAGAGATATTAGAGTCTTGATTGTTTTCTAATCCTGTCCAGGAACTCACACGGAAACTAACAGCACACAGACACAACCAAAAACCTTTCCAACTTATGGAAGAAAACACTACTTTAAAACCCGGAAGGGAACAGGGCTGTCAAATGAGAAGAATCTCTTTGTTGCTTAGTGACAGTAGAACATGAGCACACAATGGAAGTTGTAGTGATGCAGGAGAAATGCAGTGATCTTTCTGATCTATGAATGAAACAATCGTTTTCTCTGCTTCACACATAAATTATATGCTTTTTTCTTCCCTACTGCAATGTTTTAAAATGTATTAAAGATTTAGATTGTCAAACATCAAAGTTCAAAATAATCACCTTATATATTGTTATAGATTTAGGGTAAGCCCTAGAAATTAATAAATGCTAGGGTTTGGGTTGTTTGTGATATGATGGGAGAACACAAGCTACAAAGGAATTCCTGAGCTACAGTGATCAAGGAATAATTGAGGGACAAGAACAATACAAGGGAACTCCTTCCACCAGGTGTGAACAGAGACTGGGGATTTGGGAGATTGCCAGGGTAACTGCTCTGATGGAGGACAAGGGGTTTCTGGGAAGAAGGGGAAAGAGGAGCAATGATTCATCTTTGGGGGAGGCCGGCTGCAGGCAGCCTGCGCTGCTACCTCTTGAAATGACTATGCCATAAGATCTGGACTCCCTCCATGCAGACTGAATAAACCCTATTTCTTAAAGCCAGACAGTCTCCGCCGTGTCTTCTGTTCTCCAAAGGGACACAGACCCCATGGGCTCTCGCCACCACTTGGCAGAGAGAGGGGCAGGCTTGTAACAAGAGGGACTTTTGTAACAATATTATAGTTTGGCCTTCCTCATCTTCCTGAGTGGTAATGTTTGGGGGTCACCTTTTATAAGGTCAGCAAAGAAAGTGTACTAGAGCCTTCTGGTGCTTTGGGAATGTTTATCTCTTTTCAAAAGATTACTGTGAAGATAAATGAAAAATGAATTGCAAAGCTTTCCCTCTTTCTAACCCACCACCACATTTAGTATGCTAATACTAGACTCATAGACTCCTTTTTTCAAGTGCCTATCCTTACGTAGTAAAAAAAAATGGTCAAACACACACACACGGGTGCTTGGGAAGCCCAGGATTTGCAGAAGTACAAAATAAAAACTTTAGAAAAAATCCTAACAGAACCCCTTCAAAATAGCCCAATGAGACTTTGGTTCAGTGTGCATGGACTGCTGAATGTGTGTGGGGTAGACAGAAAACTAGGAAGAGAGTCTCCTGAACAGAAGTACTCTACACAACATTTTATTGTAGGTCCATCTTGTAGATGCGAGTGCCAATGCTTACATTGCCAAAGCAACAATATCCTCATAAAGAGGAAGGTACCAGCGGATGTGGAGGGAATGCCAAGGTTTGCAGAAGTCCAAAGAAGCTTTAGAGGACAATATTCTAAAGGAAGAACCCCCTTCCATCCCCCCCAAAAGAGCCCAGGCATAACTGAGCGCACTCCACAGGATGTTGTGACTGACTCTTGGGGTATGAAATGGAAAAAGGTGGGTAAAGGATTACAGTACAGTAGAGGACAGGGCAGACCTGACTAGAAGAGTAAACAAGAACATTCCACAGTACTACAGTGTACTGTTGCTGGATCCACCTGTTCCTCTCCAATTCCACTTTCCTACACAATCTTATAAAATGATTTTTTTTAATTAAAAAAAAGCTGATCAAATTCCTTTATACTGCTCCCAAATCTACTGTGAAACACATCTTTTACCTGATAAGTTTGATCAGATTTAATAAAAAAGCTAAAAGATTATTATTACTTGCACCGTCCCTCAAAAAAACCCAAGTGTGCTTAAAAAAATATATTGTACACTGGTACCTCGGGTTACAGACGCTTCAGGTTACAGACGCTTCAGGTTACAGATGCTTCAGGTTACATACTCCACTAACCCATAAATAATACCTCAGGTTAAGAACTTTGCTTCAGGGTGAGAACAGAAGTCGTGCTCCAGCAGCGCGGCAGCAGCGGGAGGCCCCATTAGCTAAAGTGGTGCTTCGGGTTAAGAACAGTTTCAGGTTAAGAAGAGACCTCCGGAATGAATTAAGTGCTTAACCTGAGGTACCACTGTATACTCTTTTTAATAATATAAAAAGAGATCTAATGGATCAGGCCAAAGGCCCACCTAGTTCAGCATCCTATTTTCAGTGGCCAACCAGATGTCTATGGAAGCCTGCAAGCAGGACCTTCTCTTTTAAAAAAGATAAAAAATTTTATTTAATTAACATATAGACAAAGCAATTTAAAAAGAATATAATATGACAGCAGATGACTGGTACATCTGTTTATAACATCCAGGCGATTAACATTTGACTGATAAGTTGTTTTTATGGCATTGTTCAGTATCTAAACCAATATTCCATTTCCGATTCTGGATCGCAGAACTGTTAGGTGGTGAGTGAATGCAGCGACTATTAGAGCAGTATCTGGGCATGGGGAACTTTTGTTGTCCCCTACCTACCCCACTGTGGGGCTGCAACTCATCCCTGGTCATTGGCCACACAGGCTGAGGCGGACGGCTGACGCAGCTCAGCATCATCCAAAGGGTCCAAAGTCCCCTGCTCCTGCTTCCCCACACCTCCATTTGCCTGTGCTTTCTAGGCATTGGTCTGAGAGGTTTACTGCTCACTGCATCATTTTCCCTGGGAAAACATGCTGTTTACTGCTGAATCGGAGCAAACATCATCTGCAGGAAACCCGATTGATGTTTGCTGTGTTTCAACAGTAAACAGTGGGTTTTCTGGGGGAAAGCAGCGGCACAAGTGGTGGAGAACACAGGACCAGTGGAAGTGTGGTGAGCCCTGTTGCCCCTGGCATATCTGGATGAAAGAGAAAGTCTTGAAGGACAGAGGACTTAACTTTCAGGCAGGCTTTTAAGCTCAGGCACTTAGCAAAATAAGGTTACATGGATGATTGTTTAAAAGCTAATGAATTCCTACAAATTTATTTTTGCTTGAAAAAAATGACAAAGTGCTTATTATCCCGCTTTCAAACCCCTGTAGAATCTCACCTCGCACTTTTCTTTCCAAGAAGGCTTCTTACACACTCTGCTTGCAGCTGCTACTCTACCAAACTGCTGGTTCTGCCACAGGGTCATTTGCTCAAACCACTGGCTCGGCCGTTGCTCTATTGTCTCAAGCTGCTTAAGGAGTGTTGCTATTCCTCCCTCCATCTTGATTTGGGCACACTTTGCTCACAGGCCCTCCTGCAGAAAGCACGGACCCCAATTCTAGCCCCCATGTTGCACGCCACTCCAAATCTCTGAGCAGTGCGAGGTTCCAGGCACTCGTCCAGGGTTTGTGTTTCCTTTTGTACAGCAGACACGGTGGTGTCTTTATGACATAAGGCTTATTTATGCATATACAGTCATATCTCGGGTTACAGACGATTCAGGTTGTGCGTTTCCGGGTTGTGCACCACGCCAAACCCAGAAGTACCGGAACAGGTTACTTTCGGGTTTTGGCACTCGTGCACGAGCAGAAGTGCTAAATTAAGCTTTGCGGGTGCACAGAAGCACTGAATCACAACCTGCGCGTGCACAGATGTGGCATGGCAGGTTGCGAACGTGCCTCCCGCACGGATCACGTTCGCAACCCAAGTGTCCACTGTATACAACCTGAGTCTATGAAGGAGGGGCTGACAGAATTAACACCCCAAAAGAGTCTGGCTTCCCCCATAGCTGCAGCCGTCGTGGCTCCCTCACTTCTTGCTCTACGGTTTCCCAGCCTGCTGTTTCCCACTTCTAGCTTCTAGTTCACATCTCTCTCCTCTGCCCTTTCGTCTTCTTTTTGTCCTTTGTAACTAACAGTTGAGGGAGGGTATCTGCAAAGAGCCCCTTCCTTTCTTCCCTTAACGCCCCCCCCAAAAAATCTCCTCCTCCTCCTCCTCCTCCACTCAGTTGATATGCTGCCCTTCATGGAAGACGGCAGGGCCTTTGCCGAGGGCGCCGCCGCCTGAGGCCAGAGCGGACCTTCCGAGGCGCCTCCGCCGCCTCCCCCCCCCCCCTCTGAGGGCCGCGTGAAAAGGCCAAGCCGACCAATCCAAGGCGAGCGCGTGCGCGCGCTTAAAGTCTTGGCGCGTGAAAAAGAACGGCGCTAAGAAGGGCGAGGCGAAAAGCCCGCCAATGCTCTGCGGCTGCGCAGAACCCCAAGGCGCGCGGCGGTGGTTCTTCTCGGGCGGCGGCGGCGGCGGCGCCTCCCGCGGCCATTGTGACGAGGGGAGTCGAAGGCCGGCGGTTAACGACCTCGCTGCGCTCCCGCCCTGGCCGGGGAAAGAGCGCGAGCGGCAGCAGGAGGCGCCTTTTCCGGCGGGGGAAATGCGGCGCCTGCGGCGGAGGAGGCTCGCGCCGCCGCCTCGCACCTTCCTCTGCGCGCCGCTGCTGGTCGTGGCGCTCTCGGTGCTGCAGGGCCTCGCCTCAGGTGAGGGGCGGCGGGGGAGGCCGTGGAGCTCGGGAGGCGCTTCCGTCTGGCCCAGAGGGGCTGCGGGCGAGGCCAGCCCCCTATTGACGCGCGATCCTTGCCTATCAGGGTCTCCTCAAAAGGTGCAGAAAGTGCGCACCCCGATCCTGAGAGTGCCAACCTTTCTTTTGTTTTTGAATTAAGGTTTCTGGCATTTATAACTATAGGAGGCGAGCGCGCAGACATTTACTCGCGTTTGTTTAGTAACTGCTCCCATATGTATTTCCCCAACTTCCAAAATTACTCCCGCAGTTGTTCATGATGGTAAGGAGGATGCCATGAGAGAGAAAACGGGGACTTGGGGATTCTGAACAGTGAAATGGTGGAAGTGTGGGTGCAAACTATTTCAAAAGAGAGGAGGATCTCTCAAGAAGTCAAGGCTTAAAAAAGAGCAATGTATTATTGATTTATTAAATTAATATACCACCCTTCATCTGAAAATCTCAGAGCAGTATATAATTGAAAGTGGTGGGCCAGATAACAAAGAATGGGTACAATAAGCCTACCAAGACCTGATTCTTTTTAGAAATGCTAAGAAAGCACTATACTGTATTTGGAGCGATAACAAGGAAGGTGATTTATTAAATTTTTATACCACCCTATACCCACAAGTCTCAGAAACCCAAGAGCAAACCTTGGCTTTACATTGTGGTTTGGAGAGAAACAAACCACAAACACTGATTTGGATATCCGGCTGTGTTGCTCTTGGGTGGGCAAATAGAGGAATGCTAGAGCTTGTGTTTAAACATATCACACCTTGATGTAGCATTATGTAAATGAAGACCGTGTGTGTCTTAGCTAATCATAAGCTAAAGTATGACTTGAAAAACTTGGTATCTGAAGAAGTGTGCATGCACACGGAAGCTCACACCAACAATAAACTTAGTTGGTCTCTAAGGTGCTACTGGAAGCAATTTTTTTTATTTTGTTTCAACTATGGCAGACCAATACGACTACCTACCTGTAACTTGAAAAACTTATACTGCATTAATGGGCAGATTGTGGCCAAATCATAATAGTTGCCCTCCATTTATGCTACTCGGCTTGCTTCTGGAGTACTGCGTCTAGTTTTGGATGCCACATTTTAAGGACATTTACCCAACTGGAGCTGGTCCAGAGAAGGGTGATCAGGATGGGGGTGGGGGGCTGGAAACCAAGTCCTATGAGAAACAGCTGACATGTATAGCATGGACAAGAGAAATTTAAGGAGGAACATGATAGCAGTCCTCAAATCTCTCAAGAGCTGTTACAACAGAAGATTGAAAATATTTGTTTTCTGTTGCTTCAAAGGACAGGAATATAATGTTGTTATTGTTTAGTCATGTCCGACTCTTTGTCACCCCCCGGACCAGAGCACGCCAGGCACTCCTGTCTTCCACTGCCTCCCGCAGTTTAGTCAAACTCATGCTGGCAGCTTCAAGAACACTGTCCAACCATCTCATCCTCTGTCGTCCCCTTCTCCTTGTGCCCTCCATCTTTCCCAACATCAGGGTCTTTTCCAGGGAGTCTTCTCTTCTCATGAGGCAGGCAAAGTACTGGAGCCTCAGCTTCAGGATATGTCCTTCCAGTGAGCACTCAGGGCTGATTTCCTTCAGAATGGATAGGTTTGATCTTCTTGCAGTCCATGGTACTCTCAAGAGTCTCCTCCAGCACCATAGTTCAAAAGCATCAATTCTTCAGCGATCAGCCTTTATGGTCCAGCTCTCACTTCCATACATCACTACTGGGAAAACCATAGCTTTAACTATATGGACCTTTGTTGGCAAGGTGATGTCTCTGCTTTTTAAGATGCTGTCTGGGTTTGTCATTGCTTTTCTCCCAAGAAGCAGGCGTCTTTTAATTTCGTGACTGCTGTCACCATCTGCAGTGATCATGGAGCCCAAGAAAGTAAAATCTCTCACTGCCTCCATTTCTTCCCCTTCTATTTGCCAGGAGGTGATGGGCCTAGTGGCTATCATCTTCGTTTTTTTGATATTGAGCTTCAGACCATATTTTGCATTCTCCTCTTTCACCCTCATTAAAAGGTTCTTAGATTCCTCCTCACTTTCTGTCAACAAGGTTGTGTCATCTGAGGTTGTTGATATTTCTTCCGGCAATCTTAATTCCGGCTTGGGATCCATCCAGCTCAGCATTTTGCATGATGAATTCTGCATATAAGTTAAAAAAGCAGGGAGACAATATACAGCCTTGTCGTACTCCTTTCCCAATTTTGAACCAATCCGTTGTTCCATATCCAGTTCTAACTGTGGCTTCTTGTCCCACATAGAGATTTCTCAGGAGACAGAGGAGGTGATCAGGCACTCCCATTTCTTTAAGAACTTGCCATAGTTTGCTGTGGTCGACACAGTCAAAGGCTTTTGCATAGGAATAGAATAGAATAGGTGGAAATTGCAGGGAAGTAGATTTTGGCTAAAGATTAGAAGGAACTTAAAGGTAAGAGCTGCTTGACAGTGAAACTGCTGCATGAGGTGGTTACCTCTCCTGAAAGTTTTAAAATATTTGAACAGAGATTCAACAGGCATCTGTCAGGCTTCGGCAACCCAGTCATATGGACAAGTAAAATAATAATAATAGTAATAATAATAATACAATCTTGGATTGCATATCCTGCACTGATAGCGGGTTGGACTAGTAGGTGACTCCCAACTCATTAATTCTGTGATTTCCTTGCCTGGTTTATGGTTATCAGGACAAGTAGACTGCTGCCTTTTTGTAAATAGTTGCCTAAGAGCTCATCCCCCCACATACCGTATTTTTCTGTGTATAAGATGACCCCTTTTTTTTTAACCCGAAATTAAGTTGTTTAGCTTTGGGGGTGGGGGGTGGGGGAGGTCACTTCTGCCAATCGTTCACCTGCCTGCCTGCCACTGCTGATCGCTTGCCACTCTCAATTGCACAACTCGCTGCAGCAACCAATTGCCTGCTTGCCGCCACCAACAGCCCACTTGCCGCAGCTGCCAATCGCCTGCCCAATTGCCACAACCAATTGCCAGCAGGCCTGGCCGCAGCCGCCAATTGCTGCTGCCAATCTCCTGCTTGATGCTGCCGTTAATCGCACATCCCTCCCTCTGCATTCGCTATTTGTGTATAAGACGACACCCAATTTTTGCCTAATTTTTTTAAGCAAAAAGCATCATCTTACACACGGGAAAAAACGGTATTTCTGTCAGTGGCTGATTAACCTGTGGCCTTCCAGGTGCTGTTGGGCTATAGTATAGCTCCCTTTGCCCTGCCCATTGGCCATGCTAGCTGAGGCTAGTGGGTATTGGGAGCCCAACAACATCTGGAGGACTGCCAGTTAATTCCTCTTGCCCTACATGTAGGGCAAATTTTCCTGCCTACAAACACTGGTCATGCCTGTGCTGCTGCACCCATAGAGCTCACAACCCAGAAACTCCTACATGTTACGTGGGGTAAAACTTTATTCTAGTAAATAAAACTGTACCAGGTCCTGAGTCAAACATCCTTATGTGCCGGCAATGGGTTTCAGCTATGTCCGCAAGGTTCTTCCTGCTGAATAGACGGACAAGGGACATAGTGGGTGTATTATTTTTTTTAAAAATTTTACATTTATATCATCCAAAGACTTCAAAGAGACTCTCAATTGGCCTGAACTGGAAGTCCCAAACCAGTGCCTGCAGGTGCCATGGCGGAAGCCTTTCAGGGCAACTGGGGGACATCTATAATCACTCAGCTGTTGTTGCCCACCAGCCATATGGAGCTTCTGGCAGGCACTTCCTCTTCCCCACAAAGGTCCTATTTTCCACTGGGGGGCATTATAGGGATAGCCTTACTTGCTCAGCATTGTTGCCCACTAGCCATGTGAAGCTTTTGGCAGGTAGTTCCTTTACTCTTTTGATGGACTTTTCTGAACGGGATGTTGTTCTCTCTTGGGCAGAGCAAAAAAGAGAAGTATGTGTGTGTATTGTCTGTGTATGTACTGTTCACATATGTACAAGAAAGCATGGTGTGGCCACTAGGTATATTTTCCCTTCCTATTATTAGATAACAGCATCATTGTGTGTGGAAAACATCAATAAGGAGTGATCTCGACAATCAGAACCAGCAGGACATAGCTGACTTATGTTAGCAGTGGGCTGTTGCACTCTTTCTAATGTTGGGACTAGTGTCATGACACTTACTTAAAATGTAAAATGTGCCCGTTTGTTCCCATAGTTTGGAAATCCCTGCATAATCAAATAATGTAATTGTAAATGGGAAGCTTGACTGGTAGGCCTTCATTACATACCAGTATATCTAGAAGCCATGTGAAAATGTTTCTCTATAACCAGGCCTTTGGCTGAATAACATCCTACAACCATGGGAAGTGGGTTATTGATTTGCTTTTGTTTTATTGTGTATTTCTCATTTTGTTTTTTAATTTATGAACCATCTGTGATCTTCAATTGAAGAGTTGTACAGAAATTTAAGTAAATTTATAAATATCCTGACTGACACCTTCATGAACAACATATACATTCAATATATCTTTATGTCAGGTATAACAATTCCCTGCCACGTTAACTCTGCTTTTCTTCTAAGTAATTGAGCTTACAGAAACTTTTTGCAGATGTTACAAAGTAACTGGGAAACATTGAGCTATAGCTGCTTCCCTTCCCAAACTACCCAAATCAAATCAGTCAGTCCTTGTTTTCCTCTACCTCAGTGTTTTTCAACCTTTTTTGGGCAAAGGCACACTTGTTTCATGAAAAAAATCACGAGGCACACCACCATTAGAAAATGTTAAAAAAATTAACTCTGTGCCTATATTGACTATATATAAAGTAATTCTCTTGAATAGGAATCAAATAAACACAAAGAAAGTATTTTATAATTACTTTATTATGAAATAGTAAGTAAACAGAAATATTAAAAATTATAAAATACTTTTTTTTTAAATCTTTTGCATTTTTCAATTTTTCCCACGGCACACCAGGCAACATCTCGTGGCACACTAGTGTGCCGCGGAACAGTGGTTGAAAAACACTGCTCTACCTTATATTGCTATATACACTCAAATAAAGAAAAACTTATAAGAAATACTTTCTTACACACGGTCACCTGGATTGTTTTAAGTTTAGTTTAAAATCATGCATCAGGTTTGAAATCCCTCTGACAATTAGGAACTGTTAGGAAGAACTTCCTGACAGTAAGAGCTGTTCAACAGTGGAATTAGCTGCCAAGGAGTGTGGTGGAGTCTCCTTCTTTGGAGGTCTTTAAGCAGAGGCTTGACAACCATATGTCAGGAGTGCTCTGATGGTGTTTCCTGCTTGGCAGGAGGTTGGACTCGATGGCCCTTGTGGTCTCTTCCAACTCTATGATTCTATAATTACTGCCTTATATCATGTGCTATACTGTACTGTGGCTCAGTTCACACATACACTAAGCCAAACCATGACTTCCCACAGACGTACAGGTTCCCAGAGAACAGATTGCAGCCAGTGTGTTCCACTAGTCATGCTGTATTGCTGTCAGGTAAGTCATGGTTTGTCTTACCTGTCACCTGAACCCAGGCTTATCATTTATCTCCTCCAGAGAAGCCGCTAGTTGTAAACCATGGTTTATCTTAGCATTACATGTGAGCCAGGTCAGTAAGTAGTACAGTGGTGTCTCGCAAGACGAAAAGAATCCGTTCCGCGAGTCTCTTCGTCTTGCGGTTTTTTCGTCTTGCGAAGCAAGCCCATTAGCGGATTAGTGCTCTTAGCGGATCAGCGGATCAGCTGTTAAGCGGCTTAGCGGATCAGCTGTTAAGCGGCTTAGCGGATCAGCTGTTAAGCGGCTTAGCGGCTTGGGGAAAGGGGGGGGGAGGAAAAAAACCCCGCAGGAACTCGCAATACATTTTTGTCTTGCGAAGCAAGCCCATAGGAAATTTGTTTTGCGAAGCACCTCCAAAACGGAAAACCCTTTCGTCTAGCGGGTTTTCCGTCTTGCGAGGCATTCGTCTTGCGGGGCACCACTGTGTACTGTAGACCGTGAATAAATATAACAAGCATATTGGTATTTCTAGAGAGAAAGTGTAAGATCTATTCAAAATGTCTGTATATTCAAAGTGGTTTCAAAAACACATTACAACACTTTTCTAATATATTTTTCCTTGAGTATTGTCATAAGAACTTTCTAATCATATTTCTTTTCTCAAGGAAAATGTTCTAAATTTTAAAGAACTGGTTTTGTTTTGGTTTTCAGTCTTTTATACTGTTTCTGAACTTAGATTTAATGATTTTTTTGTAGAATTTTAAAAAATAACATAATGTTTAAAAATAAACATATATGCATAATGTTGGTGTATTACCGAGCTTTTTTATCAGTACATTTATAAATAAATAGACGGTGTGTACTGAAAACATGCTCAAAGAAGTTTGATGTATACTCTATATATCAGTTTTTTTATTTATACTACTAGTATTTTGTATTAGCAGTTAAAGTGCTCCATCTTGTGGCTCTAGCTACTGCATGTTTTTTCTGTTCAGAAAATCTGAAACTAAAAACTTAGAAATATTGAACAGATGGGATGAAAGTAGCTTGAATAATAGATCAAGCTCAGGATGCTGGGAAAGCACAGGCATGTTGCTCAAAATAAAAACCCCCAAACCACTTTTCATATTTGGACTGATGTTATTTGTTGTTTATATAATATAATTATATGATGTTATTTGTTGTTTATATTTGTTATTATAAGTGCAAGTAGATAAATAGGTACCACTCCGGCGGGAAGGTAAACGGCGTTTCCGTGCACTGCTCTGGTTCTCCAGAAGTGGCTTAGTCATGCTGGCCACATGACCCGGAAGCTGTACGCCGGCTCCCCCGGCCAATAAAGCGAGATGAGCGCCGCAACCCCAGAGTCGGCCATGACTGGACCTAATGTTCAGGGGTCCCTTTACCTTTACCTGTTCGTTGTTTAACAAACACTAAATTTTATATTTAATGGATCCAGAAGTTTTTAGGACAAATTAAGTTAATTTTATGGACGCGGGTGGCGCTGTGGGTTAAACCACTGAGTCTAGGACTTGCTGATCAGAAGGTCGGTGGTTTGAATCCCCACGACGGGGTGAGCTCCCATTGCTCGGTCCCAGCTCCTGCCAGCCTAGCAGTTCGAAAGCACGTCAAAGTGCAAGTAGATAAATAGGTACCGCTCCGGCGGGAAGGTAAACAGCGTTTCCGTGCACTGCTCTGGTTCACTTAGTTATGCTGGAAGCTGTACGCCAGCTCCCTCGGCCAATAAAGCGAGATGAGTGCCGCAACCCCAGGGTCAGGCATGATTGGACCTAATGGTCAGTGGTCCCTTTACCTTAAGTTAATTTTATCAGATGGGATCACATTGCCTCTGGTAGCAATTAGATTAAAACTTCCAAGATGTAAGAACTTGTTGAAGTTTTGTGGGCCTAGGCTTAGAAGAAATCACTACTGAAATGATAGAGTTCTAAAAGTGTTTTGATGTTTTGCTTGTTTAGCCCCCTGCCCTTTATGGTGCAGTCCCTATAAACACATCTACTCATAAATCCTATTAAGCTCAGTTGGCTTATTCCCATGTAACTAGTTGCTTGTTAAATATTTATATCACCGCTATAATTCTCTCCTGTAAATAACACCCAAGGAAATATACAAATAATTATATTAATTAGATTTAAAATTTCTATTCCAGAAACATTAATACAAGGGTCTTATTTATTAATCCATTTATTAAAGTTTGCTGTCTCAATAATACGGATTTGTGATTCAGTAAGTGCTGTGAAATCTTCAATGTGTTGAATATTCAGTACCAAAGATCTATTTTAATATAAACATAGCAGAGTTTTAGAAAAAAGAAATAAAGCGGTATCTTTCACATTAATATATTAACTAGTAGATAAACCATGACAAACCAATGATTAGTCTGGGCTTAACACATAGTTAAGCACACAAGCCTATTGTGCCAAAGGCCATATGGGATTTCCTGTTAATTTCAGAGTTTATCCATAATTGCAAACCTTTTCTTTAGCTAGATCAGATCTCTTCATGTTTGACGCTTGTAAAATCAGGAGCTTTGGTAGTTTTGCTGAGAGCATCTTGCACTTTGCAATAGGAAATTTATTTACTGAATATAGAATATGTTTAAAGTACAGTTGCACCTTGCTTTTCAAATGGAATCTGTTTGGGAAATCCGTTCAACTTCTGAAAATGTTCAAAAACCAAGGTGCAGCTTCTGATTGGCTGCAGGAGTTTCCTGCACTCAAGCGGAAGCTGTGTTCGATGTTCGGGTTCCAAAGAACATTCACAAACTGGAACACTCACTTCCGGGTTTGCGGTGTTTGGGAGCCAAAACATTTGAGTCGCAAGGTGTTCAACAACCAAGGTACAACTGTACTTTTTAAAAGAAGATCCATCCGCTTTCCAAATGCAGATAAAGAAAGGAATAAAAGGGAGGTTACCATAGAATGATCATTATTATGTGTTTGCCATCTGCAGCAGCTCTTCTAGTAAATCTCTCAGACTTTTAAAAATTGTTCTTGTATGCTGCCCTTCCAAGGAGCTCAAAGGGCTTTTCAAGGGAATCATTACATTGCATTCTGTATGGTTACTTAGTCTGAAATTGAATGAGTGACACCAAAAGTGCGTGAATTTGATCCCAGCAGTAGCATCCACACCTGAAATTCTATCCACAGCACTGCACTGAGGCTGTGTTGGAGTTTTGATGTGATGGGTAGCTCTGGCATAATTCAAGGTCGGTTCTTCTCCAAAGCCAGCAAGTGACAGGTGGGAAGGGAGGGGGATGGGCCACCATGGTCCTTGACCACTGCTTCATAACCTATGATTTATTATCATGTCTCTTGTTACAGTCACTGCCTAATTATACCGTATTTTTCGCCCCATAGGACGCACTATTTCCCCTCCAAAAATGAAGGGGAAATGTGTGTGTGTCCTGTGGGGCGAATGCAGGCATTTGCTGAAGCCTGGAGAGCGAGAGGGGTCGGTGCGCACCCACCCCTCTTGTTCTCCAGGCTTCGCGCAGATCTCTGCAAGCCATGGGAGCCCGTGCTGGGCTCCTGCGGCTTGCAGAGAGTTGGCTGCATGCCGAAGGCTGGGCGCGCTGCGCTCAGCGTGCCCAGATTTTGCGCGGCTCTCCGCAAGGCGCCGGAGCCCTATGCTGGGCTCCCGCGGCTTGCGGAGAGTTGCCTGTTCTGGGGGCTGGGGTCGGGGGAAGCTCGGGCTTTTTTTTATTCCTAAGAAGCTTGAATTTTTATGCTAACTTTAAAAAATTCTGTTTTGACAGTTCATACTTCGGCCAGTACAGATTCTAGTACATTGAAAGTTGTAGGATCAACCAATTTACCAGGTATAAAGTAAATATTTTTAATTCATTCATGTTAATCTTTTGAAGTCTTTTGAACAATGAAAATGTTATGGCTGGATTTTAAAATACTGTTTTCTTTAAGGTCAGTTATACTATTTATATGATTATTCTGTGACACTAAGACTGCCATCCTAAACATCTAACTTGGGAGGAAGCCCATTGAACTCAGTGGGACTCATGTCTGAGTAGACATGCATAAGATTGCCATGTTAGAGTGGTATTAACTATTGCAGAATAATATACTTGCCGAAAATAATTCTAAATTTTTAAAAATAGTATTTAACTACATTAAAACTTAGAAGGAGGGAGCGTCAAAAGCATATTCTTGAACAGTGCTGCTTTCATTTGATAGGTGGCCAAAGCAATATGGAATGATATAAAAAGGTGTTTGAAGTTGTACACGTGACTTCATATTTTGACAGAACAATTACCAGATTTTCCCTGTTTCCCCTTTAACGTGTACACATTTTTTTACTGCTACTTGTGTCTACTTCCCTCCCTCTCTCTCTCTTTTTCCCCCCTTTCTTTTCCTTCTCCTCCTGCGATGAGGCTACATTTTAATATTTTAATGTTCCATTATTTTAATGTATTTTCTTTTTGTTTTTAAGTTGTAACCATTCATCTTGTTTTTATTATTGCTTGTAAGCCGCTCTGAGCCCGGCCTTGGCTGGGGAGGGTGGGGTATAAATAATATATTATTATTATTATTATTATTATTATTATTATTATATGATTTAGAAAGTCTTGGTTTTATCTTTGTTGAGGGTATGTAGGACTGGATCCAGTTGGCTTTTTAGCATGTGCCATTAAGCATGTTCAAACAGTTCTGAGTTTGTAGGAGAGCTGCCTATGTGTTTGTATCTTAAGTGCCAGGAGGATACAGGAGCCATGAGTGGAAGGGAACAGATGCTAGAAGAGGGGAAAGGACAAGACCAGGAAGGTAGAAATAAAATAGACAGGCTGCAATTAGAACCAGAAAGGAAAGAGACTGATTCTGGGAGTAAGGGAATATTGCAGAATAGCATGGGCTGGTGAATGGAACTACTATGCTATGGACGTTTAGATGTGGGTGCAGGGAGAAAAGCCATACACCTAGGAAATAAAAACAAAAAAGGGGTTCTTGTGAGAAAAAGTCATCTCCTAGCCCTTGGAGTAAGGGTTTCACCAGGCAGTCTCTGAGGTCAAGAGACTATTTGAGGTTCTGAGGATCCTGGGGACATGGCAAAAAAAAAAGGACACCAGGGTTGGCACCTTCTAAATATGGAGCAGAATGCACAAGAAAAGGTGAAGATGCAACGTACGGCTTGAGAATTAATCTTGCAATCAAAATACTTTTCTGTTTAAAGCATAACCTTGTTTTTATTAGTAGAGTTCCATTGAACTTTTGATGTACTTTGCTTTGCCTACAATTGATGATTAAATTATACTGTATTTTCAGTCAAAGTATACGTCAGGTTGAATCATAACAGTCCACGTATTTTATGTGTAACAAAGCGCCTGAGAAATTCAGAATTGATCGATCCAATATTTCAGTGGCATGGACCTGGAGGTGACCTGGTTACAGGTAAGGTTTCTTACTCTTTTAAGTCCAGCTGGCTGCATTTGGATGTTGTACTAAACTGTTTAGTGAGATGTGACTGAGCCATGCTACTCTGTATCCAAACCTCTCTAATTGCTTAGAATTGAGGTAAAATGACACCACCCACACACACCCTGCCCCCGCTTGGAAAAAGAACTCAGTGTTTCAGTAATCCCCCCCCCCCCCGAAAAGAGATAAATTCTGGTTAAATTCTGTCTGGGGTCTAACAGTGAATTTTAGGGGTAGATTCTAAACTTGAGGTGGTTCTGTCAATTTTGTTGTTTTTGCTTGAAAGGTTTGCTGCTCCCAAGCACACACCTTTAGCTGCTTGTTCTAGGGAAGGCTTGACATCTGGCTAGCAGCTTTTACATAATTGATGGGGGTGCTAGTTGGTTTTTTTTTTCATCTTGTGTACATTCTTACCAATGAAAAGTGAATTATTCTTTGCATTTTTCCATTGTATGGAATCAAATATAATGTTTTGGAATTTGAAGGTCTGTAGACTATTAATAAACTTGAACTGACCTACTTCAGAGTGAAGACTGAATTGGATTCTTCTGCCCTTAGCAATGGAGTTGCATAAGTGAATTGTATTGGCTGAGCTGGATTGGCAAGGCAGTGGCTGGCTTCTCCGAAAGGGTATGGGAAAATGTGATGCTAATGTTCAATACTAAGATGAAGGTCTACCAGGCTTTATCAAGGTGTTGAGCACATTGCTTTATGGAAGTGAGTTGTGGACAACTTAAAACTTTCAGGAGTGATGCCTCAATGCCTTCCACATGCGCTGCGTCAGGAGGATTTTGGGTGTCACAAGGCAGGACAGAATTCCAAACAAAGATGTGCTTTCCCAAACCCAAATTCTGAGCATGTTTACACTCCTCTCTCAGTGACATCTCCGCTGGCTTGGTCATGTCCACAGGATGCAAGATGGCGGGATCCCCCAAGGACATGCTTTTGGTGAGCTGGCCCCAGGCCCATTGGCAAACCAACTCTTGAGTTACAAAGATGTCTGCAAACTTGGCATGAAGCCTGGCAACATCAATCCTGCCATGTGGAAATCCCTTGCAGAGGACTGCAGTACCCGTAGACAGTCAAGTTGTGGACCATAGCAGTGACCAGAGGAGAAATGAGCACTGGTGGAGCATAGAGAGAAGAAATGCCATGGTGCATCTGCAACAGCACAACTGGATGCCTTCCTCTACCCCAGCTGCAGCAAAACATGTCTCTCCTGCATCACTCTCTACAGCTACAGCAGGTGCTGCAATCTCCCAACAGCTTGACCTCACCTGCAAAGGTGCACTCCTCCCCAGACAGATGGATGCCAACAACACGACAGTTTCATTTGCTTGAGATTTATTTGAAAATAAAAAAACCCAGTAGCCAATAATGGCAGTGAATTGGTGTATAAAAAGTTTCATTCAGTAATTTGGACTCTCAAAAGCCTTTCTTGTACAGAATATGTGCAATTCTAATGATTTCTAATGGTGGAATTGCAAAAGCAATTTTTAAATATGCTTTAGTTGTGTCTGGAATTTCAAGGCGGAGGCTTTGCTTCTTTTTGGATTTTCCTTCTCCCAAGAGACTGAGGCCTAAAGCAACCTTAATGTGTCAGAGATCATGACTGTATTCACATGGATTAAAAAAATAATTATTGTACAATAGTTTTGACTGATCTTTCTTTAAGCTTGCCCTTGAACTTATTTTCTGCTCTCCCTTTAGGCCAAACAGAACCTTCTTGATATTCCAATAATTACTACTAAAAGTTTTGCAACTAAAACAGCTTGTTTGTTTGTTTGTTTGTTTGTTTGTTTGTTTGTTTTCCTTTGTCCCATACTTCCTCCTGAAAGACCTGTGCTCAAATGTTCATTGCAATCTGCAGCTGCATAGTACTGACTTAGATTCCTCATAGGAATTAAATGGTCATGTCAGAATGTCTTGATTTCCATGCTAAGTTCTGCCCACCCCAGTCCCATATAATGGGATTAAAGTGGCTGTGACTCTTGTTGGATCAGCATCTCTGCTTGCTTAGCTATGGGTTGTATGTGCTGGACCTTCAAATTCTACTTTGTATTGTACCAATTTGAATATTGAAGGTTTTAGTAGAAATTGTAATCTGAGTTTGAGTTCTTTCAGTTCTTCATCCAGTGGGATACAGGACAGTTTGAACCTACACTTCCTTGAGAGGGCTTATCAATGTTCTAATAATATAGGATTGTCCAATAAATCGGAACAATGATACTTTCTGGGCAGAAATCTCAGCTCAGTATTCTTGGAGAGGCATCCTGGGAGAATGTCATGAGTGAAAGGATGTCTATTAGCTCTATTGTGTTTATTTGAACATGGTAACGTACTGTCTGCCTATTGTGTCCCCACAATATTCATTTTCATTTTTTATCTTTTTTATTTATTTATTTTATTTATTTATTTTTATTTTTATTTTTTTTAATTTTATTTTATTTATTTTTATTTTATAGAATCATAGAATCATAGAGTTGGAAGAGACCACAAGGGCCATCGAGTCCAACCCCCTGCCAAGGGGGTTATTAAATTGATTTTTTTATCTTTATTTTTTATTTAACATTTTATTAAGATAATTTCAATTATAAAAAGATAGAGTGAGAAAAAAGTGAGAATAAAAAAAAGAAATAATACTCTTACATTACCATACATTAATATTCAAATGTGTATATTCTTATTATCCTAATGTACATATAATTGTCAGCAACCTAATATATTCTGTGTAAACTCATTCCAGATTTCATTGTATTTATCCAAAGAAAGTCTGTGTCTATAAGCTGCCTGTTCATATGTTGCCAATGTTGTCATGTTGTCCTTGATTAAGGGGAATCATATTCTTTCATTTCATCAGTACCAGTCTCTTGGCCACCATTAGGGTGCGTAGGATCCATTTTTGCTGTTCTGTTGTCAATTTCGACACAATGGGTATATAAGAGCACCTCTGAAAATCTTACATTTTCCCATAGTGTCTTGTTTATATAGTCCAGCACATTTTCCCAAAACTTAGTAAGTGTGGGATATAGTAAAAGCATATTGTCAGGGAACTGCCATCAGAACGAGAGACGGAGGCAGGGCCACCCAGCGATGCCGGAGAGGGGACGAGCAGGGGGGAAGGATTTCAACGTAACACCCATAGAGAAGAGAGGGAGATGGAGGAATTGGTGACAGGGCTCCAAGACCCTTCCCCCGACGATAGTGGAGAGAGCGCTGGGACGCCCCTGCCTTCCCCTTACTTGCGCAGACGCGTTCCGCGCAGAGAACATAGGAGGAGACGGGGTCAAACAGCTTTTATGCTGGAAGAGGTTCAAGAGACGCCCACTCTCGGATTCTGCAAGTGACTAACAGGTCACGGAGGGCGAGCTCCGACTCTGGGCATGGTTGGGGCAAGCAAGCTAACTGAACTGAAGTAAGGTTACGCACAAGTAACCCCTAACACCCATTACACATATGTTTCAAAGAAACATTTGATAGGCCTTTCTTATACAAGTGTCAGGGTGTTCAATAGATTCTATGTAGTAGTTTATGTTGTGTAAATCTTAATTTAAGACCCACTGATACATCTGATACCAAAGCCAATACATTTTCCCATTGTCTAGGTAATAGTGAACATTCCAATTCTTAATTTCAATCATTTCTTAAGCTCTTCGTATGAAACATATTTGTTCATAATTAATATCTCTAAAAAGTAATCACTGACTTTTTAGTTTCAAATGAATTTCCATTTGCACCAAAAATTCAGGTGTCTCAGATGCTATGAAGGCTGCTGGACCAAACAAAGTTACTAAAAGATGTTGTAGCTGCAAGTATTGCCATTGGGCCACCTCTGGCTGATGGTGTTTTTCTCTCAGAGCATCGTACGTACAAAATTCGTCTTCCTCATCTATCAGTTGGTCCAGGGTCAATACACCTGCTATCATCCAGTTTTTCCACATTACCATCTTTTTTCCAATTATTAAAATAGGATTTTCTCACAGAGTAGGTTTAGCAAATGAATCAAATTTATTTTTTATTAGCGAATATATTCCAAATCTTTCTAACTGGCTTAATTGTTTCAAGATTTGTTGGAACTTTCAAATATTTTGATTGTAATATTGTCCACCCAACTAAAGGTGTTATATATTTATACTCCAACCTTGCCCATCTTAGGAGATTACAACCGTCAGCAGGTCTCCAGTGTTTGATACTTGTCAATAAATAAGCATGATGGTATAATTCCAAATTTGGAATTCCAAATCGACCTTCCTTAATTTGTAATTGCATTTTCTTCAACAATATTCTCAGTGCGTTTTCTGGGTATCCCTAGAAAAATAGTGTATGTGTGTTAAGCTGTTGTGGAAATACCTTTTTGGGTGGGGTATGAGGTATAGCCTCACTGAGTTAGGAATGTGTGTGGCCAGTTTAATCTTTATTCTTGAAAACTAATGAGTCCCATAGAAAAAGCAATATTCACAGAAATCTATACATATTTGTGAGATATTGGGACCTTAAAGTGTAATCACTTGTTCATGCATAATTTTACTATCCATGAGGATGTAGTTAGCCTTGGAATAAATATGGAAAGGTTGCGGTATGAAGTAAAACTAAATTTGTTACATTTTTTGAAATAGAAAATCAGACTGTGAAAATAACACCAACAGGAACTTTGCTATTCCGACACTTCAAAAATGAGTTCAGTGGAGTCTACACATGTTCTCTTGTTTTTAAGCCAACCATTGAACAAGATGAAAAAAGCTATTTAATCAAATATATCATTTATGGTAAGAAATTCACCTTCATTTCTGAACCATTTTTCCTTTTAAAAATAGTAGTGGATTTGTTGGAATTATGAGGGAAAATCAGTGCATAGTTAAAAATCCGAGTTGAGTTTGGTGATGTGCTTCAATGTCTTCTGCATTTCACCCTTAATGAGCAAAATCAAAACCATTTACATTTGATTCTCATTGATAGATAACACGTGGTATATCCCAAACAGATTTTCTTTAGTCTTCTCAATCAGAAGTTGGGGGTTACCAACCTGGTGCCATGGGCGTCATGGTGTCTGCAAAGGCCTTTGTTGCTGTCCCCAGGAAGCACTCTCTGACTTTTGAGTTGACAGGGAGCATATTCCAGATACCTGAATTCCTAGTTTTCCTAACTTTTAAGCAACTGAAATGAAGTTCATGTTTTATTGATTAGGAATGCAGGGGGGGGGGGCTTTTTTCCTTTGCTGTGGACTCCCAGCTCCCATTTGCGCAAGCCAACTTAGCCATTGATCAGGGATGACGGGAGTTCTGTAGGGGTCCCCATCCCTGCTATAGTCAGCACTTCCTAGAGATCTGGTTATTTTCTTGAATTAAAGTTTTGCTGCTGCTGCTTCCTTCTAAACTTACTATTTCATACTTTTCTATGAATTGGAGTGAAAGGAATTGAATTGGGCAGATCTTATATTATTGTGGCTCTCTATAGCAGCTGAGCAGCCCTGTGGTGCAATTGGCATCTGACCCAGAGCGTGCATAGGTGTAGAAGCCACCTGTCAGCAGAAATCTGAGCACGGTGGAACATTTCTGATCTGCTGTGCTCATGAGAAACACAGCTTAGAACCAACGCCTGTAATCATGGGCATGCTGAGTCAGGCATTATATCCATTGCACTGTGTCTGTTGGACTGCTCAGTACAGAGGTATTTTCAAAAGGTGGTTGAAATTACAATTACAGTTCCAATAAAACATTCTAAACAGATGCATCTGACTGCTTCTGTTTCACTCTTTTTTGTTTTGTGAAACCAATCATTCTTTTGTATTCTCTTCATTTTTAAAACAAGTTGTCTCTGAGATATTCTTATGTACCATTTCCCTTCAATTATCATTACATTTAGATCCTCCCCTTCCACCAAAGGAATCGAAGTGACATACATGGTCTTTCCTGGTCCTTCCCCCCAACTACCCTGTGAGGGAGGATAGGTTGACAGGTCATAACTGACTCTAGGTCATCCAGTGTACTTTGTAAGTAAACAGGGATTTCGGCTTTCCACTTCTAGTCCCAAACTCTCTTGACTTATCAAAACAGATTGGGAGATTGAGTTGTAATGTAGGCCTGGATAGGAAGAACTGCATGAACTCTGGATGATGAAGAAATCTTTGGATTTGTGTTTCTTGAAGAGCAGCCTTTATGCTGCTGCTAAACTTCTTTTGAAACTAGGGGAAGTTTCAAAAGCAATTTGATGTTCATAAGAAAAATAATAACCCACACGGCCTAACCACTTGGTTGTGCCTGTTGTAGTTTGGATCTTTGGTGTAATCTTTTGCTTGGATGGCATTTTCCAAGCCTCCGTGAAAACAAAAAGGTGTATAATAAAAGCATGTGTTTGTTAATCAACAGTTCAAAATGTAACTCAAATAATTTTATAATACCATCGATAAAAAGGGAAAGCTGAAATGTTAATCTTGTGTTTTTCTTCTGCAGCTTACTCTGACCCTAACTTTTACTATGAGTTTACAGCACGATATCATGCAGCTCCCTGCAACAGTATCTATAACACTTCATTTGAGAAGAAGTTGCTTCAGATACTGACCAAGCTTGTCGTTGAGCTATCCTGTGAGGTTGCATTACGCAAATCAGAATGCCATCATGTAAAAATGCAGAGAGCTGGAATGCAAAATGAAATCTTCTTCACTTTTACAGGTAAAATTTGTTGCCTTTTGAAGAATTGCTTGGATAAAAAATGTTGTGATACATGTATTAAAAATGTTTTACTGCCATCAGCCAGATACATGGAAAGGCACTATTTGTACAAATGCTGTCTGAAAAGTGTATATAATAAGTAACATTTGAATGCACAGTTGATACTGCATTTTTGGTAACTTTCCCGTTTTGTTAATTGATTGGATTATTTTAAAATATTTTGTGAATCAGAACATACTGTTTGAGATTTCAGTTGTTTCTTTGGAACAAATTTTTTAATCAGCTTTTAAAAACCACTTTCTCATTTATTGACCCATAATGGCCAGCTTCTCAAGCCAAACTATTCCAAACAGTGGGTTAGTGTGTCCACACATACCCAGAAAGGAGCTTGCAGCCATATTGCTCCTCAGTCCTAATTGTTGTTACACCACATGGAACTGTTTTCTGATTTGGGGCTCATGGGTAAGTTCTCTTCTCGCTAACCATGAGCTATAATCAAGGTTTGTTCCTGGTTACAGCTTGTGTTTAGCAAGGAAAGAGCGCAAGAAAAAGAAGATGAGCAGAACAGCTGCAAATTCCTCTCCAGGAGCCTACACACGTTTTCCTCAACCAGGGCTTAGCTAAGGTTGGTTAGGGTGAACCAAACCAAATCTTTGGCTACTAAAATAATAGTGATCTAGTTGCTCTTCAAAATGTAGACTTTTTAGTAGCAAAATATTGCAGCTTGTATCACAGACCATAATGGATGCCAATCCTGAAACTATTCCAACACTCAAATGTTAAAAAAAAGTCTCTGTGTTGTCACTGAAAATAGTTGGGTGCTCTTTCAATTTTCTGAATATACCGGAAATCTTTCACTCAAATAAGGTACAAATAGAGTTGCAAATTGAGTTGTTGCTTAAGGTCAGAGAAACAGAGAATGATGTTACTGACATGATACTGAAGAGTAATGTTAGTATGTCATTTTTATTGTACGGCAGCATTTTAGTTCTTAGTAGCAATAACACAGGGTGGTGGTATCAGTGCACTAAATGCATTGATTTCAGTGGGTCTATTCTGAGTATGACTGTTGGATATCACCCACAGTTTTTCCACATTTTTAAGCCATTGCAGGATTGGTGTATGGCTTTCAATTGATTTATTTTTTACGATAGCACTGTCTTAATTTCGTAGCAAGATCCATCTCCACAGTTTTGCATTATCACTGCTTTTAACATTCTAAGCTCTATGTCTGGGCTAGAGCAGAGTTAACCTATTTAACATCAGAATGGGCTTAGTCCTAATCAAAAGTATGTGGAAGGAAATGTATGACTATGTATATGTATTTCTTAAAAACAATGAAGATGAGAGTTAAGGGACTTAGAAATGTGCAAAAACACATTGAAGTTGTAAGTTAAGGTGTTAACTTTTGTGCAAAATGTTTTCCAGCAGGCATGGGAAACCACCCTGTGGGTCATACATGGCCCTCTAGGCTGCTTTCTCAAAACCATGCTCACCTGCCCCATACCTGGTGGCTGCAGAAAATAGGCTTGCACATCAGTCCAGTTCGAGCAGTATCCTCTCCCACCTCCAACTTTGATGGGTGGGCAAGAATACCCACCTCTCAATTACCGGTGGCGATATGATGCCAGATGATTGACAGGTGGGTGATCTCACTCACCTGTCATAGTTGGCCCACTAGGGTGGGAGAGAGAAAGAACTCGCCTGTCGGGCCCAAACATTTCTCCACTCCTGAAAAAGCAACATCCTTTTTCAGTTGTATGGGTATAAGAATATAATTGTAAAATCCCTAACAGTTGGTGACCCTTGAGTAAGAAATAGGGCTTTTTAAAAAACAATCAAGTGGTATATAAATAAATAAACAACAAAGATTTTTTAACTTCATAAAATTCCTGAGATTTATTAAGAAAAGTGACTTAAAGGTTTGCATTTAAATGGATGCAGTTAATGACCTTGGAAAACATGAATGCTGTATGTTGTGCAATGTGTGTTGCTTCCCTTGTAAAGCAGAACATTATTTTACAGTTGCTTCTTTAGATACAGAGAAAGGCAAAAGTGTGTGTCAGAAAAGTGCATGTGACGTCACAAGAAGATTACGAAAGGTAGTGTAGATACACCTTAAAGAAATAAAAGTCAGCAGAAGTTTACCATTGTTTCTAACTCTTCATCATTTAAAAAGGGATTGGAATGTTTAAAAAGGTAATAATGATGACCCCTGGCTTTGATGACTTCAAAGGGGGATGGGATGCATTCATGGAGGATAGCTTTGTCAACAACTGTTAGCTATGTGGAGCCTCTGGGTTAAAAGGCAGTAGGCCTCTGAATGCAAGTTTCTGGGAACTGTGGTGTTTAGTCTTTGTGTTCTGTTTATCAGATTTCCCAAGGTACCTAGTCAGGCACTGTAAAAAAACAGGGTGCTGGACTAGATAGATGTTGGTCTGATCTAGCTGTGCTGTTGCATTGTAAGGTTATGAGAAGATGGTTCCAAATTTCCTAATAAGTCCTTGCACCCTCAAAAAGTAGTTTTAGAAGCCAGTTGTTGACACACATTATACAGTAGCATCACACAATGGATTTGAATGCATAATGGAAGCATGTTCATGGAAGGAGGAAGAAATTACTTGCAGCATGTTCTCCATGGCTTTTATTGTGCAATAGTGGGTAAACTGAATGAACTACAAAGCTGAGAGAGGGCAGAATTTGCTTCAAGCTGAAAAGACTACAGGATGTCAGATTTTGCTCCAATGAAATGGTGGTTCTGACTGAAATCCTTTGCTTTTTCCCATAAAGGTGAATGACCACCATTCATCCATATGGAGAAATACAAAGCACTGAATAAGAAACAGCATAGCAAAAGCTATCCATCACTACAATTTTATCTGGCAGAGGTTCCCCAGCATACAGTCTTTCCACAAATATCCTGCCGGTCATAATGATGGACTTCTCACTATTTAGAATTTGTAGTAATATTACTGGCTATTGCTACTAATGAGGTATTTTTTCATGATATTTTCTAATATTAACTTGAGAGTATTAGAAAAACATTGGAAACCCAGAAGCTGTATCCACATACACAGATTAATTAAGCAAAGAATAAGATAAATTGAACTTATTCTTTGGTCTCTGTGCAGTCACACACAATGGCTATGATCAAGAAGACTCTGACCAGTGGTTTTCCTTCTTACTTAGGGAAGGGCAAAAGTCATCTCTCACATAGTACTTTGCATTTCAAAAAGAGAAATTTGTGAACTTGCAGGTTTTCTGTACTCCAAACAGCAATCCTTGTCTTGAAAAGGGCTTCCATCTGCAGATCAGTCTTCCCAGTGTGAGCCTACCCATAAGGAACTCTGTATTGAGCACTAGTGGGTGGAAACATATCACTCCTACAGTTATAGCTACATTTTCACACAGGTGATTAGTGCTGTCTCCTGCTGCTGGTTGCCTGTTGTGGGGCTGTGGGTGGAGGGGAAAAAAGAGTTGCAGGCATTGCAAATGGCACTCAGCCACCACCCTTCATGCGGAATGCAAGATTGGCACCTATGGCTGTGCATTAGGATCGCTAAACAGGGCCCATGTATAAATAAGCTTCAATTAGGTGCTGCGCTATGAACTAAACTCTTCCCGTAAGCTATGGTTATCTCAAAAGGTTGCTCTGTGTGTGATCGCACAGAAATGTAGACAAGAATTGTTCAGTCCCAGCTATTCAAGACCATCCCCACTTCCTTTGTGTGGAGAAGGTAAATTTGCTGGACTGAGTCCAACTTTACATGATTAACCAAACTGAACACCAGTGCTACATTAAATTATTTTGTTGCCTTGAGTTTGACTAAAGCTGTGCCTCCATGACCATTTTTATGCTCAAGTTAAATGCAAAAAAGATCCCCCCCCATCACTTACTATCTTAAAAATATCAGTGATACCTCTCAATGGATATCAATATATTCTGGATCTCTTCTGATCAATTGGCGCCCTTGGACTCTTTATGGACATAATGTGTGAAATGTATATTATGTATTTTAGGCTTTTTTTTATGCAAGTAAAATGTTTGGTATTTTTCAGTGGAAACTCAATAGAAATGGCTAAACATTTTGTCAGTGTACTTGTAGGCTATTGAGCAAACTGTCTCATTTAGCATTCAGAATGGTACCAACAACCTCTTGTGGCCTATAGACTAGTTCTAATAATGCCTGAATGGGACTTATGGTTTACCAGGGAAGAGGGAACGAAAGGAAATTCTTACCATGAATTTCTATTCCCAGAGATTCCTGGAGGACAGCCAGCCTTTATGCTGGGATGGCTCCTCTCCTCTGACTGAACAGGCAGGGTCACATAAAGATCCTTGCTGGGGGAGGAGTCATTCCATGGTCCCCAGACCAGCTGATCAAACAGGAAAGAACCCCTCCCCATACATTGCCACATTGCAGGTACTTTGCTGTACCCCACTTTGGTTGGCATCTTTCGTGACGTTCATGTCCACCTCAAATTCAAGAGTTTGGTTGTATCCCCAGCCATGTGTGACTCTCCCAGAGTGGTGGGTGCTGTCCTCCAGGAGTCTCTGGGAATAGAAATTAATGGTAAGAATTTCCTTTCATTCCCCAGAGGTTCCTGGAGGACAGCCTTTATGCTGGGACTACCTGAGCTTCGCTAACTAGAGGCATTATGGCTGTACCACCCTTTGCAGCACCTTCCTACTGAAGGCTGCGTCAGTGGATGCTCATTTGTCCAGTTTGTAGTGTCTAGTGCTCTGCATATGTCCAAGGCCTATATACCATATTTTTCCGTGTATAAGACAATGTTTTTTGCTAATGAATGAATGAATGTGTCTTCTTAAACACGGATGGTGAATGCAAATTAATGGCAGCAGCAAGCAGGAGATTGGCAGCGGCAATTGGGCGGGTAATTGGTGGCTGCAGCAAGGCCTGCTGGCGAGTGGCTGTGGCAAGGCAGGCAGGCGATTGATGGCTGCGGCAAGTGGGCAGGTGGGCTGTTTGGCAGCGAGTGGGCAGACAATTGGTGGCTGCGGCGAGGTATGCAATCAGCAGTGGCGGACAGGTGGGTGAGCGATTGGTGGAAATGACCTCCCTGACCCCAAAAAGCTAAACAACTTAATTTCTTAATTTTGGGTTAAAAATAATAGGGGTCATCTTATACATAGAGGGTCTTATACATGGAAAAATAATGTGTGTGTGTGTGTGTGTGTAGCAGTTGATTGATTGCAGCCCATTATTATATGCCGTTTCAGGAGTGCCTCATAATTAACACCAATATTCCAAATTAGTGAGGAACTGATCACAGATTATTCCGGAGACAGAGGTTCGTCCATGACAGGGACACACTTTCCAGGTCGCACCCATTCTGCCTTTCAAGGTGACAGATATGGGTTTAAGTGACACTGCAGGATGCAGTAAACTCCCGAGAACCTCCTGAGGAGCCTTGCCAGGAATTTACCTCATAAATCCTGTCTTTCCACTGCCTCGGAGAGCAGCAGAGCACGATCATCATAAATTGTGATGTCAGCTGGAAACATCCATGGCCCCATTGAATGCTGTTGATGCCCCCCCCCCCCGCCGCCGCCTTGGAATGTGCTCTCAGCCCTCCCAGGGGTCTTTTTCCCACTGTCCGGTAGACACTGAGATGGCTTCCTGAAGCTATCTGGAGATTGAGGAGGTGAAAACTTTACACCCCTGATTATCTCCACACTTGAATGAGACCAATAGGGATTCAGATTTCTAAAGACTGCCTCTTGTGGTACTTGTTGGGATATTGCCAGGGAGACAGGGGCATCAGGCAGGCCCCCAGTTGTCTCCGGACGATCACTGGTCTCCCGTGGAACAGCATCAGTCCATTAGTGACATGAGCCTCAGAGACAGTCCAAGACGCATGCACACCCTTTCAACAGTGTCTCCACAACGAAAGATTCAAGACAGGAGAGCATATTTACAGCTTTATTTAACATAGTTAGAACAAAGGAAAAACATGACTGCTTCCCTCCGTGTCCAGGAAAACAGCCAGAGCAAAAGAGAAAGTTCCTAGCAGACAGTGCTGGATGTAAATAGGCATGTGATACACAACAATCATTCTTGACTCTTTTAAGGTGGAACGGAACTATCCTAACACTACTACCTCTTGTGCCCTGTGGAATAGGGAATTAACCTTAGGAATGAAGGGTCTAGCTGTAAGACCACCTTGTCCTGGTGGAAGATGCATAACTGGGTGTCAGAGGATTGGGCTCCTATCTGAAACTCCTCACTGATGTGATCACAACCAGAAACACCGTCTTTAGGGTTAGTAGACAGGTATCTGTTGTTGCCAGGGGCTCGAAGGGTGAGCCTGTTAAGGCTGTTAGCACCCAGTTCAAATTCTAATAGGGGAGTCTATGCACTACTGGTGGGTTTTTCTGGTTCACCCCCTTTAGAATCCTACGGAGCAGAGGGTGGGTGTGAAGACAGAAAACTCCCCTTTGCATCCCAGGATGCTGCTCAGGGCTGCTGCTTGCCTCTTCACAGTATTGGTGCTGAACCCTTTATCCAGTCTCACCTGGAGTAATTCTAGGATGTCAATGACATCCGTAGCTGTAGGGTCCTTTTTACTCTGACCATGCCCCTCTAGGTAGACCTTCCACATAGAGCTATATGTTCTATAAGTCGAGGCCATGTGTGAAGCCAGAAGTGTTTCTAGGACCCTCCTGGGCTCTTAGTCTTCAAGCAGTTAGGTGGAAAGGCTCTGGGTCGGAATGGAGTAGTCCTTGCCTGAGTACATGTCTCCTGTTTGGTAGTCACCACAGAGCTGGTCTGGAAAGATGCAAGAGTTCTGGGAACCATGGCCTCCTCGACCAGTGTTGGGTGATGAGGATCATCTCTGCAGCTTGATCTTCTGGATCATTCTTGGCAGGAGACTGAATGGTGGGAATGCATATAGGAGACCCATTGGCTGTTCTGTCACCAGTGTCCATGCCCTGTGTTCCCTGAACTTTGTAATGTGACATAAACATTGCTGTCTGAGCGTTTTGTCCATGACTGGTTATCCAAAGAGCTGTGCTAGCTGCTGGAATACCTGAGGGTGTGTCAGTCTGTTTCTGATGGTTTGGTGGTTGAGCCAGTCTGCCTTTGTTTTCCACCCCAGTGACATGTTTTGCCTTCAGAGAAAGGAAGTTCCCTTCTGCCTATTGGACCAGACTTTTGGCCTCTTCCATCAGATCCCCCCAATAGTTCAAATATGCCTTGGCGGAAATATTGTCTGAATGTATCAGCAAGTGTATCAGCATCCCCTGATCATAGTTCCGAACTGCAGTATTGCCAAGTGTACTTCTCTCAGGGCCAGCCAATTTACGCTCATGTTCACTTCTGCTCTGGATCAGGTTCCTGAGCTGTGTGGCATTGCATGTGAGCTCCCCAGCCTGATTTGCTGACGTTGGTGGTTATGACTTTCCATTGGGCATTATGTAGGCCGACTCCCTTCATTAGTTTGGGGCCAGCTACCATTTCAGTTCTTCACACATAGACTTTTGAATTGCTATCTGCAAATGGTGTGCTGATGTGATGTGGTCCTGAAATGGTAGAAGGAACTGAAGAAGGGGGCGTTTGTGGAAGCATGCCCAATCCACCAATCCTTTGCATGAGACCATCATGCCTTGGAGTTGGGCCAGGAGCATGATGTCTTCTGTCTCTCATCTCTGTTGGCTTAAAGATCTGAGCTTCTAGATTTGTTCCTCTGTGAGGTGAAGACGGTATTTTTTTTTGGAGGCTATCTGTACTCCCAGGTGAATTATGTTTTGTGGGGGATTCGACGAGCTCTTCTCCATGTTTAGCATGAAGCTGTGTCTTCCGAGTGTGTCCAGTGTACTCTCAATATCCTTCTGACATCTGTCTCTTGTCAGGGCCCAGATCAGAATGTTGTATAGGTATGGAGGTAAGCCCCTAATGCTGCCAAGACCTTGCTGAATACTCTTGGCATGGACATGAGGCCAAAAGATAATGCCCGGTATTGCAGAGGTAGATTTCTGTAGCAGAATCTGAGGTGTTTCCTTTAGCTCTTGTGTATGCGGTGTGTGGGTCTGTCTTTGATAGAGCTATGGAGGCCGTCCAGTCCTCCCACTCTATCCCCTCTGAAATGGAGTTCAGTGTCTCCATCTTGAAGTGTTCATACTGGATGTGCTTGTTGAGCCATTTGAGATCTAGGATCTTCGGCACCAGAAAAAAATTGAAGACACCCCCACCCCTCTCCCTGCATAGGACATGCTTGATTGCTTGTACATTCATTAGGTGTTATTTTGCTTTCATGTATGCCTTGTGCTTCTCTGCTTTCTGCAAGCGAGAGTTGCCCACAAACTTCTCTCTTCTTGAAAACTGCAAAGGGTATCCTGAGGAAATCATACAGTTGCTCCATCAGTCCAGTGTTGTCCTTGCTTACTTGTGGGCAAAGTGTAGGAGTCTGCATCCTATCGGGGCTCCATTATTTGTTGCTTGGTGTCATTGAGCATTGCCCCCTTTCTTGGGGCCCTTGCTGAATCTTGCTGAGACACTGTTCCCCCTGCCTGATCGTGTCTTGGAGAGCCTGATCTGTCCCAATGTGAGCGGAAGGAGTTAGAACTCCACTTCCCTTTCCCTTGGCAGTGCTTTCTGTTTTGCCCCGGTCTCCACCAAGACCTTTCCCAGGGTGCCCCCCAATAACTTGCCAACTCCAAAGAGTGAATTGCCAAGCCTTTCTTGGGAACCGGGCTTAGCATCGCAAATGTGTAGATACCGATTCTGCCTCATGATTGTCCTGGCATTGTAACTCTGGCTGACATCTGCATGGCATCTCTGGAGGTGTTGGCTTGGAATGTAGATGCTATCAAAATCTAGTCTTTAATCTGCTTTATTATGTCCTCCTCAGAAGTTGATCTGTACAAAGCATTGTCACTCTGGTCATCTCTGAACTCTGCTAGGAGTGTCCCATTCTGAGTCACATTTGTAGAAAATAATTTGGGAGAGGTAGCACCAAGATGTGTGGCTGGCCGTCTGGGAAGGCATTCTTAGCTCCGCCTCCTGAGGTGCTGGTCCCCCCTGTCTCCTTCAGCTTGTCTTTGGGTAGTTCCAAAATCCTCTTCGCCTTGGCTACCGTGGATCAAAAGTATTCTGAGGTGAAAAGCCTACCCTTGGGTAGGGGGTGACTTCCATCTCCTCCTCTGAAAGCTCTCCCTCCTCCTCTGAGGTATGATCCAGATCATCTGATGAGACCAAGCCAATGCATTAGCCATCCACCTGCTACTCAAGCTGCTTTTACCTATGGCTTGTCACTGCATGACCTGCAGTTTATCTGCCTAGGCTGCTTGTTCCTGTGCGGCCTTCTTCCGGTACTGGGACTGAGGATGAGAGGGACTCCCTTGATACTGAGCACGTTGGTGATAGTAATGTTGAAAGAGATGAGTATGGGCTGAAAGGAGATGCCCTCTGTTGCCTCCTTCTTGAGCTATTGGTTTTCCTTGTGCCCTTTCTTCCCTGCCCCCTTCTCTCCTGCTGGTTTGGGGTGGGAATTAGTTGGGGAGGGGTGGTGAGTTTGCCTGTGCTGGAGTGGAGGTTTGGGTAGCTGATGCCAGTTGAGCCACTACTATCCCCTGAGCCCCCTGCGTCATTATTCCTCTTACCCAGGATATGAATCTAGGAAGCTTCTCCCCTGGCCATGTGGATGCTGCCCCATTGGGTCCTTGGGAACATTCCCTTTCTGATGGCCGTATCAGTGGTGCCTAGTACCTGTTTGAGTGGCCTTGGTAGCAGCTGGATCCTGTCGCCTGCTCTCCACTGCTATATCCACCAGCCTCCTCTGAGAGGGCACCCTCTGATGGTGGAGATTGGGTGCTGGGCAACGCCTCTTACCCTGTTCTCTGGCCTGTGGTGAGGAGGGAAGTGCATTGAGTTGGGTCCTTGTGGGCAAGGTAGGCCCAAGATGGTGCCTGCAGCTATGTTAGCTAATAAGGTGATGGTCATGGGCCACACTGCTCTCCTGCCCCTTGCTAGCCTCCAGATCTGCAGTTGGCTTGCAGGCGGAAGAAGACTCTGGGGTTAAAAAACAGTCCTTTGGTTTTGTCAATGATAGAGACTACGGCGCAGGCTAAACATGCACACGGGAGCTCCCTGTGCTAAACAAAACAGCTGAGAGGTGGGAAACACATTTTCAGTGGAGCTGGTGTGCGTCTCTCCTGATCGCTCTGTCCTACTTTGCTCAGTCCCTCTTGACCCAGAACACTTCTGCTACTCAGAGAGAGGTAGAGCTCTCCCTTGCTCTTGCAGGCAGTCTGAGGCATGGAAAAGGGGAGCGTCCCAAAATTCCCCTGAGTCTGCTCTAGTCCCATCTCTGCGGCATTGAATTGAGGCAGGTGAAAAAGGGAAGCTAAAGGAACAAAGCCTTGGAGGAGCAGGAAGACTGTAAAAGTAAATTAAATTCAGGTAGAATCCAAAGAAAACCCTCCAAGAGGAAAAACAAGTAACTCCATAGAAAGGCAAAATTAAATCCAAGCAAAGAAGAAAGGAAGTTTTTAGGGTCGCTGGAGAAGAAAGGAAGTTTTTAGGGTCGCTGGAGAAAAAAAGCCCACCTGCCCATCTCGAAAGGTAGGGACAGTCTGGGGACCGTGGGATGACTCCTCCCGAGACCCTGCCTGCCTGTCCAGACAGAGGAGAGGAGTTGTCCCAGCGTAAAGGCTGCCCTCCAGGAGCCTCGGGGGAATCATGAGTGCACAAGGCTGGAAAGGAATGGATGAGCCTTGGACTTGTTTATGCAATGTCAAACTGTAGAGCTACCCATAACTACAATCAATATTGTTTCAGTTAGTCATATAACACATTTATTTTTCCATGTGTGAAATTAATACATAAAAACAGGAAGGATAAATTTCAGATAGAATTTAGTTACAGTTAGAAGGTTATTTATTGCTGCCCCTTATGTTTTTCAGAGGAAAACTGAAACCATTGTAACTTTACCTTTAACAAATTATGTGTTATCTCAGACTATAGGAACTCATTGCCCTGAATATGATAACTTGCTAGAATATCCGTACAGTACAGAATGTCAATGTATTCTGTATTCTTATCTAGTTAGATAAGAAAAGTATTGCTTTTTATTTTCTCCCTCCCCAAGAAAACCATTTCTGTTTACTTCAGGCAAAAGACCTAATAGAGAAATTTTTTAGCCAGCAAGTTGAAGTTCTTGGGAAACGGACAGCACCGCTGCCTGAGATCTACTATATTGAAGGCACTCTGCAAATGGTGTGGGTTAATCGTTGTACTCCAGGTTATGGAATAAATCCTCTACTACATCCAGATTGTCCAAACTGTTGTGGTAGGTAGAAAGTATAACAATCTCCCAGGTTATAAATCTTAATTTTTAAGAAATACTTTTTATTTCAATGGAATTAGCAGTTGTCCTTTCATCATTTCAGGTAATGTAGTTCATGGGCATATGCTGGAGGTATTGAAAAATACTAATTAATTGCAAATATATGTTAATTACTAATTGGTTAATATGGTGCATTAGAATGTTGATAGCCACTTAAGATGTGTCTGCAATTGCTGGCCTGTCTACAAAGTACATATAAATACATGGAATAAATACGCGAATGAGTGTGCAAACCTCAACCTCAAGTGAGATGTATAGATGTAGCCATTTAACTTGCTACATTCATACCCTTTTGAGTAGTGTTAGAATGATGCTTGATGCTGAAGAGATTGCCTGTCTCTGCCAAGGGATCTTGCATTATGCAAAATTCATTGTAACTGAATGCAAGTTTGGCTAGGAGACCTAAAATAAACCATTGTGCTGCATACAGCAGTGGTTGTGTTGTGCTTATTTTATTTCATTGTATTTTATTTTAAAAGCCTTGATATAAAGCTATGAATTATGTCATCAGTATTGTGGTGAATTCCACCTGAATCTGCCCTTGAGTGTCTCATGTTCTGTTGGAGGTCTGCGGTATGGGTGCATTTCTGTCACATTTTAGCCAGTATAGACAGACTTTTAGGCTGAAGGTGCAGTCATCCAGATCTAAGTCTGTGGACTGAAGCATGATCTTTTATTATGAAAGAGCCTTTGAAATATGCTTCCATAGTAGTATAATTTCACAGGGAAAAGGGAGATTATTTCAAAGGGGAACATATGTTTAACTACCAAGTTCAGCTATTTGTCTATCTAGCTCAGTGTTGTTTGCACCCCAAGAGCTCTGCAGGGTTTCATGCAAGAGTCTTTTCTAGCCCTACCTGGATATACCAAGGATTGAATCTGGGACCTTTTGCATGCAAAGCATATGTCTTGCCACTGAGCTATGACTCTGTATAATATAGTGTATAATGTAATCTGCATTGTATTTGCTATAAATCAAATAGAAAATGTCACTTAGAACAATTTAACATGTTCAGTGCACTAAAATATTTGCAAGGTGTGAAACGGCACAATAGGCCATATAAAATAAATCAAGTAGAATATACTTGTCGGGTTAAAACAGCACCATGGAAGCTGATGTCCCCTAAAGACAACTTAGGTGTAGTTTATTTATTGTGTAGATAAATGCTATTTACTTTCTCAGCAGTGATCTAAATAAGCGCCTGATCACCCATTCAAGTTCCCCCTGCTTGCCTTCTAAGAGACAGAAATTATGCTGTGTTCAAAAATGCAAGTCTTTGCAGATCTAGATCTTTCTCCCATTGATTTTGCTTAAGAATCTTATGAAATCTTATGTGAACTCTTGGGGCCAGTTAGGAAATAACAATCTTGGCTTAATAAATGAAGTTCATGAAGCAGAGAGTGATCATTGTACCTTTGTGCTCCTCCTTGCATTGCAATTAAACCCCTTTTCCATATAATGTAAGTAGAAATTAACAAACCCTAGAAGTCTTCAATTCTAGCCTGTGAAGAAACCACAGTACTAGCTCTTGGCTTTATTTAAGCTGAGTCTTATGTCTGAAACAACTCTTGCTATTAAGCTGAAAAAGGAGTAGAGAGTAGAAGTTAATCTTACTGGTTGATGTAGTGCTAAGTTTGCTCTATTAAAGGATTATTTCCTCCATTAAAAAACAACTTGAAATTATCTAAGACTATGAGTTATGTCATCAGTATTGTATTACTGTACTGTATTACTTCCATTTGAATCTGTCCTTGAGTGTATTACAGTGGTACCTCTGTTTAAGAACAGTCCGGTTTAAGAATGATTTGGTTTACACTATTTCTGCAAAACCAGAAATAGTGTCTTGGTTTGAGAACTTTACCTCGGTCTAAGAACAGAATCTGAACGATGGAAGGGCACCGGCGGCAGTGGGCCTCATCAGGGAAAGCACGCCTCGATTTAAGAATGGTTTTGGTTTAAGAACAGACTTCCTGAATAGATTAAGTTCGTAAACCGAGGTACCACTGTACTGGATTCCTAGTGTATGCTTTGGTGTGTTATTCTAAAGTATTGCAACTTTAGTTGTACCAAAATAGCATTTATGTTTTGCTTTTGAGTTTTGTTGTTGCTGTTGAAAAGCACTTAAAGCATGTTGTTATATGTAAAAGGGACACTGTTGAAGTTTTTGTTCAGTTGAATGAGGAACTTTTTTGAGCTGTACCCTGTGTGGTTGTACATGGACTGTACAACTGTACACTGAAGCCTTGAAACAAATCATTTTAGGTCTTTTCACAGCTCTGGGCTGGGCTCCAAGATTGAGGGCTTATCCACACTTAGCTTTGCCCTAGACTTTCTAGGCTTTAAAGCTCCATGCCCATGCTCTTCTTTTTTTCCTTTTTCTTTGTCCCACCATTTCCCCCAGGAATTGGAACCTGCTTCTTTACCGCTGAATTGGAACAAACAGCAATTCAGGTTTTCCACGGGGAACATGGAGCTTTAAAGCATAGGCCTGCCTGTGCCTAGAAACGCAGCACGGAAGGAAGTCTGAATGAGACTAGACAAAGGGAAGAGAAACCTCTCCAGTTCTCATGTCATCTTAAACATTTGAAAGGTTCTCCTCTTCCATACCATCCTTGGCACTGTATGGAGCAGAAATATTCAGGCAACTAAATCATAGAATCTGAGAATTCTTTGTTCGTGTTTAGTGTGTTAGTGTGTGTCGTCTAGCGAGGCATCACTAAAGCCACACAACAGATTCCACAAGCACACTAGTTTGCCTGAACCCGAGTCTGCCTTGGGTGCTCATGGGGGTGTTGTGTCAGGGAGGGAGCTGAACCTGCTTCTTGCTTTCCTGTCCCTTCTTTTTAAACTTAAACCCTGCCCTTCTGAATATACTTTATAGCTTCATAGAGCTATAAACATTAAACCAACTTAAAGGACTGTTAGTTTAGACAGCAGCCTAGGGGGTCTGTTTTCACATCTAGTTTGACTATTAAACTGTTTGAACAGTCTCCTGGTGGAAGGGCCTTGGCAATTAAAAGTGGTATTAAACACTGTGTAACTAGGGTTTAAACAAGAGCTACAAGGGTCAAGATAGGGTGAAACTAAGCCCCCCTCCTATTATATGGCTGGGGGAGCCCTGCTGTGGATACTCTAAATACTTCATTATGCAGATGCTGTTTGAAGTAATTCATATAGTGGATGCTGAGCAAATTCATCCCCTGCTGACCAATTTATTTAGAGCAACTGATGATTATATTATGCTTAAAGGAGGACATGGACCCCACAAATGTTATACTTCTTAAAACTGAAGTAGCCCATGATTAATGCCTATTTATTTGACTCTATGCCAAATAAGCTAACATAGGCAAATTTTCTTGCAAAAAAATAGTAGTAGTGATATTTATTTACTTAATTTCTAATCTACCCACCCTTTCACTGACAGGTGATTCCAGGGCAGTTATTACTTAATGAAAACAAATGCTTATACCATAGTTCAATTCAATTGATTGATATAATATTAAATCTTCATTAAAATACTATTCAAATACTGTTTGGCAATGCTTAGTTCTAACTGGCCTGCAGTATTTTGATCACTAGGTGGAGCTAATGCTATTTAATAAAATTCTACAATATGAAAAGCAAGAGGATAAGGCAGTGTATTCCTCTGAATACTTCAAATAACAGCCTGGGAATCTCGTGGAGAGTGTGCTTTTCCCCTCAGCTCCAGCTTGCAGGCTTCCCATTAGTATGTGGTTGGTCCCTGTGAGGACAGGGTACTGCATTTAAATGGGCCTTTGTTGTGATCCAGCCAGGCTCCTAGGCTCTTTTCTTAAATCTCAGTAAGTCCAGTGGAACCTACAAGTAAATATGGATAGTGTATGAAATGTAACATTGTCCATTTCCTAGGAGTTATTTCCATACCAGCATCCAGCATTATGTCTGCACAGGTGTTAGTTTGCAAACTCTGGTTATGTTCTCATGTCCTAAAAATCACATACACTGAATATGGAACACATACAGGTAATGTGTTTTTGTTGGCATGAATGAAACTAGTAGAGATCTTTGTGACCTGCTGTTCACTTTTTGGGACAACTGATCAATAGGAGGAAATGCCACAATATTGAATACATAACACACAGGTTCTTGCTTGTCTTTTATAGACATTGCTGTTTCAGTATATTGAGAAATCCATGAGAATAATAGAAACCAGAATGAAGAGAACTCATAGCATCTGTTGGGACTACAGTGGTGCCCCGCAAGACGAACGCCTCGCAAGACGGAAAACCCGCTAGACGAAAGGGTTTTCCGTTTTGGAGGCGCTTCGCAAAATGAATTTCCCTATGGGGTTGCTTCGCAAGACGAAAAAATATTGCGTCCCCCCGCGGGTTTTTTTCGCTTTTTTTCGCCCTTTTCCTAAGCCGCTAAGCCGCTTATCAGCTGTTCCACTGATAAGCCGCTTAACAGCTGATCGCTGAAAGCCGCTAGACCGCTGTAGCCCTAATCCGCTAAGCTGTCAATGGGCTTGCTTCGCAAGACGAAAAAACCGCTAGATGAAGAGAATCGCGGAACGGATTCTTTTCGTCTAGCCAGGCACCACTGTATATGGTTCCAAAAGAGTAATTCATGGAATTCGGCCTTCATTATCTCTCTATAGCATGTCTTCATGCCTTCAGAAAATCTGTATATGGAAACTGGTTTACACAAATCAATTCAGTTTTCCAGTCATGAAGCTATCACTGCAGCTTCTTAAAAATTAAATGGTTTGCCTAAAAGTAATTCAGAATATAAGGCAGGGATGGGGAGCCTGACATGGCACCCTCATACGCCACATTTGGTGGGTGGGTGAGGCCATCCAGTTGTCAATTGCTTGATGTCACAGTGGCATCAGGTGATGATTGTAAGGACTTAAAGCACCACACAGGCCTTGCAAAGATCCCTGCATAGTGCTTTGGAGCACTGCTGATCAACAGGTTTGAAGTCATGGCCCATCAGCTGTTGGACTATGACTTTATACTTGCTTTCTGTAAGGATTGGGTGCTCAGTTGATTTCTTCATGAAGAGCTCAGTCACACAGTTGGTCCAGATATGTCTGTCTGCCACACACTGATTGTCCCATATGATGTCAAGTGGGCCTGCTTTGGGGAAAACAAACTTGAAGGCTCAGTTGGGACCCCTGCCAAGCCACAGTTGACCCACAAGCTGGATCCTCCTCACTCACCCCTGACGCAAGGAGTTAACTTGGTGGCTATTTTGACAATTTGGCAATTTATTCCAACTGGCAGCATCCCTTTCCCAGCCTTGTTACTGGAGATCCATTCTAGACATGGCAGAATTTGAAATTTATATGAAGAATTAAAGCAGAATGAATTTCAGTGTTTAAAAATTCTAACAAATACTCTGTAAATGATTTTTTAAAAAATTTATTATTCAATGTGTTTGTTTACAGTGGTTTGCAGTCCAGGATCCTATAACCCTCGTGAAGGAACTCACTGCCTTCCATGCAACAAAAGTTTGGAATATGGAGCAACACATTGCTAACAGAATACCAGCACAGACCTTGTGCTATATTTAGTAGCACTGATGTACTTGATTTATAATATCTTTGTAATGCAAATAAAATGATTTTTTAAACTCCAATTTAATTGGTATTAAATTTGCATTTGGTTGAATGAAGAATGGTATGAGATTGCTGCCAGAAAAACTACAACCTGTTTTGATGCCTCTGGTAGTTTCACATATTCTTAAGGGCAAAGGGATATGTTATTTTTACCAAGGTCTCTTATCTTAAGACCTTTATCAGACCTGTGTCTGATGTAGTAGATGATCCAAATACAGTTCATCTGTTCGCCGCAATCAATGTATTCTGGGCTATAGGGCTCGGAAGTGTGCTGGTTCATCCCGCTATTTAAGTCATAATATGAAATGGATTTTGCAAACTGTGTAAAAGGTCACTAAATAAATTCATGTGGAAATTATAGGCTCCTTCCATTGAAATAGAGATTCTTGTACATGCAAAAAAACAGTGAGTATATAAGAACACAGAGATCTCAATCGGAAGAAGAAGAAGAAGAAGAAGAAGAAGAAGAAGAAGAAGAAGAAGAAGAAGAAGAAGAGTTTGGATTTGATATCCCGCCTTTCCCTCCTCTTCAGGAGTCTCAAAGCGGCTAACATTCTCCTTTCCCTTCCTCCCCCACAACAAACACTCTGTGAGGTGAGTGGGGCTGAGAGACTTCAGAGAAGTGTGACTGGCCCAAGGTCACCCAGCAGCTGCATGTGGAGGAGCGGAGACACGAACCCGGTTCCCCAGATTACGAGACTACCACTCTTAACCACTACACCACAGTGGCTAGTTAGACCCAAAGATTGTTACTGATCTGTGTTGCTGGCATAGAAGACAGTGGAGGAGTGTGTCTTTGGGGGTGAGGTCAAACTGTTGGGTGGTTAACGCAGACCTGGTCTGTCAACAGCCTAGTGCATGAGACCAGCTCTCCATAGAGCACGTCCTTGGGGTTCCTGCCATCCTCCATTCTGCAGACATGGCCAAGCCAGCATAGACGTCGCCGAAACGGGTGCGAACATGCTGGGATTGTGGGCTTGGGAGAGCACATCTTCGTTTGTAACACTGTCCTGCCATGTGATACCCTGATGCAGCACATGTGGAAGGCACTGAGCCATTACTTCTGATGGTTGTAAGTAGCCCATGACCTCCATAAAGCAGCGTGCTCAACGCCCAAGCCTGGTAGACCTATATTTTGGTATTGGACATTAGCATCACATTTTCCCATGACTTTTGGAGAGGTGAGTGATTGCCATAGGTGCTTTGCCAATACACTTGTGCAGTTTAGCCTTGAGGGAGAGGTTTGCTGGTCATGGTGGAGCCCAGGTAGGCAAAATCATCTATTGCCTCAAGTGTGTGGTCACCAATGCTGGTGTGTGGAGTGCTGATGATGTCCTGACCCAGGATGTTGGTCTTCGTCAGGCTGATGGGCCTCTGATCTTGCTGAGCAATGTGAAGAGTCCTTTACGGCTAGCAAGGTCAAAGATCTGTGCTGCTTGTGAATCAGTGATGATTCTAAGGTGGGATGATGGAGCTGTGACCTATAGGCCAAATCCAGCCCTCGTCTAGCCACTTCATGTCATCCACCAGCCCCAGGCAAAATCAAATGTCTCTTCACATTCGAAAGCTACTTCCTGTGACAAGATGACCTTGCTAGGAGTTGGTAGCTAGGAAGGGCTACCAAGATCTAACAATGGCACCATGCAAGAGGGACAAGAGGTGCCTTTTCAAGGTAAGCACTGGGTTCTCTTCCTCATCACAGTGCTAAGACTGAGAAGAGGCTTAAATCTGTGCTGTGACCGGGCAGTTTGAATCTCCATCCCCCTCTATGCATGTGTGCAAGTAGGTCCTTTGGCCATGCTGATTACTAGCATGTGGCTCTTGGAGAGCTGGCCAGCTTTGAATATGAACCTCAGGCCAATAAAAGGTTAGCCACTCCTGCTCTGAGAACTGAAGCTCTCAAAATGGATGAGTAATTTTATGTATAAATATATAAATAAAAACCAATGTGGCTTTGTAGCAGGAAGACAGATGTCTAGTTTAATAAGAACGGTGTTGAATAAAGTAGATATAAGAAGAAATAAATTGAAAGCTGGTATAGTAGCATTGGATATTTTTAAGGCTTTTCACTGTGTAGAATGGCCAGCATTAAAAATGGTTATAGAAAGCTTAGGATTTGGAGAACGATTTAAGGGATTAATAAATCAATTGTATTTGAGGAACAAGGCATTTGTTGTAGTGAATCATGGGATAACAGAACAAATAACACTAGCCTGAGGTACAAGACACGGATGCTCCCTTTCCCCAATTTTATTTGTATTGGTCACTGAAACTCTGGCCAATGTAATTAGAGAAGATGGAAATATAAAAAGGCATAAGCAGTAATGGAAAATAGAAAATAAGCTTATTTGCAGATGGCACCTTGCTAATTATCAAAAATCCATGGGGAAATATGCAGGTAATAAGAGACACATTTGATTTTTTTTTGAGAAATAACAGGGTTGCGAATTAATTGGTTCAAATCAGAGAAGATATTTAACTGATGAAGACGAAAAATGAACATTTTTGAAGGAAATAAAAATAGATACAATTAAGAAATGTAATAAATTAATTGGGAATAAATGTATCAAGAAATTTAGAAAATTAAGACCAAGGGAATCTTAAAAAGGGAAATTATGGAAAAGCTGGAGGAATACAAGAAAGTTAAGCTTTTATGGTTTGGAAGAATAGCTATAATTAAAATGAAAATTTTGTCTAGAATAATTTTTTTATTTAGATTGTTACCAATTAAGCTATCGGAGACAGAGATAAAGGGTTGGCAAAGTATGATTAATAAATTTTGTAATGGGGATAAGAAACCTAGAATTAGAAGATGGTATGAACTCCAGAAAAGGAGTAGACTGGTAGCTCAACAACATAAAAGGGTAAAGGTACCCCTGCCCGTACGGGCCAGTCTTGCCAGACTCTAGGGTTGTGCGCTCATCTCACTCTATAAGCCCGGGGCCAGCGCTGTCCGCAGACACTTCCGGGTCACGTGGCCAGCGTGACAAGCTGCATCTGGTGAGCCAGCGCAGCACACGGAACGCCGTTTACCTTCCCGCTAGTAAGCGGTCCCTATTTATCTACTTGCACCCGGGGGTGCTTTGAACTGCTAGGTTGGCAGGCACTGGGACCGAGCAACGGGAGCGCACCCCGCTGCGGGGATTCGAACCCCGACCTTTCGATCAGCAAGTCCTAGGCGCTGAGGCTTTTACCCACAGCGCCACCCGCGTCCCTATAGACAACAGAAAGCTATATAGCAAATATATAGTTTTATATATTTATATATATATAACAGAACAGAACAATGTGGGTTAGAATGGTTAGAGAAATGAAGAAGTTAAGTTGAGTATATTTTTTTATCAAACCAAATAGGCAATGGTGACAGAATATTGAAAATACCTTATTAAGAAACATCGAGATATGGGCAAAATATAAAGGAAAATTGATACCAGCAAATTCCCTACGAACTCTGGTGGTGATGATGGAAGACTTCCCAATAAATTTTAAAAAGGAAATTGAAAAAGTGAAAGAAGAAAATACTTAAAGTAGTGGGTGGAGAAAATGAGAAGCCCCACCCAGCATAGCCAATGATCAGGGATGGTGGGAGCTGAAGTCTCAGCAACATCTAAACGGACATCTCACTGGGTACCCTTGTACTAAACCATCTGAAACATGAGCTCTTGAGATGAATGAGAGCATATTGAACTTGCCATCGCATGGCAGGTATGTCGACTTGAAAAATGAAACTATCTGAAAGCCATCTTAAATCATCCATATTTTGCTGCTGTTTGTATGTTTCTCTTATGGATGGACTCCCATCTCTCAGCTTAAGTAAATACTTCCTGTGCGGTGTGGGAAACATGCTCCCCTTATCTTCTTCCTTGGTTCGTTCAGCAACAACTGCAAGCTGTTAGAGATTCAGCTTCTAGATCAGAAGAGCCCTTCTGGGTCAGGTCACTGGTCCATCATAATCCAGCAGGACCTGAGTGCAACAGCACTGTCTTCTCTTACAATTCCCAGAGGCAGACTGTCCCTTCCAGTGGAGATAGTACATAACTACCATGACTGGCAGCCATTGAAAGGCTTACCCTCTATACATTTGTCTAGACAGCTTTTAATGCCATCCAAGTTGGCTGCCATGATTTTCTTTGGAGAGGAAATTTCATAGCTCAATTGCACTGTGTGAAGTACTTTATTTTGTCTTTCTGAATCTGCCAACAGTCCTGGGCTCTAGAATCGGAGAGAAAAAATGTACCTGCACCATGCGTAACTGAATGCATAATTTTATTGCTCTCTATCATGTTGTGCTGTACTTTCTTTTTTTCTAAACTAAAAAGCCCCAAATGCAGCAATCTCTCTTCACAGAGGCATTGCTCCCCTGCACAGAGGCATGGCTGCCCCTTTTGGAACATCTCTGATTATGAAACCTATGCGATTTCTTCTGTTTTTTACCTCCAAGTAATTCAAATGTTTTATATAATGAACATTTCTGAGTGATAAGTTCTTCAACCCCCACGTAATGATGAGCTGATGGGTATGTTTTGGTATTATAAAAAAAATTCTAGGCTAAATCTGAAATATATTTCATGAGCTTATGGCTTTAACTTCTCTGTGCCATTTGAAAAAAAATATTCTGCTTCCTTGTGCTCTTATACATTGTCTGATTTTCTGATTCACACAAAGGAACAGCACATCAACCTGTCTTCAAACAGCAAATGCCCCATTAAACCATTCCTAGCTCAGAAGCTTTCCCTTACAGTGGTACCTCGGGTTAAGAACTTAATTCGTTCTGGAGGTCCGTACTTAACCTGAAACTGTTCTTAACCTGAAGCACCACTTTTGCTAATGGGGCCTCCTGCTGTTGCTGCGCCGCCAGAGCACGATTTCTGTTCTCATCCTGAGGCAAAGTTCTTAACCCGAGGTAATATTTCTGGGTTAGCGGAGTCTGTAACCTGAAGCGTATGTAACCCGAGGTACCACTGTATGTTGAAAAGGCCACTGGGAAATGGCTGTTCATGGAGAGCGGATAAAAATGTTTTTTGTCAAACTCACTTTTTTCACTCTTACCCCAAAATCACCTTTGGGCATTTTCAGTTTCTATGTTCCTTCTAGGCTTTTGCCTTGCTGTTGGCATTGCCAGTCCAGTTGCTGCCTGGAGCTGTTTGTTTTGCTGAAGTCTGCCTACTACGGATATTCTTTAGTCTGTCAGCTAATTTCACACTGAACAGCCATCAAATGTTTTTGGTCTCTTGCTAGCTACAATGGAGGCTAGAATTGAGTCCAGTGACCTAGATGTGAAAGACTTCAATGCCCATTATGAATCCCCTGAGACATCTTGTCATTGCTGCTAGTGTGATGTAACCACATCAAAAAGCAGAAGGGCATCCTAGCTCCACATTGCGGCAATGGTCATGCAAAGATCTAGGTGTGGGTAAGAGGAAATTTAGATAAAAAGCTAGAGTTCAATAAAAACATTTTATCTTCAGCACCGTGATGTGAAAAGTTTTCCAATTTATAATTTTAAAAAGAACATCCTACTGAGGTCATTGCCACAACAGTGTTAGGAAAAGGGGGTACGTACACATGTTAACATGTTTTAGCAGATATTCTGCAACACGTGCATGTAAGACTAGCTGACTGCTCATTCCAGTGAACTCTCACACTTCCACATGAAGTTCTGTTCTATTGAATGTACATTTTTTCCACTGAACACCATGACTTGCCCTACAATGCTCTCGTGTGCCCCAAATTGTGTGCTCAACATAGCAAGCTTATCTTGTGCCATTCTGCCATTGTGCCATTTTGCTATACTCTGCACTCAATGATTTGAAGGATAAAATTTTTATTTACCTATTAAATGCTTGTTTTGGCTTACTACACATTTTAAAATTGATGTCTAAAAATGCAAACCTCTGTTGCTTTTCAAAGGCTTCATTAACGTCAGTGGGACAGCAGTGTCACCCTAGGCATTCCTACTCAAAACTAAGTTTTGAGTTTAATGGAACTTAGACCCAGGTAACTGCATAGGACTGCAACATAAGATACATATAAGCAGGTACAAGTTGGCAGCTTAAATGGGTGACAACAAATATCTTACAATATATCACAGCTCTGCACCCCAATTCTTTTTCAAAAACATTATTGCAAGAGAGTATTTAGAAAAAAAAACATGCTATAGTCTAAAGTTAGGGATAATATATGATACTTCCAAATAGCAAACTTACCCCCATTAGCTTTGGTGATATGGTTTTATTTGTGGCAAATAAATACTTCATTATTTGCTCTCAAGAGTGTAGATTCCTACATGATGATCTAGCGTGTTTTCCAAAAGTATTGTAAAACGATGTTGGCGTAGACTGCTATTGCTACACATTTCAACAAATTTATTCACATTTCTGTTACTTGGATATGGGGGGGGGCATGAAGAGATTTGAGGTGTAACACATTCCCTGGGGACAATTGGGCAGTGATAGCTACAAAAATATAATATGCTTCCTATGCTCACTATCAGTGCATGGTTTTTTCAAAAAGGAATTTTGTGTATTAGAATTCCTTCTGGAGGTCTAGAAATATATAAAGACAATCCTCTAATTAGTTTTTTACACTGATGTAATTATTTGTATATTACCTTGAACATTTTTAGTAAAGGCTAACAGTACAATTCTGTACATGTCTAGTAAGTCCTATTTTCATGTGGGTTTACTCTCAAGAAAGTGTGTAAAGACTAATATCGGTAGAATTTGTCAAGATATCAAGCCAGGTCACAGAGTAACCCAATTTTGGCCAGCCAGAATATATTACTGCTAGTGTAATCAATATTGTCCCACATCCAAGAAAAGAAAACCTGGCTCACATTTTGCACACACATACACTCATAAACCCACTGAAGTCAGCAACAAAAGCCCCAGAGGCGAGGACTGAACCTATTGTAAACTTTTCAGAGTAGACCTCCGTCAAGTTCTTACCATTTTCAGATTTATCATTTCCCTGCCTTTTTCTCCTCCCCCCACAAAAACAGCTTCTGTCGCAAAGTCATGTTTTCTTTTAATCAAGACCAGGTATGCAAGAAGACAATCATTTATCTCTCCCAACATTTATTTAATCTCTCAACTATATAAAACATTTATTTTAAACTCTATAATAGGATTATAGAAATAATATAATCTTTTAATGTAATTTACAGTACTCACCTTGGAAATATAACACATTTAATAAGATGTGAACAATCAAGTCCAAACCTTCTTTTGCTCAAATACTGTTCTACTGTGGAAAAAGAAAATACCAGCAGGGTCCTTTGTCCTCAAGCAAAACAATAGTTCTTTTGAAGATGTTTCTCGGTTCACTCAAATATCGTTTGGAGCATGGAAGTATTTTTATAAAAACATCTCGCAGCATTGGGCTTGTGGATCTAGATGTGCTTGCAGTCATGTCTGGTACACATCGCCTGTCGTTCAATTCGCCAAGTCACTTCTTCATAGGTACAGTGGCATATAGTGCAGTCGTCAGTCTTCACCTCTCGACCTGCAGGGATAACTGTGGTCTCTGCAAAGCAGTTGGGCCCTGAAACAGAAGGAGGGGGGCACTGAGTGCAGCTGCTTCACATGGTGCAGGTTGTGCCAGGTGGACAGAACACGGGTTGGATGTGGAGACGGCCTGAAATCCTTTCTCTGACTCACAATGTGGACTCAAGCAAATCACAGCCTTAAAGCCCACAAGCACGTCACACATCAGTATGGTAAGAATGGCAAAGCTTTTAGTGTATTCCAAAGTGTTATTGCAGTTATTTTCAGTAATGTCTTAGGGAATCTCCAAATGCATTCTGAAGCAGAGTTTATTTTATTTATTAATTTCCTTAAATGTATACTCCCCTTGATTGTTTAAAAAGAACAACCTCAAAGTGATTTACAAAAGAAAAAATATCAAGAAAAAAATCACAATCATACTTTAAAACACAGAAAAGTTAAAATACTAAAACAGATTAAAATTACCTCATCTTTCTAAGCATCTGGGTAGGCTTGTCTAAGCAATAATGTTTTTAGCAGGTGCTGAAAAGAGGACAGTGAAGGTTCCAGCCAGATGTCAATAGACAGGGAGTTCCAAAGTTCATGCACTGGCCACACTAAACAATCGTGTTCTTACAAATGTGAAATAGGTATTGTGTGGCACCTGCAGTAGTGCCAATTCTGCCAATCAAAGCTTTTGTGGCGCAATCAAATGCTTCACCAAGAATACATGAAGACTTTGGAGACTTAAGTATTCTTGCTAAAACAACATTAAAGTTTTAAGGGCCTATGAAGTGAGGGGGTGCTGGTCTTGAGCAGCAACCAATGGGCAGGGCCTCCCCTCCCTTTACCAACAGATAAGGATGTGCACTCATATCCCACTATCTAAACACCCATTGTTTGAGAATTCACTTATCCAAACATGAGGAATCTGTGCCCAAACCTCACTATACACACTGCAGATTCAGATCCCCAAACAGCTGGACCTGCATGTGGTACTTTAAACAAATAAGCAGCCTTAAACAAGCCTTCCTTTTTGTGTTTTGCTGGTTCACAGCAGCCATTTCACCAGAAACCATGGTGGGAGGCGGGGAGAAAATGGGAGATATCAGACAAATGAGCATTTTCCCCTTCCTTGTTTGCTTTTTGCAAAGTTTCAGTGGATTTTCCTGGATTTTTCCCATCACTTTGGGGTCAAAATTCCATGGTCGAGAACACATTAGAAATTTCCCCATGGGAATTAATAGAAATCATTGACTAGTTATGTGAGCGCCCAGCTAACAAATGATTTCTTGAGGATGCACTGCATTCAAAGAATGAGACCTTTGCATCCTTATCGCTGCTGGTGGGGCTGCTCCACGGGCTGCTCTTGCTCCACCATGCTGAACTGCTCAAGGAGTCCTGCTATTCCTCCCTCCATTTTCAGTTTCAGGAGAACGCTGCTCCTAGGCCTTCTCTCCAGGAAACACAGAGCCCACTGAGAACACCAGGGTTACAAAAGTTGGGTGCCACACCCCACTCCGTCAAGCGAGAGCAAGATCCCAGGGGGTTCCAGGCACTTACCCAAGGTTCTGTGTTCCTTTGAAGAATTGAGACACGGCAGAGACTGTCTTAGCTTTAAGAAATATGGTTTATTCACCTATTTACACCTTCGGTCTGCATGGAGGGAGTCCAGACCTTACGGCATGGTCATTTCAAGAGGGGCTTGTCCCCACAGCAGCACAGCCCTGGAGTCCAAGGCATTTCTCCCAGTCATGTCTGCAGCCAGCCTGCCCAAGATGAATGCCAGTCTCCCTTCTTCCCAGAACACCCAGTATTATAGATTTGGATGGGGGACCCCCTAAACCCTAGAAATTAATAAATGGTAAGAATTTCATTATTTGGTCATGTGAAGGGAGAAATACAAGCTGCAAGGAATTCCTGGGTTAGCCTGGGCAAAACAACCTGGCCAAGCTAGGGCCATTAAGAAACAAGAGAGGGCCATTGAGAGCCCTTGGCAATGCAAGAGAGCTGTCCTCCCCCCTTGCCCCGAGGTGTGAGCAGAGACTGGGGGGTTGGAAGGATGCCAGGGTAACTGGGTGGGAGGTGACAGGAAAAGTTATGAACACTAGAAGATTCTATGGAATCAGGAAGAACTTTCTGGCAGCAAGAGCTGTTCATCTTTGGAATGTTCTCCCTCTGGAGCTGGTGGACTCGTCTTCCTTAGAGGTTTTCAAGCAGGGGATGGATGGGCATCTGTCAGGGAGGATCTAGTTGAGATTCCTGCATTGCAGGGGGTTGGACTAGATGACCTTTGGGGTCCCTTCCAACTCTTCATTTCTATGATTCTATGAAAATGTGAAAGCTCTAATCAGCTAAATAATCATATTGATAAATATAGATTTCAGGTTTTAAACATCCGTGGTGTAGTGAGGCATTTTCCCTGAGGCATCAAGCCGCAGAAAATAAAACAACCCTATACCTGTAATTACAAGACTCATTTTTGACTAATTATGACCTATTTATTCGTACTAAATAAAACTGTGTTGGCAGATTGTGACTGAATGCAGACACCAACTGTCAGGAAAGAGGCAAAACCTTAAAATAGAACAGAATGTTTGCTCTGGCTGACAGAGACAGCAGAATCCCACCCTTTCTATTGTGACATCTGCCACTCAGGAGCCCCTCACAGGCAAGTACTACTTTGTGTTTGGCTGACTTAGCCCCAAGTGGGGCTGGAAAGGGGAGAAGGGAGGGGCAAAATGTGTAAGATATTGGAAAGGACTGAAGACTGGCCCAATGAGAGAGAAAGGGGCTGAACAATCCCTCCACTGATCTCCGACAGCCCCATTCTGCTGCTAAGCTTTAGGCATTAATTTAATAAATAATAACAATAAACTAATATTAGAAGATGCTAGAAGAAATCAGGCAGTAGTGGCTCAACACTGTTTCTGGCTACTATTCAAGGCTTTAAGGGTGAAACCTCAAAGGTTCAGAAAGTATAGCCAGCCCAAGTGATGTGGGACCCATAAAACAGCTTAAAGCACAAAAACCCCTGAAAGAACAAGAAGCTGTGCTTGGGATGGTGTCACGCATATCAAAGTTCATTCCAAGATTCACGGAAATCACAGCTTGCTAAAGAGGCCTGAAGAAAAAAGGCACTGCATGGTACTGAAACAACAAGACAGTTCAAAACACAAAAGAAGTTATCACCCAACTGAAGTATTGTGTTGAAACAAAGGAATTAACTGTGTGCCTCACAGGCAACAGTTGTGGCTGCGCTGTTGAAGGAAGGGCACCTTGTGGCAGATGCTTCAAGAGCATCAGCATCTACTCAGCAGAATTATGCTCAAGTTGAAAATGAACTACTTGCTATTGTGTCTGGGTGTACACTTGAGGGCACTTTGCAGCAGTGGAAACTGATCACAACCTCTTGCAAACATACTTGAGAAACCTCTAACCTCTGCTCCACCAAGACTTCGGCTCTGATCCTGAAACAAATTCAAAAGTAACATACAAGCCTGGAAAGACATCCTTGCAGCTGATCAGCTCTCACACAACTGTGCAGAAGGAGAAAAGGCCACAGAGAAGGACTGGGAAGAGCAGGGGCCCATGATATTGCAACACCTCCCTGCAACCACAATTTGGAAGAAATCAGGCAGAACAGAGAGAGGCGAGGGAAAGGAAAACAAAAACCTAAGTGCAGAATGTCTTACCTGCAAGCATCAAGTTACATTGGCCATAAGAGAATTCTGGAGTGATTAAGGCAAAACTCACAGGAGAAAATTGTCTGATTTTTTAAGGGGAGTAGGCAGTAATCCCAAAGGCAGGAGTATTTTAGTATTTTAACTTCTTGTATATTTTAATACATTGTAAGTTTTTCCAGATTTTATAGTTTTATCTTCTTATAAATCACTTTGAAGTGGTTTTCTTTCTTTTTTTTACAGTCAAGTGGTATATAAATTTTATGAAATCAAACGATCAATAAGAGATACCCTCTCCTGGCCTAGCATGGCAATGCCTCTCTCATTCTTCCACTATTGTTGCCAGCTCATGGAGGTGAAATCTACACACAATATTTAAAAAGTTCTGAAAATGCTTTTTAAAAAGTTTTTCTAAAAATAAGCTGAATTTTCCTTAAGGCTCACTATCACCATCTAGTGTCACATTGTATATTATTGCACTTAAAGCACACTTAGACCATTTTATTTGCAGCTGTATAGCTGAGTCTGGAGTCTTCAGAAAACTGTTTGCTTGCCTACCTACCCCTCTGCAGGAAAAAGCTCTGTGATGCATGCTCATGGCACATGAGTTGCCTATGTGATAAAAACTGCAGCAATAATTTAAGCTCAATGACACTTCCAAAGAAGGGATTTAACCAGCAGTTACATCATAGGTTCCTAGCATAGGATGGAACAATAGCTAGCTGCATATGATTCCCCAGTCTGCACTCCCCTCCAGATTGCATTGGGTAATTTCTTCAGAGACAAGAGTCATCTCCACAATCACTGGGACTATTCCTCTCTGATACTTCCATTTATTTCTAGAGATCTCCCATAAAGTCAAATTCTACAGCATTTGTAGTTCTAATAAATCCACAATATGAATGGGAGACCTTGCATGCTACCTGTTTTAGCAGGAAACACTAGAAAAAGCTCCTAACAGTTTAAATATGCAGGGCTGGCCCACCCATGAGGCAAGGTGAGGCAACCACCTCAGGCGGCAGCAGCTATAGGGGCAGCATATCCCAATGGGGATCTTTATTCTCCCCTTGCTCCTGATGCAGAATTCACTCACCCCTTCTTCCCTGGTGGGGAGGGGAGCACCATACTGTGGTTCGCCTCAGATGCCCATATGTCTTGGGCCAGTCATGGTCAATGCACTTAGAAGTTAATAGAAATAGCACCCCACTATTCAACAGAACCTTCCAGTTGAGCCAAAATAGCATTTTCTTCAGTGCAAAAGTAAAATGTATTGTTAAATCTGAAGTCAATGGGACTTCAAACTATTTTACTTTAGAACTACACTCAATGTTTGTTTGTTTTTTTACCAAACTTTTAGACTTCTTAAAAGACTGAAATTAAAGTATTAGTAATTTAGAACACTTCAAAGCTTTGTCCTCAAGGTGGTAGATGAATACAGTAATATGACACATTAAAATGCAAAGAAGGGGGGAATACCTCACAGGTATCCAAAAGTCTAATTTATAAATATTAATCAGGCTGAAATTTTATTAAAGGACTCTTCGTCAATATAACTTACAGAGCGAGGCCTTGTTAATTTCCAAGAGGTTTTACTGTGTTTGAAAGCTGGAATCATTAATTCAAAATCCATAACGAATTCTACAGGATACACCTGCTACCAAGTCCGAAAAATAATTGGATCATCATCATTAAAACATGCTTGTTTGAAAGTGCTTGAGTGGTTGATAGATGATATACAGTGGTACCTTGGTACTTGAATGGCTTGGCTCCCAAACAAATCGGCTCCTGAACGCCACAAACCCAGAAGGAAGTGTTCCAGTTTGCGAACGTTTTTTGGAAGCAAACGTCCAACGCAGCTTCCGCTTGAGTGCAGGAAGCTCCTGCAGCCAATCGGAAGGTGCGCCTTGATTTTCAAATTGTTTCAGGAGTCAGACAGACTCCCGGAATGGATTACGTTTGAGAACCAAGGTACCACTGTATAAAATTTTAAGATCATTTTTAATTCTGTGTGATGTAAACTTCCAAGTTATCAAATACTGAACTATTATTAAAATTGACTTTCCATTTTAATGGTCATTCAATTTCCTGTTTCATTCCACTCCCTGTTTCCCATTCTGCCCTATATTTATCTCTATTTGCTTTGAAATTATATTTTACAAGTGAGGCAAAGATGGATTTGACATTCTGAACCTAGTTTTGCTGGAGGCCAGAATTTCAGCAAATAAAAAATTCAGCTCAAATGAAAGGTAATATCGTGAATGCTAATAAAAAGAATTTATTTCATAAAGCTAGGTTAACATAAACCTATATATCAACTTCTATTTGTGTCAATAACCTAAAGATTAGCTAAATTTGCACAGAAGATGGAAGATGATCCTGGAGTGGCTTTCTGCCGCTAAGCATTTATTACACTTTAATCTCTCTGTTTGTTGATGGAATTCCAGACCTCTTCAGCCTTGCACTTCAGTATATAGTGCAATATATTTTAATGTCTATGTCTGAGGTAATCTTTCACTCTAAAAAAATAAATAGCACTACTATACTCAGTATATAAAAGAGGGAAGTAGATTTCACATGAAACAGTTCTGTTCTGAGGTTTCTAAGAGGTGATCTATATCTCATGGATGCCAAGAAAAAGGATGGGTTCTTTATGCTTTTGTCAATGAGGTTAACACATCTGTGCTTGGCAAGAACTATTGAAATGTATAGTTTGAGGTGGCCCTGCCATGAGTTTTTGCCTTAATAGTCTTTGACAACAGAAAGCAAATTGACATTGGTTCAGAAAGAAAGAAACAAGGAATTAATGGTCTTATGTTTTTATGTGTTATGTCTGTTTTTAGCCTGAAACAGATTTTCTGTTAGATACTTGATTAGAACACCGGGGGCGCTATGGGAACATGAGACGGCCATTTGCAGCACTGTCAGAGACCAGGCTGAGGAGAGCTTTTCTGATGAGGAATGGTGGGGGCCTCTCCGGCCCCCTGCTCCTGAACAGGATCCTGAAGCTGCCCAGGAGCAATGGAGCAGTATAGATTTGGAGCAGTGGTTTACAGAGGGATTTAGTCTGGAAGACAACAGCTGGGCGGAACTGAGTGGGGGACAGCTAGGAGAAGAAGAACAGGGAGAGAGAGAATGAACAGATTCCCTCTCACTGGAAAGTGTCCAAGCGCTCAGTCCAAGGTCAAGGAGAGGAGAAAAGGCCAAATGGTTGCGAGATCAGGTTTCCAGACAAGTAAGTGACAAGGGTGGCTTGGGGGGGAAGTGGGTGGAAACCTTAACTGGGAGCACCTTTCCTCCGAGATGGAGTCTTTGTTCTTTCGCTGTGGACATTAAATTCTCTTTAACTGGTAAGAGACTATTTTCGGTTTGTTCTGCTTATCCACAGCCAAAGGGAGGGAGGGAGCCACTTCCCCGAAGCCTGACAAGCACCAAGACAAGTCACCAGACACATTGGCATTAAACAGTTTCATCCTGTTCAGATCTGTCCGGTGCCAGTGTCTGATGGAGCTCATGGTTCCCTACGGCACATTGCCATCAGACCTCACTCTCAGCAGGATAGGGACGTCCTTCCAATGTCAGGCAGCCAGAGAAAGTGTGTTGGTGCAGCTACAGAGGGCAGTAGCACAGGCTGCGCCTTGAATTTTGAATATTTGGAGAAGCCAGGGTGGAGAGCCATTCCTACCAGTGGGCACTGGTGGAAGCTGTGGGGATAGGAGCAGCCTGGGACTAGTCAGAAGACGGGCTATCCATGGGGTCCTATTTCAGGGAGAGGTGACAGACCAGTGCCACATGGAAATTGTTGTGCTCATAAGACACATGCTGGCCAGAGCAAGCTAGTGAAGGGAATCTGCCTCATGAGCTCCAGGAAGCCAGCTCACAAAGCATCAAAGCGAGTTCAGCAGAGAGGCATGTTCAGCAGCAGGGCAAAGAGGCCAGGGAACACCATTGCGCCCCTCCTTTCCTTGTCCTAAAGGAAATCCAAGCTCTCCGTGCAGAAACTCGGTAAGCTACATGGACAATTACGCACGTAGTGTGCCAGCCAGGGAGTGGGGACTTCCCAGTGTCTGTCACATGTACAACTATCTGCCTATTGTGAAGGGGACCCTAGTGTGATTAACAGGGCCGGTTCAAAACTTAATGCAGAAGTTGAGGTTGGCAGTGCATGAACAGGGAGGGTCACTAATTTGCTCCCCAGATATCATGCCCAGTAACACTGAACTGCATAGGCCAGATGGAATTCGCCTCACAGATGTTGGCAACAACAAATTTTTGACAAACCTTCTGAAGGGCCTGCACGAGAGAGACTGTTCTTGACTGGAGAAAAGGGTGACTAAAAAGATTTCTGTCCCTTTTCTGGTGGTTCGGTATGAGGAGGGAAAGAGTTAAGTTTTAGCCAAGTGACCCCCTGCGGCACCCTTCCTGGTGATGGCCTGGCCTCCAGGCTTGTCCTCTAGGTTATGGGGCCTTGGAGTGGGATATGAGCCCCCTTTGAGGCCCACCTGCCTCATCTGCCCGGGGTGTGTGTGATGCAGCAAGGCCTATCTACTCTCCCTTCATGGTGTGGCCTGGGGAAAGGCAGTCCTACTTCCATTTGCCGAAGGCATGAGCTCCATCACACAGGCGGCTGCGGTTTCACCTTACGTTACAGTTAGCTCCTGCGCCAATAGTGGTTACCCTCTGCATCTGTTTTTTACTGATTTAAACTTAAGTAAAGTAGTCCTAGTTCATACAACTCTGGGTGCTGGACTCTTTATTTGGCCATCAGGTAACAAATACCATTCCCTGCAAGAAAGGCACATACTTGTCGAAACTGCACTTTTGTTAATGTTGAGGGGATAGTTTTTTAAATAGCTGAAGCTTTAAGCCAACTGTAGCTTGAATTTGTTGCTTACCATTTTTGCAGATAGGACAGCACTGATCTGGCTCATATACGGGATCCACGCAGTCCGTCTGAGGACATGCAGAAACTGTACACACTACTTCGCCATTGGCTTCACAGCGGCATTTTTCACAAGGTGAAACCTGAAAACAAAACAAACTATGTTTTAGCTTGGGGGCTGTCAGATTTCAAGTTTGAGGTCTACTTTGTTTTTACTAGAATCCAAATTGCCACCAAGCAGAGTCAGGTACAAAGTAGTTCCTTGGGGAAGGAGGGATGCTGTTGAGCTACATGCAAAATGGTAGCTCAGGGGACAGAGCCCCAGCGGGCTTATGACCAGCTTCTATAAATGTGCCCATGTTATAGATGGGTAGATGGGTGTTATATATGAATTGGAGGGTGGTACATTCACAAAATACAAAACAAGAATTACGAAGAGAAAAAAAGACATCTGAATTACTATTGATCAGGGTTCAAACAGCCAAATTTCATGCAGGGGAAACTTTTTGGTGTTGCTGTTGTTAACCAGTATTGAACTGTGAACTCCTGGCCAATCTACTTCAGACCATCTGACATATACCAATAGATCCTCATCTATCTTCTGCATACCCTTGTTTTAATCAGTATATTTCAGCAGGTTAGGCTCTAAGCATTTGATTTCATGTTGTAAATTCCTCTTCACAGTAATTTGAACAAGGAGATAGCATGAACTCGTGTGAACATGCTGGTGCCAAGTGCCCCCCTGAAAAATCCCTAGATCAGCCAGAAAATCCTTAGATCTGCCAAATCCAAACTCTCTCATCTCATCTCAGTTCAGATTGTGCTGTAAATGAATTTGAACAACCACAAACAGAGTTAAGGATAAACATGTGCAAAAAAGGAGGGGGGAAGCATGACAGTACAATAAAATTACTAATTCAGACTCCTTACCAGCATTACAAATGTTAAATAGGAAAAATGAGTTTACAGCTCTGCAATTCCAGTCTCTGCACTCTGCTACAGCGTAAGGACACCACTGGTGGATTCTGCAGGAGGCGAGCGCATCCAGGTGGGGCGATGTGCCTGACGACTGATCCCACTGCTTACTTGTTTGCCCAATTTATAAGGCCTTAAGAGCAGCCTTGTTCAAAGACTTAAATATCTCAGCTGACAGATCAATTGAGTGCTTGGTTAACTTTCTATTAGGAGACCCGTTCTCTGACATTTCTGAAAGGCAGGTTGTTTTGCCTTCAGAGCAGCAATTTTAAGGAGAAACGTTTGTGAGGGTGCTAAGTTAAATTCTTCAGTGGTGCAAATTTCTATTTGGCAGAATGCCTATTTTAAATTATTTTAACTGCACAACATATTTTGTTTGTGTGTTTCTTGTTTTGGCTTCACCTACACAAATGAATAAACAATGACAATAAAATACCCGCAAGAGGCCAAATCATAACCATATATGACAACATAAGACAAACGCATTTCAACAGAGAAAGTCCTTATAAGTAGCCTAATATAGTAACAGAAACCTGAGCAGAACAATTATGTCAGAAATAAAAACAGTGATTGGAACAGCACTTCCAGAATTAAAAATAATAACATATTTAAGAAACTCACAAGTTGCAAACTAAGACTCACCAACTGGCTTTGGCTCTTGTATGTGAGACTTCAAAGAACGAGGGCAAGACCTGGAAATAGACTGGGAACCAGTGCAGATTAAAAAGTGCAGACTTAATATGGTCATGCTGTTCATTGCAATTAATCATCTTGTGGCAGTTTCCAGACTGTTTTTTAAAGAAAACACCACACACAACACATTGCAATATGTTAAGATCTCATTCTCCCATGCCAACCTGCCCATGCATTAAGATCAGCAGATTAGGGCTCCCTGCTGCTATACAAGATGTGGTGTCCCATGGAAGGGCCTTTTCAGTAGTGGCTCCATGTCTGTGGAATGACCTCTCCACTGAAGGGTGTCTGTCTAGCACCAGCCTTGGTATTTTTTATAGATGCTCACTTTTTTGCTATGTTTATGAAGCTTCTAGTTATCTAATAAGTGTATTTAATAAGCATTAGTTACAGATAGGTAGCCGTGTTGGTCTGCCATAGTCAAAACAAAAAAAATAATAAAATAATAAAATAATAAAAAAAGGTGCTACTGGAAGGATTTTTTTTTGTTTTTAATAAGCATTGTTTTTGATGCTCTTGCATATTACATTTTAGATCACCTTATATTCCTGTAAACTGCCCTATGAGCATGTTTGGCTAATAATAAATACATTTCTAAGTCAAGCTGCCTCCATTCAAGGAAGGGCAAAGCTGGGGGACCAGCTGAAGCTTTTTAAAAGGGCTTTGGCCACAGAGTCAGCTGAGCCTCAAAAAACAGTGCTGGATCAATAAGCATGCCCAGACTGGAGACCTGGTTTGGAGGAAGGGCAGTCCCGTCCAGAATATTCATCTGAGTGGATGAATCAGCAATCAGCAGTAGCTCCATCTTGTCTGGGCTAAGACTCCATTTATGCATAGAATCATAGAATGGCAGAGTTGGAAGGGACCCCAAGGGTCATCTAGTCCAACCCCCTGCAATGCAAGAACAGAATTATCTCAACTAAAGCTCACCTGACAGATGGTCATCAATCTGTCCCTTCCATTCCACTGTCAAACAGTTCTTATTGTCAGACAGTTCTCCCTGGTGTTTAGTCAGAATCTCCTTTCTTGTAACTTGTATCCATTGGTCCCACCCTCTGGAGCAGGAGGAAAGAAGCTTGCTCCAGCCTCCATGTGACAGGCGGCCTATCATGTCTTCTGTCAGTCTCCTCTTTACCAGGCTAAATGTACCCAACTCCCTCCACTGTTCCTCCTAAGGCTTGGTTTCCATCTCATCCAGGCCATCACTGGTCAAGGACAAGCACAGTCTAATGAAAAAATAGAGCTAAAGCCTGGTGTCATATACTACAGTAAATACTAGCTAAACCCTGGGCCAAATTTCTGGATGAATGTTCAACAACACAAGAAAAAGACTAGATATCTGTGGAGCTCCCCCAAAATTACTGCCAATGGTCAAGCAGTAATCTTCCAGCCCACTTTCTGGAAACATCCATCCTAAGTAAGAGGGGAATTTCAGCCACTTAGCCTGGACAACATATCCAGAAGGATACTGTGATTCATAGTATCAGAGTACTGATACTTTTTTCTCAAAGGGACTTTGGGAGACAAGCACCTTATATAGTTCTGCTGTGTGTTCTCCAACATGGTACTTTAATTCCACCTTGCTCACTTAAAATACCACTCTGTAACCATTAGCGATTCTTTCTTACAATATTTTCAATTAAATGTGGACATTGGTCTGGCATACCCAGTAGTTTAGGATGCTATGACGGTGGTCCTTTGTGGAGCCCCTACAGGCAAATCTATTAAATAAATAAAACAATTCATCCTGTATCAAAACCCAATTAACCACCGATATCCTGGGATTGGAATGGAAACACAAGCACACCATTTCTCCAAGGGACCTCAAATATCATTAATCTAAGCGGTGCATACTTGAAGCTTTAGAATTCAATGATTGCTAAGTCTTTTATTTATGTTAATAAAAAATAAAAAATTTTAGAAACAAGAATTCCAAATTATTGACTAATGTGTTTAAAAGGCAGAGCTACACGCAAGATCTTATCAGTGAATGATCTTTCTGGCTCTCAGGTTTAGGAAAGTATTTGTGAATTGTTGTTGTTGTTGTTGTTGTTGTTTTATTGTTTGTACCCCACCCATCTGACTGGGTTGTCCCAGCCACTCTGGGTGGCGGCTTCCAATATATATAAAAACATAATAAAGCATCACACATTAAAAAGCTTTTCTATACAGGGCTGCCTTAGATGTCATCTATAAGTTATATAGGTACTCATCTCCTTAACATAGGAGGACGTTCTACAGGGTGGGCATCACCACCAAGAAGGCCCTCTGCCTGGTTCCCTGTAGCCTCACTTCTCGCACTGAGGGAACTGCTACAAGGTCCTCAGAGCAAAACCTCAGTGTCTGGGCTGGACGATTGGGGTGGAGATACTCCATCAGGTATACAGGGCCAAGGCCATTTAGTGCTTTAAAGGTCAGCACCAACAAATCTGAAGTATTATGTAGATATATACTTCCCCACCAATCCATATGTTGCACAAATTACAAAATCTTTTTGGACTCACTCTGTCCCTATTTTGTACCCTTCAATCTCTTCAGGGAAGCTCTTTCTCAAATAATTTCTAAGAAGGAAACAGGCCATAATTAGAAGCCCCCAAATGGGACTTCTGGGTGATCCAAAGAAGCGTTTGAAGGATGTCTTTTGTCTTGCAGTTGTCTGTTCTTGTTAATAACATTATGCAAGGAGATGCCATTCTTGAGTCCTACTTGGGGAAGTGGATGATTCTGATACTTAAACCTGGGAGAGCCCTCCCTTGCTGGAGTCTTATGGCTCCATCTCCCTCCTTCAGCAGGACCAGAAAATATTCACAGCTGTACTTGTGGCATGCATTTCATCTGGACCAAGTAGGGTTTATTTCAAGTAGAAAGATGGTTTCCTCCATCCAGAGGGTATTAAATATATGCCACAGCTGACAAAAACAGAAATCCCCTAGTTTGTACCCTTAAAGGCCTTTGACTGCACTGAATGGCCTTTTTCAATACTTATCTTCATAAATACCACTTTGGAGATGGCCCTGGTATGTGTTATATCTAGATTATATAGCCCCACACTGGTAGAAGTGGATTTTGACCCATTCTTTCTCCACACTCTGCCTGCCCTTCATCAACAGATTGAAGTTTAAGGGGCTGGCAGGATGGGGGTGAGGATTAACTATGATAAACTGGAGTCCATGTTCTGGAAAATTGGTTCTTAAGATTATTGTTGTGTTTGTTGAAAAATGAATATTAAGGGTTGCCCTGTTGTCTTGTGGTGTCTAGTTGTGTATCTCCTAGGGAGTTAACGGAATTATTTGCTCTCAATAATCTTCCAGCTCTTTCTCACATTAAACCTGATTTTAAATCCTTTGTGGCTCTGTATTAGAACTGCAGGAAATGTGAGCTTGCAGTAGCTCAAATGGTGTGAATAAACACCCTGATGTGGAGGTGCAATGGCCAGGTGTTTCCCCTGCACAATTCACTCTTGACAACTGCAGAGCAAATGCACTGCGATGCATAAAGGACACATGTGAGGGAGCATGGCTTAGAAGGATAACAAAATGCTGGTACTAATTAATAAAGACATGGTTATAGCTTTATGTGAACAAAAAGGCCTTCTTGCATAAATGTTCATAAATACGCCACACAGTCTAGTCATACATGGCCTAGATTTTCAGCACTTTTCAAACAGTTCTTGACAGTAACACTTTTGGGGAATAATTTGTAACTGAAGGTAAAGCGATGCTAAAGCAACATTAACTCTGCCCCTTGAGGACTACCTAAGGCTGTCTTACATGAGTGTTCCTTGACCAAATGCCAGTGAATTTCTTCTTTCCCCTAAAAGCTACAGGGAAAAAGAATCAGTTCATTTTCTCATGCTAAATAATAGGAGATGTTTTTATGTCGTTTGATTTTATTGATGACACAAATGATGAAGCACATGGAAGAGAGATACCTACAGTTTATAATATGGTGGAGTCTCTAGGTGGTTAATTCTTCTCTGCTTTCTTGTTTTTCCCATATGTTCTTTATTTTATATTGGAAAACAGATGTAAGGGGTCTGTAACTAATGCATATAACTAAAAGTGCACAAATGTAATTGTTATTGGTAACAACCAAGTATTACTTCTTTGTTTAACCGGTGTAACCTACCTTTCTGTATTGCCAAAACTGTCAAGATTACCATGTCCTCTCGGAATCCAGTTTAATTTTTTTGTTCTGTTTTGTTTATATGAAACAAAGTGTTTTGTGCTTGACTCTGTGTATTTTGGGCTTTATGGAAAACCAATAAAAATTGAAATTAAAAAAGGGAAAGGAACCAAACTCTTTTATGCACATGTGTATCGCCTGCAGGGAACAGAATGGCAGGTTTCAAAAAGTGAAGGCGCTGCTGTCCCACTGTTTTATCAACACTGCAAAAAGCTCGGCACTTCTGGTCATCATAACCATTTTCTAATGGCCTTCTGAACAAGTCTTGCTTGTAGGAAGGCTGAAAATAGGTGTCTAGGAGATGTCGAGGAGATAATCTCTCAAGAGTTCATATCCAAAGTGTTCCAACTAAGAATAGAACAATTTAGTGAGGAAAAGAAGCTGAGGACTACAGTTCTATACCTCAGTCATGGACACTTTAGCTTGAAAATAAGTATTGCTGACTAGAACTGAATAGAACATAATTTCTAAACTATGCTTAGGAATGAAATAGCAACATTGCACAGGGTCAAGCAGCATTTGAAATTAGTCAGGCACCAGGCGCATTTTGCAACGGGACTGTCAGAATGCGAGCATTTCAAGAAATCTTGTCACCATGTATGGGATCTGAGACTCAAGAATAAATTTGCCGCTGCTGGCACTGACGGCACAGGAGGAGAAATGCCCCCATGCCCACCTCCACAGTAGGATAGATCACTGCGGCTTCTGTGGGAAATGCCACTTCCCACAATGCAAAAGGAGTAACTCTTGTGAAAAGGACAAAATGGCAACTAGACTTTCTGTTTTTGCGCCCATAATGTAGGTTCCAGGAGCCGTGCGACAGAAAGCTCTCCTATCCAGTTTCTAACACTGGAGTCAAGCATTACTGCTCTGTCCCCAGAGCCAGCCCCACCTTTAACAATGGCTTTTAGTAGTAACGTGAGGGGGAAACACATATGCAGGAGCATCCTAAGGACAGTCAAAGGACTTCTGTCCTGCAGCCCAATGGAATGCTGGCAAAAAAAATGGGTTTAGACAGGTTTTATAACTTTGCTCCACTTTCTTGCATAGGATGCCAATTTAGCTGTTGCAAATGACAGAGTTCTCTGCTTGCTCCACATCAGCTAAAAGAAGGAGGAAAATGGCAGTAGGCTACTTGTGATTCACCTTGCCTTAGCTACATAATACCATATCGGCCCAAATATAAGCTGCACTTGAATATAAGTCGCACCTTTAAAATTCAAGGGGAAAATATAAAAAAGACAATACATAAATATAAGCTGCTCCCTTAAAATTCCGCAGGCACTCACCCCCTTTCTGTTTTACTGTTTCAGCAGTGATGTCGTAAAAAGCAATTTTTGTCAGGTCGCAAATTTAAGCCACACTTTAACTTTTCACGGTTGGAATTTGGGGGGAAAGTGAGGCTTATATTCAGGCCAATACAGTATATAGAAATTATCTATTGTATAAAGCAATTTAATGTTAGCATGCTTTCTTAAGACTGCAAATACTGACACCCCACTGTGATCCTTGCTATTTCAGACAGAGAAATCCTGACGGTAAACTGCCCCTGTCCTAAACTCTGTTGAGAAGCCCCTGGGAGGGGGCTAGCGCTGGCTGAGCTGGCAGGTGAGTGTCGGCCTGAGTTTAGAGGATTGGGTCCTAGGTCCCATGACCAAGCTGAACAGGATTCAGAATAGGTGCAAGACTCTCCTTGCCCCATCCTCCTCCTGCCGCTCCCCCAGAGCCCCCCTTGGAGGGACTTAAGTGGGCACAGGTTCCACCGGCTGAACTGGGGTGAAGGATTTATGCCAGTATTGCCACAACTCAGCTGGGAAATCCTGGTGGATTTTGCATTTCGGTTGCACTAATTGCTTCTCAACCTATTTGTTTCACCAGTAAGCTACATAATTAACTCATGTTCCTGAAATTATGTGTCGTTAAGATGCTCTGGGCAACTTTCCAAATTCAAATTTGTTACTAGTTCACCATGAGTATTATCCAAATAAGAGAGTGTGTATGCACCAAAGACTAGGGACGGGGGAGAAATCTGTTCCAGTCCAAAGCTCAAACAGAAGTTCTGCTGCCATGTGAGCACAAAGTGCCTTTACAACATCATTAACAGAAAAAGATCACTTTCAACATTGGTTTTATTTTATTCCATTTATGCTAACTTCTCTGGGTGTTTGTCACACTGGTACTGTGGCAAATTCAGTCAATGGAATGACAAGAATAATGTTGGTTAGAAGTCTGATGCCTGAAGCAAAAACTCAGAACACACTGAATGTGTGCAGGGCTCCAACCATAATTGTAATGAGCGAAGCTGGAACATAAAGGTGAATGAAAGATTCACCGGTGCTGCATCCAGCTGCAGTATAGATATTCTTGAGGTTTAGGAATCATTATTATTGTTTATATACTGTTCAATGCCAAAATAGTCTTCTAATGGTTCAGCATGAAAACCAACTATACAAATACTAAAATACAAATATTCATAATTAAAATACACAATAAAACAGGAGGTAAGTGCATAGGACCTACTAAGAAGAATTATAAGAGCATGCAATCATGTACATGTTTACTCAAAAGTAATTGTGTTCAGCTGGATTTACTCCCAGGTGAGCCTACACAGGGTTGCAGTCCAATTCCACCCACCCCCCTTTTATTACTGTTCACAACACATACAAAAACCTGGGGGGGGGGGTCAGCTCTAGGTATAATTACTTCATTTAACAAACTCCCAAACAAGATATGCTTTGGAACCATAACCAGTCTTTAGTAAAGACTATGTCCTTTGACATCAGCATAAAAAACATGCAATCATGAAGCTCGCTGTGTGACCTTGTGATGGTTTAAAAACTGAAGCCTGCCACACAACCTCCCAGGGTTGTTTGTGAACCAGGTGTTGGTGGCTGCAATTCAAACACTGAACAATATATTTAGGAAAATCACAAAAACAGTACAAAACCATTCACCAGGGTGCTGCTGTGCACAATAATAAAGCTGGAGTAAATCTTCCACGTGCCCTTTTTGGTGTCACCTCAAACTTATGAGGTTCAACCATTGCAATATACTTAAAAATAATACCGTTCAGATGAGCAAGCCTCAACATATCTCCATCATCACGGGGTGGGGGAGTGGGGTGAGGAGCACAGCCATGTTTGTATTCTTTCATCATTCACGTCCTACGCCAGAGGCTTTCAACCTTTTTAGGCCCATGGCTCCCTTGACCAACTACATTCTTTCTGTGGCTCCCCTACAGGGAAATGTGCTCTGAGCCTCAGAAAAACAGCCCTTGAATGCAGAGCCAGCAGCCCCCCACCCCTTTTCGAACACCCTCCCTTGTGGTGTGTTCCCTCAGCCTCCTCTCCCCAGTCCTTGGGAGTCCTCCAGGCAACCACCACAGCTGCCCCTGCTCTCTGAGCTGCGCCTGCCCACCCCAAACAGAGGAACCTCCTACCCTGCCCCCCAGGGGCCTGGGAAGAGGATGCCCCCAGCCTTCACAGCCCGACAGAGACTGGCCAAAGGTGAACGTCAGGCCAGCACCTTACTCACCTTGGGAGGCACCAGTGGCAGCAGTGGGCACCCACTGGACCTGCATGGCAGAAAGGCTCCCCTTTGGTACTGGGCACTCAGCCCCCAGGCAGGCATTGCACACAGCAAGCAAAAAAAAAAAAAAAAGAAAGAAAAGGCCAGTGCAGCACCTGCCTGCCTGCCCAGCCTCCCATTTGGGACTGGTGGACTGACCATCTGGGCTCCCTCACCTGCTTACCTGCTTACTCCGAGGCCGCCTCAGTTCCTGCCAACTGGCACCTGCTGGCCAGACCCAGAGGCACCATTCGAATGTGGACCTTGTAGCCAGGGCTGCTGCAACAAACAGCCATGCATGTCTTGGGGAGGCAGAGACGCGAGGGGGCATCAGAGGAGGGGTGGAAGGAAAGAGGGATTCGGGCTAGTGTTGCCCATGGCTCCCCTGACCACATGGGCATAGCCAGGATTTTTGTTGGGGGCAGGCTTTCATTGGGGCAGCAGAACCTCATATTTGTAATGATTTTTATTGATGGGGGGCAGCTGGCCTCTGCTCCCCTGGCTACGCCCATGCCTGACCATCATTTAAGGCACCCTGGGTGCCAGGGCACACTGGATGAAAACCCCTGTCCTGGACAGCCAATAACCCTGAAGGCAGATGGCTACCTGAAGGGTCATTGATTTGTGAATAGAAACATATGGAGAAAACAGCAGCTGTACTGGAAGTTGTGTAAGATATCTATGTAAGGGACAGCAGTAACATTAGATTTGGCCACTATAACTTGGTAGGACAGTAAAGATCTATTTTGGGGGACTGCAAACACCCACAGAAACTGTCCGTTGAATAACACCTGAAATGAAAACATATGGCATTCTACTTGGCATACTACTTCCTTCCAAAGAACACGACACACTGCTTAATCTTTTGGCTTTTGTAATGACGGGAGCTTGTCTGCTTTTGGCACTGTTTATTTCTATGAATCACGCCATCAGTGCAGTTAGAATGAGTTTAATACAAAAATACATTTCATCAGTTATCTGTGACCCAGGTACAAGCGCCTATCTAAGACCTAGCTTGGAAGGTAAAGGTAAAGGTAAAGGTACCCCTGCCCGTACGGGCCAGTCTTGACAGACTCTGGGGTTGTGCGCCCATCTCACTCAAGAGGCCAGGGGCCAGCGCTGTCCGGAGACACTTCCGGGTCACGTGGCCAGCGTGACAAAGCTGCATCTGGCGAGCCAGAGCCGCACACGGAAACGCCGTTTACCTTCCCGCTGGTAAGCGGTCCCTATTTATCTACTTGCACCCGGAGGTGCTTTCGAACTGCTAGGTTGGCAGGCGCTGGGACCGAGCAGCGGGAGCGCACCCCGCCGCAGGGATTCGAACCGCAGACCTTTCAATCGGCAAGTCCTAGGCGCTGAGGCTTTAACCCACAGCGCTACAGGCAACCATCTTGACACTTAATGCTTACAGAAAAGATCAGCATAATAATCTGGTGTTGACTGGGAAACTTAATTAACACCCTTATGTAAGTAGGAAACAGACTTTGTACAGACAATGAAGTTCCTTTCAAGATTCCATTCTTATTCAGGAACTGTATGGTCATATGATATTCCCAAACTAAAGACCATGTCCCCTCAGCTTCAAAATACATTAGTAAACAGAATAGTAAACTAGCACATATAACCAATGGTTGAAAGAACTCACTAAGGAAACCCTCTTTCTTCTCCATAGAGTACAGTTGGCCCCAAACTGTACTTAAACCCCAGATTTTCAAAGCTTGGGTTGCTCACAATCTCCACTGGTATCCTCTTTTTGCTCTACATTCTCAAGGACCAACCTTATGCTTTGATGGATCATAAGCAAAGGAACAGGTGAGAAACCTGTTGCTTTCCTGGCACAGGATTCTGAAGGGGGAGCCTAACTCTCACAGGAGGTACAGATCTCTGGTCCTTGGCTTTCCGCTGGGCCTGCTTCTAGATCTGGATCCCTCCCTATCTTCTCTTTTAATGTGAGTCTGTGGCACATTGTTGCACTCACTCTTCAGGCTTAGTTACTTAGAGACTCTCTTTGCACTCTATAATTAAGGTGTATAAATGCTTAGTAACTGTATTTATTGCCCGCAAATTTTTCTCCCTGAAGCAGCATCTATATACACTGTCTCTTTCAGTTTCATGTAATAAACCAATCTTTCTTCATTCCTTTGGTGTATTCCTTTAATGAGCATAAGGTGAAGGATAATCACGTTTTCATAGTGGATGCATATACTAACTCTCTGCAAAAGAATCCGGTCCTTTCTGAGTACACCTGGGGGGGGGGGGTTTCAGAGTGTTTGCAAGCTATTCGCAAAATGTGGAGACAGGCAGTATAAAACTTCTAGCTCTAGTTTATAGCTTTCTGTGAGCTTTCCCTTAGCTGCCAATCGAGAAAGAGAAAGAGAGAGTGTTTGTGTGTCATGTGTCTAAAGTTTTAGGGCTTCCAAGCCAAACCACATTGATTTAAAGGTTGAGGGCTTTGAAGCTGAAACCAGCAAAATTTAATGTCAGAGTTGTTGACCTATGGACCCCTAAATTTATGTAACACTTGCACCCATCCTCAGTTTCCATGCAAATACTTTGAATATTCTTTCTTTTGAGGTTAATCATCTCATGGGAGGGTTTGTACTTAAAAGGCAGAGGCTGGTTTTGCAAATGTCTAGGGTCTTTGTGGAATCCCTAATTGTTCATGTTCCATTAAAATTTAGGTAATTTTCTTTCTGCAGTTGCCTTGGAAACACTTATCGACTATCGGCCAGACTTAATACCATAGACAGAAGAACACAAAGAAGTGTCTCAATTTTTTTCTTCAATACATATTGTATTTTGGAACACTTTATGTACGGTATATTAGGTGAGATTAACATGGGTCTCAATATAGTTTATTTTGCTTTTGAAGGCTTGGGTGGCCCCACTTTCATAGAGTGCCCTGGGACACAACTCCTAACCACAACTGCATCTGGGACAAAAGCCAGTTTTAGAAGGAGAAAGCATATTCTGAGTGTGACATAGGAAACAGGTAAAACTTTTTCACGATTGCAGAAAAATCTTTAAACCTTGCCAGAACAACTGACTGCCACACTGACATGTGCTGTCAAGAGGCTGTTTAGCAAGGAAGGAGCTGTGACATTTCTAGAAAGCCTCCCAGTGAAGTGCTTGTGCATTTGGGAAGATTGATGTTTTAAATCTGACAAAACAAAAAAATTTCCTTCCAGTAGCACCTTAAAGACCAACTAAGTCAGTTCTTGGTATGAGCTTTCGTGTGCATGCACACTTCTTCAGATACACTGAAACAGAAGTGACCAGACCCTTCTATATAGTGAGAAGGTGGGGAGGGGTATTACTCAGAAGGGTGGTGGGAATGGGTGATTGGCAGATAGCTGTGATGAGCCTGTTGACGACTCTTAATGACTGCAATAGGTCTTACAGGAAAAAGCAAGGGGTGAAAAGGTGAAAAATGGCTTTGTCATGTATAATGAGATAAGAATCCAAGGTCTTTGTTCAGGCCAGGTTTCTCCATGGTTTTAAGTTTGGTGATAAGTTGTAATTCAGCAGCTTCTCTTTCCAGTCTATTTCTGAAATTCCTTTGTAGTAAAACAGCTACTTTGAGATCTTGTATAGAATGTCCTGGGAGATTGAAGTGTTCTCCTACTGGTTTCTCTGTCTTGTGATTCCTGATGTCCGATTTATGTCCGTTTATTCTTTGGCGTAAGGTCTGGCCTGTTTGTCCAATATAGAGAGCTGAAGGACACTGTTGGCATTTGATGGCATACACAATGTTAGACGATGAGCAATTAAATAGTCCCGAGATGGTATGTGTGATGTTGTTGGGACCAGTAATGGTGTTGTCCGGGTGTATGTGGCAGCAAAGTTGGCATCTGGGTTTATTGCAGGCTCTGGTGCCAGTGTCCGTGTTAGGTCTGGTTGTAGTATTATTGTGGGTTTGGAGTTGTTTAATAATAATAATAATAATAATTTTTTATTTATACCCCGCCCTCCCCAGCCAAGGCCGGGCTCAGAGCAGCTTACAAGCAATAATAAAAACAAGATGAATGATTACAAACTTAAAAACAAAAATAAAACACAACAATTAAAATAATGGAACATTAAAATATTAAAATGTAGCCTCATCGCAGGAGGAGAAGGAAAAGAAGGGGGAAAAGAGAGAGGGGGGGGAGGGAATCAAACTGGCTCCAAGCCAAAGGCCAGGCGGAACAACTCTGTCTTACAGGCCCTGCGGAAAGAAATCAGATCCTGCAGGGCCCTGGTCTCATGAGGAAGAGCGTTCCACCAGGCCAGAGCCAGAGTTGAAAAGGCCCTGGCTCTGGTTGAAGCCAATCTAACTTCCTTAGGGCCCGGGACCACTAGGGTGTTGTTATTTATGGACCTTGAGGCTCTCCGTGGGGCATACCAGGAGAGGCGGTCCCGTAGGTACGAGGGTCCTAGGCCGTGAAGGGCTTTAAAGGTCAAAAGCAGCACCTTAAATCTGACCCTGTACTCCACCGGGAGCCAGTGCAGCTTGAAAAGCACTGGGTGAATATGCTCCCATGGCAGAGACCCCGTGAGGAGCCTCGCTGCAGCATTCTGTACCCGCTGGAGTTTCTGGGACAGCTTCAAGGGCAGCCCCGCGTAGAGCGAATTACAGTAGTCAAGCCTGGAGATGACCGTCGCATGGATCACTGTGGCCATGTCAGGGCGGGAAAGGTAAGGGACCAACTGCTTGATGCGGCGAAGGTGGAAAAATGTCGCTGTCTTAAATGTCAGTTAAGACTGGGTGGCTGTCTGTAGGCAATGAAAGATCTTCCTCCCAGAGCTTGAGAAACAGAACTGTCATTGTAAGACCTATTGCAGTCGTTAAGAGTCGTCAACAGGCTCATCACAGCTATCTGCCAATCACCCATTCCCACCAGCCTTCTGAGTAATACCCCTCCCCACCTTCTCACTATATAGAAGGGTCTGGAAACTTCTATTTCAGTGTATCTGAAGAAGTGTGCATGCACACGAAAGCTCATACCAAGAACTGACTTAGTTGGTCTTTAAGGTGCTACTGGAAGGAATTTTTTTTGTTTTGACTATGGCAGACCAACACGGCTACCTATTTGTAATTAAATCTGACAGGCCACTAAAGCAATCAAGTAAGGTGTATGACTTTTTGTAAGGACTGCTAACGTTTAAAATTCAGTTACAGATAGGTAGCCGTGTTGGTCTGCCATAGTCAGATCTGAAGAAGTGTGCATGCACACGAAAGCTCATACCAAGAACTAACTTAGTTGGTCTTTAAGGTACTACTGGAAGGAATTTTTTTTGTTTAAAATTCAGTTATTTGGGGATTGTTTAATGCTTGCCAATTATATGAGACATATTTCAAATAAGTTAAGAAGTAACCAGGAGAGAGGTTTTGAGGAGTTAGGAAATGAGAGCAAGTTCCAAGTAGTAGCAGTGGAGGAGGAAGCGGAGCAGAAGAGGCTCAAGGACAACGAGACATTCACATCTTCTACTTTTTAAAAAGGAAGCTCAGAATCTGTGCCCCTTGCAGCCCTGCTCCCTGGTGCAATTGTACCACTGGTAATCCAGCCTTGCTTGAACCAATAACTATGGTTAATGGCTTCTAAGCAAGTCAAAATTCAGAAGTCAACTTTAAGCATAGTTAACTGGTTTGTTCTGCTCACCAAAAAGGTTACTTCAACTCTTTCCACCTTCAGAGGTTTTCTGCTAAAAAAAAGAAGAGTTAAGCAGTTCCTCCCCCATTGGTCCTCCGCTGAAGACTAAACTCTCCCATGGCAGCTTGTGGTTTGTTTGTTTTTAAAAGAAGAAATTGGGAGAAACGCCGCCTCCCTGCATGTCACATATAATTTCAGCCCTAGAAACATGCTTTCCAAGTGGCATGTCAATAAAGTGAAGTTCTCTACATACTGATAGATAAGAACTCTTGCAAACAATAATCCGGCAGCGCATCACCCAGCATTTTTCAAAAAAGTTCCCCTGAAATCAACCATGTCACTGAGCCTAAAGTACAAATCATTTCAGTGTTCTGTCAAAGATTAATTACATTTCCCAAGTTAATGAAAATATTGCCTCATTAGAGTGTTTTACCAGATAGAAATGCCAACCCTGATTAAACTAGCCATATCATGCTCCCTGAAATATGCTCTTAGTGTTAGACTACAGACTAACAGACCTGACAGAAAGATTATGTAACTCTGACATCCTCATTTGAAGATGCAAAAGCAGGAGAAAATGTACAAAGCCAGATCAGAAATACTGTGTTCTTAACCACAAATAATATTCCTCCACCTTCCCCCACAAAACCCCTTAATGCTAATGAAATACAGGAACAATAAAATTATTATTCTTAAAATACAATGGGCATCCACAGGACATCCCAGCTATTATTAAATTACTTAACTGTGATTATGAGCTTTACAGATGTTTTTAGAAAATTATATGACAAAGGAATGGAAGAATGATCCGAACCTCCTTGTTAAAATATTGTGCTTTTGTCTAATGTAAAAGCTTGTATTTTTGGAGGACTATAAAGTGCCAGAAAGGATGGGAAAGAAATGTCAAAGAAACCATTCTGTGAACACGAAAGCCAACAGGAGGGCAACGTCACGAGAACAAGCCCCTTTCTGCTTACCCCCAGCGCCCCTTTCTCCTTACCGTGAATTCTTCCAGTGTTTGGTAGGTTTTGCCCCGGAACTCGCAGTAGTTTTTCCTCTCTTTGCACTGCGGGCAACACTGGCTAGTGTCCACATGAATACAGCGAGGGTGGAGTCCGGGGCACTCGGGCTGAATGCACAGAGGGCCCTCTTCAGTGCAAAGGCAGGGGCATGCAGAGGGACCTGGAGTAAACTTCTCCCCAATCGCATAAACAAAGCCGCTCTCGTCCACACAGCCTTTCCCGCGGTAATCTGGATAAGCATATTCCTCTGGAGGCTCAGGGGTGCCACCAGGAACATCCAAAAAGGAAGACTCTTCAGCAGCAGGAAACTCCTCCTGAACAACTTCCATTTGCCCTTGGGCTTGGAGACTCCCAAACTTGCCACTTGTTGCCTGGCTACTCAAAGCTTGTTTTTGCTTAGTCCAAGATTCCTTATTGGAATAATTTCTGCTGCCCTTGCTTTTCCAGTCTCTGGTGCCCTCCTCCCTCCCACTCCTGCCCATTTCGTTCATTTTCCCAGGTCTTGTCTGATTCTGGCTCTCCCGGGCTGATGTGTGATCCCGCTTTTCTTGGCTTGGTCTTATCTCCTGCTTGTCTTGAACTTTTGCCAGTTTTGGGAAAGATGCAGCAGAACTGCAGAGAGCAGCCGCCAAGCAGCAAGTCACAAGGAGCGAGCCAGAGAGAGCCCCAATTGCCATCGCAGAAGAGCGGCGTGGCATCACCTAAGGCATCCCCGAAGGGCAGGGCACGCTTCATTCACATCCAAGGGAACCACTCTATCAGGCCACAGTCCCTGGAAAGAAAGCAGAGACCTCAGTTTTCAGCATGCATTTTTTGTTCATTGCAAACAGAATATATACACCTTTATCTGTCATGTATAGAAAGTCAAGGATTTTGAATTGCAACACAGCCATGGGTTTGTCTGGCGTTCTTGAAAAAAGACCTGCCTAGTTAGCATATTTATTTATTTTTAAGAGATAGGTCAGAGATTTGGTATCATAACATAGGATCAGGGAAGGGACCCTGAGGGTCATCTAGTCTACCCCCTGCAATGCAGGAATCCTGCCCGTAGCTAACCCTGGTTGGGCTCGAACCACCAACCTTCTGAATAACACACTGACCCATTGCGCCATGGGCTCACCGTAAATCACTAGAAAGGATAAATCAATATAATGCGTATGAGAATCCAAAACATCTGGATAAATATATAGTCATACAAAAATAAATGCTATTTATAAAAAGATTACATTAAGAGGGGCAGATGCTGAAGAAGAAGAAGAAGAAGAAGAAGAAGAAGAAGAAGAAGAGGAGGAGTTTGGATTTGATATCCCGCCTTTCACTCCCTTTAAGGAGTCTCAAAGCGGCTCACATTCTCCTTTCCCTTCCTCCCCCACAACAAACACTCTGTGAGGTGAGTGGGGCTGAGAGACTTCAAGGAAGTGTGACTGGCCCAAGGTCACCCAGCAGCTGCATGTGGAGGAGCGGAGACGCGAACCCGGTTCCCCAGATTACGAATCTACCGCTCTTAACCACTACACCACACTGGCTCTCCTAGAGACTGGAGAGGGAAGTATTACTGTATTTTAGTACAACAAAGAGCTCCAAATAAGATAAGCTTTGCATAGCTTTAAACCATCTTTCTTTCTTTTTTACACTCTGAAGAGGGAACAAACTTCACAGATGGCTTTGTTTAAACTGGATGTCCATGGAAGGAAATGAACCTCCTCAGATCACAACAGACTACAATAACAAGCATCTGTCAAAATATTTCCATATTCTGACTTCATGTGCCAGCATTTTCACTAATTTTTCATTCAGTCTGGGTAGAAGAGTTACATATCAGGGAATAAAATTATAATCTAGGTTTATGGAAAAAAGCCTACACACACACACAAAAAGGGAAAAAAGCCTACACAGAAAAAAATCTCACAGTCCAACAAGCTAAGTTCAACAAACTAAAACCAAACTTCCATGTGAATTCCGTCCAACAAAATTTCCTAACTTTTCTTTCTCATATACAGAATGCTTCTCATTAGAGAACTGTGGTGTATAATTTAAAATAAGTTAGAAACAGCAGTCTCGAATAATAAATTCCCTGGATTAAAGAAAGGTGAATCTAGATGTGTCATCAATTACCCTCCACATTAATTAGCATGTAAAACATGCAACCTCTTCTGTTGCTTGCCAATGAAAAGAAAATACTTCTTCACACAACTGATAGTAAAACAACTGAACTTGCTCCCACAAAATATAGTGGGGGCCACCAACTTGTATGGCTTTAAAAGAGGATCAAGGCAAGGCAACTGGTGCTCCTTGTCACATGGCTTTGTTCTCTTGTGTCTCCGAGTACCAGCAGATGGGAATCACCAGAGGGAAGAGGGAATCACCTCTTGCCTTCAGGTCCCCCATGTATTGTTATTATTATTTGTTAAATCTGTATACCACCCTTCATCTGTAGATCTAAGGGTGGTTTGTAAGGTAAAATTACAATATAGGCTTTCCACAGGCCCAGGGTTGATCACTATGAGAACAGGATGTTGGACTAGAATGGTCTTTAGCTGGATTCATACAGTGGTACCTCTAGTTGCGGACATGATCCGTTCTGGGGTGCCATTCACACCCCAAAAAGTCTGCAAATAAGGTGGTGCTTCTACACAAGCACAGAGCATGATAGAGTGCTTCTGTGCATGTGGAAAGTGCGCAGAACGCTTCTGCGCGTGTGGCAAAACCCGGAGGTTTGCCGCGTTTGCAAGCTGAAAAGACACAACATGAACCCAGGGGCGCCGACTTATAAAAAATATTGGGGGGGCGGGGGCCCATACCGACTTATAAAAAATATTGGGGGGGCCCAAGACCTCCAAACCGCTGCTGCTGGGGGAACGAAAGGGGCGCACACCGGGCTGCCCCGACCTTAAGTGAACCTGTGAGGGCCCGCCCTTTGCGGCAGCCGATTGGCTGCCGCCATGGGCCGTGAATATTAATGAGCTAGGGGGAATCCCCGCTTCTCGCGGGGCTGACGCCAGCGAGATTGTTGATGGGTCGAGAGCCCGCAACCCCACCCCCTCTCTAGATCGGGAGTGGCTTTGTTTTAACTCATTACTGAATGTATTTTAAAAGGTAACTATCGTCAAACAAGGAAAATAAAAAATACCAACATAATTTTGTGATTTTACAAAGCATAATATAACTAATAATTTTCTTAAATTATTGGGGGGGGCAGAGCCCCCCAAACGAATTTTTGAGGGGGCTCGGGCCCCCTCAGGCCCCATGGAGTCGGGGCCTATGCATGAACCTAATGCAACACGAGGTATGACTGTATGTTCCTATCTATCAATCAATCAATCAATTGATTAAAGATTGGTTATAAATTAATACTCCCACCATTTCCACTCAGGTCCTCTATTTTTAAATGTAAATACACCTGATCTCACCTTCCAAGTTCACAGCAGAAAGGTTTCGTGTCAGCAGCTGAGTCACCTTGGGCATGCAAGGGCCCACCAGGGCTGATGCCACTTGCTACAGCACCGCTTCATTCTCATATATGCAGACACAAACAGTGTATACCTGGCTACAGAAGCTCATTTTATTATTTTTAGACATATTATCCTTTTCTACAAGAAAATGCTTATAATTCAAGTAAATTCACATCAGGGCAGAACAGGCAAGTTCCATTTTATTCCTGTAATCATTATAGTGCTATGATTTAAGAGAGTATAAAATGTGAAAATGACCGTGCTCAGAACTTTGTTTTATTTTTGTCGGTTTGTATACTGCTTTTTGTTCATCAACCCCCGCCCAACATCAGGAATGCAGAAGCAATTGTAAAGCATGGAGTGGGGAGAAATGTTTACTAGGGGCCTCACAGATGACTGTGGGGAGGGCCTGCAAGATCATTAAGTCCAAGGACTAAAATTATCTTGGGGAGAATGCAAATTCATATATCCCTATCCACAGATGTTGAGCAGAAGGAAAGGAATGAAAAATAAAATGAAGAACCATCGTGGTGTAATGGATAGTGCTGGATTTGAGACTCCTTAGTTCAGGTTCAAGGGACGCCAGCGGTGCTGTGGGTTAAACCACTGTGCCAATTGGGCTTGCCGATCAGAAGGTCGGCGGCTTGAAACCCCGTGACGGGGTGAGCTCCCGTTGCTCGGTTCCTGCTCCTGCCAACCTAGCAGTTCGAAAGCACCTCAAAGTGCAAGTAGATAAATAGGTACCACTCCGGCGGGAAGGTAAACGGCGTTTCCGTGTGCTGCTCTGGTTTGCCAGAAGCGGCTTCGTCATGCTGGCCACATGACCCAGAAGCTGTCAGCAGACAAACGCCGGCTCCCTCGGCCTATAGAGCAAGATGAGCACGCAACCCCAGAGTCGTTCACAGCTGGACTTAACAGTCAGAGGTCCCTTTACCTTTACATTCAAGTTCACTTGAACAAGTCAGTTACATTTGCATACCTTAAAGACTAGAGTATCCTGAGCTCTCCTACTTCATCCGTTCAGATGCTTGGAAACAGACACCATTATGAAGGGTCTGCTCCATCTTTTCACATTCACTTCTGGTGATCAAAGCGTGCAAAAGGCCCATTAAAGAATGGCAAAAAACCAATATGTGCAACTGTAGACCATGGAGACTGTTCTCCCAACCAGGGCTTTTTTTGTAAGAGAACGAGGGAGATGCTCCTGCTGAGTCCCTCTCTTCCTAGAAAAATAGCACTGCTCCCAACCCACTTCTAATTCTAGCACTGCTGTTGTCTCCTGCCTTTAATTTGGTTAGCATCTTACACCTCAACTCACCTTCAGCCTCAGTTTCCCTATCTGAGAAATAATGCCCCAGGTTGGTAAGGAGTATGAAGACTGTAAAGCACTTTTCATGTTTCAAAAGTTCAGGGTTCAGACACTTGGGAACTGCTAAAACCTCTGAGTTGAAAAACAAGGCAAAACATTCCAATACATTAAAAAAACAACCCAGAAATAAAGACTGCATATACGCCTTAACTGTAGTTTGTGAAGAGTGCTGGGAATTGTAGCTCTGTGAGGGGTACACTACAATTCCCAGGATTTGGGGCAGGCAGGTGTAACATGTATGATGAGAATGCAGCCCCCGAGTAATGGACTCTCTGAGAATGAGAAATACTCCCCCGGGGAATGTCAGGAGAATGAAGACTGTAAGGAACATTTCATGTTTCAGAAAGTCCCAAGGAAAATGACAGAACAGTGACAATAATAAAATGAAGAGATCGCCTCAGGGTTGAGGGAGGCTGCACACCAGCACACAGTGGAGGAAAAGAGCCCTCTCGGGCCGCGCAGGGGCCGGTTGGGGGGGCAGCTCTTGGAAGGGAAAACTACAGTTCCCAAGATTCTTTGGAGGAAATATGTGCTAGAAAGGCGATGCTTTGCAGGATAAACACACAAACAGACGGACAAACACTCGGAGACTGTAACGGCCTTCTTGGAAGACAACCCCGCTCCTTCCGGGGAAACCAAATGCAGGTCGCATCTCCATCTTCCAGCCCATTCCAGGTGGGCAGGTCGGGAACGAGCCAAGCAAGCCGCGACTTCCCGGAGCCGCATTGGGGCAGCGAGGGAGGGAGGGAGGCAGGCAGGGCGGGGAGAGCGGCCGAGGGGGACGGGGACCCGGCGGGGCTGCAGCTGCAGGACCCAGCCCGGGCGGGAGCCGGCTGCTCCGGCGGCGGCGGCGGCTGCCGCAAAAGGCTGGCGGCTCCGCGGCGCTGCCTGGCAAGGCGCCGCGGGGCTCTGGGCTGCAGAGGCTGATCGGGGCTGCCGACGCCGCGACACGCGACCCGCAACTTCCCTCTTCCCCAAGCAGGCAAAAGTTCCCCTTCGCGAGGAGGCGGCGGAGGAGGAGGAGGACCCCCTCGCCCGCCCGCCCGCCCGCCCGCCGGCGGTTACCTTTGCGCGCATAGCCCGAGCCCGGCAGCTGCCCTCGGCTTCCCCTCAGCGGCGGCTCTCCTGGGGGCTGCCCGCCATCCTCGGCTCCGCCGCCGCCGCCGCCGCCCTGGCCTCTCTCTCCTCGCTTGCCCGGCTCCGGCCGCTCCCTCAGCCGCCGTCCTTGGCGCTGCTGCCTCCGCCTCAGACGCGCAGCGAGCGGCTGACGCGGGCGGGGCGGGGGCGCTGGTGTCGCGCAAGGCGAGCCGCGGCCGAGGGAGGCTGGGGAGGCGGCGGAGCGGCGAGCGGGTCGTGAGGCGGGCGGGCGGGCGCCCGAGGCGACGCCCCCGAGGGAAGGGCCCCGAGGGATCCCCGGGGCGGCTCTTCCGGCGGGGCGCGCCGAGCCGGGCTCCCGAGTCGGCGGCGGCGGCTGGGCGGGCAGCAGCTCCGGCTCCGTCGCGCCCCGCGGGAGGACCACCGACGCCGCCCAGGATTCCTCTGGCCCTCCCTTCATTTGCCCCCGGCTGGTTTCTGCTGCCGGGACTCCAGGAAGGGGGAAGAGGGAAAGAAGAGCAGCTCAAAACGCACAAGGAGGGGAACCAAGAATTTGAAAAGCATTCAACATTAATAGAAAAAAGACTCTTTGTATATTAAAAGATCTGTTACAAGCATACAGTGTTATTAATCTCGGTTGCTTGATGGCATCCGTCCGTCTCAAGAGACAATGGAGTGTGCCTCCAGGGGTGATGTAAAGCCCATCTTTGCAGCACCCAGGTGACCTTCCTGGGGCACCAGCCTGGGCGGGGGGGGGGGGACGGAGGTCCTGGGCTGCCAGGTGACAACCTCACTGAGGTGGTCCAAAGGAAAGCAGGGCAAGACGCTTGGCACCAGCTTGGCTGCAGGAGCTGGCAGAAGCAAGGTGCCATCCAGCTGCCTTACGGACTCTACTCCAGATTTGTGGAGGGTTTACTCCTGAGCCTTTTCTTCTCCTGAAGAGATCCTGGAATCCAGCAGAGACTTAGGATCAGAGTTTCCCTTCTTCTAGGTGGGCTTCCTTCCCAGGTGGACGTGCCCCATCTTGCCCCCCACATGCAGAAACTGCCTTCTTGACCACTGGACCCACCCTGGGTCTCCTTCGCCTGTCTTGGCATGCAGGGGAAGTCCTTAACTCACCAAGGGATCATTAAGACCCATCAGCCAACCTCACCTGGTCTAGCCATGCAGTCAAAGCCGATCCCATAAAACCCCAAAGAGGTCAACTGGTCAGCACTTCTGAATAAAAAACCCCACATGAAAAACCAAACAACTTTATGCTCCTCAAGGAGCATGTAAAGCTTGAGAGGAAGCAGACAAAAAAGAAAATCATTTCCAATCTCCAGTGGAAAGTGAATAGTAATAATAATAATAATAATAATAATAATAATTAATAATAATAATAATAATAATAATAATAATAATAATAATAATAATATAATAAAAATAATAATTTTTTATTTATACCCCGCCCTCCCCAGCCAAGGCCGGGCTCAGAGCGGCTTACAAGCAATAATAAAAACAAGATGAATGATTACAACTTAAAAACAAAAATAAAATACAACATTAAAATAATGGAACATTAAAATATTAAAATGTAGCCTCATCGCAGGAGGAGAAGGAAAAGAAGGGGAAAAAAGAGGGGAGGAGGGAGGGAATCAAACTGGCTCCAAGCCAAAGGCCAGGTGGAACAACTCTGTCTTACAGGCCCTGCGGAAAGAGATCAGATCCTGCAGGGCCCTGGTCTCATGAGGCAGAGCGTTCCCCCAGGCTGGAGCCAGAGTTGAAAAGGCCCTGGCTCTGGTTGAAGCCAATCTAACTTCCTTAGGGCCCGGGACCACTAGGGTGTTGTTATTTATGGACCTTGAGGCTCTCCGTGGGGCAGACCAGGAGAGGCGGTCCCGGAGGTACGAGGGTCCTAGGCCGTGAAGGGCTTTAAAGGTCAAAAGCAGCACCTTAAATCTGACTCTGTACTCCACCGGGAGCACTGGGTGAATATGCTCCCATGGCAGAGACCCCGTGAGGAGCCTCGCTGCAGCATTCTGCACCCGCTGGAGTTTCTGGGACAGCTTCAAGGGCAGCCCCACGTAGAGCGAATTACAGTAGTCAAGCCTGGAGATGACCGTCACATGGATCACTGTGGCCAAGTAAGAGTAAGAGGATCCATACATGTAATGCTGACACAACTCCTCACACACACTAAGAATAACAGAAGCATAACCACCCAACCCAACCCCACTCAACCATTCCCTCTTTCTTTTCTTTTCTTCTTCTTCCTAATTGTTTAAACCAATTCATAAGCCAAGACTGTATACATTGTCCACTAATAATGAAACATGTAGATATTTTTCCAAATTTATTATGCTATTTTGGTGATTTACAAATGACATGAGAAAACTTGGTATACTTGTTTGTATAACATTATTCTTGTTTATGAAACCCAATTTTTAAAAAACAAATCACAAAAAATCTCCAGTATAATAAAGAAACCCTGAAACATTTTCAGAATGTATAAGTTGTATTCATTGGTATGTGAAACTTTGTATTGATAGCCATATTGACTGATAATAATTTGGTAAATATTGAGAAGCTTAGTTTTGAAGCTTGGGATTTGTGAAGGCAGATGTTCATGTGATTTTAACTTGTGATTGTTGAAATGTTGATGCATTTAGAGATGTTAAAAGCACTGAAATTTCAAGGATGTTGATATGGGTGCTGCAGGGGGCCTCTCCCATTAAATAACTAGCTGGGGGTCATGGAAGAAGTAAACAGAGTGGTAAATGCACTCTTGTTGAAGAAGTCGCCTTTGAGTGCTCCCATCTTGGGCACTTGCAAAACAGTTTCATATTTATTTACTTAGCAAGATGTTTTAGCAGATGGTGGTTGGATAACTCCAGTCTCTTGCATGAAGCTGATTATCTGGTAATATTTCAGCCTGATCTCTGGCCTAGTTTTGTCACTGATATCACACTGATCACAACCTACACTAGGAAAGAGAGATAAGAGTGGAACCTTGTCGATTCCCTTGAAATCCCTTTAACCACCTCTTTCTCTTTCCTGGATTGGGGGTGGAGCAAGGCAGTGCTTTACAGTGGAGCCTATATTCGTGGATGGACCTCATATGGGGCTTGGCTCTTTTTGAATGGTAAGCTGGGTGTTTCTCCCTGTGCTGTATAACATCTACACAAAACCACTGGGGAGGCAGTTGTCTGTGGTATTGTGTCATAATGTACTGATGACACCCAACTCTGTTTTTCATTTTCATAGAATCTGCTCCTCAATTGCTTCTATATTGTACTGTTGTTCATAACTGTATTTTCATTCAGTTAGTTGCTTTTAAATGTTGCATTTTAAATTGTAAAACTACTTGGAAATTGTTTGGAAAAAAGTATAAGTTCATAGTCCATATTTTGGAGGGGGGGGAAATGTGAACTTTATATTTCTAAATGTTAAATAGAAACGGCACATTATAGCTTCTTTCAGTTCAACGCAAGTGTTTTGTTAGGGAAAATCATGAGCTAACCAGGAAGAATGGGTTGGAACAAATGCAGTTCCCTGATGAGTCATTAAAATGCAGGACATTTCATCCTCGAGCATGTACTTTTTGACATTTAACCATATAAGAAATGTCAGAGAAATAATGTGCTGAACTGTATAGATTGGATGAAAGGGTTATGCATCTGAGGCTTTCATTACGACCCTTGGTTACAATCCAGACCAATTCAGACCAAAACATCTGGAGTTGAAGCTTTGGGGTTGGCAGGAGACTGGAGGACATGCAGGAAACAGCTGCTGCCCAACTGCACATGTCAGCTGGTGGTCGGGAAGGCTGAGCAGCTGAAACAAAGCACCACTGCCCCACTGTCTCTCCCTCCACCCTCACCGATGTCATCTTCAGGATCCAGGATTTGAAGTTCTCTTGCCAGTTTCCACAGATCAGAATAAACAGTATTACGATTAAGCAAAACACAATGCTATCAGTAAAATCAATCACTTCCAGTTAATGCTCATCAGGCATCTGTAAAGATAGCAAGAAAGAAAGAACTTCCATACTGGACAGGTAGAATCGGAAAGATATAGACCATTTCCCCAACCTGTATTTCTTTCTGGGTATATGGGAGCACGAATGCAGAGGCAAAGCTCTGCAGGCAGGAGCTCATTCATTCCACGTTTGGAAGCTTGCTCACATTTTTTTCTGAACAAAAAAAATTCCTTCCAGTAGCACCTTAAAGACCAACTAAGTTAGTTCTTGGTATGAGCTTTCGTGTGCATGCACACTTCTTCAGATACACACTTCAGATACACTTCAGATTTTTTTCTGAGTGGAGGTTCTTTTGTGAGCGAATGTTTTCCCTCCATTGAAATGAATGAGGCAGTTCACAGGCCTGAAAACCTGTTGTCTATATTAACACACACATGGGGCTGGGGGTTGGAGTGTGTCTCATCCTAGACTCCCATCAAGAACTCCATCTCAATCTTCAGGCTATACTTCTAAGGTGTCCTGCCATTTAAAATCAAGTGAAGCATTTAAATTCGTACCCCTGCATTAGATAATTTGCATTTTTTTAAAGAGCATAAAGTGTGATTTGTAGGCTATTGAAAATGTCATGTTCTGCATATTCCCCTGGTATTCTCTCTTTTATCTCTAATTACTGGAACTGATTACAGTTAACAGATTATTATTTTTCAGCTGGGAGGGATACGGATACATCTTCTTAAATTTATTCCTTAGGCCATTTCAACATGAAAACTGGTGAATAGGTGCTGTACTAGCTCTGGGCAAACTGCTTTGCTTCTCTGCTGACATGGATCAGCATGTTAAGTGAGTGTGGAGGCGCCTAATAAACTGTTTTTACCTGGAGGCAAGCAAAGTGCAAGATGGCTGGTATTTAGGCAGCAAATCCTTGGAGTTCATGAAACGGTTTTGCAGCTTCTGTTTCAGCTTTATGACTAGTGTGAACATTTATAAATTGTCAAAAAAGAGTTGGTGTATAACCAAGAAAGAGGTCAAAGAAGGACAAGAATTTGCATGCAATTTGAATATTTTAATTTACATGCGTAGATATATGTAAATTTAGAAATAATTACTATAATTTAAATAGAAATACAGTGCCTAGTACTCATAGTGGGGAAGACTGTAACCAGGTGTGCCTGTTCCATTTGCTCCCTGAGTGCTAAATGCCACTGGGCAACTTCAAGGTCCCTGCTCTTCCGTCTTATAGTTCTTTACATTTAAACCAGCCTTGGATTACACAGCCCTTCAAACAGAGGACTGTCTGCTGTAGAATAGGACACACTGCCAAACCACTTTGAAGATTCAGTCCTTATTAGTGAAACATCTTCATTCCTGTTGCTTCTGCATATACCAACATTCCATGCACATGGAAAACTTTCATGTCAGGAACAATCAGCATTCTCCCTGGCATACTAATTGTCTATGTCCAGGGTTAAAAAAAAGGGGGGAAGAGACTTCAGTCATGGGAATCCAAGGGGTTACAGCAGAATGTGGTCTGACAGTTTGAATCCAACATGGCAGCCATGGGAGAGATGGGACCTCCCTGGAATGCAAAACTGGAATCTCCCTCCCATCCAAGGAACTCAGGATAGCTCAGTCGGTAGAGCATGAGAATCTTAATCCCAGGGTTGTGGGTTAAAGCCCCACGTTGTGCAATAAATTCTTGGATTGCAGGAAGCTGGACTTGATCCTCACGGTCGCTTCCAACTCTACAATCCTAAGTTGTATATGTGTGTAATTAAACTATCTATCATAAAGACACCACAGTTTCCTCTGTGCCTCATTGTTCAAAAGGAAACAGACCCTTGGTATCCCTGGAATTTTGCACCACTGGGACATTGAGGTGGCATGTAACAATATGTTAATTAGATGGCGCCGGCCTTCTGTTGAAAGAAATGAGCAACTGAATAGAAAAAAGAAAAATAGGCTTACCTGGAAATGTCAAGAGTTGAACCTGGGATCCTTCAGCAGGCAGAGCATGTGCTGTGCAACTGAGCCATTCTCTCCATATTGGCCAGAAAGCATGGCCCAAATCCTGGGCCCTAAGGAACTCTGCCCTGAGTGCTCACTGGAAGGACAGATCCTGAAGCTGAGGCTCCAAGACTTTGGCCACCTCATGAGAAAAGAAGACTCCCTGGAAAAGACCCTGATGTTGGGGAAGATGGAGGGCATAAGGAGAAGGGGACAACAGAGGATGAGATGGTGGGACAGTGTTCTCGAAGCTACCAGCAACAATTGACTGGGCAAAGAAGAAGGCAAAAGCTGTTCATGAGCACACACACACATGCACACACGCACACTTTTCAGTCTAATTTGAAATGCAGAGTTAAAAAAAATAAATTGACCCTCTTTTGAATAATGAGTGGGCAAAATCAATAGGAGATGCTCTCTTTTATGTTTTCAAACTGCGATGCAGATGGCAAAGTATCCATTTTAAATAACTTCCTACTCTTTCAGATCTGGCAATCTCATTTGGGGAAAAATACAACATTTGGAAATTTTATTGTCCTATAAGACAGCTCAGGGAAGTCACTGTGTAAGGTAATTTTTTAAAAAAATCAAATAGTGAGTAACTTGATACAACCCTCAGCCTCTGGACAAGGGCAAAGTTCAAATGCCATTTGCTTTGTGGGGCTCGGAACATGCAGTGACATAGGTTTTTAGAAATGGCCCGATTGGATGAGGGGTTGCGCACTGGTGGAGGAAGAGGAGTGGGGGGGAGCGCACTGCCCCCTGCAGCACGATCCTGGTGGGGTGCCATCGCGGTTGCTCCCCACCCGTGCTGGGCACCACGCCCCCGCAGGCGGCACGCCCCGCCCCCAGGACGCACACCAGCCCCTCCCAAACCTGCTCTCTGCCCCCCCCCCCCAGTGCTGGAGCATGAAGCTCTGCCACTGGGGTTGCGATTCGGTTCATGGTTCAGAACAGCTGACTAAGTAGGACTGCAGATATTTTTGTGTTCCTGCACCATCCTCTCTGAATAAAATGTAAAGGTACCCCTGACCGTTAGGTCCAGTCACGGACGACTCTGGGGTTGCAGCGCTCATCTCACTTTATTGGCCGAGGGAGCCAATGTTTGTCCGTAGACAGTTTTTCTGGGTCATGTGGCCAGCATGACTAAGCCGCTTCTGGCAAAACCAGAGCAGTGCACGGAAACGCCGTTTACTTTCCCGCCGGAGCGGTACCTATTTATCTACTTGCACTTCATGCTTTTGAACTGCTAGGTTGGCAGGAGCAGGGACCGAGCAATGGGAGCTCACCCCGTCGCGGCGATTTGAACCGCTGACCTTCTGGTCGGCAAGCCCAAGAGGCTCTGTGGCCACAGCACCACCCATGTCCCTCCTCTCTGAATACCTGATCTTAATTAGCTGCTAAAGATAGACAAGAATAATTTTGCCATGCCCTCTAGCTTTTTCAGCCCATGCGGGGAGCCCTCAGAATTCTCAGATCAGATCCTCATTCACATGTGGATGAGAGGAATGTGCAGCCAAATTCTCAAGAGTAAGGCTGCAAGTGTGGAAGAATTGAGAGATGCAGCTTTCCTTAGGAAGTGCTGTCACTGTGGCCTTCAGGTGGAGAAATTTTTCTTGCTTGAAATGCTCCCACTTGGAAAAAGAACACGTTCTACACATAGCAAACTTGCTAATCAGTAAAAACAAAAAATCATAAGCTTACATCAGGCCACTGAAATTCTAGAAAGTAACTCTGGCATTTTGTCTTTGTCTCTCAAGGAAGGAGGGGCTCCTACCCTTCTGCTGTTCAGCGCAGAGTAACTGCTTCGCTAAACTGCCCCTTGGTTTGCATAATGATTGTGCCATTCTCAAGCTCTATTCTCCTGAAGACCCACACTCAGCGAGGGATCATCATCAGCGAGGCTTGTATCTTTAACTGGCTTGGCACGGTTTAACTCCCCAAACCTTGATTAATTCTAACTTTTATTAGACCCAAGAATTTAGGGTGTCTTGCACCTGACAAACCCTTAACAATATTTTCAGGTATTCATCCAGACTTACTATAAACATTAGTGAATCAAGAATATGCCAAGCACACAAACTGACAAAGATCAGACTATTAACTAACATCTCTCTAAATTACCAGCTACAATTAACAAAGCACAAGGGAATGGGAAAGGTAGAGAAACACAGCATGCAATGGATTGAAAATGCTTAAAGGAATCTTAAGAGGTTTCCAATTGGGAGCTGTTTTGCATAAGACAGAGAACATGTCAACAGAGGAATGTGCAAATGTTCAGTCTTGAAGGAAAAACATCCTACATAGAGTGAGGGGAATCATCATTTTCCTCTGTTATGGTGCACACACTTTCTGTGCAGGAATGTAACTTCAGGATGTTAGGCACTTTTGCTAGAATGTGCTTAAGATAAAGACCAATCTGTCCAAACTCTCTTTTCCTTCTCTCTCTCTACTTTCCCTGTAACACAACCTATTCTGACTGGCTGCTAGAGGGAAATAAGCAAGTTTCAAATCAGTAACAAATGGCCAGTTGGGTTTTAGTTATTGTGTAATGTGAGCAGGAACTAAAGTGATTCAGAAATGGGCAGGGGCTGGGATCAAGTTCTGGGTGACACTAGCAGAGAAAGGCAGCTGAGAAGTTCAAACTAGTTTGACTCTTGTACATACTGCAGCTTGGAAACATCATTCTGCTTCTCTGTTTAATCCCGTCTCTGTGGATCATTTGTAATATTTCAAATGCTACACATGGTGCTTTCATTACCCTGGCATTAGTTCCTTTAACATCAGCCATGAAATGAATGAACCCCATTTCTGTTTTTCATTTGGTACAAAGCCCAATCAGGTAGTTTTTTTGGAAATGACTGACTGTTCCAATAGCACAGAAAATATTTCAGCTTCAGAGCAGAGGGTGGAACATAAACCAGCTTGAGCACAGTTTTAACTTTGGAAAGGTGGCATACATATAAAATGATTGATTGATTGAGATGATGACTAAGATGAAGCACTTCTGCCTTCAGGTCCACCCCTGTAATGAGTCATCAGACGGGGACCCCTCTGACCTCAGACCGCATTTCCTTGGTTTAGAAAACTTGGCAGTTAGAAGCACAGCAAGCCTTTCACTACTCAACATGAATGTATAGCAACTGCATCTGACATGTAAGCTAATAACAGAAACTGTGTGGCTAGAACCTTTGTCGAGTTTGAAAATGTCTTTCCCTGTCCTCTGCAATAAGGCTGTGGAGGGAAGGAGGAGCTGAATACTTAGATGGGAAGAGAGACCTTCCGCCTCTCCCAGCGGAATCCGACTCAGCACAACAGTGTCTAAATGTGATCAATGATTCACAATAGGATGCCAAAATAAAATGTAATGGTGGGAACTAAAGAGGCTTATCTATTTTATTTTTAAAAAACCAAACCAATATGTTAATAAGTAAATAAATAAAGTTTATCCGTGGGTTACTTCAGAAAGCTACATTTTTAATGTTGGGAACATTTCATCCTAAAGCAATCTCTACTGTTATTTTAAGGGAGATCAATTTTATCTTTCCTTTAACCCAAAGGTAAACAATACACAATTGGGGTAATGTTGAAAGCAGCAGATTCATTTAAAGTGTGAGATATCTCTGCCCAAATGAATGCACACTTGAAATGCCAATGATGTTTAAACATTTTTCAAATAAATAAAAATAAAGGCCCTAATAAAGCTCAGAGATATTGACCTCAGTGCTGCAAAATCACTGTCCATATTTCAGACATTGTGATATGTCAATAAATTGCAATGTTTAGCTGGTGATATATTGCGATATTGAAAACCAGATATCGCCCAGCCCTGTGGACCTGCTTGGCTACTAAGTTCTGTGGATGAGGCTCACCTTTTTGCACCACAACCTGTAGAGGTTCATCTTGTAGCAACCAGGGGGAGGTTCTTCCTTTTGTGGAATTACCTCTCCTCATTTCATGACCTGGTATTATTTCCCTAGGCCTTCACTGACATTTCATACCAGCTTGTCAGTTTTATATCTGTCCTGGCTTTTACAGCCATACCCCTTCCATGTTATTGGGCTCTGAGTCCCTTCGGTGCCAGTCAGCACAGCCAGTGGTCAGGGATGCTCAAAACTGTAGTGAAGCAACATCTGGAAGGGACCATGCGGGTCCCCCAGGGTCTAGAACTAGATTTTAACAATAAAAGCGGCAATTCTCAGAATTTCAAGGGACAATAACAAAAGTTGCCTTGGGGAGGAGCAGAAGTTGTCCATCTCTAATTTATATCCTAAGAGTGAGATCTGGTGTCTGCGGGTTTTTTTTAAACTTAGCTTTGTTCATTTGCAAGTATTCTCAGCCATTTCTGTCATTAAATGTCATTAATTTTCAAGTACAAATAGAGATAAATCAAAGAAACTACAGTTGCTACCATTGCTCTAAAAATCATTGCCATCATAGTTACAACATTCCCTTCATGCTAAATTTGAGTGAATCAGTACTAAAATCTTCTGCAGAAAAGCAGACATGGTAATTTGGATGATAAAAGCTAATATGTTCTGACAAGAGGAAAGGCCCGAGGGATTAGGTTTGCCACATATCCCACATAAAAGCAGAACTATTTAAAGGCTTTAGAATACAAGTGACCCTGAAATGATGTAAAGGAAAAAAGCTGATGTGCTTGAAAATGTAACTCGTTAGCCACAAGTTTTATTCAACAATTCAGAAATATGCTTCACAAAAAGGTGAGTTTTGAAGAGGAGAGGTTTAAAGGAAGAGAGAGGTGGCCATATTGATTTAGCGCTCTCTCTCTCTCTCTCTCTCTCTATATATATATATATCTGCCGTTCATCAATCCCACCTGCTTTCCACCGGAGGAGATGGCCACTAACCTAGATGGCTTTAAAAAAGAATTAGCCCAATTCATGGAGGAGGAGAGGGCTGTCGATGGGCTCCTAGGCAAGATGGCTGTGCTCAGCCTCCCCAGTCAGAGGCAGAGGTGCTTCTGAATGCCAGCTGCTGGAAGCGGCAGGAGGGGAGTCAGGGCACTTGTGTTCAGATCCCGCTTGCGGGTTTCCCAGAAGAGGCACCTGGTTGGACACGGTGAGAAGAGGATGCTGGGCTAGAAGGGCCCCACTTGGCCTGATCCAGCAGGCCCATGGTTTTGTATGACCCCAGGGTGGGCTAAAATGCAGCAGAACAGCAAAGCAACACTCCAATGAAACCACTTCTGCACGAGTTATAAAAGCAGGTAAAAATAATTATAAACATCCAGGGAACAGACACATTTAGGAGCTTGTGGTCTTAAGACTCTCTCTTCCCCACCCATTCAGGTGTTTAGATTTTAATGATCCTGAAACAAGATGTGAGGAGCTCAGGATGTTTCTAAATGGCTTCCAGGATACGTTTTTGAGATCAGTTGGGTACCAGGGTCAGGAAAGTTCATCAGCCTTTATACCTATACCATGATCTACAGTAATAAGCCATGGAATAAGTTCAGATTGACACACATTTATTCACAAAAGGAACCCCAAGAATACGCTGAAGGGTGGAGTCTTAGCTCTAACCCATAACAACTGGATACAATATTTAACTCTATAATTACCAATTACTACACTTATGGAAGATCTAGGGGGGAAGGTTTGTCAGTTTATGGCAGCTACAAAGAATTCTGAATTCTCCCTGTTTAGGGAGGCTTTTAAGGTTTGATGTAGTACAGTATTTTAATATTTTTTTGGAAGCTGCCCAGAGTGGCTGGGGAAGCCCAGCCAGATGGGTGGGGTATAAATAATAAATAATAATAATAATAATAATAATAATAATAATAATAATAATAATTATTCCTACTTATTTAATAAAAATTACATATTGCTTTGATAATAAAAAATAAAATAATAAACCCTCAAACCTTATGGCTTTATTAATAAAACTGTTAAATAACTGCTGCAATCCTATAGTTATGTACCTGGGAGTAGGTGCCATTCAGAGTAGACATTTATATCAACTTGCACTGTAGATGCAGTTTTTTTCAAAAGTGCACAGAATTTGCTCCCTGCTTAAGCATCCGGCAGATGGAGGCTCCCCTCCATTTCCATGGAGCCCCTGAGGGGATCAGGCGCATCTGCCTCTAGAGCCAATAGGAGAGGAAAACATGACAACATTAATTATTTTAAGTAAGTAAAGACCTGCCATGGGGGGGGGGGGAGTGAATCAAATTGTGATTTGTTTTGCAGAAAACAAAGAGCAACAAAACTGGGAGAAATACCTTTCTTTAATGCAGATGGGAAGGGACAGCCTGCAAAGTTCTCTCGCTCCGCCATGGTGGGCACATACAGCAGAGTGAGGCTGGTGAGTCTTGAACTGGCGGAAACAGCAGAAGGAGTTATATCTCTCCAGCCTGTCAGTGAGAAGTTATGTTTTCAAGTGTTTTCTACATGTGTGTCCCCTTCCAGTAGAAATCTAGCAATGTCGTGAGTAGACTTCTTTCTCCCTTCTGCTTCTTTTTTTACCAAGAGTGAGGGGGGCAAGGTTCATGGAAAAGCGTTTGTAGGGTACCTGCCTCAGATGACCCTAGCATTCTTGAATTGAGTTTGCCCGCACTAGGTAGTGAGCTGAGAGGGCACCTGCGAAGGGCTGGGCAGAGGAGGAGGAGTGCTGGAGACCGCCTCCCCACCCTGACCCTTCCAGTGAGGAGGAAGAGGAAGACAGTATAGATTTACAACAGGGGTTTGAGGAAGATCGCAGCTCAGAGGCAGATGAGGGGAGGGGGAAAGTTGGGAAATCATGGGAAAGCCAGAGCAACAAGCACCTGGCTGACGCGTTGTCACTAGAAAGCATTCCAGACCCTCCATCTCCCAGAACCCAGCGAGCCTTGAAAGTAGGAGAACAAAGAGCTCGAAGAGAGAGGGCACGCAGCAGCACCTGTAGAGGAGAGGATGATGACGAAGTGGGAGAGAAGGGGGTGGAGATTCACTCGGGGCAACGCCATTATCCAAGAGGTTGGGTTCTATAGCCTCTCTCTGTAAAGATTGAAATTAAAAAAGAACTGTAAGAAACTTTGCCTTGTCTTTATAATTTCCTGGGCAACCAGCCGGGAGCTGCTGACAGCACCCAGACAGGAAGCACTGCAACAATGATGAACAATGCATGGCAAGAGGTGGGAACACAATGAATTTTGGCATCACACAGGTTGCTGCTGAAATTGTAAAACCCACAGTTTGTCACTGTCAGTCCAAGTAGAGCTGTCACTCACAGCAGTGATAGTGGGAACAGTCACAGGTTCCTTGATGGTCCTTGATGGCAGCTGTTGTCCTGCCAAATGTCAAACCAGTTGGTTTGCATTAAAATGTGAAGCACACAGCTTTCTTCCCCATCCCTAGCTCTGAGAAGACGATGTGGCAGAATAAGAAAACTTTTGAACTGGAAACCTCCATGTGAGCTAATGGAAGGAGGTGCTTGCCAAGCTGCAAGTGATTAGAGATACCATGGAAGTATAAAACACTTCTGGCAGCTTTCTGCATTCTCACTTCAGACCAGCTCTTTAAACATTCCAGTACATCTTTTTTGCCCCTGTTTATCTTCTTCAGAGTCACTATTGGCAAGAAATCATGCATATACAGAACTGAGGGTGAATGGCAGATGTCCTGTTGGTGACTTCTTGAGGCAACATCTGGGATATTGTTATACGCTATCCGAATGCTGCTGTTTGTGTTGGTTTCTTAACCCATTTCTTTACCTTGTTTCCCATTGTTGTTTGTGATCTGCTGATGGCTTCATGCCACAGAGGAAGACGAAAAGAGAGAATAACATTTTTCTAAAAAAATAATCCACATGTTTACACTTCTGTGCAGTTCTCTGTGTTTTTATGCCAAAGGCAATGCTTGGGGCAAGAGAAAGCCTCTAATTAGTTGCATAAGTTTGCTCTTTAATTATGGGAGATCTTTAGCTAGAATGACATCTTCAAGTAATGAAAGTGTGTCTGTGTGTTTCTGAGGGGGAGGTTGGTTGGTAAAGAATGATATAAAGTGTAGTTTGACTTATTTCAAATTTGACTGTCATTGCTTAGCTATCTTCTGAGCCAGTTGAAGGTGGTTTGCAGTGTAATCCATTGCATTTAATGGAGCTTATTATCCAGTAATTGCTCCTGGCAAAGAGAAGGGGCAGAATTAGAGGCAGTGAGAGATTTTACTTTCTTGGGCTCCATGATCACTACAGATGGTGACAGCAGTCACGAAATTAAAAGATGCCTGCTTCTTGGGAGAAAAGTGATGACAAACCTAGACAGCATCTTAAAAAGTAGAGACATCACCTTGCCAACAAAGGTCTGTATAGTAAAAGCTCTGGTTTTCCCAGTAGTGATGTATGGAAGTGAAAGCTGGACCATAAAGAAGGCTGATCACCGAAGAATTGATGCTTTTGAATTATGGTGCTGGAGGAGACTCTTGAGAGTCCCATGGACTGCAAGAAGATCAAACCGCTCCATTCTGAAGCAAATCAGCCCTGAGTGCTCACTGGAAGGACAGATCGTGAAGCTGAGGGTCCAATACTTTGGCCACCTCATGAGAAGAGAAGACTCACTGGAAAAGACCCTGATGTTGGGAAAGATGGAGGGCACAAGGAGAAGGGGACAACAGAGGACGAGATGGTTGGATAGTGTTCGCGAAGCTACCAGCATGAGTTTGACCAAACTGCGGGAGGCAGTGGAGGACAGAAGTGCCTGGCGCACTCTGGTCCATGGGGTTAGTCGGATATGACTAAATGACTAAACAACAACAACAACACAAGAAAAATATTAACTTCCTGGTGTTTGTGCCCTTTTCCTCTCCACCCTCCTGTAATAGCCCCAACACAGGTAGTCATTCCTATGGCCAGTTTTACACTTTCCTCCCTGCAAGCATGTTTCTCGGGGCTGAACAATGTGAGGGACTTTGTTATAATCTGAGACTTAAATATGTGTGATTTTTCTCTCCTCTATCCCCAGCTATTGTATTTTTATCTTACTATGTTGTAAATAACTCTGAAATCTGTTTCGATGAAGGATGGTATAGATTTATTTAAAGGCTTTGCTATATTCTATTGCAGGCGCAATGAAAATCTGCCTTCATTGACACACTGAGCAAACTAAAGCCTGACTTTTCATCTGCCATGTTTAATTATCTCTGCTTGAAAGCAAAAAATTACATAATCAAATGTTATTTTAGATAGCTGCTAATGCATTACCCTCCCTTTAGTACCCCTATCCAGGTTGCAATGGGGTAGGTATCTTTGGCTCCCTGCCCTTTTCTACTACCAGTGCTTCAAATCAAGAGTCTGACGGTTATCAGAAATGATTCTGCTTATCTAAGGAGCAAAAATTAATTGTTGTCTTTTTTTTTGTATTGCACTTAGACATTTATCTACATTTTTATTTGTACAAAAATTGTGATTTGTGAAGAAAAGATTGTGCAAGGTTGCACAAAAGTACAAAATGGTCTGGCAGAAATTATATTTGGATGTAGAATAATAGAATTGAAGAGTTTGTTTTTGTTTAGTCATTTAGGCGTGTCCGACTCTTCGTGACCCCTTGGGCCAGAGCACGCCAGGCACTCCTGTCTTCAATTGAAGAGTTGGAAGGGATCATCTAGCCCAGTCCCCTGCAATGCAGGAATCTCAGCTCAAGTATCCATGACAGACGGCCATCCAGCCTCTGCTTAGAAACTTCCAAGGATAGAGAGTCCATCACCTCCGAGGGAGACTGTTACACTCTCAAACAGCTCTTACTGTCAGAATCTAGTTTCTTGTAACTTGAAGCCATTGGTTCAGGTCCTACCATCAAGGGCAGAAGAAAACAAGCTTGTTCCATGTGTCAGCTCTTTGATATTGAAGATGGCTGTCATATCTTCTCTCAGTCCATATCTCCTCTTTTCCGGGCTAAACATACCCAACTCCCTCAATTGTTTCTCATAAGGCTTACTTTCCAGACCATAGTCAAAACAAAAAAAATTCCTTCCAGTAGCACCTTAAAGACCAACTAAGTTAGTTCTTGGTATGAGCTTTCATGTGCATGCACACTTTTTTTTTGTTTTGACTATGGCAGACCAACACGGCTACCTATCTGTTTCCAGACCATGGTCACCTTGGTTGCCCTCTTTTGCACACCTCTCAGTTTGTCAATATCCTTCTTCAATTGTGTAACCCAGAACTTGTTAAGTTGTGGGTGAACATATCAGACGACACAGCGATTCTTCAAACAGCTCTTGTTTATTCACAGGCAGAACTGAACTGAAGGGTTCAGTCAGCCTGCTTATATAGAGCTCCAGTACAACGTAACTGTAACAATTTTCTAAAACTATCCAATCACTGAACGTCACTTTCAATCCCTTATTTGCATAACTATCTACAGTATCTCCCTGCTGGCCCGGGGTGAGAACTTCAGTACATAACAGAACTGGACACAGAACTCCAGGTATGATCAAAGCAGCATATAGTGGGTCTATTACTTCCCTAGATTGGGACACTAGACTTCTGTTGATGTAGCCTAGATTATTTTTGAATTTTAAAGGTTTTTTTTACCTCTGCATTGCAATGTAGATTCATGTTAAGCTTGTGGTCTATGAAGACCCCCAGATCCTTTTCACACGTACTGCTAGTAAGCCAGGTGTTTCCCATCAGATATTTGTGCATCTGGTTCTTTCTTAAGTGCTGAATCTTACATTTGGCCCTAATGAAATTCATTTCTGTGCCCAGTTCTCCAATCTGTTAAGGTCATTTTGAATTCTGATTCTGTCTTCTGCAGCATTAGCTACTCCTAATGAGCCAGTGTGGTGTAGTGGTTAAGAGCGGTAGTCTCGCAATCTGGGGAACCGGGTTCGCATCTCCGCTCCTCCACATGCAGCTGCTGGGTGACCTTGGGCCAGTCACACTTCTTTGAGGTCTCTCAGCCCCACTCACCTCACAGAGTGTTTGTTGTGGGGGAGGAAGGGAAAGGAGAATGTCAGCCGCTTTGAGACTCCTTAAAGGGAGTGAAAGGCGGGATATCAAATCCAAACTCTTCTTCTTCTCTTCTTCCTCCCAGTTTGGTGTCACCTGAAGGTTGGATGAGCATCCCTTCCATTTCTTCATCCAAGTCATTTATAAAGACGTTGAATAACAACGGGCCCAGGACAGAACCCTGCAGCACCCCACTGGTCACTTTTTCCCGGGATGATGAGGAACCAGCCCACATTTTACCACCTGCTCTGCAAGAATATCATGGGGGACTTTGTTCAGGGTGTTCTTATAGTTAGTTCTAGCCTTCTTTTTCTACTACAAGGCAATGTTGTATTTCCAGCAAAGATTTCTCCCTGCCAATGACGCCCCATCCAGTTGGTTTCTGGGCATCTCTCCCGTTTTTTGTTCTTTCCACTCTTGTCTTTAATCTGACTCCTGTAGTCTCTTCTCGTCCATCCCACCCCATCTGTCTTTCAAATACCTTGATGCACCATCTCATGTCTGGGTCTCTTCCAGGCTGTTTTCTTTCCCTTAGTACCATAAAAGCAGATCAACTGTTTTGTAGCACAGCACTTTGGTGTTTGTGATCTTTCTTGCTTATTTCTTCTTAGAACAAGGAAGCACGATGAGTGCTTGTAAATTTTCTTGTTTAAATAGATTTTTCAGCAACTGGTTGGTTTTTTAATTCTCTCAGCCCAATTGCATTGCTGGCTCTTGTCTGCTTTTTTCCCTTAACATTTTTTTGTATTTGTGGGCTACAAGATCTAAGATTCATCAAAAGACAAATTAGACTCAGTTTGTCCAAATACTCTTGTCTATTGAATTATTTACCTGGGTTTAGCAACTAGTGATATTGTAAATACTATTTCTTAAAGTGGGGTTCAAGGAATGGAATAGAATAGAACCTTCATCTTCAAAACAAGGTTGCCAAGCCAACCTGCTACCTGGAACAGGGCAGGCAAACCCAGAGACTTCAAGTCAGCCCTGGAGGTCTGGCAACCTTAGCTGGTAGCCAGAGGCAGAGGATGGTCAAGTGAAGAGCTAATGACAAATGTTTTCTCTTTCTCTCTCATGGCTTGTTGTACCATGTGCAGAAGCTGTTGCAAGCAGACTTTGCCTAGGTTTCACTGTTGTACCACTATTTTGTGTTCTCTCCCCTGCCCCATCTCCTTCAGCTCTACAGAGCCCACAGAGAGCAGCCACAGAGAAAGCATTCTCATGCATTCAATATGAGAAATTGTGTTTTGACTGTGCTCAGTGACCTAACACCTTGATGCCCATGCTTAGGCTGGACAGTGAAAACTCTATGGCTGTTTTTAGACAAAAAATCCAGCTTTTCTTTCAAATAGGATACTCCGGCAACAAGGCCAAATTTCCTGACAGGGTAGAAAGGACATTGGCAACTAGCCAAGAAACAACAATAGCCAGCCAGGCCATTCTCTCTCTCTCTCTCTCTCTCTCTCTCCCTCTCCCTCTCCCTCTCCCTCCCTCCCTCCCTCCCTCCCCCCCTCTCTCTCTCCCATTAGTGATCAGAGAGAGCCCATTATATTAACACCTATAATGCCTCTTCTCAGACAGTAAAAATGTAGGAATGAAAATAAAAAACAAACTGCTGCCATTTAATGGTACTACAAATCCTGCCACCGGGGTAGACTACTGCACCCTGCTGAGTGACAGGCCAGGCTACCTGGGTTTTGTACGCTCACTTGCCCAGTTTATTCAATTGCTTTTGCAACATGTCACAAGCTCCTTTAAGCATTTACAGGTCAGGGGCTGACAAAACCAGGTGAGCAGCGATGCCAACCAACCCAGCCTACTTCAATTTTATGTGAAGACTCAACAGCATAGGGACTTGCTTGGCAGGATTTATTAGGTACCGTGATGATTTAAGATGCACATTTGCAGCTGACAAGTTTAAAAATTACACAAGGAATACTCATCTGTTGTGAAGCCTCTGCATTTATGTTGTTTGCCAATGAATCAATGTTCTTTAGGTTCTGGCTCTGACACATCATTAGCTACACTTGTATAATTGTACTGGTATTCTGAAGTGCAACACACAAATGACCTATTGCAAAAGATACTTTCAGCGAACTTGCTTTGGCTCACTTTGCAATCATTGCAAAGCACCATTACCTAATGTAAGCCCTATAGGTTCTGTGGGTAGTTCATTAGCAGCAACATCTGTTATTTAAGGATGTGTTTTTTCCCCATGCTCTGCTTTTCAGAAGATATAATTCCCAGCCCATTTCTCCTAGAATTGAAAGTATGCTCTTGCAGCAGAATTTAAAGCACATGGCGTAACCGATGGAAGCAAATTTTTACGAAGAGGGTCTAATTCTGGTTTCACGTTTGTGTGCAAGCAGCACAAGTACTCACGTGCCATGTTCCCCCAAACAGAGAATAGGGGGTGTGCACGCTTACTTAAAATAGGTAGAATGCCACTTCCATGGTCAGCCAAATCACTACCAAGGCATGATCAATCTTATCTGGATTGAACTTCCACTCAATTAGCCATCATCTGGTCCATCATCACTGGTCTCAGACATTGCTACCACACCTCCATATTTATTGTTCTGTATTTCTTGAAGATTCAAATTGTCTACTAACATTGTGGTTTTTCTCAAGAGTTTTAATACATATGGTTACCCCTTTTAACAGTGGATTAATATAATTGAAAATCTCTATGTGCATCTCAGACTTCCACAGGAATGTAGCAGCAGTAGCAGCCTTAAAGAATTCATCTATATTCATAGGCAAAGGAAACAATGAACAATCAAGCTAGACCTTTTCCAAAATTATATTGGAATTTAAAAGCGATTATCATAAAATCTAAATAATTTATCCTCAAGAGTTGTTTCTCCCCCCCACCCCAGATCTAGAAAAATTGGATTTAAACCAAAACACTATTTCAGTATTATTGTATTAAAGACCCAGCTCAAATTGGGAGTGACTATTGCAGATCTTAATATTACACAGCTGACTCCTCTTGGAATAAAAAGTTGTCCAGACCAAAATACGGTTTGAAAGCTTTACTAACAGAAACTTTCTTCATAACAGATACAAAACAGTAGTGATACATCCAAATAGTTGCATAAAATAGTTGCATAAAATCATGGGCTTGTTCAAGCACAGGTTCAGCTTCTAACAAATATGAAATACTATTTATAATCAGAGCTAAGAAGCAGAACTCTGTCTCTTCCACAGACTCCATTAGCCTGGAGGCTGCTTTCCTGGAGGAGAGACTCATTTGTACATTTCTGTCTTTGGTGGCTTGAGAACAATGGACTCCCTCAAAATGGTGATTTGCAACTAAATGCCTTACTCATGTGATCTAAAGTTAAAACACCACATGTGGAAGCAGAGCAGAGATACATCTACAGTTAATTATCAGCCTGGTGGCATTTAGAGAGCCCTTATTCGCTTCAGTGGAATTTCTCCAGTGGTCCCTTTAGTAATACACATACACACCCATTTTTATTTCAATGTGCAATTAAACAATTATACTTAACAGTGATGTACTTAGCCCATCAACAAATGCATCACAGCCAAAAAGATTACTTTCCAAAATACAAATTATTAACTACAGGATAGGCAGGATGTTCATTAATAGTGTCAGTGAACCAACATGGCACTTAATGAAGCATTTATAAATAGCTTAAATTAAAGGACACCTTTATCTCTCAGGCAATCTTTTTACTCAATTCAGATTAATGTTTACATCATTTCATAAAAGTTGTGAAATATATAGACCTCAGCCAAGGTGCAGCTTCCCAGGTGCAAAGTGAATCTGAACACTCCACTAGAGCTTGCTTTCCATCAATTCACGTAAATTCTCATAAGAAATTGATTTTTAAAGAGAATGTTAGCATAGGAAAGGTTTGAAGGGGTGTGACCAGGTGCATCCACAGTGTGGTCAATGCACCCTTGCAAGAAGGAGTGGTCCTTGCCATCTTAAAGAGGCTATTTGATTGCTCTCCTGGGTTGACTGGTTGGTGACAAGCGTGGGATAACCAGCCTCATATAACCAACATGCTTAAGTCTAATGAATACACAAAGGGGTTAAGACCAGGTATCCCCAACCTTCAGCCCGCCAGATGTTTTGGACTACAATTCCCATTATCCCTGACCACTGGTCCTGTTAGCTAGGGATCATGGGAGTTGTAGGCCAAAGCAGGTTGGGGGTGCCTGGTTTAAGACCTGGCTGTTCTGCCAGGTTTAGCTGATCTTGGGAGGGATTAGGCAATTGAGCCTTTGTTCCGCCCTCTCTACCTGATGAACTTAGCCTGTGTGGCTCCCGCTTAGCCGCATGGCTCTCACTTGCCTCTATTGAGTTCCCATACCAATAAATAAGGACTTTTACTATTTTGTAATGAAGCCAAGTTTTACTGCTTGTGCAACTTTTTTTGAATGCTGTGTTGAATGCACCTGAATCTGACCTTGGGAGAGTTTGTAAGGAAACAATTTTTAATTTACCAAACGTGGTCTTTCCCCCATGCTGTGGGAGGAGGGAAACTTTGGAACTCACAATGGCACATTTTAAGGTTTTACAACCTGTATTTCTATGCTTTATTTAACTGCATATTATGTGATTTTAAATCTTTGCTAAGGTTTTCTCACCAATAAGTACTTGCCCTAAACTTGGATTTTGGCATCCAGGGAATTCTCCTTTTTATATACCTATTTTCTCCTTGAAGCAACAACTGCGACCAAATCTCTGGAGAAGGTGATTAAGAGGGTTGTGCCATGCCTGAATTGGCATCCGTTGCCCTGGTCAGAATCATTCATATGTACTGAGCACAGACAGAGCTGTTTTTTCCTAAGGCTGCAACTACATAGCATGTTCCCTGAGCAGCCTTGTTTGCTCCCCTCGCCTCAATCTCACTGACATGCCTTTTTGTGAGAGCGAGGACCAGCGGACACATGGTGAGACTATTGTTTCATTTTTATGAATGTGGCATGTGGGGATTTGGAGGTCTTAAATGGTTGTTTTTTTCAGCTGTGTTTGCCATTCCTGCAGCAGTTTGCCTGCATGCAAATCTGATGGAAGAAAGAGTCCCGGAGGATCATTGTGCTGAGCAGGGAGGGGAGAGGAGATGGCAGAGGGATTTCTTCAGAGGCTTGCTGGGACATGGGGTTCCTTTTGGTCAGCAATGGATGCTGTGAGCCTGGCAACATCTTGCTTTGGGCTTCCATGTTTACTTGGCATTTTTCTCTGCTCTGGTAAAATAAGGATCGTGATCCCATGCCCCCTTGACCTATACCATTGGAGGGCAGAATTGGAAGAGATTTGCAGGCAAGGCCACCTCTTCTGAGGGCATGAATACCTGCAGTGGGTGTCCCTGCAAGGGCAGCCATTGCAGTTTTAAAGTAGGTGAAGAAAGAGTCCCTTCATCTGCCCTAGTGAAGGACAGGCAATTGCTCTGAAAATTGTAGACATGAGAGAGGTGCCCCTTGCTAAGAAATGTGCCCAAGTGCTGGGCTTTTGTCTTGGCCGTCTTTAAAGTTGATTTGGGATCAGAAGTACAAAAAGGGATTTACTTTCTCGGTAATATTGTTCCCTCTGATTATAGGTGTTATCTGTTTGTCGCAAAGGTGCTCTCCTATTGTTCTCTTCCACTTTGAAAGAACTGCCACCCTCTTTTCTCCTCCATGCCCCCTACCACCGTACAGTTGCTTTTATAGAAAACTTTGAGACATTACTTTTGATTTCTTCACTTTGGGGGTTCCCACCAGGGCCAGACAAACACGGAAATTTTAATTTCTTTCTGTTTTTCACTTTTCCATATCGTGTTTTTTTTTTGTTTTTGTTTAAGTCCTCATGACAACCCAGCAGCATTTTTGTGAACTTTTATTCCTGGTCTCCATATTTATAGCTGCTTTAATTTTCCTGTTGTTTAACTATTAGCAACTGATCAAACCTTAGTATCTACCGTCATGCACTGATGGATTGTTCTTGTGTAGAATATTTAATCTTTCATCCCATCCTTATCATCTCTTTTATCTCCATTCGATTCAACCTTCTTCTGCAGCCCATTGTTTTATCACCTGCATCTGTTCACTCTTCAGGTTGTGTTCAGCTTATCAGTAAAGCTGAAGACTGATTTACATGGACATGTGCACTGGATAGGAAATTAGCTGACTGGAAAGACACAGTTTCTCAAGACCAGAATAGTGCCCTTCATGTGTCAAGCCTGGGAAATGTCCCCACCCGGGGTGCCAAGTTGAATAAAATATTGGGGGCACGGATAAGCCCTGCCCCACATTATCAACCACAAGACACCGCCCACCCACCCACCCATCTGAATGACAATGCCCATCAACTGGGGGGGAGCCCCCTCAACTATTTTATTGGGGAGTCTGAAGGGACCTCGGCCCCTAGGAGTTGGCACCTATGTCCCCACCACTGTGAGGGTGTGAGCGCATGGCAAAATCTGACACGGAGGCTGAGCTTGCGCAGCGAAACAGGTCAATACATGAATCACAGAATTTTCCATTTGGAGGTCAAACTCATTTCACAACAGGTGGAGGGAGAGCATCAGAAGAGTTTGTTGCATCAGGCCAATGGTCTATCTCATGTGTAGGCAAACTGAGGCCCGGGGACCGGATCCGGCCCAATTGCCTTCTAAATCTGGCCTGCGGATGGTACAGGAATCAGCGTGTTTTTATATGAGTAGAAGGTGTCCTTTTATTTAAAATGCATCTCTGGGTTATTTGTGGGGGTAATTCATTTATTTCCCCCCAAAAAGTATAGTGTGGCCTCCCACAAGGTCTGAGGGACAGTGGACCGGACCCCTGATGAAAAGGTTTGTTGACCCCTGATCTATCTGGTCCAGGATCCTGTTCTCACAGTGCTCCCCCCCCCCACCTGATGGGAAAAGCACAAGAGCATCCTCCCCTCCTGTGAGAGGGGAGAGGGAGCTATCAATGAATTTGTCTAATCTTTTGTGTTGCAATGCACATGAAGCAAAAACTGTATCAAATGCAGAAATGTTTTTGTGATAATATTTCTGGTTTTCTTACACTACTTTTTAATTACTTGAAACGAAGTCATTAAAAAGCTTGCTTGTGTTGGAGCTTATAAAAAATGTAAATGAGATGCTTGTAAAAAGAAAACACAGGCTTTTAAAAATATAATAAATAACCTTTGCTTTTCATAATTCCTTGTTATTTCAGCACCATTTTTGTTGTGGAAATTTCATTTGCAACTTGAGAGGGGGAAAGCAATTGAAAATTATACAATTTGAACAAGACATGTTTCTTCCAACTTGACATACACAGTGTGAGAGATGAAATCTCTTTAGGGCAGGAAAAAACCTAAATTAGATGTGGAATAATAAGCACAATTAAAATATACAGTCATTAATTGGGATTAGTTTAAACATTTCACCCCCCAATTTCCTGCCTCAAATATTCAAGCAACTGGCTCAAAAGTGTTATTGGAACATTTACCAGTCAATAAGTTTTTCAAGATTAATTAATTCATTAATTAGTTTACTTATTGCCCACCCTTCATTGTAAGATCCCAGAGCAGATTACAGAATTAAAAGCATTAAGAGCATATTAAAACAATAAAAGGGTTTTGATTATCCTGGATAAGAATTGTCCTCTAGAAACAGTATCAATCCACAAACATTCTTTTAAAATCATACCTGGATTTTACACCAGAAGATAAATATTCCTAGCTGTCTAGTGCACACACGTGACCTATCCTTGATTTACACACCGTGTCACAAACAAGAATGTTGAAATGCCCCATTTTAGAATCCTGCTTGATTTTAGTATATGAAAATGTACTAAGAATTATGTTTTCATGTCTCAATTATGCTATGCAAACCTTAAGAAGATGTCTTCTAAATGTCAACCAAGTGAATTCAGGAAACGGAGATGAGTGATCCATATTTACTAACCAACTGGAAAGCTCTCATCCAATGTCCCAAAGACTCAACAAGGTACAGGTCACAGTTAGGCGAAAAGAACTGGCAAGACCCCAGTTCAAATCTCACTGAAGGCACATTTGTATACACATCATTAAAGCACTCTGATACCTCCTGAATGATCATGGCTTCCCCCACAAAGGTTTGTAGCAAAATCTCCAGAATAAAAGGAGATTGGTTAGACTTCTGTTGTTTCTAAAGTGGCCAGCAAGATGGCAGTTGTGGAGTGTGAGTGGTCTGGCTCAGTCTTTCATGGACTGATGTTCTCTGCCTCAGCTGCGTAAGTCAGAGTGGAAGGGAAGTTCCTTTATTAATTTTTAAAGACCATGCTGTGAAATGCTGTGTTAAATTTTATTAGGCCATTCCCTATAATTAGATGAGAACTTGGCAAATGCCATCCTGCATTTTCAAAATGGCTCTATTCCCTAGTGAAAGGCTTCTCCACTTGCAATGAATTATCTCCTTTTTCTTCTGCTCATGCTTTAGGAGGTGGCAGGAATTACTAGTAATTAGCTAGATAGTCTCATTCTGAGTTTAAACAGGGTTCTCCCTTACACGGCACTAGTGTGGCACATTGTACTACCAGCCTTACTGTATGCTTGTGAAACATGGACCACTTAGAAACGCCATCTCCAACTCCTCGAAAGATCCCATCAACTGTGTCTCCAAAACATTTTAGACATCACTTGGGAAGACAGGCAAACTAATGTCAGTGTACTGGAAGAAGCAAAGATCACAAGGGTATTATTATTATTATTATTATTATTATTATTATTATTATTAACTGAATATTAAAAACATGATACAGCATTAAATATTAAAAACATTAAAAACACCTTCGGATGTCTTCTAAAAGTAAGTAGTTGCTTATTTCCTTGACATCTGATGGGAGGGCATTCCACAAGGCAGGTGCCACTACCAAGAAGGCCCTCTGCCTGTTTCCGTGTAACCTCTTGCAGGGAAGGAACCAGCAGAAGGCCCTCGGCGCTGGACCTCAGCGTCCGGGCGAGACAGTCCATGGGCAGGTAGGGTCTCAACCTGAGTACCAGATGGAGCTGGTAAACAGCTGCCCTGGACACAGAATTGACCTGCACCTCCATGGACAGCTGTGAGTCCAGAATGACTCCCAGGCTGCGCACCTGGTCCTTCAGGGGCACAGTTACCCCATTCAGGACCAGGGAGTCCCCCACACTGGCCTGCCTCCTGTCCCCCAAAAACAGTACTTCTGTCTTGTCAGGATTCAACCTCAATCTGTTTGCCACCATCCATCCTCCAACCACCTCCAGACACTCACACAGGACCTTCACTGCCTTCACTGCTTCTGATTTAAAGGAGAGGTAGAGCTGGGTATCATCCACATACTGATGGACACCCAGCCCAACCCCCCTGACAATCTCTCCCAGCAGCTTCATGTAGATATTAAAAAGCATGGGGGAGAGGACAGAACCCTGAGGCACCCCACAAGTGAGAGCCTAGGGGTCTGAACACTCATCCCCCCCCCACCACTTTCTGGACACGGCCCAGGAGGAAGGAGCGAAACCACTGTATAACAGTGCCCCCAAGCCCCTCTAGACGGTCCAGAAGGACGTTATGGTCGATGGTATCAAACGCCGCTGAGAGATCCAGCAGAACTAGGAAACAGCTCTCACCTTTGTCCCTAGCCTGCCGGAGATCATCAACCAGTGCGACCAAGGCAGTTTCAGTCCCATGGTGAGGCCTGAATTCCGTTTGGAAGGGATGCAAATGGTCCGCATCCTCCTGGCGTGCCTGGAATTGTTCAGCTCAATCACCTTGCCCAAGAATGGAAGATTTGAGACTGGCCGATAGTTGGCCATATCGGCTGGGTCCAAAAAAGATGTTTTTTAAAGAAGCAGTTCAATGACCGCCTCTTTCAGTGGGTCTGGGAAGGCTCCCTGACAGAGGGAAGCATTCGCCACCCCGCAGAGCCCATTGCTGTAAATTGTAGCTCTGTGAGAGGTCTCCTAACAACTGTCAGCACTCTTAACAACCAGCAGTTCTCAGGATTCTTTGGGGGAAGGCAGGACTGCTAGAAGGCCCATTCACATGTACCTGAAATCTGCCATGTGAGCTTGATGTACCATTGCTATTTTTCCAATATCCTAATTGTGGGAGGTTTTTTTTTTTGCAGTCAAACATAACTAATATGCCTATTTTGCTATGAAAGGGTATATGAAAGGGTTATGGACCACAGAGTTTTAATTGCTAGAGTAGGCTCAGTTAGGTCATGGCCCCTCACCCCGGGTTCGGGAGTTAGTGATGTATTATTTCTCTTCTTTTTGTCATCCTCTTTATGATCTAGCCATGGAGGGAGGACGTGCTTCTCGATAGCTCCTGGCATCAGTATCTCAGCTTCAGAGATCTTGCCACCAATCCTACCCAATAACATTTTTACCTTATAGTTTCTTATAGTTGCTGCATAGGACATTGCATGGCTGTGACCTCAAATAAGTAAGTAAAGCATTTTAAACATATTGCAGTGTGTAGTCTATTTCATTGCAGGAGGGATAAAAAGGGGTCAGCTGCTTCGCACAGTTGCACTGAATAAACAAGGTTTAATATCCTAGTTCTGTGCTTCATTAATCTGCCTAAGGATGAGAATTAAATTCTGCTAGAGGGTTTTCTGCTACACTTGCCCCACACTTTGGAATATAGGCTTGCAGCCATTTTTCTTTGTTGTTAACCCACACGTGTGGACCTCTAGATAATTAATGTATCTTCTTACCAATTCCTAGCACTCATGATGGTCTACAGCTGGCGTGCACTTTTTGTCTCCTGCCCAATTTCAAGGATATGCCAAAAATCCAAAAATATCTTACAAAATTTTATCCAAGCTGACCTTGGTGATATCATGTGTAGGAATTCTTTCACATGATCCCCTTCTCATGTTTGCTAGGGAGGGGATCACCAGTAATTTCCCCATTTCATCTTCTGCCTAGCAGCTTTATCTTCCAGTTGCCTTCCCTAACACTCCTTGTTCTCCCCCCACAATGTAAATCAAAGTGTTCAGGAGGTTCTTCCCTTTACTACTCCCTTGTTCCTCTTTCCCTCCCCCTTTATGAATGTGTTTTGGGTTTTCCCCTCCTGCTGAGATGCTTTTGCCATTTGCAGTCACATTTTTTTTTATTTGAGAGCAGAGCTCCACCATAAATTTTCCATCTCCAATACATTGGACATTTATTTGGGTCCTTTGAGGGGATGCTGTGCTGTGCTGGTTTCATTTTTATATGCACTTTTTCTTCTGGGCATCCCTCATTGCTTCACCTCCTTTTGTGATTCTGTACTTTCCAACTTTCAAGAAAGTGAGGGGGGGCCCTAGTGTCTTTCTTCAGCAGCAGCAGCCCCAGTTTATAGCTCTTCTCCTGAGAGGCAAATTGCTCTGTCCTTTGGATCTTGCTGTGCTCTAGCGCAACAAGATGCGCTGAAACTGGGCTCACAGACTTTGCAATGCTGCTTTAACTTCCCCTCCTCCTTTAAGGCACAGTTCCATTTTTTCTTTGTGCTGCTGCCATTTCCTTTTGTTATTCAAGTCTTTAATTGCCCATTGATTGCTCTACTCAGATCAAACTTTATTGCTCTTTTTTTCAGTGAGGTTGCAGAAACAAGCCACAAACACTTCATGCAGACAATGTAGCAAAAGATATTGCAGGGGATCCATTATCTTTCTTACCTTATTCCTATTTTGAGTTCACTCCTGATTGGGGGTGGGGGTGGGGGGGCAAAGTTTTATAAGAGGGCTTTGAATCTATGGATGTGTGAATGGGATGGGGCAACACACTGTGTGTCAAGACAGCAAAAGGTTGCACTTAGGGTGTTGTCACATAATTACATGCTTGTATGACAATTACAACAGGGACCCTGGCAGGGATGGGGGTTTTGTCTGCCGCATGACAAAAGAAATTGAATGCTGGAGAGCAGCTTCCTCTCAGGGCAACTTACTGTCTATTGGTTAAAACCAAGGAGCTTTGAAGAGTATTTCCTGTTCCAGGTTTCCATTGCTTTAATGTTTCCATATTGCATGTCAGGCTCCTCTGTTTGCATAATGTGTGAATAAAAAGGGTGCGCCAGATACTTCAGGTGCCAAGTGCAATAAAACAGCACAATGAATTTTATTAGAATGAAGCCCCTTCTGTATCAGGAACATCAAGGAGACCATTCATTTGAAACGTGCTGTTCTGATACCAGTGGAAACCTATGCAGCTGTGGCAGCAGCTGGAGAAAGCAAGGGCCGTATTAGAATGCTGTTCATAGAAATTCTTTAATGGTGTACTTAAATTGTACTCTGGTCTTACCAAATGCCAGTTTTGTGAATATGATCCCATCTTCCCTAAAGAACAACAGAAACACACCTGCTGGGTTTAAAGGGAGACAGATCAAGAAGTGGCGTAATCTCATCTGTATGGTTTTGATCATTCAATCTGCAGACAACAGAAACTGGTACTGGTACAATGTTCACATCCACTGGATCTTAGCTTTCTTTTATTTTTAAGGCAACCTCATGGCTAGCTTTTGAATTTGCCTAGAATACACCTGATGCATATTCTACTAATACAGAGACACTGGCTGGATCTAAACACATCAAAAAAGCGTTTCAGGAAAACTAGTTGTAAACCTGAAAGTGGGAAATCATGTTGGCAAAAGATGGAACTCCACAGCACCATCTGGTGTCACAGTGGTTTAATGAATATAAAACACTTTTTCTTTACTAATGTAAATGCTAACTGAATGCTTTTATTAATTAACAAGAGATAAAGAAACAGACCTTCTGCTCCCTTTTCATACAGCAAGAGCTTTAAAAACCTACAAGGTTTAAATAAGGTAGAGTAAGACATCTTTCCGCATGTGGAGTCCTTCCCCTCCCCCCTGGGTGGCTTTATTAGCTGAAGAGTGGATAGGGAATCTTCCTGAGTGGTTCAGGAGTGGCCTCCATCGGCATGCGCTTTCATTTTTTGCAGACTCAATATCACCCTCACTATTATTAGCCATTAATTTGAAACATCCCACATTAATGATTGGGTGAATTCTGTCTCCTCCTTTCATAATTCTGACCAATTCCTGACAATGGCAGTTCTTTATCATGCATGGTTTCCCCAGTTCTGAACCAGACAGCTGGGATTTCTGTGGTTTTAGCAAAAGCATCTCTACGCCCCAGGAGTGCCAGCTTGGTCCCGCGACCGTGGGTGCCCGGGGCAGTGGGTGCCATCCCACCTGCATGGCCCTGGCACCAGAATTTGTGGGTGCCTGGCCTCTTCATGGGGAATTTTGTGGGTGCTCAAGCACCCTGGGTCTCAGGGAGTTGCTATCTATGCTACACCCTCTTTTGACCACAGCTGTAATTTGTAACTTCAACTTTACTTTACTTTACTTTACTTTACTTTACTTTACTTTACTTTACTTTACTTTACTGCTCTCTGCCTTTTACAGTAGCATGTCAGCTTAGGCCTAACTCATGCCAGAATGCCTATGTTCTCCTATGCCTTGATAAGGGCTCATCCACACTTACCTTTACTCCATGTTTTCCAGGCACGGGCTGCACTTTAAAGATTGCAATCTGCAAAAATCCCAAATGGCCATTTGTTGTGCTTCAGCTTTAAAGAGTGGCTTTCCATGGGGAAATCTCTGGGGTGGAAAAGAAAGTGCTCTGACACGGAGCTTTAAAGTGTGGGCCTGGAAAGCACAGGGGAAAACTGTGCATAAGGTCTAAGCCTATTATCCTCTATTAATACTTCACTAAAAAATTCATACTTCACTAAAAAATTCTACAAGGAAGGCTCAAGCAGTATGTGGACCGAGAACTCCCAGAAGTGCAAGCTGGATTTAGAAGAGGCAGAGGAACCAGAGACCAAATTGCAAATATGCGCTGGATTATGGAGAAAGCTAGAGAGTTCCAGAAAGACATCTACTTCTGCTTCATTGACTATGCAAAAGCCTTTGACTGTGTCGACCACGGCAAACTATGGCAAGTTCTTAAAGAAATGGGAGTGCCAGATCACCTCATCTGTCTCCTGAGAAATCTCTATGTGGGACAAGAAGCTACAGTTAGAACTGGATATGGAACAACTGATTGGTTCAAAATTGGGAAAGGAGTACGACAAGGCTGTATTTTGTCTCCCTGCTTATTTAACTTATATGCAGAATTCATCATGCGAAAGGCTGGGCTGGATGAATCCCTAGCCGGAATTAAGATTGCCGGAAGAAATATCAACAACCTCAGATATGCAGATGACACAACCTTGATGGCAGAAAGTGAGGAGGAATTAAAGAACCTTTTAATGAGGGTGAAAGAGGAGAGCGCAAAATATGGTCTGAAGCTCAACATCAAAAAAACGAAGATCATGGCCACTGGTCCCATCACCTCCTGGCAAATAGAAGGGGAAGAAATGGAGGTAGTGAGAGATTTTACTTTCTTGGGCTCAATGATCACTGCAGATGGTGACAGCAGCCACGAAATTAAAAGACGCCTGCTTCTTGGGAGAAGGGCAATGACAGGCCTAGACAGCATCTTGAGAAGTAGAGACATCACCTTGCCAACAAAGGTTCGTATAGTTAAAGCTATGGTTTTCCCAGTAGTGATGTATGGAAGTGAGAGCTGGACCATAAAGAAGGCTGATCGCCGAAGAATTGATGCTTTTGAATTATGGTGCTGGAGGAGACTCTTGAGAGTCCCATGGACTGCAAGAAGATCAAACCTCTCCATACTGAAGGAAATCAACCCTGAGTGCTCACTGGAGGGACAGATTGTGAAGCTGAGGCTCCAGTACTTTGGCCACCTCATGAGAAGAGAAGACTCCCTGGAGAAGACCCTGATGTTGGGAAAGATGGAGGGCACAAGGAGAAGGGGACGGCAGAGGACGAGATGGTTGGATAGTGTTTTCGAGGTTACCAGCATGAGTTTGACCAAACTGCGGGAGGCAGTGGAGGACAGAGGTGCCTGGCATTCTCTGGTCCATGGGGTCACGAAGAGTCGGACACGACTAAACGACTAAACAACAACAAAATATGCTATGTGTTATAGATGTGCATCTGCTTATGTACTCTGCACATAATGTAATTATAATAATTAAAAACAACAACACTCTTAACAAGTCCCATATACAGCACACTCACTCTGTGCTTCCTTCTCATGTTGAAAGTGGCAAGTTGCTTGGGTTTTAGCCAAGTACAGTGGTACCTTGGTTCTCAAATGCCTTGATTCTCAAATGCCTTGGAACCCAAACACTGCAAACCCCGGAAGTAAGTGTGAAGGTTTGCAAACTTTTTTCAGAAGCTGAACATGCTCCGTTTTGAGTGTTATGCTTCTGATTTGAGTGCCACACTTCTGATTTGAGTGCCATTTGGAGTGTTACACTGACAATTTGAGTGTTATACTTCCGTTTGGAGTGTTATGCTGAGGTCTGTCTGTTTTTGCTATTTATTTTGCGTTTTTGTGGCTCTTTTTTGTGTGTGTGACTGTGTGGAAATCAGTTCAGCTACTGACTGATTGTGTGACTGCAGTACATTGTTTATTGCTTTCATTTTATAGACCAGTGGTATTGTTATATAGTAAAATTCATGTTAAATTGCTGTTTGGGGGGTTATTATTAAAAGTCTGGAACGGATTAATCCATTTTTGCATTGCTTTCTATGGGAAAGCGTGCCTTGGTTTTGGAACGCTTTGGTTTTGGAATGGACTTCCAGAATGGATTAAGTTTGAGAATCAAGGTACCACTGTATAGAGTTCACATCAGGGTACAATTGTGAGATTCCTCTTTGGACATTCCAGAAATGAAGATCGGAAAAAAGGGAAACTGAAATGTATAGATTTGCCCATCCTTCTTGACATCATACAGAACAGCTGTCACGATCCCTTATATCAGTTTTAAAAGAATTCAGAGGTGATCCATTCCTACTTGGACACAGCTATCGCCAGTGCTTTTTTCCTAAAAAAATATTTAGGGGTACTCACATTTTCCTACTCACATTGAAATACTGCCCCGCAATGAGGCCAAACTTAGATTCACAAAATGTTTATGGGTATGTGTACCCCTAGGTCCCCCCCAGAAAAAAGCACTGGCTATCACACACAAAAGGGGAATCAGGATAGGGCTCAACAGGTTATGAGCCCAAGTAACTGACACCTAGTGAAAGAGCCCCAGGGCTGACCTTGGAGTCTCCAGCTTTGCCTAGCCACTCCCAGGTGGAGGACTTTAAAACTCACCCCCACCACTTAAGAAAACTGTGCATGCAGCTTGCAAGCTTCAGCCCAGCAGGAACTGGCTGCAGATTATTACATAGACACTCCAGGAGTTGGGCTGGGCTGAAGAGGAGGAGGGGGGGTTAAGAGCGTGTGACATGTAGGGCTGCAAAAGTGAGAGAAGCATGTGAAGAGCAGCAGGAGCCAAACCCTTCTGCCCCCTCTGCCCACAGCAACTCCTCAACAGTGGCAGAACCTCATGCTCCGGCACCGGGGGGGGGGGGGGCAGGGCAGAGAGCAGGCGGGGGCGGGGCTGGCGCGCATCCCGGGGTGTGGTGTGCCACCTGTAGGGGCATGGCACCCAGTGCGGGGGGGGGGGGGAGCCGCGATGGCACCCGACCAGGATCACGCTGCCGGGGGCGATGGACTCCCCCCACCTGCCCCTTCCTCCGCCAGTTCTCCTCAATGGCCTTTTGACACTGGGGAGCTGAGAGACAGGCGTGGTGACTGGAGACTCTGGACTGGAGGAAATATTTCTTTCATTAGGAGTGGAGACTAGGTGGCTCATTTCAGGAGGAAGTGGGTGAGGCGGGGGGGGGGGCGAAGAAAAGAAAATGCTGGGTTGGGAAGTTCCTAATCCAATTCCAGTATCTCCCCCCTTCTGCTTCCGGGGCAGTCCACTTCCCAGGTGGCAGGTGGAGGCTTCATGTGTTGTTCTTGATGATGCCATGAGGGCCTGCCCTGGGACCCAGATTGGGGCCCTGAAATCTCAGGCTCTGCGATGTTCCTGATTTGGCAATCCTAGCTGAGAAAGAGAGATTGATTGGCATGTAGTTGATACACAAGCCATTCATCTTACAAATAATTTGTAATGTACAAAAGAATTAAACCATTTGACAACTTGTTCCAGTACAGCCATTTTGTTGATCAAAGAGCACTGATCAGGCAACAAGGTACATTTGGGCGTATTGAGGGACCAGTCTTACTGACCCCTTCGCAATGTATGATATAAACGGCATCTGGGTCTCTGCAGCTACCTGTGCGATCTACTGTCCACTAAATCTATGGTGTTGAGTAATTTTTTCATAGAGCAGCCAAACTCGCCCAACTCTCTTCATCCACTCACTGGAAGGATGTGAAGCGATAGGGACCCCTCCTGAGTTTTCCAGTGCTGGGAAGCCTCTCTCCTGGCTGCTGTCAAGAGGAGCACCACCAAAACCGTATGCAGCACTGCAGCTCTGGACTTAGTTGCGGCTCCTCTCTTTCTCTCACCCCTCCCACTTCATCCTCTCAGCAATTCTGCAAGGTAGGCTGGGCAATCTGCCCTCCCACTGTGTCTAAGATCACCCAGTAAGCTTCATAGTTCAGTGGGACTTGAACCTGGACTTCCCTGGTGGTCCTAGCCTGACACTCTCACCACTGCTCCACACTAGTTCAAGATTCTGTGATACACACACATCCATTTGTGATACCCTCATCTCAAGGAGGAAGCCAGGAAAAACAAGGTCTATAAACCTGCCAATCCTTCAGTGTCTCCCTTCTTATTTTTTCTGCTTCCTTCTTCAAAGATGCTTTTATGTATTGTTTTACTTGACAATAAACCCAAAACCATTACCTTAGATTTTGCCATTTCTTTCCAGTGAAAACTCAGTGTAAGAAAGCTTGCAGTAGCAAATCATTAAAATCTCACATTATTATACTTACATTTACGGGAATATTATACTTTACAGAGTCCTTACTTAGCACTCTAAACAATGATTTCTATGTGTCCTTGATGTTGACCTTTTCCTAATGTGTGCTCCCCCCCCCCCAATTACTGATAAAAGAAAGAGCAGAGCTGAACTGCAGCATTTTGTTCAAGTGGCATTAGACTTAAAGGCAGGGTTTTAACGGTGTGCTCTGTCTGCTTTTCTGTCTGCCTCAAAAACAAGCCTGCCTTGCAGCAGCAAAAAAGAGGAGCATAAGCACATTGCTCAGAAGAGCATAACCTAAAACTGTCTAGGTGCTTATGGATGAAAATAAATGTTGTCACTACAGGTGATTCTACACTTAAATTAGAGAAGTTGTGCTCATTGTATGTTCCCTTGATCTGTGTCACTTGGGAAAGAGACTGCTTCGGTACTCTTTAAAAATTATCTTCATCAAGGAAAACAAGACTGCTCATTCTTTTGAAACCCTTGGTAGTTTTTGATGCAGTGAGTGATATAATGTTTCTGGACTGAGTGAGATAGTTATGAAACAGGGGCCCTGAGCCAACGAGTCAGTGCCACAGGCTAGCAGCTGCTTTATTCTACAACAATTTGCCTGTATGGTCCTGTAAGTATCTATCTTGTCCCATCTGCTTTTAAATGCCTGCGTGAACCTCTGGAGGAGACAGTCCGTTTGTATATGGATGACACCCAAGTCTATTCTTTCTTTCCATCAAATCCAGCAATCAGCCTTTAGTCTTTGTTTTTAATAGCTGTTGCTCCTTGTTCTGGTACTTCATCCTCTGGTTAGCAGGAGCAGCTCTCAGGCAGGAACTGGACTCCTGCACTGCAGGGGGTTGGACTTCCAAATCCAGAGTTCTCTTATTCTATGCATGGGCCTTATCCTTTGCTAGGTGCCACCAGTAAACAGCTTGTCAAAATAAAATGTATACTTTTATGGTATTTACATCTCAACTTCTTTTTCCAGGGAGCTTCAAGTGCCATCCAGGCATTAGCCAGATCCAGAGCTCCTCAATTTAAGAAACTCTTGGACTCCCTTCTCTTTGCCTATTTCTGACCATGGAATCTCATTCAGGAGCTCCATACACTTTTTGAAATCAGCCTTCTTCAAGTCTAGAGTTCATGTCCGACTATACCCAGATTTCCCTTGCCTCTGTGTCATGACACCCAAGAGGACATGGTAGAATCATAGAATAGAATCATAGAGTTGGAAGAGACCACAAGGGCCATCGAGTCCAACCCCCTGCCAAGCAGGAAACACCATCAGAGCACTCCTGACATATGGTTGTCAAGCCTCTGCTTAAAGACCTCCAAAGAAGGAGACTCCACTACACTCCTTGGCAGCAAATTCCACTGTCAAACAGCTCTTACTGTCAGGAAGTTCTTCCTAATGTTTAGGTGGAATCTTCTTTCTAGTAGTTTGGAACCATTGCTCCGTGTCCGCTTCTCTGGAGCAGCAGAAAACAACCTTTCTCCCTCCTCTATGTGACATCCTTTTATATATTTGAACATGGCTATCATATCACCCCTTAACCTCCTCTTCTCCAGGCTAAACATGCCCAGCTCCCTTAGCCGTTCCTCATAAGGCATCGTTTCCAGGCCTTTGACCATTTTGGTTGCCCTCCTCTGGACACGTTCCAGTTTGTCAGTGTCCTTCTTGAACTGTGGTGCCCAGAACTGGACACAGTACTCCAGGCGAGGTCTAACCAGAGCAGAATACAGTGGCACTATTACTTCCCTTGATCTAGATGCTATACTCCTATTGATGCAGCCCAGAATTGCATTGGCTTTTTTAGCTGCCGCGTCACACTGTTGGCTCATGTCAAGTTTGTGGTCAACCAAGACTCCTAGATCCTTTTCACATGTACTGCTCTCAAGCCAGGTGTCACCCATCTTGTATTTGTGTCTCTCATTTTCCACTTCATCCATCAGTCCCTCCCTGTTGGTGAGGACCAGAGTTTGAGTTCCAACAGATACTGGGGAAGTTGAAGCCTATGACTACTGTATCTCTCCTTTTTGAACGTTTGGTAATCCGCTCCCGGAAGACATTGTCCAAGTCTTCAGTCTGACTTGGAGGTCTATAGCAGGCCCCAAATGTAAGGTCACTGTTGTTTCTCTCTCCTACAGTTTCCCCCCCAAATAACCTCAATCTTCCTTCCATGCTAAGGTCATGGATCTCTGTACAAGTGTACATATCCTTTACATATAATGCTACTCCCCCTCCCTTCCTGTTTAGTCTATTCCTTTTGAACAGGTCTATTCCTCTAGTTCTACATTTCTTTCATGAATCTCATCCCACCAGGTTTCAGTAATGCCCACCAAGTCCTATTTCCCACCCTGTATTAAGTGTCCCACATCTTGAGGCCATGTTAATAGCATGGCATTTTAATGTAATCAACTTAAACTAAAGTCTGACTTGCATCACTAGGATATAGCCCTTTTGTGTTAAATAACCCCCAGTCATTTCACAACCTGGATTCATTTTAGCCATTCCCTTTCCTAGGTAGCAAACAATAAAGTTGACAACACAGGAATCTCAAAGTAGGCAATATTTTGTCTGAAGACACCAAGATAAAACTGACCCAGATCGTTGACATCTGCAGAGCCCTAGCTTTCAAACAACCTTCAGAAAGAATATTGCAAGAAAGACAATATATATCCTGCCAGTAAAGGACAAAAAGGTGAGTACTGTCAGATATGAACATGTCTTGAATATATAAATTCAGGGAAGTTTTTAATGTTTTATGTTTTATCGCTTTATTTATTATTATTATTATTAATAAAAATATTCTGTTGGGAGCCGCCTCGAGTGGCTGGGTATAAATAAATAATAGTAATTATTACTCTTATAAATTTTGTGAGTGATATAATATAGAGAGAGTTGGGTTTTAGTCCTTTTGCAGGGACAAGTTATTATCCAATACTATTATATGGTGCCAAACTTCATTTTTAACTGTATTTATATGTAATTTAATAATTTAAATTTTAATAATAATAATAATTTATTATTTATATGCCACCCATCTGACTAGGTTGCCCCAGCCACTCTGGGTGGCTCCCAGCAGACCTGAAGGACCGTCTCCATCCCCATCATCCAGAGGTCCAGCTCCAAGGGCCTGCGAGAAGTGAGGTTACAGAGAACCAGGCAGTAGTGGCACCCTCCCTGTGGGACACCCTCCCATCAGACGTGAAAGAGAAGAACAACTACCTGACTTTTAGAAGACATCTGAAGGCAGCCCTGTTTAGGGAAGCTTTTAATGTTTGATGTTTTATCGTGTTTTTAATATTCGGTTGCAAGTTGCCCAGAGTGGCTGGGAAGGCCCAGCCAAATGGGTGGGGTATAAGTAATAAAATTATTATTATTATTATTATTATTATTGACACAATGAAACATTGACCATTAAAAACTTCCCTGAGTAGGGCTGCCTTCAGATGTCTTCTAAAAGTCAAATAGTTGTCTGTTTGACATCTGATGGGAGGGCATTCCACAGGGTGGGCACCACTGCCAAGAAGGTCCTTTGCCTGATTCCCTGTAGCTTCACGTCTTTGCAGTGAGGGAATCAGCTAGACAATGGAGATGGAGACGCTACTTCATTTATACAGGGCTGAGAATTTTTAGGGTTTTAAAGGTCAACACCAACACATGGAATTGTGCTCAGAAACGTATTGAGAGCCAGTGAAGATCCTTTAGGACTGGTATTATAAGGTCCCGATGGCTGCTCCCAGTCACCAGTCTAGCTGCTGCATTCTGGATTAGTTGTAGTTTCTGGGTCACCTTCAAAGGTAGCTCCACGTAGAGCGCATTGCAGTAGTCCAAGTAGGAGATAACCAGAGCATACACCACTCTGGCGAGATAGCGGGCAGGTAGGGTCTCAGCCTGCGTACCAGATGGAGCTGGGAGACAGGTGCCCTGGACACAGAATTGACCTGCGCCTCCGTGGACAGCTGTGAGTCCAAAATGACCCCCAGGCTGTGCACCTGGTCCTTTAGGGTCACAATTACCCCATTCAGGACCAGGGAGTCCCCCATACCTGCCTGCCCCCTGTCCCCCAGAAACAGTACTTCTATCTTGTCAGGTTTCAGCCTTAATCCATTAACTGCCATTCATCTTCCAACTGCCTCCACTCACACAGGACATTCACCACCTTCACTGGTTCTGATTTAAGCAAGTGGTTGAGCTGGGTGTCATCCACATATTGGTGAACACCCAGCCCAAACCCCCTGGTGATCTCTCCCAGCAGCTTCATGTAGATGTTAAAAAGCATGAGGGAGACAGAATCCTGAAGCCATCTGTATCCATTAAGTGGTGGAGTGGACCATTAGAATCGATCCCACCTCCCTGCAGAGGGGAAGGATCACGGAGGTCTAGTTGCACGAGGAATTGATCTCACCATGACACTTCTTCTGTTCCACTGGAACTTAATGTCAAATCACCCACATCCACAGAGGTGAACACCAGATCTAAAGCATGTCACCTGACTATTAGTAGGGTCAGATTTATTCAGGGACAGTCCATGCTTTCCATAAAGTCCCAAGCGGCCCCTCGTAAGTCTGTGTCACCAGACTGGGACCACCAGACTAGGGACTCAGTTACATTAATAAAAATAAAAGGTTATAAATGTGTTATAACACTATGACACCCAATTGCGCTGTAGAGCTGAAATCAGAACTCTATGAAAATTTCCATTGTGAGCTTTAAAACGGGTTTTCTCAGAGCATTTTCAGAGCATTTTAAATAGACACAGATACAGCCTCTGTGTCTCCAGGAGAACATCTGCCACAACCTGAAGCAGCTCAGGCAGGGAATCTTTGGTGCAGCGGGGAGGCTGGTACACCATTAGGAATCCTGTACTACCACTGTTGCCCAACTTCCAGACATGCACTCAGAAAACTGGGTCTCCCCAATATTTCAGGGTCCAGGATTTTAAATGTTCATGTATTAAATGTAACATTGATGTATTTGTATTTGGATTAGTACTATTTTACAATAAGCTCTGATCCCCAGCCTTCCACTCTACCCTGAGAATTTATGGCTGTTCCAGAGTACCTACAGCTATCAGGTATCAAGCACCTGAGACCTAAGTGGAGTTTAATTGAGATATTTTGGGCTCAAAGCCAATTGGATATAGATAGAAGTCAGAGAAATAAAAATGTCTAGTCCTAGATCAGATTCATTGTTGCTTGAGCAATCTTCTCTGGAATAACCCTGACCTCTCTGGAACGCTGTAATTTTCTTTCCTGAAGTCACCCATAAAGCTAAGCAATCAGAGGCAGCAGACTTTCCTGCTAACAACTATACGGTGCCAGGGGTCAAAGAGGAGCTAGTCTGTCAGCAAGTGTTTAAGTACCTTATGCTCTGTGCAACTGTATTAGTTTGCCAGAGCCGCTGGTTTGTGCTCTGCCAAGCTTCACTGACACGTGGCCAGAAGGTGCTCTTGCAGCTCCCAGCTCTGCAGGAGATGGACGACTGCAAAGGACCTGCAGACTTTAGTTAGATTTCAGAAAGCTTCCGACTCTGGCCTTGCTTCTGAGCATCTCATTCCCTGGGCGCAGACTGCGCTGTTCTCAGACTGCACGATTCTGCTTTCCCACTTGCCTGATTGATCAACCGCCTTCCTTCTGGCTTCTCTGCTTGATTTACCTACCTGGTCAGCACCTGCTTGCCCCCAGACACTGGTTAGACTGCTGTGAATAACAGAACACACATTTCATTTATTTTTTAAAGAAAAACAATGCTAGTACAATGCGGCAAGCTAAATTTCCAAAGCAGATGTATCACAGCCTCACTCCAATGGATGATTAGCTTGACCTCACCTTTTTTGTACCTCTCTACCTTATTTGCTTTCATTTGGCTGGATACACAAATCCTTTGAGAATCTGCTTCTATATCTGTGACACATCAAAAGCAAAAGGACTATGCTTTGATGCACCTCCGAATGATGCTGCTGCCCATGGCTTTCAGTAGGATATGAATTTGCATACATTAAAGGCAATGGCTAGCGCTTGGAGACACATTCAGGTGTGCATGCCATTTATTCCTATAATTCTTAAAAGCAAGACTATCCAGTGAGCTCTGCAGAGTTTCCATGGATACTTGAGACCAAGCCGTGGAACAGGGTCTTTCACATCAATGGCTTCTTTTAAAAATAATATTAATCTGTTTAAAAGAAATAGTGCTCAGGTAAGCAGAAAGCACATACTCAGCATGTTACTACTACCGTATATTATGTTGCACATGTTCTTGAACAAGTTGCTGAATTTTTAGCCTCATATGACACAGAAGATCCTCAGATGGGTCTATTCTATTTATAAAACTAACTTGCCATATTTCTAAAAGAGAAAATCCAGACCCAAAAACTGTTGAGCATTTTTTCCAAATTTCCCCCCCAAATACAAAATTTTTACCTATTTTTAATAATAACAATCCCAATATGGGCTGCCATGCAGGTTTTCCTGGACATTTTTAGCCGCTTTATGAAAATTCCATTTTTGACAGGTGAATACCATTCCGGACATATGGCAGCCCTAATAAAACCATTGCTTGACCACTGAATATTTTTTACAAGAAATTCTCATATTGATGTGCCAGGGTAAATTCATCTACTTCCTCCAGAAATGCCTTGACTGTGGTTCGTATGCATCTTTCTGTCAAGGGTCTCATTCACTCAAAGGTAATCTGTCAAGGACCACATACCAGCAGATTATGGAGCCAGAGGAAAGTAATCTGGGATAAATAATTCATTTTTCACCATAGATACCTCAGATTAAAACTCCCGGTCCTATGCAGGTCTGCTCAGAAGTAAGCAGCCCTGGATTCAATGAGGATATAAAGAGATTTTTTTTTCTTAGTACAACAGACCAACACAGCTACTGTTATGGAAAGTAAGTGAAAATAGTGAGAATGCAAAGAACTCGCAGAGTAAGCCATTCTCTTTCTAAAGTTGATTTCTAGTGACTGGAACAGAATGCTTTTCAGAGAGAGATAGCATTTCCAGTTTAGTGTTGCTCAAAATTCCCTCAGTAACGTCCAAATTTGTTTCAGATTGCACTTTGAACAAGACCAGATGGCCTCATTGAGAACTGCATCTCTCCCCCCACACAAAGAAATTTGAAATCAGATTATTTCACCTTCTCTCAAAATTCATACAGATGTTTCAACTGAGTAGAACCACCACATTTTGGACAAAACGAGATGGTAACTCCTAAACATATGTCAACTTTGGCCAAGATGCAGAGTGAAAGGGACTCACATGTTCTTATGCCGCACTTTATCTGAAGCCTGCAGATATACAAATCTCCCTGTGAATAGGTTTGGGTGTCAATCTGAAGTTATTCCATGATTTATTACTGTAGATCATGGCATACGTAAGAAAATGGACATAACCTAATATGACAAGAGGTCCCCCATTCATGAACTTTGGTGAGCTTGGTACTTGTCTGATCCCAGAGTCCTTTGCTAAAAGGCATTCAGGCATATTCTGAGTTCTTCACACCTTGCACAAAGGTCAGCACATGCAGATTTAGTTGCCAAGTACAGTCCATTCATCCCCGGAATAGAGACCATCAATATAATGTTAGTATAATTTGAAGGCAGAGAGCAGACAAAAGATAACCAATCAAAGTCTACTAGAATAACAGTGCCTCAAACTCTTAATTTGCAAGATGGTGAGGTGATAAATTAGCAGGAACTCTGGGGAAAGACAAAAAAACTACAGGAATTGTTAATCTCAAAGCCCCCTCCCTTCTCCATGAAGGAAAGGGTATAAAGGTGCCCTCAAATTTGTAGCTAGCGGCTCTCCTAGCTCCAGTGAGGACATTCATTCAGTGCTCACAACACTGACCATTTGGTCCAGTCGTGACTGACTCTGGGGTTGCGGCTCTCATCTCGCTTTATTGGCCGAGGAAGCTGGCGTACAGCTTCCGGGTCATGTGGCCAGCATGACTAAACCGCTTCTGGTGAACCAGAGCAGCGCACGGAAACGCCCTTTACCTTCCCGCCGGAGCAGTACCTACTTATCTACTTGCACTTTGAACTGCTAGGTTGGCAGGAGCAGGGACCAAGCAATGGTCCATTACTGAACTTACTATTAGTGTGAGTCCTGCTGGCACTAATTTCTATAGGCTTTAAAAATTAGGGAATCTTTCACTCTTCATATCAAGGTGTAGGATTTGTAGGATTTCCTGCCTGCTTAAATTGTAATTTTGCTGTCTGAAACAGCATTTATATATTCTGTCACTTTCATTTCATATAAACTTTCTGTTGTGACGTGGGGTTTGTGATTTCAGCTCTCTTGACATAATATGCTGGAGACAGTTCTCTAGTAACACTTCTTTATTAAAGCAACAAGACTGAAGACTGAGGAGGGGAGAGCTACATTTATAGGGACAGGGAACTAACTAGAAAGGATACATTTTGGAGGGAACAATATCAGGCAATCACAGTCCTGCCTTTTGGAGGAAACCAATAAGACAGAGGATCCAAATACAGCAGCTTAAATGAACCAATAGTAGCTGTACCCTCTGGAACCAAAAGGCAGTTACTTTACCCTAATGCAATACAGACAATAATAATGCAGATATAAAATCCTTTGACTCAATACACAACACCCCTCCCCCCCTAGTGAGCACAGCAGACGTAATCTCTCAGGTACTGTGGGGTCCTACAACTTCTACTTGATCTCCTGACAACAGGTGTTGCCGGTTCTGGATTGGGTGTCACCTGTGGTAGGGGGGCTGCTATAGGGGTTTCGTCAGGAACAGAAGGAGTCCCAGACATCTCAGGGTCCCCTACCTGTACCTCGTCATCCTGAGGACCAGCAGACCCTGGTTCATTTGCTGAGGCCCCTGGTGACTGCACCTCTGGGCCATTTTCACCCTGGTCTTGCAGCTCTGCGTCATTAGCCAGGGCTGAATTATCAGACTCCTCCCCGCTGAGCTCCCGGCGCCTCAGCTGATCTATATGTCTCTTCCAAACTTGCCCATTTTCCAAGGTCACATAATAGGACACAGGTCCACTAGCCCGGGTGACCACACCAGCCACCCACCGCGAACCTCGTGAATAGTTCCTCACCCAGACCAGATCTTCAGGGGCGAAATACCTTGTTGTGTCAGTCTCAGCCTGAGGGTTTGCTCTTGAATTACGGTTTGGCATTTTATGCGGGTGGACATAATCCAACACCGTTACCAATCTTCTACCCAAGAGCAGCTCAGCTGGCGACTTGCCCGTCACAGTACACGGCGTCACATGCTGCAAAAATAACATTCGCGCGATGCGAGCTGACCAGTTACCCTCCATTAAGCGCGCAATGGATTCTTTGGCTGTTCTTACCATGCGCTCCGCCTGCCCATTGGAGGATGGGTGAAAGGGCGCGGATGTGACCCCTCTTATGAAGTTATCAGCCAAGAATGCCCTGAATTCTTGGGATACAAAAGCTGCCCCATTATCTGATACAATGGTCTCAGGTAACCCGTGGGTTGCAAACAGCTGCCTCAACACCTTGATTACGGCAGCTGATGCCATGCTAGGGACCACCGCCACTTCTAACCATTTGGAATATGCATTGACGATAACCAAAAAGACCTTCCCCTGGAATGGCCCAGCAAAATCTAAGTGCAGTCGGCTCCAGGGAGATCTGGACTGCTCCCACCAGTGAACTGGTGCTCTGGCCACTTCTGGCCGCACCTCTTGGCATGCCTTGCATGTTCGTACCCATTGTTCTATGTTCTGGTCCATTCCAGGCCACCACACATAACATCGGGCTAGCGACTTCATCCTGACCATTCCCGGGTGTCCCATGTGAAGTGTCTCAAGAACCCTGTTTCTCAGTGGTGCTGGGATGATCACCCTATCTCCCCACAGGAGACAACCCTTATGCATGGACAACTCGTTCTGCCTTGTCGCATAAGGCCTGAATTTGTCTTCATGCGGACCACCTGGCCACCCCATCCCCACCCAAGTGAGCACACGGGAGAGAACAGCATCTTTCCTCGTTTTCTCAGCAATATCAGTAGCCGTCACAGGAGCCCCCGGAAGTGTTTCCAGCATCATTATGTGCTCCGCTGGAGCAGGATCCTCATTGCTCCCGCCAGGAAGGGGCAATCGACTCAGCACATCAGCGTGGCACAACCGCTTCCCCGGCACATGGGTCAAGGTGTACTGGAACCCATTCAGGAATATAGACCAACGCAACATTCTGGGGAAGAGAATTTGTGGCATTTGTTTGTTCGGGTTGAACAACCCCAACAGTGGTTTGTGGTCCGTTTCAATGGAGAAATGACGACCGTACACATAATCATGGAACTTTTTGATTCCTGCCACAATTGCAAGCGCCTCTTTGTCAATTTGAGCATAGTTGCGCTCCGTGGGCGACAACGTACGGGAATAGAAAGAGATGGGCTTTTCCGACCCATCCGGTTCCCTATGACTCAGCACCGCCCCCAGGCCGTATTGAGAGGCATCACATGCCAGGACCAGTGGCTTCGATTCATCATAATGAGCAAGGACGCTCTTGCTACTCAGCATTCCTCGCAAAGAGTCAAAAGCCTTCTGCTGCTCCTGCCCCCATCGCCACACATTCTTTTTCTGCAACAGTCTATGTAATGGTTCAGCTACCGAAGCTTTCTGGGGTAAGAACGAATGATAAAAGTTAGTAAGTCCCAGGAATGACTGCAACTCCGTCTTGTTCTGTGGTCGTGGTGCCTCGATGATGGCCTTAACCTTAGCATCTGTGGGGTGGATGCCTGATGCATCAATTTTAAACCCCAAGAATTCCACAAAACTGCATTTTTCCTTTTTTAGTTGCAACCCCACCTCCTTGAACTTGAGCAACACTGCATGGACACGCGCAACCAGTTCCTGTGGGTCTTTTCCAGCAATCAAAACGTCATCAAAAAATGGCAAGACCCCCGGCAGACCTCTTAACAGGCGTTCCATGAGCCCTTGAAAAATCCCCGGGGCCACACAAACTCCAAATTGTAATCTGTTAACTCTGAATGCCCCTTTATGTGTGACAATAGTCTGTGCTTCCGCTGATTGTGGGGTTACTGGCAGCTGTTGGTAAGCTTGTGCCAGGTCAAGTTTGGCGAACACCTTGCCCCCAGCCAGTTTAGCCAACAGATGTGATACGACTGGAATGGGGTATGAGTTTCCCCTGAGTGCCTTATTGATAGTACATTTGTAATCAGCACAGATCCTGACTTCTCCATTTGCTTTAAGGGGCATGACAATTGGAGTCTCCCACTTAGCGGAGTCCACGGGTGAGAGAACTCCCTGCTTGACCAATTTATCCAGCTCTGCTTCGATCTTGGGTTGCAGTGCAAATGGCACTCGCCTTGGTTTGAGTCGGATTGGGGCCACTCCAGGGTCCAATTCGAAGTCAACTGGGGGCCCTTTATAACAACCCAGTTTTCCATTAAAGAGACCAGCAAATTCTTTGCATAATGCCTCACTCATCTCAGGGCAGGTTTGGATTGAATTAAGCCCTGATATACTCAGTCCCAGGGCGGGAAACCAGTCAGTGCCCAGGAGACTGGGGCGACTGCCCTTCGCAATCACCAGTTTGAGTACCGTCTGTTTGTCCCGGAACTGTACTCTCACGGCACACATTCCCATGACATGGATGGGGCCCGCTGAGTATGACTGCAAAGTTGCCAGGAAGGGCTCCAGAGGGGGCAACTTACCCCTGGGGAAGAATGTCCTCGCGGTCTGGTCCGACACGATAGTGAATCCAGATCCGGAGTCCACCTCCATGTCGCACAGCTGACCCTCAATCTTCACTTTGATGTGTGCCTTGCCTTGCGCTGGAAACTGCATGACCCTCCCGTTGATCTCCGTTACGTAGTGGCAGTCCTTTAGAACATGGTTCGCTGTGACCGATCTGCGATGCTCCAGTCTAGGTCCTCCTGTCGCTCCCAACGCCGCCGATCTACAGACCCTGGCGATGTGACCTGTCTTTCCGCACGTCCAGCACATAGCATCCCGGAAACGACAACTCTTCCGCTCATGGTTTCCGCCACAACCAGGGCACCTGCCTCGGTGATCTTTGTGCACTGTGCAGGCCTGACGCACTGACTCGACCCCACGGACTGGGCTCTGGCTTGGAGTAGCCTCTAGCTCGTCCATGGCATGCGCAACTTCTATCTGTGGCTTAGGGACCCTGCGACTGGCATCAAGCTCCTCTCTTTCATAATTCTCCGTGGCGGTGGCCTCCTTCAAGGCTGAAGCAAGGGTAACCTCTTCTTTAGCCACGATGCGTCTTCTGGCTTTCTTGCTGCTCAGACCACCGACAAACCGATCCAGGAGAGTCTCTTCCAGATCTTGGAAGTCGCAGTGCTGAGCGAGCTTCCGCAGTTCAGCTAGAAATGCAGATACAGACTCCCCAGCACGCTGCAGCCTCTTATGAAACTCCATCCGCCGGGCCATCTTGGTCTCAGTAGGCGCTAAATGGCTTATTAGGCAGGCAAGAATATCTTTGAGAGATGTCTCACTTAGCTTCGCTGGGGCAAGCAATGCCTTGGCCAGCTTGAAGGTCTCAGGCCCACAGTAGCTCAGGAATGTGGCCCTTCTTTTGCTGGCATCGGTGATCCCTTGAGCCACTGCGAAGAACTCAAAGCGTTCGACGTAGTCTTCCCACGTCTGGGGCTCTGATGGCTGGAAGGGCTCCAATACCCTTGGACTCTCCATTGTCCTGTGGGCAGGGTCATCTTCTCAGCTGGCCAGTGAGTCTTGTTCTTAGCTACAATCCGGACTCTGAGGCAGGGCTGCGTTTAACCGCTCCTCAGCATTCCGGATCCCATCCTCGTCGCCAGTTGTTGTGACGTGGGGTTTGTGATTTCAGCTCTCTTGACATAATATGCTGGAGACAGTTCTCTAGTAACACTTCTTTATTAAAGCAACAAGACTGAAGACTGAGGAGGGGAGAGCTACATTTACAGGGACAGGGAACTAACTAGAAAGGATACATTTTGGAGGGAACAATATCAGGCAATCACAGTCCTGCCTTTTGGAGGCAACCAATAAGACAGAGGATCCAAATACAGCAGCTTAAATGAACCCTCTGGAACCAAAAGGCAGTTACTTTACCCTAATGCAAATACAGATAATAATAATGCAGATATAAAATCCTTTGACTCAATACACAACACTTTGACTCAATACACAACACTTTCATATTAACTTTTGCATGAAAAATTATTGTGGGCATAGGATTAAGGGTAAAACATATAGTGATCAATGGATGCACGTTATAAATCCAGCAAAAGAAACCAAATCTCTCTGACAGAGTGTATATGAATACACCTGAATGGGAGACATGAACATGGGTTCAGACATAAACTGTAAAATTCCCTCCAGGGCCATATATAGTGGAACACAGCACAAGTTTAGTGCCCATTTTCATATTATTTGCAATTTGATTCCCCCCCCCCCCCCGGAGGCAGATAACGTGGAAATGAGCTCCAAACTTGCACTATATAGCACTATAGTTCCAGAAGTGGTTTTTACATCATGTGACAGCTCAAATAGAACATGGAACATTAGGGGGAAATTGTGAAAATGGAATAAACTGCCATGTGAATGCCATTCTCCATCTCATCAGAAGTGACCATGGCCAGCCTAAGACATTGTGCTGTCTAAAAGCAACAAAACCAAGTAGCAACCAACCACAAAAACAACGATACAAAGATATTACAGAGATTACTTCCTGACAGTAAGAGCTGTTTGACAGTGGAATTTGCTGCCAAGGAGTGTGGTGGAGTCTCCTTCTTTGGAGGTCTTTAAGCAGAGGCTTGACAACCATATGTCAGGAGTGCTCTGACGGTGTTTCCGGCTTGGCAGGGAGTTGGACTCGATGGCCCTTGTGGTCTCTTCCAACTCTATGATTCTATGATTCTATGATTCTATATCCAAATAATAAAATAGAATAAAACCAGCATACTACCATTAAAACCAGCTACACCTTAAAAACAGCATAGTCAGTTTAAAACTTTTAGGACCACATACATCATCTTCTTTTACAAGAAGAAAGAAGAAAGAAAGCCATGGGAAGTAAATGAGTTTTCACTGCCTGCTCAAAGGAGCTGTCTGCCTAAACCTTCCCCTTCCCCCGGGAGCGAGTTTCATAGATATGGAGTCACTGCCAAAAGGGTTCATAATGAGAAAATATGCATTCGATTGCACTTGGGAGTCTTCCTTTGTTGACTTTGCAGTACAGTAACAAATAATATTCCATATTTTCCTCCACTAAAATGAAAGTAAAGTTTTTGGTAAAACATTTTCTATGAGCAAATTTCTCTCTCCGCCCCCTTCCCTGGCACTGACATTTTATTTATGTACTAATTTTTGTTTAATTATATTTAACAACACCATGTGAACAAGGAGCAGTCTTACATTTTAAATTTGCAGTCCATGGCATCCTTCAGGATTTGGTAGGGCAAGTTGGAACCGCATCCCTAGGCTTGCTTGGAATGTCACTTGATTACAACATTGCTATTTATTGTGATACCAGCAGAAATCTTGAACTGCTGGGTGCATATTTGGACAGAAAAAGCAATTTAAATTTCCCTGTTTACAAAGCGTCAGGGACAGAAGCTCCCCTCTTCAGGGAAATTTGGCATTAGCCTCTAATTATTTGTTATTTTATTAGGTACAGGATAAACAGCTGAAAGATTAAATGGGGGGTGGAATGCAGTGAAGTTTATAACATAATTAACAAATCACTAATGCCATATTGAGGAAGTATGAACTATGCTTCATAGCCAAGAAACTTTTAGCTGCCATGGTAAGGGGAAAGTAATTGGATAAGTATCCTTGCCTTTCATCCTCTGCTTTCAAAATCATATTTACAAGTCAGACAAATCATTTTGAGTCAGACAAATGTTAATATTCATGCAAAAAATTAATCTCCACTGGATGTAGTAACATTATGCATGTTTAATACCTATTATGTATTATTATTATTTTAGTATTTGAAAGCTGTTACATAACAGAAACAGCTTTCATCTTCAGCAAAATGGTTCAGAAACCAGATTTATTCAGGAATTTCACTCGCATGTTATAAAGCTATTTCAAGAGTTTGATTCATTTTGTCATTGGAATTTGGCAAAAAATAGCCATGAAGTCTGGGATATATGCAGTCCCGCACCCTGCTTCTATTTTTTTTATATATATATAATTTTTTATTGGTTTTTTTCAACACAGATTTAAAAACAAAACAACACACAATACATAAACAAACAAACAAAACATATAAACATGTATAATTTCAAACATCTTTTTCATAACCTTACTTCTCAGACTTCCCCTTACCTCCCCTTTTCTGCATCCCTGTTTTAAGATTTTTTCAACAACTCCTCACACCAATTGTCTAATTACTTATTTTCTTTTTTAGCTTCTTCTCATACTTAATCAATTACAGCTATAATTCAATATTTTCTTTTCCCTTGACATTTTAGCACTCTTCAATTTTACAACAATTCTTAAGATATACTTTAAATTTCTTCCAGTCTTCTTCCACCATCTCTTTTTCTTGGTCACGGATTCTGCCGGTCCTCTCCGCAAGTCCCATATAGTCAATCACCTTCGTCTGCCATTCTTCCAATGTGGGTAGTTCTTGTGTCTTCCAATACTTTGCTAAAAGAATTCTTGCTGCTGTAGTAGCATACATAAAAAACGTCCTGTCCTTCTTAGACACCAGTTGGCCGACCATGCCCAGGAGAAATGCCTCTGGTTTCTTATGAAAAGTACATTTAAGTACCTTCTTAATTTCATTATAAATCATTTCCCAGAAGGCCTTAATCCTCAGGCAAGTCCACCAAAGGTGGTAGAAAGTACCTTCAGTCTCATTACATTTCCAACATTTATTATTGGGCAAATGATAAATTTTTGCAAGCTTGATTGGGGTCATGTACCACCTGTAAATCATTTTCATAATATTTTCTCTTAAGGCATTACATGCCGTAAATTTTATGCCGGTGGTCCATAACTGTTCCCAGTCAGCAAACATAATGTCATGACCAATGTCTTGTGCCCACTTAATCATAGCTGATTTAACTGTCTCATCTAGTGTATTCCATTTCAACAGCAGGTTATACATTCTTGACAAATTCTTAGTATTGGGTTCTAACAGTTCTGTTTCTAATTTTGATCTCTCCACCTGGAAGCCAATTTTCCTGTCTTGTTTGAACACTTCCATTATTTGATAGTAATGAAGCCAATCTCGTACCTTAGACTTCATTTTCTCAAAATTCTGTAATTTGATTTTTCCACTCTCTTGCTCCAATATTTCACAATATTTTGGCCATTTCAATTCCATATTAAGTTTTTTTACCTCCTTGGCTTCCATTGGTGACAACCACCTAGGGGTTTTATTTTCCAGCAAATCTTTATATCGAATCCAAACATTATATAGTGCTTTCCTGACTATATGGTTTTTAAATCCTTTATGAGTTTTTACCTTGTCATACCATATATATGCATGCCAACCGAATCTATTATCAAACCCTTCCAAATCCAAAATGTCTGTATTCTCAAGAAGTAGCCAGTCTTTCAACCAGCAGAAAGCTGCCGATTCATAATACAGTTTTAAGTCCAGCAGGGCAAACCCCCCTCTATCTTTTGCATCAGTTAATATCTTAAATTTTATTCTGGCTTTTTGCCCTGCCAGACAAATTTAGATATATCTTTCTGCCACTTCTTGAAACAGTCCATTCTATCAACAATCTGTAATGTTTGGAACAAGAATAACATTCTAGGCAATACATTCATCTTAATTACAGCAATTCGGCCTAACAAGGAAAGTCTCAAACTTGACCATATTTCTAGATCTTTCTTTATCTCTGTCCAACATTTATCATAGTTATCTTTAAATAGGTTCACATTCTTAGATGTCATGTTAATCCCCAAATATTTCACTTTCTTTGCCACCATTAATCCAGTTTCACTTTGAAATCTCTCTTTTTCAGCATTTGTTAAGTTTTTCTCCAAAACTTTTGTTTTTTGCTTATTTAGCTTAAATCCTGCTACATGACCAAAAGCTTGAATTAGTTCTAAAACTCTTTTCGTACTAGTGTCTGGCTGTTGTAAAGTTAAAACTAGGTCATCTGCAAAGGCCCTCAGTTTATATTGTTTGGCTCCGACCTGAATTCCTTTAACCAGCTGGTCCCCCCTGATCATATTTAACAAAACCTCCAAGACAGATATAAAAAGCAATGGGGATATTGGGCACCCCTGTTGTGTCCATTTTTCTATTGGAAGTTCTTCAGTAACCACATTGTTCACAATTAATTTCGCTTTTTGTTCAGAGTATATTGCACCTATACCATTTTCAAATTTTTGGCCTACCCCCATCCCATGGAGATTCTTCTTCATAAAATTCGAGGAAATGTTATCAAAAGCTTTCTCCGCATCCACAAATATCAATACTGCCTTCGTGTTAATGTTGACTTCTAGCAATTCCATAATGTCAATTATATTTCTCACATTGTCTGACAAATGTCTCCCTGGGAGAAAGCCAGCCTGGTCCTTGTGAATCTCTTCCACCAACACCTTCTTCAATCTTTTTGCCAAAATGTCAGCAAATATTTTGTAATCCACATTAAGTAATGATATAGGGCGGTAGTTCTTTATCTGGTTCTTTTCAGTCTCAGTTTTTGGTATAAGTGTAATAAATGCTTCTTTCCACGATTCCGGTGCCTTTTTCCCCTCTAAAATTTCATTGCAGACCTCCTTCAGCGGTTGTACTAACCATTCCTTCAAAGCCTTGTAATATCTGGAGGTCAACCCATCTGGTCCTGGAGATTTCCCTAATTGCATATTTTGAATGGCACCCTCTATTTCTTGTTCTGTTATTTTCTCATTCAAAACCATTGTACTTTGTTGTGAAATCTTTTGTAAACCATATTTCTTAAGAAAATCATCTATTTCACCTTCATTCTCCGGCCCTTTTGCATATAATCTTCTAAAGTAACACTGAAAACAGTTTGGTTTATAAATGTTCTTTCCTTCCACTTCCAAACTTGTAACTGTGTTCAATTTTTGTCTCTTCTTCAATTGCCATGCAAGAAGTTTCCCACATTTGTCTGCTGATTCGAATGTCCTTTGTCTCATTTCCTTAATTTTCCATTCTATCTCTTGATTCATCAGTTCCATATACTGCATCTGGTAAAACTTAATTTCTCTTAAAATCTCATGAGACTTTGGTTTTGACCTCAATTTCTTTTCTCCTTCTTTCATCTTTTCCAGGATCTTATCTTTTTTCTCATTTTGTTTCTTCCTCTTTAAAGAATTCTGTTGTATTAGGAAACCTCGCATCACGGCTTTACTTGCGTCCCAAATTATTCTTTTCTCGACATCTGTCTTCAGATTTATCTCAAAATAGTCTTTCAAAGTTTTTTGGGCCTTTTTGTGAATCTCCTCATCTCTAAATAGGGCGTCATTCATTCTCCATCTAAAGGAGCCAGCTGTTGTCAATTTCATCTCCATCTTTACGGCGTTATGGTCGGAGCAAGTCTTTGGGCAGATTTCTACTTTTTTTATCTTTGGAGCCATCCCACTAGTAACCCATATTTGGTCAATTCTTGTCCATGTCATGTTTGCTTCAGAGAAAAAGGTTCCCTCTCTTTCCAGAGGGTTCCTTGTTCTCCAAATGTCAATCAAATCCATATTTTCAGTCATTTCAAAGAAAGTCTTTGGTAATCTCCCATCCTTGGAGACCACCTGTCTTTGTGCTTTGTCCATGTTTGTGGAGACCACACCATTCATATCTCCCATCATAATTACATTATAATCCAAATGGTCCATTAAAGTCTCATGCAACTTCTTGAAGAATTCTGCCTTCCCTTCGTTTAGTGCATAAATTCCAACTGTCAAAAATTTTTCTCCTTGGACTTGTATTTCAATTGCCAAAAATCTTCCTTGTTCATCTTTAAAAATCAACTTTGGGGCCAACTTTTCCTTTGCGTAGATCACCACTCCTCTTTTCTTAACTTTGTCTGATGAAATAAATTCTTGTCCTAATCTTTTATTTATAAGCAATTTTCTGTGTGCCCTGGTCACGTGGGTTTCTTGTAAGCAAATCAAGTCCAATTGTTCTCTTTTCAAGATATGAAAAACCTCACGCCTTTTTCTGGGAAGGTTCAAGCCATTGCAGTTCCAGCTTAGAAATTGCAGAGACATCTTGTTGTTTAATTAGTCCCTCCTCCAGCTGCTCCCTGCTTCTGTTCTTCCTCTGTCTGTGGTTTCAGTCCAAATGTTAAATTTAGAATATCTGCTTCTGAAGTCCGTTCCACCACTCCTTTCTGAAGATCCTCCTCGTTTCTTTGCAGGAATTGTTCTTTGTCTTGCACTGTTCTTATTTTAACTTTTTTTCCTTTGTAGTTAAAGGACAAACCTTGTGGAAATTCCCACCTGAAAGGTAGATTGTTGCTTTTCAGCAGGTCAACCAGGTCTTTGTAATGAGTTCTCGCCTCCAAAATGTATTTAGGGATGTCTTTGTAGATCTGCACATAAGCGTCTTCGATCTCTAAAGTTTTCTGGTAATGTAGATTTAATATTTTGCCTCTTTCCTCTTTGGATCTTAAAGTTATCAGACAGTCCCTTGGGGTCTTTCTGTTTTGTCTCTTGCCCAGTCTGAAGGCCGCTGTTATCTTGAATTCTTCTTCCTTCAGGTTTACCTGCCAAAATTCCGAAAACTCTTTTGTGAGAAAGTCTACCAAGTTATCTTTTTCACTTTCAGGGACTAGTCTTAATCTCAGATTTCTCTCTTTCCTCTGTAGGTCCCACAAAGACAAGGTCGCATCATGTTCATCCAACTTTTTACAGACTGGTGCCAATTTCTCCTGTGTAGTTTCAGCAGTAGTTTTAGCTTCTTCGGCAATTTTCCGAGTTATGGCATTCTCTTCAATCAATTTATTTATAGTTTCTGTATTAGATGTAATACTTTTAGTATTCAGATCTAGTTTTGTTGAAAGTTCTGTCAACTGTTTGGTATTTTCCGTGCTCTGCTTTGTCAAAACTTCTAAAGATTCATTTATTTTAAGTAATGCTTGTGTCACTGGATCCATGGGTATATTTGTCACTTTTTCCTGCCCGGCTGCACCTGCTGGCAGTAGGCTTGATATTGAGCCCCTTTTCTTTTGTGCAATTTTACTTTTAGCTCTTGTTCTTATCTCTTCTGGTGGGCCACTCATGTCCCAAGGTCGTTCCCACAGGCGCAGCTTTTAGATGGAAAAATCCACTGACTTGTTGTTTTTTACAGTCTGTTTTGCAACTGTTACCCCTCAGCCCTCTAGAGGGAGTAATTCAAAGTATCCAATAAACACGAGAACAAAGAAACGGAAAGTCTCCAAAGAAAAAGTTTTTAGCAACAATCCTCCAATGTATCAAAACTGTCAATTAATAGTTTCAAGTGAAAGTCTCAAACTTATAACAAATAAAGTCCCAACTTTGTAGCAAATCTCAGATGACAGTTCACTGTCTCGGTGCCCTATTCAGGCAGTCCGTTCCAAGAGTCTAAGATGGCAGAGAAATCTTTTTCCCTTTACTTCTTCCATGCAGGTTAAACAAAATCCACTTATCTTCCCCCTTGCTCCTGCTTGCTAGGGGGAGGTTCAAGTTCAATGTCCAGGTTACAATTTTCAAATCAATTTTTCACCCAATTGCAGCTTTGTAGTTTCGTTGCTTTAGCTGTCATGCAGTCCGGGAAAGGCAGACTTCCTTAATTATTACCTTTCCCGTTTTCGGCCAGATTTTTAAATGAAGTTTAAAGTCCCAATAAGCCTTTCAATCCTACTTACGGGCATTCAATTTCAGTTTCCAATTTCAGTTAGGAATCGGCACTCTCCGCTCATGGCGACGCGGCTTCACTCCACGGGCTGGGTAGCGACTGTCAGCACCGTGCGCACGCCCGATGCCGCTCCGGAGCCTTTAAAAAGGCTCTTTTGCAGTAAAGGGGGGCGCAAATGGTGCCCACCGAGTCTCCTTGCTGACAGGCTTCTGCGCCTGTGATTTTTGGGGGTCCCCGCTTCGCCGTAGCGGTCAGACCCGAACTTGTGAAGCAGTCCTCCTCCGGAGCTCGAAGGGAGGACAGCCATTAAGCGCTGGCGCCGACCGGAAGCCCTCTCCCGCACCCTGCTTCTAAGAAAGGCCACTTGGGAGCCCACAGATAATAGGCAGGGCTTGAAAAAGGCAGCCTCCCCTTGTTTTGATCCCAGCATCTGGCACAGAGGAGGTTCACTGACTGCTGCCAGCGTGGCCAAGAGATCTGCTTGGCAGATCCTCCATGAAGAAGAGCTAAGTGACTAGCCATTGCCATGTCTTGCTGAGCAGAGTTCCATATTTTTGTCTTATCTTATTTATCAGGTATGTTATTTGCTGCACTATCATTAAAAACGATTTACCACAATATACGTATCTGTTATAGATTTGTTAATTGCTGTGTGACTCTACTGCTAATCAGTTTCATTGGATGACCCAAATTCTAATATTTTGGTGAAAGAGGGAGAAAAAATATCTCTAGCCACATTAAAGACGTTATTTAATTTTCCATTAGATGGGTATCGTTACAACTAATAAATTACTATTTCTGAAATTTCATATTGAAATGAAACTGCTTGTGGTAGAAAAAAAAATGCTGTTTGGCTTATGTTACCAGGCTTGCACATAGACAATAGAATCATTGAGTTGGAAGGGATCCCGAGGATCATCTAGTCCAACCCCTGGCAATGCAGGAATATGCAGGGATCAAATCTGCAACCTTGGCATTCTCAGCCCCAGGCTCTAACCAACTGAGCTATCCAGAATGACTAATAAAACATGTCCCTGATCACACATGTTGTACTTAACATCTGTGTGACACGTGTTCTTATGCAAGTGTGGTATTTCTAGATCATTGGCACAGTGGAGGGGCTGCACTCTGCACTGGTTTGGTTTATTACTGGGAAGGATTAGAGAGAACCATTGAATTTTAAAAAGAGTTATTTATTGTTGCAATTGCCAAAATAGCATTACAAAGTAAATTTGTTCTGGAGTTGGCAAAAACATCAGGTACGGAGCGCAGAAACGGCACATGCCCAAAGATCTTGCCCCCGATAGGCACTGAGGGCAAATCTGTCTCATATCAATGGGCTTAGCTAACGTACACTCGGGTCTGCTTCCTCCCTGTGCTTGTCAGATCCTCCCTAGAAGGAAGCTAAAGAAGCCAAGGAGCCAGGAGGCATCTGGGTAACCATCAGGTTTGGACCACAACAATGGGGACCATTTCAACTAGGGCAGTCAAAATATTGAAGCTCCTATTTGATAATCAGTGGTTTTCAAATCAATCACATTTAAGATGTGTGAATGTCACTCAAACCTGAATATGGGTACCTCTTTGCAGATCTGGAAGGAAATTACATGTTTTTGCTGAAGGGTCAGATAACTAAAGTCATGTGATACAGATAAACTTGTTACTAGAGAAACACACATTGCTGTAAGAAACTGTAAAATGGTTTTGATGCAATCTACCTAGATCAAAGATTTGCAGTAAAAGACTCACTAAAGGACCTTGGTGAGGCAATAAACGTGGGCAAAAAACCTACGAGCAGGACATTTTGGGTAGCTTTGATATCAAAACTGAAAACTTTCCTCTGGTTATTTATGCCAGTTACACAATCCACTGTGGTGCCCTGGAAGATGCTGTCCTGCCGTCTAGCTTAGCTACTCTCCTTCTAAGAGGAAAAGATTACATTGATCTGATAGTGCGCCAGCCTCTCAACAATGTGACTACATGACGGGGTGTTATTGTTCCAGCTATCACAGATTTTCATCTGAGATGGGCCGCAGTATGCATGCATGCTGTATCAAGTTCTCATCATCATCAGTTTTCAGAAGGATGGAATCTACAGCGTTTGGCACTGCAGATCTGGGCCTTCATTCTGCAGTGGAATTCAGTACATGGGAAAAGGACTGTGAAGGGGAGATTATCTTGGCAAACAGGAAAACGCTTTGCAGACCCCTTTAGATTAAAGATCTATTTTCTGGCTTTGTTTCTTAATGCCTTATCTCCAGGCAATTCCCTAGTCAGGAAAAACCAAGTCTAGCCTTTGCTTTTGCTAAATGTCTGGCTCATTCTCTTAATATTCCAAGTACAGTGGGACCTCGGGTTACATATGCTTCAGGTTACATACGCTTCGGGTTACAGACTCTGCTAACCCAGAAATGGTACCTTGGGTTAAGAACTTTGCTTCAGGATAAGAACAGAAATCGGGCTCTGGTGGCACAGTGGCAGCAGGAGGCCCCATTAGCTAAAGTGGTGCTTCAGGTTAAGAACAGTTTCAGGTTAAGAATGGAACTCTGGAATGAATTAAGTACTTAACCCAAGGTACCACTGTATTGGTTAAATCCTAAAATTTACTTAATCTAATAAGTATGGGTGCTTTGCACCCACAAACTCTGGCACTCAAAATCTATAACAATATAATATCAAGCATCAATAGAAGAATAAAAAAGCATTAATAAAACCAAATAAAATTGCAACCCACTAAGTTCCTGGCAAAATAAAAGTGTCTTTTCTACACATCTAAAAACTATAATAGAAAAAACAGAGGGGGGAATTCTTTGTTCTGGGTGCTATTCCCAAGAAGACCTTGTCCTTCATAGCCAGCAGCCAAGTTTCAGATGGTGGCAAAATAAGGGGCAAGCCTCAGAGGGTGGAAACTGGAAAGTCCTTTAGGTATTCTAAATCATGTAGGGCTTTAGAAAAGCCAACACTTTGAATTGGCATTCCTCAGATGAAAATAGGAACAATTTTCATCTGAGGAATGTTGGAGGGGCTGCTGCTCCTTCAGCATCTGTGTTTCTGCTGCCCCCAGAAGTTCTCATTCCCCCACCAACTGACCCTCACTGACCCCCACCCCACCCCCACAGAGCATTTCCTACCAAAGGAAGGGGGTGCCAGCACTACACCAAGGGGACTCAGCATGTTCTTTTGGGAGTGGGATCCCTTCTGCCCACGGACCCCCTCGCCCCCTCCCAAGATCGGAGCATCTGGTGAGCAGGTGGGTCTCTGTGTCTGTGTGTATCCGTCTCTCTTCTGCCCTTTGGCCTCTGTGTTCCTGTCCCCCCCCCCAAGTTCTCACTCCCCACCAACTGACCCTCCTCGGACCCCCCCCCCCCCCATTTTTCTCTCCCCCCAGAGAATTTCCTATCAGAAGGTGGGCAAGTTCCACCCCACCCCCACCCCAGCAGGCACACCCTCCACCATCCTCAGAAAACCTCTTCATCCCGACTGCATTTTATTCTTTGGTAGATTTACAAAAAAGAAAAGCACACACCACTAAATGAATGTTAGAAAGAGGCAAGTTCAGACGCGCAAAGCATTAAAGAAAGAAGCCTTCCAGGAAGGTGCCCGGCAGTCGTAAAGCTTTGCTGCGCCCTTTTTACGATTGCCAGACACTTCCCAGAAGGCACTGTGGGCCCCAAGGGTGGTGCCAAAGCCCCTCCGGGAGGCTGTGCCCGCAGCCGTGGGAAGCAGCCGAGATGGAGGAGGAGGAGGCAAAGGGGCAGGGGAAAGGGGGGCAGGAGGCCACGCCGCAGCCATGTGCTGACCAAAAGAAGCATGGGCAACAAGCATGTAGTATCTATAATTCTTAAACTGAAAAATGTGTTTACTTGTTTATTACAATTACTTCCATGCAACTCCTAATTCTGAATGCTTTCAGAGCAGCACATAAAACTATAAACGGCAATTTTATATTAACGTTTTAAGAACAAAAGCATATGTACAGTCTCATGAGAAACAAATGAAACTAAGGACAAATAAAAACGTTGGAAACATACATAGCATAACAATGAATATAAAATTGTTTTAAAAGGCCCAGATAAACGCTCTTCCTCTGGCACTCATCAGGTGAGCCGCCTCAGGAGAGAATATTTCACTGCCGTGGGGCCACAGCAAAGAAAACCCCGCTGGGCACTTGCACTAGCCCTGCCCGGAGAAGGAGGTTAAGCAATTTTTAAAAAATCCTCCCAAATCTCAAAGCCATACACTTCTTTCCAGGTGATGGTGATGATTACATTTTCTATGACTGCTTACAAAACTTAATGTGGATCCCAACCCCCCCCCCCCAGGTGTCCCTGTTTTCCAGAGACATCCCTAATTTCCAGGGACATCCCTTAGATGCCCCTATTTTCATTGGAGAAATATTGGAGGGTATGGAATTACCATAACCCCGATCCGTCTGAAGGCAATCCTGTATAGGGAAGGGTTTTTTTAAAAAAAATATTATTGTTTTATTATGTGTTTATACATGTTGGAAGCTGCCCAAAGTGGCTGAGGCAACCCTGTAAAATGTCTGGGGTATAAATAGTAATACTAGCAGCATGGAATGGGATGTCCCTATTTTCATCAGAGAAATGTTGGAGAGTATGGAATCCTCTTTGACAAGCTTTTTCTGTGGCCTTGTTTTGGGCCCAATGCTCTTGCCAACCTTGTGTTGGTATTAGAGGGAGTTTTTCTGCAAAAAAATTAAAATTGTTTTCTTTTAATATAATCATTAGCAGGTGTTATTACAGTAGTGAGATCTGATGGATATCCAGTTATCAACAGTGAACTATTTCAAGGGTGGAAGTCACTATAGTATCAGAATTATAACATAATTATGTCAGAATTGACATTTCCTACCTAACTCTTTACTGAAGGAAGATACATATCTACCTACTGAAATGTCCTCTTCTTCAGTGTTACTAGAAGTCTAAGAGGCTTATGGGATTGATTGAACTTAACATGGTTTTATGGGCCATTGGCAAATTTAATATGCCAGTCCACAGAAATCTTCTGGCTAACAAGATTCGTGAGAGAAAAATGTCTCAGTAAAGGAACAGGAATAGGAATAGGCGAGCTCCAAGACAGAGATAAAGCGCCCAAGTATGAATGCATATTCATAGATTGAAAACCAAACTGTAAATCAGCAGTGTAATCTTAAAAGCATCTGAAGTGATAACTTTTTAGACATCCTTCTCCTCATAATCAAAGATATAGATGAGTCTGAAAAATAGCCCCATGTCATCAGAAACACCCGGGGGGGGGGGACTGTTTCTCTCTCTAAATGGCATTAGATGAGTTTGATGAGGCCCTCAGCCTCTGAAGGTAATGGGGCCTTTTATATGTCCAGCTGACCTTTGTCAACAACAAATTGTTGCTTTTTTGTGTTGAATATATGCTATATGGTAATTTATGGACCTACACAACACAAAACACTGTTGCTGTATGTAGGTTTTATTTTATTAGTTTTTTATCTTATATTTTGGAAATGTATACCCAGTGGGAGTTTTTCCTTTAATTTTTTTTTTTGGGGGGGGGCCAAGAGAGTGGGGCCCTAAGCTAGAGCTTGTTTAGCTACGTAATACATTAATCTGGCACTGTGCCCGTGGCACCTCAAAATTCTCCACCATTTGGCACCCCTCACAATAGCTTGGACCTTGCATCATTCTGAGGTGCTGGGAGGGGCAGCGGGGGGGGGGGGAGCTGCCACACACACACAAAGGAGAATATTTTTCCTGCTTGGGGTGGGGCTCAGAAAAAGAAAAAGAATCCCACACATTTTTTTAAAAAAAATAATTTATCCAATTACTTTCAGCTTTGCTCTAAATGACACCCCTGCAGCTGCCTCAACAGAAATTCCCACCACCAGGACCCCAGCCCTGGAGGAATGAATGAATGAATGAATCTTTATTTGCGTCAGCCATCAGCCATAGCAATAAAACAACAATAAGATATACAAAGAATAGAAATAAAAAGTCAATTATATAAAATGCATTTTAGGGTTTTGAATCAATAATCAAATAGTGGATCTTATTCTAATTGCCCCAGCTAAAAAACTTGCAACCTTTGCTGTCACCTGCTCATCAGGGGCATAGGAGGGGGGGCAGACCCCCCGGGTACCTTCACTGAGGGGGATGACATTTGGTGTGCCACCCACCTGCGACTCCCAAGCCTACCCAAGCCGTTGGGGGAAGGGGGGATCTGTGCCGCTTTGCTGCCGGCATTGCCCCCTTCCCCCTTTGTTTTGACAGCTTGGGGGAGGCTTGGGAGTCGCAGGTGGGCAGTGTGCCAAATGTCCGCCATGGGCGGCTCGCTCTGCCCCCTGCTCCAACACCTGAGCGGCTATTCCGGGCCTGGGAGGGCACCCTCAGAATCACGGGCATATGTTCCGCCGCTGCCCAGAATGGACCATAAAAGAGGGGTGAGAACCTCATTCCTCAAGTCTTTTTAAAGAGTGCAAGCCAGAAGGGCATGCGCCACCGTTTCGGTACTGCCATCTCTACAGGGACAGAAGCGTTTTTCGTGTGGAATCTGTTGGAATCATCCCTCAAGTGCAGCTGAGGGCAGTATATTCAATCTTGCAAGAGTAAAAGCACGTCTATATTTTAGAATTGCTAGGTTATGCAGAAAGGGTGCCAGAGAGTCTAAATGGGAAGGCGGAAAATAGTTATACATGGGCAAAAATTCCTTATTTTGGCCAAGTTGTTCTGATGCTCGATATCATTTAGGCGCTGACAAATTAGGGTAGACTGTTTGCTTTACTAAAACCCAAAGTGAGCAGCTGTTGTGGTGATAAACCACAGGAGTGAAGTTTTTGATAGACAATTTTAGTTCAGGTGCTCTAGTGACAGTCTTGCAGCACTAGGGATATTAGACCAGGGGGATTTGAGTTTAGGCGAAGCCAATAGTGAAGTGTCCTATGCCAGATCCATAATTCTACCGAGCAAAGATTAGCCTCTAGGTGCAATGATGCATTTGGGACACAGGGTGGGACAGAGAAAATTTGCCTTAAGAGCTTTGATTGGACAGCTTCCATAGATCCAAGGTGAGTGCCTGTCCAAATCTGAGCCCCATATAATAGCTGTGCTATTGGTTTAGCTTGGAACACTTCCAGGACTGATGGTATATGTTTACCTCCTTTTGCATAGAAAAAGTATGCCAGAATTTTGGTGCTTTGGGACACTTTTTCTTTTGTACATTTCTGGTGTGCTCCCCATGACCCCGTAGACTAGAAAATAAGGCCAAGATATTTGAAAACTTTACCTGTCCATGCGCCATCTATGGGCCCTCTATTTTCCAGGGCAGACCCAACACCTGGTGGCTGGTTCTAGGCCGGTTCTCGAGACAACCTACAAGGCAGAGCTCACACATCTTGTGGGCCTCTCCTGGCCCTGTTGCTGCACCTCTTTTTCTTTTATTTATCTTTTTGCTTCCTTCAATGGGCCCCTCAGGGCAGGTGTTCTGATATCCAGAGCATACCCCAGAGTACTGGTGGAGTGGAATGCCAAAACATTTCCAAGTAGAACCAAGTTGCTCTGCTCGTTTCTGGATTTATCAGTGTCTTTTGCCCTCTCATTCTGCCCTGCATTTGGCGATAATGACCATTAGATAACGACCAGAAACCTACAGAGACATTTTATAAAATGTTCTCTTTCAAAACCTCCTCGGTGGCTGTTCCCAGAATGTGGAACTTCCTCCTTCCAGTGGCAGCTGAAGACCTGCGTCGCCCAACAGGCTTTTGGGAACTGACTGCTTTTAATGAAAGGGCTGGTGCTGTGCTGTTTTTATTACAATTATTTGTATGGTTTGTATGGTTGCTATCAATTCTTAATGGTTTTTAATTATTGGGTTTTTTGTTTTTAGCAGTTCTTATTTTTATCTGCAGGGCCACCGGAAGTCCCATGATGGAAAAGGGCAGGGTATCCATCCATCCATCCATCCATCCATCCATCCATCCATCCTATGCTGCGTTTGCTCTTCATAGTCACTTTCCCATTGGCTACTAACCCAAATACCCCCTTTTTTAATTGGTTCCCAATTGTGTCTATATTTGAGACTCACTGTTACTAACTAGCCAGCACATGTCATTTTCGTTCTTCAGATATCGATTTGATCCTAGCTGCACATCTACTATTTTTCTTCTATTAACTTAATAAATTCATTAAAAGGGACATCACGAAATGAATTATGCAATATAAGATACATTATGCAGATTCTTCCTTGCATAATTTATACTGGTTGAAAAATCCAGTTTTTCTGCATAAAGATTTTGGGGTTACCATGACACAAAATTTTGATTTTATTTTGATCACAGTATACACATGGCCCAGAACATAACCCTCAAAAGTGCTAAAAGTCTTTGTAAGTTAATTTACATGCTGAATCCCTCCCCAGATTCCCTTTTGATAAAATCAGATGAGATAGCTGATCGCAATGGTTACATTGATTACCCAGACAGCCTCTGAGGTCAGGCACAGGTCTTTATTGCTGCAGCTGCTTTTGTGAAAAACTCCTGGTAAGATGAGGCACAACACAAATACCCTCAAAAAGAAAGTTTATTCCCACTAATAAAAAGCTAGTTCAAGGTATTTTGTGTGTTCAAATTGAGAAGCAGCAGCATTTATAGTTCATACGACAAAGAGCATTTAAGAACAGTTGCAAGCATACGGCAGCATGACTGCAGATTGCAAAAACATACTGAACCCAGCCTTGCAGGGTAAGAAGAGCTGGTAGCAGCCATCTGAAGGGACACAGCAGAGGACACAACCCAGGTGTCAGAGGACACTGAAGTTCAGGCTGCAAAATGCTACAATGCTAAATAATGTCTCAATAACAATGTAGCTCCAAATTGCAAGCATTTTGCAAGCCAGTGTTGAAGTCAGATCCTGCTGCCAGCCTAGTTGCACTCTAGGCACCATCTTGTTCTGTGCTTCAAGCAATACCTTGTCTTGGGGCAGCCCTGGAAACGAGGCCTCCTTTGTTGTGCTCACAGGCTGTGGCAGAAGTGTGTTTCTTGGTGGGTCCCCCACCCCTCTGATATGCAGAGAAGCTGCTGACCGTGAAACATGACAGAAGGCCAGTTCTGATGCCGACTGACCATGCCTCAAATACCGGTAACTCATTTGCAGGTGGTGCTGAAAAAAACCCTCTCCAATCTTTTTAATTGGGTCCAGTAGAACTGTGCTGGATGGTGAAGAAAGTAAAATGCACAAGGGGTGAACTGCCAAATAATTTTGTTATCTAGTGCTGGTAAAATTTCTCAGATAAGTCCAGACTGAATTTTAAACTACCAGGCCACCAAATTTTATTTATGTATGCATGCAAGTCATTTGTTCTGGGACGCAGCTGTGATCCATTCCACAGAGAAGGGGTCATCGTACTCCATTGGGAGTTTCAACTACTTCTGCCTTAAGACATGCTTGAGCAACAACTAGGATGTTATTGGACATGTCGGAATGTTACTATGCTAAGAAAATAGTAAATGCTCAGTGTTTTGCTCTCTCGCTCGCTCTCCCTAAAGACGCTCCCTCATTCCCAGCTCTGCAGCAAGTTAAAATAGGCTATGCTTTGTAACAGGAGCGGCTTCATTCTTTAGCATATAGTTTGTATTCTTAACCCCTATTTCATCTAAGTAGGTGTCAGCAGCTGCACGGGAGGGTTTCTGTTTCTGAGAAGCCCAGCTCAATTACTGTTAGTTCCGCCAAGGGAGCAGCAACATAACTGGTTCCCATTCTTCCAAAACACAAGACCCAAATTCATTCTGACTGCCCCCTTTCACATTTTAATCACTCATTGAGGGGGCAGCAATGATGTATTGCTCCTAAGCTGCTCTCCGAACAGCACCAGCTCTGCCTTTTTACTTGATGATAGAATTTCATTACTTTTTAATAGAACTTTGGTGCTGGGCCAGCTCATTCCTTGCTGCAATTTTCTTCCCAGCTCTCCAAAGAGTGGCAGGGATTTTGTAAAGAGGCAAGCCAGACTGCAAAGCAAAAGGGGAGGACTGCAGCAAACATGTAGCAGCAGGCATGGGTTCCACAGGGAGGGCCACTGCACTTGGTCAGAAAGACACCTTTTCTGTATTTGGGGCATTTATGGATAAGTTTTCATGTCATGTCATTTGTTATATTTCTATGCTGCTTTTCACTCACACAAATCACAAAGTGGCTCACAAACAGTAAATAATAATAGAACATCGCGATTGCAGCAAATATCACATAGAATTATCAACAAATCATCAGTAAAATATTTATATTTATAGGATAAGCAGCCTTAGGCATGTGTCTGATGCTGGAGAAGTTGGCAGTAGGCCTGTCCCATCACTGGTCAAAGAGAAAGAGAAGGAACAGGAAATATTTATTAGATTCTTCTCTACTAATTACATTTCTATGGTCTGAGTCAGCCTACCCTCAATGTGGTTCTATGGTATTAACCACATGCTAACTTGCAAGGATATGCATTGTTTGCTTTGGTTGCCCACATAGACAAAAATTTGAAAGCTGATTCTTGGGCTGCTTCCATGCATATCTCTTTGATTTTGATACTTGACAACTGGTAGCTGAATATGTGGCCTGATACCACTGAGATCTGAGTTGAAACAAAAGTTGTCATTGTGATTGTATTTCATGTAGGTGAGCAGTTGTGAAAAGGATCTGGCCAACGAGGCAAAAAAGGTTCCCCCTCCTACTTTACCTGGTGAAATCAAAGGAAGACACCTGCATTTTAGGTTGTGTGGTATACAGCCCCAAGACTTGCCTTGGAAGTATAAATCTGTTGCATTGGAAAACTGTCTAATCCTGCGTTGGGTGTGACAACTGAGATCTGAGAGATGGTTGGAAGCTGGTTGCATAGTTCCTCTCTTGCACATCATCTCACACAGGAATCCTTAGGAGCAAGACCAGAAGATCAATCAATCACACACAAATAACCAAAACAATTGGAAAAGGAACATCCAATCTGTTCCTATCTGTACGCAGCACTCCTGCTTGGAAGGTGCTCAGCAAAGTATCTATCTAAAGCTGCTATACTATTCACATTTCCCTGGGAGTAATTTCTGTTAACTCAGTAGGATTTAGGATTAAGCATAGTTTTGTCTGGGTTTTTTTGCAAATTCTGTGCTGTGATTTATGGAGTCAAAAATATATACGGTTTTCAATTCATCATGGGTAGTGTGTTTCTTGCTTCTATTATTTTCTGCAGTCATCACAGAGAAACAAAACTCACACTGGCTTGGTGCAGGGAGGACAAGGCTGAGGAATAACAACCATTATTACACTAAAGGACCTCCCCTCCCCCGTTTTCAGACTGGACGCAGAAGATTTATTGCCATAGGGTTTCTGTGGTGTGCAGTTTCAGAAATGAAAAAATATCATCGTTGTCTGGTATGTACACATATACTATATACAGTAAGCCTGCAACTTATATGGGGGTTGTGTTCCAGGGATTGTGCCTAAGGCCACAATAGTGTACAGTCAAAGCACATTGAGTTCAACAGGATGAGCTCAAATGCATTATTTACTTTAAACAGTTGTTTTGTGACACAGCTCTAAGTACAAGAGGCAAGCGTCTGGATTCATACTGAGACAAATACCAAAGACAATAATTTCAGCTCTCAAGAAGTTAATTTAGAATGCAATAATTGTTGCCATCCATCTGTCTTAAGAGACAATGGAATAGTGTGCCTTTGGGGGTAAAATCAAACCACTGGAGAGTTTCAGTGTCTGCTGTGGCTGTAGAGACTAATATGGGAGAGACATTTACAGATAGGTAGCCGTGTTGGTCTGCCATAGTCAAAACAAAACAAAATTCCTTCCAGTAGCACCTTAAAGACCAACTAAGTTAGTTCTTGGTATGAGACCAACACAGCTACCTATCTGTAACTGGAACCAGTGTATCTGAAGAAGTGTGCATGCACACGAAAGCTCATACCAAGAACTGACTTAGTTGGTCTTTAAGGTGCTACTGGAAGGATTTTTTTTTGTTTTGACTATGGCAGACCAACACGGCTATCTATCTGTATCTTAAACTTCAGTTGCTAAATATCAGTTGTTACACTTCAGGTACATGTTTTGGTTTCTAGAATAGGTAGTAAAATGTTTAACTCAGTTTCTGTGAAGTCACAGAAACTGAGTGCTATAGTGCTAAACAGGTGCTATTGTTAAATATGTCTGACACAACACAGCTTCCTTCACAGCTTAATACAGTACTTTGGTTCATGAACAAGGGGCACCTTTTGTCAATTACCCAACAACCTCTTAGCAATCCCACTCCTGAACTATTTGCTTTTTCATACAATAATATTATAGCTATAACATATGTCAAGGGAGAACAATATTTGACATTTGACAATGAAGAACTATTAACCCTAGCCTAGGGCTGTTCATCCAGCTTGGAAACATCTGAAACCAAATTCGGCTGATTTAGGGTGATCCAGGGCTGCCTGAACATACTCTGGACCAAATTCAGGATCGGCCCAAAGTGTCCAGAGCTGGTTAAGACACCCGTAAATCACTGCCAGGTTGTGGTGGGGACAGACAATGCAGGCAACAGTCTCTACCTGCCTGTTCCATCTCCCCACTCCTCACCATTGACTTAGGTTTAGGATTGTGCAAGTCCCCCAATTTGGTTAGGGGCCTGGACTGGTTCCTTGGTCCACGTCAGTCTGGGTCTGACCAGTGTCCAATCAGGATCACTGGATTGGACCCTAATATGAATTGTGGAAGCCTTGCACTGCCCTACTGGATAAAATTATTGACATTTTCCAACGGAAGAAGGGTGCAGTATTGTTTTAGCTCCTTCTAAAGTGTCAAGTTTTCTTGAAATGCTTCCATTCTGCTTGGCATATAATAACAAGGCAAAGGCACCTATGCCTTGAAGAGATGCAGAGAAGTTGTAGGTACAACATAGCACACCTCTGCATTAACATTATTCAGCTGCTTTTCAAAGCCAAATCAACTTTCTCTGGTTTTGAGGGTGATCTGTTCCTTTCTTCTTTTTGCTGTTTTAGCCTGAAATCTCAGGTTTCCCCTTTCTTGTCACTCATAGCCACTTGCTCCTGCTCTTTTGCAGAAGCAGAACATTTATGAAATTGTTTTCCAATTGCTCCCTTCTGATTCTTGCATCTCTACCAGCAGCAGGAGAGGAGCAGTAGCTTGGTCAACTGCAAAGCAGGTAAAATGTTTGCTGCCATCTTTTTGCTTTGCCTTGCTATTGCCCCCAAACAGAGAAGATAATCGGGAGCATCCCTGGAGGAGAACTCAGGACCAACCCCCAGTGCAGATTTGCAAAGGCTGCTCTTGACATCACAAGTCCAGGTGGAGTGGGCAGGTTAAACGCAAAAAAATGTTGGTTCAATGTGGGTAATGTCTGGACTACAGGAAGGTTGCTAATTAGTGGATCAGAGTATTGCTTTGTTTATTATTTGAGAAATGTTAATGTTGTTTGCTACTATTTATACAACTGGGTTTTTTCCCCCTATGGATGTTATGTTATATGAAATGTTAATTCTATGCCATATGAAATATTAATATGATTCTGTCCCTTTCCTCCCCTATGGTAATATGTATTGTATATTTTTCTTTGCTGGAGGCCTTTGGATGACAAGAGACCAATAGATTAAATCAATAAAATAAAAGCTCCACAAAATCACTACCTAAATTTCTTTGCTCCTCTTGCAACCTTTTTTTGTCTATAAAAGCAAGTAACACCTTCAGGATCTCTGAAGCCAAAGTCAAAACAAAAAAAATTGCTTCCAGTAGCACCTTAAAGACCAACTAAGTTAGTTCTTGGTATGAGCTTTAGTGTGCATGCACACTTCTTCAGATACAGATAGGTAGCCGTGTTGGTCTTTAAGGTGCTACTGGAAGCAATTCTTTTTGTTTTGACTATGGCAGACCAACACGGCTACCTATCTGTATCTGAAGCCAAATTTCATGACCACCGCCACCCCCAGTTCCTGACCAAATTAATCACATCCTAATTCATTTCTGTGTGCTGTCAGGCATGTTTTTAGAGTTAATTGGGTTTTAATTATTTGTTTTCTTTGAACTCTTATTAATTTTGCTAAACATCTCTAGTGAAGAGCTAATTCTTTTTTGATATAATAAATTTACTTTTGCTTAATCTCTGCCTTGACCCTTGGGGTGCCTCATTTTGGACTGCATCCATTTCTCATTATCTCCCCCATTGCGGTTCCCAGATTACATTCTTTACCTGCACACTAAACTTTTTCTCCTCTATGTTGTTTCAATTACATTAATTTTGTAAATGCAGAAAGTCAGTCCAGACCTGCCAACGGATTTATATTTTTGCAATGTTCTTTCAAATAAACTCTGCATACATCCCACTCTCTATTGAAACAAGGTTCTGAGATGTTACCAATGAAAAATTCAATAGAAAACTTTTCTGTATCCCAGTGTGTAATTTTTGGGAACAAGGTGGCCCTTTGCTCCCATCCTGTTTCCTCACAGCAGAACCTGGAACATCTCCCCGAAAGACAGCCATCCAATGGCCATCAATGGCTGCTGTGGATGTTTCAGGATACTGCACAAGGTATTAGAATTTCATTAAGGGTCATGAGTGCTGTTGGGATCAGGGCTGGGCTGGAAGCTCTGTCAGAGGAGGAGGAAGAAACAGGGAGCAGGGAATGAATGGTAGAAGGAGGGGTCTAACAGTTTGCTTCTACAGTGTAACCCCCTCCCAGAGGGATGCAGGATCCCTTGAGGGGTAAGAGGAAGCAAAGGAGGCGTCAAACTGGGGGGGGGGGGGGGAGCAAGGCAAGCTGATAAGCTTGGGCTTCATAATTTCTGTTGCAACAGAGTCTCGCTCCAACAAAGTCGGAAGAAAGCCCCGAACACAAGTGTGAAACAATGTTTAAAAACTCAGAAAGTATCTACCCACCTTGCCCTGCCCCCACCCTTGACATAAAGACCACCCCAAAACATAAAATAAACACTATCAAAATGTCATACAAGGAGGAGTTGCCCAGCGAAATTGCAGTGCATGTCTTCCAGCCTGTCAATCAAGATAATTTGTGAATTGCCTGTCTGCATTTCTCATTCCTATTCAGACATCTTTTGACCATGCCTTTAGGGATTATAATTACCCCATCTCCTTCTTCCCTCCGGATCCATTCTTCTTGCCCACCCCCCACCCCATCATGCATGAAAGACCTTCATTTGGCAAGTCTCCTCCTCTACTGCTGAACAGCTCCCTTCAATTCAGTTATAGATTATTGGTACATTTGCAGCTGATAGAGGAGTTTCTGTGTTTGGAGGTGGCTGCCAGGGTCAGTCATGCACCAAACACTGCTCTCCTGTCCACCTTTTTGTCTCACGGTAACATTTGACATAAGCTTCATTCATAAAACGGGGGGGTGTCATTCATAAAAACCTATTATTTCCAAAGGAAAGATTGACAAGTGATCCTTTCAATTCTGCCGTGAGTACATCCAGTTTACAGGAACCAATTAATCTCCATGGCGTGCGCCTGATAAGTAGCACTCACAAGTGTTAATTAGGTCTCTTTTATTGGTAGAGAAAATGCTTCTTTCATACTCTATTCTGGTCTGAAACAAAAGATGCTAGTTAAAGTTGTGTGGCTGGAGTGACCAACTCAGAACTCCTCATATTGAACTCCACATGGAGAGTGAGAGATCACAAAGTCTTGGTGACCTATTTCCTCCCAAGGTGGGAAGTGATGACGTAGGCTAAGCCTGGCAAGCCAGTGTAGTCCATGGTTTTAACCCCTTCATGCACTAACTAGATCCAAACATGCTAGCATTATATGAGGCTGGAATCACAAAGCCTGAACAGGAGATGACAGTGACTGAACAGGAGTCTGAACAGGAAGGTGTAGTCTTATCACCTAAAACCAGGTGTCACCTTCACAGATGGGAGCAGACCCACCTACCCTGAAGGACCATGTACTTTCAATCACAAGGGACTCAAATGTGAGCCTCAGGCCGTTGAAACTACTTGGTTTTAATAGTGGGGGGGGGGTGAGGATAAGGCAGAGTTTCATTTTTGATGCTGATACCTTGGCTTAAGACTTACTGAAGGAGTCGATGCTATTGTTTTTACATTTACATGTGATATGTGAGAATGGCAGATTTTTACAGTGGAAGGAGACAATTTATGGATTTGCAAGGAGGTGTTGCAGCTTAGCTTACTTGGCATGTACAGCAGTCTGACAAACACAATGAATCTCACTTTCTCTTTGCCTCTCCCTGCCAACAGAGTCCCCCCCCCCCATGCAACTACAGCAAAAGCTAGGTTTTAGGGGTGCTTCATAACAATGATTTGACTCTATAGGAAAGATTGAGATCTTCACCTGCTGTGTATATTTCGTGATCTCATTCACAGATTAAAATATTCACTTAATGCTGCAGTTGTCCAAACATGCACCAATAAACAGATATACAACTCTATATTTTTTAAGTACAGTACAGTACAATGTGGCACGTAGCGAAAACCTAACTTTTATGTAACAAACACCTATGCAACATCCTCCTAGTGCTGGAGTGAACAGAATTAAAGGCTTTTAGTTATGAGAAAACTTTAGAAGGCAACTGAATGAGAACAAAACATTTCAGTTTATAAAACCACATCTTAACCACAAACTTGCCTCAACAAGGCAGCTGCCATTGTCTTTTGCAGGACTCTTGAAGTCTCTCCAAGGACCTACCTAGCTGAGTGCATAAACTTGTGTTGTTAATCTGTCCCTCTGCCTTGTTATTTCTTAATTGCTCAAATGATGTTTGAGCTAATTGGCAAGGTTTAATCTAAGGCACAAAAAGCAGCATGGATCTACTGAACCAAAGCAAAGGTTTAATTGCATATATTCCGACTTTATTTATGGAACTAATAGACTGAATTCTACCAATTAATATATTTATGTGGAACTTACATGGTGAACTCAGCAATTTTCAGTTTGTTCTCAAATATTCTCTGCATGCTACCACCCTAATGGGCATAAACTACTGATAACAGCACACAAATTTAAATAAGAAAATTTCTATTACAGTTCTGAGTTAGTACAAAGCATAAAACTGCCAATTAGGTCTGTATTTAAAAAAACAACTGTGAAAATGGCACCAGGCTTTGTTCTTGCTAGGTTTGGCTGGACAGTAAACACAGAATCAGTCATAACATTTAGCTAAACCTGCTTGATAGTTCAGATCTGTCTGTGTGGAGCAGATAAGGTCAGATTCCTTCAGCTGCCCTGGGGAGTAGCAGTAACCTTGGGTTAATCAGGCCAGTGGACAAATTTGCTCTGGAACCTTTCATTGAGGTCAGGTAATACAATGATGTAAAGAGCACCTCTTTCTCCACCCATAATGTCAGAAGTGGCTTTGCCCTTGGCTTCTCAGAGAAGAGGAGACTGAAGCCCAACGTCCAAAGGTCTCATGCACCTTGTCAAATGGGAAAATGAGGAACTGGCCCAACATTTAACCAGTGGTCCCTCCTGTTCTCCTCAATTCAACCATGTGCTGAAACTTACCATTTTAATATTAAATAGATATTTAATTTAATAAAAAGAGACACTGAATATCAGAAACAGTACTATAACTACCATATTTTCCGCCCTATAGGACGCACCGGCCCATAGGATGCACCTAGATTTGGGGGAGGGGAAATAAAGGGGGGAAATTATTTTTCCTCCCCAGGTGCGGGGCTTCCCCCGACCAGCCCCCAGAACGGGAGCCAGAGCGATGCCAAAGCTGCGCGCAGCTTCGGCATCGCTCTGGAAGCTTGCCGGGCTGGGGGGGATAGCTTCCTGAAGCCTGGAGAGCGAGAGGGGTCGGTGCGCACCGACACCTCTCGCTCTCCAAGCTTCAGAGAAAGCCTGCATTCGCCCTATAGGATGCACACACATTTCCCCTTCATTTTTGCTGTTTGTGTTATGCTGTTTGTCTGTGGCAGAGGGGAAAGCATGGCTTGCTTGAGTTTGATGAGGAGACACACAAAAGTTTTTACCAGAACAAACTTAGCTGGTCTACAAGGTGCTACTAGGCAACTTATTTATTTTAATTTTTTTTAGTTGGCAATGTGTAACTCCAAGACTCTACAGGAGAATGATTTCAGAATTGCATGACAAATAAGGCCCTGTAAGTTCTGGGAAGCACAGTACAGTGGATTAAAGGGGAAGTGCAAAAGCCATGTAATCCACAGTTTTGAGTTTTGATGAAGAAACCTCTGTCTTCAGTGAGTTTTCCTCCTTGGCCAAGAAAGTAGTGCCCTGTTTGTAGAAATGGAATACAAATATGTGCTCCAGCATAGACCAGCAAGGTGGCTCTCACTTCCACCTGCTCTTCAACACAGGTGACAATGTTGGCCAGGGTGAGCTTTTTGACACAGCACAGCATTGAGTGTCTACTTATTAACCGAGGGGAAGAAGACTGTGTGAAGATTGTGTGGGGAGCATTCAGTGGGGAATAACTTGTTATGCACAACATGGTGGTATTTTTCAGACACTAAATTTGGATAGTAGGTCAGAAACAGACACTTTGAGCGATGTGTCTCCAACTGCATCATAATTCAGAGATGAAGCAAATAAGATGTTGCCATGGTACATTGAAAGGTCACAAAAAGGCTTTTGACAACAAAGTGACAATAGACCCCCCCCCACTTCACAATTGCTCCAGCCTTCTGCAGCAAGAGTTACACTGAAAACTGTATGATGCCCACCCCATGGTCATGACCCAGGGGTCCAGAATTAGGGCAACCCACCCTAGGCTCACCTGGGGACACTGTCCTGTCTTGGTTTTTAAATAAACCCTACTTAAACATACAGCCAACAGAGTGCAGGGGAAAGAGAGGTTGTTCTGAGACCAGGGGAGTTAATTCTGTGTGTACTCCTTTGCAAGCGGCTTCTCTGACTGCCCTGCGGCAAGCAGGATCAGCCCCTCTGCTGAACATTAAAACGAGCAGCTGTTCAGCAGAGGGGCTGATCCTGAGTCTTCTATTCAGATGCACACCCTGAAACAAGCAGGAAGGAGAGTTGTGGGGGGCTTCTCTTTGCTGCCTGATGCCCCACCCCATGACAGTCAGGTATATATCCAGCCTGACCTATAGCAATCCATGGCTGCCTTTACCCAACTGGTCCAATGCCCAGATTTCTCTGAATACAGTAGGCCCAGTTTGTCTCGGGGACCCGCCAGATCCAGACTACAAGGAAGAGCAGAAAAATATCAGAGATATTTGGAGGTTTGCAGATAAATGACAGAGATAAGTAGCAACCAAAAGGAAAAATCGGTCTATTTCGCCCTTTCCTGTGTCTAATATTTAATGTCTACTGTGAAAGAGTTTTATGTATAGCCGAGGTGCAGATGCAACTGAACATTGATACAACTTCTTTTCTTGCCTCTTTAAAAAAGAAGCTGGATCTGACTTCCGGGTTGGCGCCTCCGGCAATGGCGGAGCTCCTCCGATCGGGAGGAACTTGCTCCGTGGAAAGCAGGGTCTGACCGCCACGGTGAAGGCGGAGACCCACTGAAATCACAAGCGGGAGAAGCTTGTGAACCTGGGATTCGGCTGGCACCTTTTGCGCCTCCCCTACTCGCGGGGAAACTCTGTTTTGGGGATCCGGAGCGACGTGGGGTGAGTGGCACGGTGCTTCGAATTGACTGCTTCTTTCACGGAGTGAAGCCGCATTGCTGTTGCTGGAGAGCGCTGACTTTTTCCTGTGGACAATTGGACTTTAAACAACTACCCGTGAGTAGAACGGAAAATTGGATCTTTAAATACCTTAATTTGGCACCGAAGCGGGAAGGTCTTAAACAGGAAGTCCGCCTTCCGCTTTTGTAAATAGATTGAAGCAAAGACGTTACAAGCTAAAGTCTTTGAAAGCTTTTGGCAAAGGATTAAATTTCCATCGGTTAAAATTACAAAACCCCCCTTGGAAGCAGGAGAAGAGGGGGGAAATTTTGGACCTAGCGAGCCTGCAGGAGAGAGTGAAAAATCAAATTACCACTGCTCTGAACCTGGAAACGGGCTGCCAGAAAGAGTTCATTAACTGCGAACAGAACATATTTTACAGCTAGCTAAATAAGAGAAAGATACTGTTTCCATTGTCCTCTTCTGCGTTTAAAAAGGAGGAAAAGTAACTGAAAATTGAAACTATTTTTATGGTTTGAGTTGTGTTTGAAAGGATTGATACAAGTGGAGACTGTTTCCCTCTAGAGGGAGCTTTTGAAACTGTTACAGGAGTGTAACTGGGGAATCGCCAGCTGCAAGATAAGGAATTGTGTGAACCAGAGATTGACCTTGGACCATTCAAAAATGTTGACAGGAGAAGCAATAGTGACTGTATTATGTAAGATAAGCTATTCGCTGGAACAGCTTCATAAGAAGACGGATGACATGACTTTTAAAATTGATAACTTGGAACAGAATGTGATTAATTTGAGACAAAAAGTGATCACCAACACAGAAATAATTGAGGACTTGGTACAGGAATCTATTTTGGCAGGACAAATTGTGGAGGAGAAGGAGAAAGCACCTAAAGTAATACAAGCAGGATCCTTGGTCTTACAGAAGCAAATTGAGGACTACAAGTTGAGGCCTTTTATGATTGAATCTAGAAAAAGTCAGATTTTGAGGATCGGATCCCGGCTCGGACTGAAGAAGGAAAGTTGGAAAGATCCCTCTATGCAGGGATTAACTGACTTCTGGGACATGGACTTGGATCTGGAGGAGATTGAAGTTCTTGGGGCCTTTGGATTTGGAGGAATATTGAAATATGTCCTGAAACACTTTAAGGATCTTAGCTTCAACTATGGAAATTTGGCTGACCTGTCCAGAAGGAATAAAAGTATTGTTAGGTTGGAGTTTTCCCAAGATTTGCTCTTTAGCATTAAAGAATATGAAGAAGACCTGCAGAAGGGACCTGGAAAAGAGTTAAGAGCCTCGGACATAAGATCTCCAGGTTGATGGAGTATATGGAATTGACGGAAAGGACTGGCAGAATTCGAATCCAGGGAGAGGAGATGGTGGAAGAAGATTGGAAAATTTAAAGTTTATATATAGAAATATTGTAAAATTAATGAGTGATAGAAAAGTGGTGGAATGATATTTTATGGCCTTAGCAGAAATGTTATAAGGAGTTAAGCATATATAAGTATTTTAGTTTTAATGGAAAATAAGGTTAAAAAATATGTTATTTATAATATGATAGAAAATAGAGAAAGATGGAAAGGATTTGCTGAAACAATTAATAGAAGTGGAATACAAAAAGGGAGGTGAGAGGAGCTCGAGGAAACAAGGGAATGATAGATAGAGTATGGAAAAGGTGTGATGTATGCTTTTAAATTGTTTTTGGTTTTTTTTATTTAGGGTTAGGGTTAGGGATTGGGTTGTGTTTAGTTTAGTTTAATGGGTTTAGTTTAATGGGTTTAGGTTGTGTTTTGTATTGTCTATATATTGTATTGTACTGTCTTTTTTCTCTTTTGTCTTCTTTTCTTTTCTTTTCCTTTTTTGTAATCTTTAAAAGCAATAAATATTATTTTTTTAAAAAAGAAGCTGGATCTGCTGGAAACAGCAGGGGCCATAACAAATATAAAAGAAGTCAAGGACAAGCCAACCCAGTTTTAATGTAAAAACTGCATTTAATTTCAAGTATGAGGGTGTTGTGCCTGCAGCTAGCTGCTGGGAAAGAGGATAGCAAGGACAACAGAAAAGGCCTCAGGGGGTGAGGGGTTGTCTGTGGAGACTCACCACTCTTCCTGGGGTATACGGTTCAAAGGCAAACGGAGGGTGTGAAATTGTGACTGTGAATTCCAGCCAGTGCTTAGAGGGGTAAAGCAACATGGAGAGGCTTGATCTCACTTTGAAAGAACAATTCCTTTAATTTCCACAAGCAGAGGTGACTTGGTCTGCCATGTCTCCTTAAAGGTGCTGCCAGGATCCCTAAAAATAAAACAAAACGTTGTGCTGCTTCTGCACAGGTTGAAACCTTTTCTGTTCAAGGACCCCTGAAGGGAGACTTGTCAGGTTGCGTGACTCAGCAGCAGCTTCACTGCTCCAAATGACTGCTGCTTCCTGCCTCAGACCAGCTCATGCTACTCAGTGAGCTTCCTTGGAGTAGGCAGGATGCCCTGAAGATGCCTAGGAGACATGAGGACCACCAAGAAAGCAACAGGGAGACAAGAGGTTGCCCTCAGGACATCCTGCCTGGCCCCAGCCTCCATCGCCCATCCTTCAGCAAGCTTCCCAGGGAACAAGCCTGGAGTTGGGTGGATCCCCATCCTCCCACAAAAGTACCTGACTGGAGCCTCTCTGTTACACTGGCCCTGCTATACTGCCACCCATTCAACATGCAGAAGACCTCATAGCAGACCTTTGTATTGTGAGGAATGATGCACAGCAATTGCCCCACAATGTCTGGGCTTAGCAATTATAAGAGTGTAGGGTTGAGTCCTGAAAGGTTTGATTATACTTTGCTGGACCCAGCACTAATAACTGGAATGCACAGTTGATGAATCAATAAGTTGATAACCCCCAAGTTGATGAACAACCCCCTCCTCAGTTGACAATCTCATGGAAACCAGCTGGGCTGCAGTCATGGGATGTGGCCTTGAGTGGCAGCTACACTCTCATGACCTGTCCTGTCCCTTTGACCCTTATAGGAGGGTCCTGGAGGCCTGGCTCATGGGGCAGAATACACCTGTTAGCTGACTTACCAGGATACATGTTATCATTATGAGAGCTGGAGTCGCTGTTAGACAGAACCCAGGACAGACCAGGAGACCTGGAGAGGGCGCTATGTATCTGCCAGCTCCAAGCGGGGCTGTGGGGACAGTCACTGTCTGTCATGTCTAAGGGTTCTCTGGTAGGAAATGGAACATGAGAACAAAGCACCCTGGCATGGGCTTTAGTAGTTTGCCTTGCCTGCTCTGAGTAAGCTCTGTGCTTGTGTATTGTGCACATGCAAGCTGACAAAAGCTTTGCCCGTAAGTGCGCTTACCGATCTCAAATCCAAAAGAACCCCTGCCTTTGGCAAACAAAATATTTGGCACAAGAGAGGTACGTCACTCTTTCAAATACAACCAAAGAATAATGATGAAAGAAACTTCCGAGGAGGTATCAAAATAGTAAATCTATTTAAACCACAAAGGGTATGTTAAAGAACATTTGTGACAATCTTTTTCCAAAGATCAAAAAGCGGTATCCATCTAGTCCCAATTATCTGCTTACAAGAAAGAGAGAAATTGTATAGATGTATAGCAAGAAGAGAACGCTTCTTTGGCAATACTCTTTAAATATCATTGGAAAGGACCAGCCCCTTTCAGTGTAATTGTCCACTTAGCTCTGAAGCTCCTTTTCAGAATGAAGCTTCCTGTTCTTCCACTTAGACTGAGTTGTGGCAATTCTGTCACAATAGCTTATTACTGTTTGAACTCTTGACTGACTTGCAGCGGGGGGAGGCTTTTGAGAAATTGCTAGTTTCCTGCATCTCATCCTTAAAAACATTTTCCATCACATCAGGGCTGGAAGAAAGCCTGTATATGTAGCTTTGTGGAATTGCTTTTAATTTTTAAAACCCTTTGCAACAACTGCATAGTTAACATTGATTTTAATGATGCACACTTGGGAGCGATTCATAATACCTAGGGAAATGATTGCTTTGACTGTACCACTTCAAACTGTGAACATTATGTGGAATTCTCTTTAATAATACCATGAAACCAGTGGGTGAGCAAAGTGTCCTCAGGATGCTGATAATATCCAGTTCATTTATCCATCCTTCTATCCTTTCACTGCCTGAATCAGGTGAAGTTGTGCAAGTGCTGGGTTGATCCCTGGGTTCAATAATGGGCAAGTTGAACAGAGGCTGAATGGGTCTGGTGACTCTCATGTTTGATGGAATAGATCACTCCCAGCTGCCACACACACACAAAAGAACAGTTTCACAGCTTTTTTCTGGATTCAGTTTGTCAGAGTTGGCTCTGGATTGCTGCAATATAATCCAAATGTGGCTGCCTTAGAAACGCACTCAGAAACATCTATGGTTTTGTTCAAACTAGATTGCTGGTTACAGGGAGGGCACAACTCCTTTGTTACATCAGCCCCACTGGCTACCTGTCTGTTTCCAGCAGAAATTCAAAGTCCTAGATATGACCTATGACCCCTACACAAATTAGGTCCAAACTATCTCAAAGCCCCTGACAGACTGTATTCCCTCATGTGAACCACCCCACATTTTCAGATCTTCAGGGGAGGCCCTTCTTTCAATTCTGCCACCTTCACAGGCATGCTTGGTGGGGACACAAGGAAGGGCCTTCTGGGTGGTGGCTGCTCCCAGACAACTTTGGAACTCCCTCCCCAGAGAAGCCAGACTGGCTCCCTCTTTGCTGTCGTCCGACCAGCAGGTGAATACCATCTTGTTCCAACATGCTTTTTGGAATTGACTGCTTTTAATGGAAGGGCTGGTGCCATGCTGCTTTTACTGTAATTATCCGTTTGTTTTTAAATATATACTGGTCTGCAGGGGCATCATCTCTAGGGGGCCCTGGGGGCCTGAGCACCCACAGATTTTGTTGCGCATGCTCAGGATCCACATCGCAGGACCCCTGACACAACTTCCAAGTGCCTCGCAAAGCACTGAAAGTCACGTACGAAGCCTCGCAAGACCTCGCAGATGCTGTCTGAGGCCTTGTGAGGTCTCAGAACCTGACTTCCTGTGTCACCAGAATTCAGGTTCTGAGGCCCCGGGGAGCGTGATATCATGACTTCCCGCACGCTGGGCACCCATAACCTGGGGCCCAAGTTGGCCCCCCTGCTGGTCTGGTTCTGGTGTAGTGCATCAGTCTCTTCCTGTGCATCCTCCCTCCACAGGCAAGCTTCAGTGGCTGGCATCTGCTCAGTCTCCTCCCAGGTGGAATGCTCTAGGGGTTGCACTAACCTTGTGAGATGGGACAATCCTGGGGCTGGAACATCTTCGTTGGTCTCAATGAGCATCTGACATCTGGCTCTGGAACTTCATCAGTCTCTTCTTCATCTTGTCAACAGTCTCCTCCCCTCTGGTGCTTCCTTGGAAATCTGTTCCTTCCTGTTCAGCATCTGGGTAGGAGGTGTGACAGTGGAAGGCAGATCTGGACTGCCAGTTGATGAGGGCTTGTGTTTCTTCCTCTGATTCCTCAGAAAAGTCTACCACAGTTCCTCTCTTGTCAGTTTTCCCATGTTGATCAAAATGCTGCTTGCCTCTTGGGGGACAGCAGAGGTTGTGGTCCTGGAGAGGCTGCAGTGAGCCAGGGGAGGGGGGTCCGTCACCCGCAAGGCCAGCTGACATAATCAATGGCCTTGGCCAGCTGTGGGTGCTCTCAGGAACTCCCACACAATTCTGTTTGAATATGGCCTTTGATGGGAAAACTCTTGCCAGTTTAAATGCTGGCCCCACTTGGTACAGGCAGGGCAGACGGCAGACAGACAACTCCGGGTTGCTCAAAGGTGAGCAGGCAGCATGTGCATTTGGCTTCGCTGTGGAGTTAATTCATGGCCACAGTCAGGGCCAGGAAGGAATTTGTATGCAGACAAACTGGGCCAGTCTTTGGGTTTTGCCTTCCTCAGAGCAATTGTCACAACTTCAGCAGAAAAAGGCATAAGGTTGGACTCCACTGATTGGAATGAAATTCAGGTACCCCGCTAAAGAGGTCCAGAGGGAGGGTTCTGTTTCTTGGTCCACGTGGGGGGAGGGGCATAGAGCCCCCTAATGGCATGCTGGCAGGGTCACCTCATTTTAGGTGCATCATGGGATGATCCCTAAACCTAGAATCAGCCCTGAAGGATGATCATTCAGCAGACAGTCTGGCTGATTTAGGATACACACCCAATCTCAGGCCAAAGCCTACTACATCTGTAATCAATAAAACTGTGGCCAGTTTAATCCCAGACTGTTTAATTGGTGTTTGTTTGAGTGTTTGTTTCTTATGGGATAGTGCTGTCGATGGCTGAGCAGCTATCTAATTTATCATGGGCCGGGCTCTTTTTAGTGTTCTTTTATTCTTCAAAGAGCTAAAAATCATAAATCAGTTTTGAAGGGGGCTCAGCAGCTGTCTCTTTGGCATTCTTGGCGTTTATCTATACAGGTTTTGAACTTTATTCTAAGGATTTAAAAAAACCTTTAGAACCTTTTAAACTTTTCGATGTTCTACCACCACTTAACATAACTGCTTATCATTGCCTGCCAACAAACAAAATACAGGCTTATTTGCTTGACTGTTTGCTTGCTTGGAAAAAGGGGAAAGCGAGCTTGAGGGGATCCTAGCAGATACTGCTGTCATTCTTATGAGCTATTTTGTAGTGGTGGCGGCCCAAGCTCAGCCACTGCACATGTAAGCAGATAAAACCCACACGAGGCTCCAACAGAGACTAATTACAGACAGAAGTAAACCACTCACAATTTAATCTAAACTCCATTATGGGCAGCCAAATTTCAACTACAGCTCAGGGAAATATAATTAATCCTGATGCCATGGATTTGGGAAACGAAGGGATTCATCTAAGAGCTGAGATACAAGAATCCTGGCATGAAAATCTTCCCTGCAATTGGTCCTCAGACCCAGAGTTTCTGAAAAGGAATCTGGCAGACCTGCTAACTGACTCTTTAAATTCTACCCCTCCCAGGACAAACAATATGCCAATAGTATTTTTCTGGTGCTCTTCATAATCCAGATAGAGCATTTGCTGGTTATAACTACATGATTTTGAAATACATGTGCTATCTATCGGTGCAAACTAGCCAGAACATCCTCATGTGCTCTATAACACAAGAGATTTTAGGTCTGAGAGCTGTTTTGGATTCCATAGTGACTCTAATAGAATACCATCTGAATTTTGTGGGTGAATCAGAAGCAGCCCAGGCTGATAAACCTGGAACTGGACTGGTTAGGAGTGAGAAGGGGAACATCTCTGCCCATGAGCTCCCCACCCCATTCCATCTAAGGAGAGATAAACAAGACTGGTAGTCCATAGTCGGGGCTGAGGTTTCAGAATGGATTTTGGGGGGTTTTTTAATGAAGAAACTTCCCTAACCAATTCCAACTTCAGCACCATCTCTAATGGCTCTCCAATAGGATAATGCCTAGGATGCAATCGGCTTCTGGTCTTTGCTCATAAGGGTCTCGTGTAGGAACTCCAGATGGATTGGTTCTCCAGGAAAGTCAGGTTTTAATCACCATACTTTATTGCATGAGGAAAGGACTTTAACACATTCTAATTGTATTACCATCTTCAGTTGGCCACTAATAGGTCCCGATAGCAAGGTTTTTGGAGGTGCTGCAGGACATTTGAGCTACAACAAGGAAAGACTGGAATCCATTAATGAACATAAACTGCTTCTGCATATACCCCACTAGGTCTAAGCTACAAAGAGTCATAGCCAACCTGAGATTTATTAATAGTCATCAGGCCCAGTTTTTTTGGAGCCTGTTATAGAAATTGGATGGGAGGAACAGTTCCTCGGCATAAAATCAACTCCCAGAAGAATTGGATAATTTTTTCATCAAGGAATTGCAAGCTTGTGTCTAGTGAGAAGACCTATAAATCTAAATTTCAGAAGGCTATGTCCCAGAGTAATTTGTCCCTGAATCCTTATTTTGAACAGGACACTTGTGCTTCTTAGGTATAACCACCTGATAATATCCCCATAGGGTACTTTCAAGGCCCACAGGCTAGATCTAATGTCCAAAAGTATAATTTCAGAAGATTTCCTAACATAAGAGACATCTATTTTAAAGAATCAGTTCTTCTCAAGTCACAACCTATAGAAGTTGTCCAAAAAGAGGGACCTTATATTAAAAGGATCAAATGAAAACCAGCAGTTGTCGATTCCTGATTTGCGCATAAGTAACAGGTATGCTTCATGGTATTTCCCTTACCTTTCCTGCCCCGCCCTGGCCACAGTGATCCATGCAATGGTCATCTCCAGGCTTGACTACTGTAACTCGCTCTACGTGGGGCTGCCCTTGAAGCTGTCCCAGAAACTCCAGCGGGTACAGAATGCTGCAGCGAGGCTCCTCACGGGGTCTCTGCCATGGGAGCATATTCACCCAGTGCTTTTCCAGCTGCACTGGCTCCCGGTGGAGTACAGGGTCAGATTTAAGGTGCTGCTTTTGACCTTTAAAGCCCTTCACGGCCTAGGACCCTCGTACCTACCGGACCGCCTCTCCTGGTATGCCCCACGGAGAGCCTCAAGGTCCATAAATAACAACACCCTAGTGGTCCCAGGCCCTAAAGAAGTTAGATTGGCTTCAACCGGAGCCAGGGCCTTTTCAACTCTGGCTCCAGCCTGGTGGAACGCTCTGCCTCATGAGACCCGGGCCCTGCAGGATCTTATTTCTTTCCGCAGGGCCTGTAAGACAGAGTTGTTCCACCTGGCCTTTGGCTTGGAGCCAATTTGATTCCCTCCCTCCCTCTCTTTCTTTTTTCTTTTCCTTCTCCTGCGATGAGGCTACATTTTAATATTTTAACGTTGTATTTTAATCTTGTTTTTAAGTTGTATTCATTCAACTTGTTTTTATTATAGGTTGTTAGCCACCCTGAGCCCGGCCTTGGCTGGGGAGGGCAGGGTATAAATAAAAATTATTATTATTATTGTTGTTGTTGTTGTTGTTGTTGTTGTCAGATTCTTCTGCAGATTGATAAGGAATCAGCCCAGCCCAGGCTCTAAAATTCTTATCTTGGAAAATTGCAGGCTGGAGAAACAAATTATTTGACTTAGGTTTTAAAACATACTTACTGTGCATGTTTTCAGAACTCACAGGGTTAAAGAGTTCTGTGTGACGTCCCTCAATTCCTGATGTGTGATTTGGAAGGAGGGAGGAGTTTTTCCTCACTGTCTCTTTGTCTCTGAAGGAGACGGCAGCCATGAATGCTAGCAGCCCAGGAGAATCTGAGAAATGCTGATTTGTTATTTTACTGCTGTAATAAAGACTGATAAGTAAACACACTAGAGACTGGGTGTGTTTGCATCTTTTACACCGGGACGCAATAGCTCCGCTGTGTTTAATCTGCACTTAGTGGCAGACGGAAGGATCGGCGCAGCAGAGAGGGAAACGTGCCGGACCAGAGATCGCTGTAAGCAGCTGGGGCTAATTGGGTTCGTAAAACAATTAGCAACGTCACACCAATTATCCAACAGGTTATGGACGCTGATTACTGCTATAAAGCTGTTGCGAAGTGTGCCGGTGTGCTTTGAAGTCAGCTGGGAAGACGCTGTAGCCAGCTGGGAAGACGCTGAGTCCTGCCTGATGCTGAGAGGCAGAGGAGCTCGCTGAGGGAATCGCTTCTCCAGAGACAGGTGCCGGAGAGCTGCTGCTACGTGAGTACAGCTGGGGCCCTGGGGAGAACATGGCAGACGGCCACGATTCATACGCAGTCCCATTTGAAAAATTGGGCGGAATGGAGCAGAAGGCTGAAGGCATGGCTGGTAGCGAAGGGGCTGTGGGAGGCTGTTCAGGGACCTCCACTACCCACACCAGCGGCAGGTGCTTCAGCGGCAGACATTGCAAATGCCCACGCTTCACAGAGAAGAAATCAGAGAGCCCTGGGAGCTATTGTGCTGAGTTTGGATGGCTCACAGCTGCCTTTGGTAGAGGGGCTGGCGAATGCTTGTGAGGCCTATCAAGCGTTGGAAAGGGTGCACCACAGAACCACGGCTGGGGCAAAGATCCACGCCACCAGACGCTTGTTTGAGATGAAGTTACGTCCTGGGGATAGCATCAGGAAGCATGTAACTGAGATGCTATCTGTGTTTAACCAGCTGAGGCTGTTACAAGTGAACTTTACTGAAGAGCTGAAAGTGTACATTTTGCTCAGCTCTCTGGACAAGAGTTATGACAATTTGTGTCTAACTCTGGAATCGATGGATCCCCAAGCGTTGACGCTTAATTACGTCACAGGACGCTTATCTGATGAAGAAGAACGCCGTATCAGAGAGGGCAGAGCTGGCACCGGGAGCTCTGGTTGTAAGGGCGGAGCCAAGCCAGCGGAATGCACAGTTCAGGCTTTTTCCACTATTCGTCGTTGTTTTATTTGCAATTCTCCTCACCATCTGCATCGCTTTTGCCCCCACCGAAGCAGAGAGATGAGGCAGGATGTTGTCAAGGTCGCTTCTCATGGGAACCAGTCAGGTTTCCATGGTAACCAGCCCGGCAAGGGAGCCAGGCATGGGAACGCGCAAAGCGGACGTGCTAGAGACAATGAGGATGCTTATCAGCTGACAGCCAGTCTTGCAATGTTTGAAACCAGCTCCAAGAGAGACACTGAACTTTGTTTTGTAATTGACTCCGGGGCAAACAGAAACTTGATTCCTGAGACCCCTGCTGTCGAGTTGTGGAATTGCAAGGCAATTCCAGCTGGAAAAACTGTTCAGTTTGCAAATGGGGAAAAGAAAAATGTAACTAACGTTGCAAATGTCTATTTTTCTGTTTTGCAGGAGCAGGTGGCGGTTTGCACTGTACCTGGGATGCAACACTGTCTTTTATCTGTCCCTTATTTGTTGCAGAAGGGGTTTAAGGTTTGCTTTGAACATGGTGTTTGCACAATCTCCAAGGGAGGGAAGCAGCTGGTCAAAGTTGAAAAGGGGCAGAATGATCTCTTTGTTCTTAAAACGCCTCTGAAGGGTGAGGGGACACAAGCTATGCGTGCTACAGTTCCCACTCATGTTTCATGTGCATGTGCATGGCACAAGAAGACAGCTCATAGTTCTCTTGAAGAACTTCAGATGTTACAGGAGTGCACCAAAGGTTGTAAAATTAGGGAATGGGGAAAAACCCTAAGTTGTAAGGCTTGCAGAAGGGCAAAGGTAAAAGGGTGCAGTTACCCCAGGGTGGACAGGGTAACCACAAAACCTTTTGAGCTTGTTCACATAGATCTGTTTGGACCCACGGCAGAGCCAAGTCTGGGAGGAGCCAGGTTTCTGCTAACGATGCAGGATGATTTTAGCCAGAATTCCTGGACTCATGCTCTGAAATCCAAGGGAGATGCAGCGCAACTGATTAAAAGTTGGGTTGAGGAGGTGGAACTAAGGTTCTCCACCAAGGTGCAAGCAGTCACTAGTGACCGAGGTGCAGAGTTTACTGGGTCTGCTTTGCAGAAGTTCTTTCACCAGAAAGGGATACGTCACAAAGTGACTTCTCCTCAAGAGAGGGGGGTGGCAGAGCTCAGGAGTGAAGCTCTGGTTAAGGCTACACAGGTGTTGCTGTCAGACTCTGGGTTACCTCCAAGTTTTTGGATGGAGGCAATTAAGAATGTGAATTTCACCTGGAATCGGTCCTACAATTCAGTGGTAGGTGACACGCCGTTTTTCATGCTTCACGGAAGGAAACCCCAGATTCATTTGCTCCGTCCGTTCGGGTCAGCGGCATCTGTGCCAGTGCCAAAGGCTTTGCAAAAGCCAGGTGGACCCAAGTTCCAGAAAATGATCTTTTGTGGGTATGAACCAGCCACTAAAGGCTGGAGGTTTGCATATCCAGAAGGTGATCAGAGTAAGCTTCTGGTCAGTAAACATGCTGAGTTCTATGAGCAGGATAGTTGGTCAAAGACTCCTGCAAGGCGTGACGTTCTCTCAGAATGTCTGTCTGATTCAGAGGGGGGAGATTCCGAGGAAGGAGAACCAGAGGCTGTACCTGCTGACGACCAGGTCTCTGACCAAGGTCTAGAACAGGATGGGGCATCTCCACAAGTTGTTAAAAGAGAGCCCAAGAGTGAGCCTAGGTCTCCTGTTAGCGTAATGCAAAGGATTCGAAGACGCTTTAAGTCAGAGGGGGAATCCCGTGATGCACAGGACACACCTGCTGACCACAGTGAGTCAGAGGAAATATCTGAGTTTGTGCCCAGGCGGTCCAGTCGCACAACGAAGGAAATTCCACCTGAGAGGTATCAGGCCACAGGTGTGTGGGTTGGTTTCGCACAGTGCGAACCTGAGAGTTGTGAGGAGGTTCCACTGGTGCCTGACAAGAATGCCAGGAAGGGGCACAAAAGGTCTGTAAAGGTAAATACCCATGTCACCTCAGGAATGGAGGGAAGAGGGGGTGTGGATGTTTTCAGAACTCACAGGGTTAAAGAGTTCTGTGTGACGTCCCTCAATTCCTGACGTGTGATTTGGAAGGAGGGAGGAGTTTTTCCTCACTGTCTCTTTGTCTCTGAAAGAGACGGCAGCCATGAATGCTAGCAGCCCAGGAGAATCTGAGAAATGCTGATTTGTTATTTTACTGCTGTAATAAAGACTGATAAGTAATCACACTAGAGACTGGGTGTGTTTGCATCTTTTACACCGGGACACAATAGCTCCGCTGTGTTTTACTCTGCACTTAGTGGCGGACGGAAGGATCGGTGCAGCAGAGAGGGAAACGTGCCGGACCAGAGATCGCTGTAAGCAGCTGGGGCTAATTGGGTTCGTAAAACAATTAGTGACGTCACACCAATTATCCAACACTTACAAACTGTTGACATGGTGTGTCTGCAGCAGACTTGGCTTTGTACTCACTAAAGGTATTCTAGAATTAGGGGTATGCAGACATAATTTTCACAAGCTTTCTTTTCATTTTTCTGCTTAAGCTAAATCAACCTCAAATTTTGCTTTAGGGATATGTTGAATTTGGTCAGGGGTCCCTTTACCTTTACGTTGAATTGGTTTCTCCCAAATACATCTTACTGGTCTAACAGAAAATAGTTTTCTCTCTCCCTGAAACTCTGATATTTAGTTGAAGTGGGAGCCCTACAAAGTCCCTTTGGATTTGCGCTTCAGACAAAACATAGTAGTAATCGTGAGAACAAATAGCCAAGCCTGCTTGTATCCCTAACCCCACATTATGCTGTGTGGATCCTTTTATCCATAGTCACTCACTGCATTACAGACATACTGTACTCACTTCAATTGTTTGAGGGAATGAGCAAGAACCGCAGAGCCTCACTTTGGGTTCAAATGAAAAGACAGCTATTTTTTACAAGTGTCACAAACTGGCATTAAAGAGTCAGATGGCTTTGCAGCTTGAATCAACAAAATGTGGTGTTTTCTGATGAGTAAAATGATTAAAGCAGACTTGCACACTGGCTGCCCCCAACCCACACTGCCTGAACCAAGAGCTGACCAAGAGGCCAGGGATCTTGGAGGGAAGGAGGCCTGAGGAACCAGAGGCGTGCCGGCGGCATTGCGCAGTGCGTGCCCCGGGGCACTGCGTTTCAGGGCTTGCCCACATTTCTGTGGGCCTCACCACTTTCCCCTGGGAAAACTCACTCTTTACTGTTGAATCTGATCAACTGTTCTGTAGTAACATACCACAAGAAGGGGGAAAAGAAACTCACTCTGGAGCTCTTCTTTGAGAGGCATGTTTTTCCTGCTACTCCAACACAGTACAAAGGTTTGGGCTATGTGAAGGCAGAAAGGCAGTGAGATTTAAAAGGTGCATGAGAGAGAAATTAAAGGAGTGAATGCTAATAATTAGAACACTTCACATACATAGGAACATAGAAACACTATGTCTGCAGAGTTGCAAGCATCTGTAAATAAAAGAGTTGTGGGGGCCTTTTGCTCGCTGTTCAAACCTTGCTAAGCTTGCCAGCCCCTTTCCCTCCATGCAGCTGCAAACCCTGTTGGGCTAATTTGTTGTTTGGAAATGTTTTTTGCATGGCCAGGCATTAAGCGAGTGGAGGCTGATTGTCCCCAGGAGCTCTGCCGCTCCTCATTTCATCACGTTACATAACAATTTTATATTTTAAAAAGCCCCCGTCTCCAGCAGCTTTCCTCTCTCTCCTGCCCCACTCCCTATGCCATAGTTTCTTCCAGGTGTGGTCGACCCACATCCTGTTCCCTATCCCACCCCCATGCCAACATAATTTTCCATGGGTACCTAGTTTTAATGCCTCCTGATTATTTTGCATGGCTTGTGGATGCTCTGCGTAGCCAGTTTCCCATAGAATTGTAATATTGCAGTGTGGTATATCTGCTCCACATCATCATTTGGAAAAGAAGTTGGTTGCAGGGACAAAAACAAAGCTTTGATGTTAATGGCAAAGGACAGCCTCAAACCTAGCAGCTACTCGATGTTTAATGCAATTCACCCTTCAAAACATATAGTAAACACATACACATATTCTAGGTTGTTTTCCCTCTGTGTTGTAGGCACTCACCGTGTGTCATGTGAAGAGACCCTGATCAGGCTGGTGTTTGTGATGGAGAAGACTTGACCCTACAGAAACACAGCAAGAGGCAGACAGGTGTTGTATTAATGTCAGGTGCACAGGTGAGGAACCCAAGTGGGGCACTCTCAAAGAAAGCATTGGCAACTGGCCCGAGTCTCTCAGTTAGTCACACAGCTCACAGGCTTCCCAGAACTTCCCATTCTCTCGCATCTGAGGAATCTTTCCCCCAACTCACTGGGTTGCCACCATGGCCTTGAAGAGGGGGACCAACAAAACAACGCAGCTGCATCTCGTGCGATCATTTTCAAATAGTGAGAAAAAGTTTATTCCTCAGGCAAACTTCCTACCCAGAAGACGGAGTAAAAAGGAACCACCTTTTTGGACAAGGCCTGACAGAAGGCCACATTTATTGACCGAGGGTCTAGGCGAGCTGTGAGGGGTTAGGGTGAACTGTGAAAGGATAGGGAAGGTGGCGGGAGCTGATTTGCTCATTTAATATAGTTTTTAAGGAAAGGCTCGAGCATGCCCTTTAAAAATAAAACCCTCTTAATGTCAAAAGTACATGTCAAGTAAACCTGACCCCAAAATTAAGGTCAGTGTTTCCTTGCGGTTTAGGCGGTGTCAACACCCAGAGAGTAAAACTGCCACCACCCCTGTTTTGCCTAGATTATGATAGAACTAAAACTACGGCATTTCCCATGTATTAAGAAAGGGTTTTGGATACTGCAAGCGATAAAAGTGACTATCAGAGTTCTATATCAGAACCATATTACGTATATACATGAAACAATGAGGCTTTTTGGCCCCATGATGGCTTCCTTCCTGGGCAGATCTTGAACAGGTGTCCTGTCACCATCATGGACAGGGACACACAACCATGTTTATCTGAATTAGCTGCATTCTTCCTATTCCGAGCTGTAAAGGTTTGTAAGCAGTTTTAAAGAAATGCTAAGGATTACTCATTATATATTTTTTCTCTATTTGATCACATTTTAACTGTTAAATGTAATGTTGGTGAAGTTTTTTCATATCTTAAAAAAATCAAATGGTTTTGTTTTTGGAATCTGAGAGTCTGTGGACCATTAATAAACTTCATGTACCCTTGTATTCTCTTCTTGCATACTTGATGTACTGCCAGTAAATTGAACTGACATAAATGATTTTGTCTTCAAGAGGACAGCTCTTTTTGGCATCAGTATTGTTGACATCCCCCCCCCCATTCTTTGCCCCATTTAGAACCAGTGGGCATTTTTTCCTTCAGACTTAATTGCTGTCAGAGGCAGTTTTGGCATGATGTGCAACTTTTCCGGCATCTTCTAATCCAAAAGAGTTATTTATTATCCAGTTTTATACCTGTTGTATGAGCTGTAAAAATAATTATAAATACATTTTGAGATAAGCAACACAAGTATTCATACATAATAAATACATCAAGGGTCTCTAAAACATACGGATTTTCTAACATCTGGGTTGAAAGTCATCAAAAGCATATATTATCCTACAATCTCAACGTGACAGGATTACATTGCATAAATGTTTATCAGGTTCAAGATGACTGGAAAAAAAGTTTAATTGTTTTTGACAATTTTTATAGAATGTTAATGAACAAAGTATTTGAAGTGTATTCAGTTGTGGTTGACCTAAAAACCAACCGTTTGTCTAAACTCTAAAACCTTCTCTGAGAATGAACCTTACTGAAGCACATAAATTCAGCTTAAATGCAGCATACATTTTTTAAACTGCAGTAATCAGATCCATTGTGTATATATTTTATTTTATTTTTGCTGTTCACAGGACCATCATTGCTACACTGAATTTTACTTTCATGAAGTTTTTGCATTTGAAATAGAAATAAATATTGATTTGCAACCCTGTGCAATCTTGCAAAAATCAGAATATTTACCTAAAAATGTAAAAATAGAATGTTTGGGACATCAATGTTTTCATATTTTTGATTTTAGCAGACAAGAAGAAATTCTTATTAAAAAGAAAGAATTAAACTCTTTCAAGCTGTCAAACTGTGTCAGATGCCTTGCATGTTATCTTAATGGAATTGGTCTTCAATTATAGAAATACAGTTAAACACCATCTAATATGGCCTGACAACAATCAAATACTATGAAATATTACAGGGAAATGAAATATAATTGAATGTTAAATACCAATATGCCTGAAAACTAATACTGTAAAAGATCACATATAAAAATGAAATATCACTGAATGTAAAATACCAAAATGAATTATGTGCTGAATATTCAACAAATGTTCAGTGAATATTTTACAACACAGAACAGAACTTTGGGAAGCAAATTCACTTCCTCTTTGCACCTGTTAATCTTCAACTTGTTCTTTACCATTAGCCACATGACTGTCAGGCATGAAGGTGACGATGCAGAGCACCAGCCTCTGACACTTGTCTTGTTGCTTTCCTGAGCAGCAAATTTAAGACCTGCATTCAGCACATCTCTCCAGCAATCCATCCCTCCAGCCCTACTTTGACTCAGCCCAGTCCCCGGGATCAAGGAGGTGAAGCACAGGAAGCACACTGCCCCTTCGTCCTCCAAACTAAATTGAGGGGGATGCCATGCGTCTCTGACACACTGCCTCATTTACCCTTTCCCAACCCATTGTCTGTGTTTCAATTGGCTTCTGTAGCTAGCAGTGCCTATTCCCAGCTTAGGCTTTGTTTTCCAGCCATCGCTGTTCCTGGATGGGATAGCTTGGCCTCCATTATCCATGCTCTACTGATCTCCCACTTAGACTACTGCAATGTGTTCCACATGGAGTTGCCCTTGAGGATGGACTGGAGGTTGCAGTTAGTACAGAACGTGGTTGCAAGGTTGATAAGTGGGCCATTTGGATGGGACCATGTGTCACCCATCTGGAAAGCTCTGCACTTTCCGGTGCAAGTTTACAAAGCCCTAAATGACTTGGGACCCAAATATTTCCAGCCCTACAATCGACAGGGGGGGCCCTGTTAGTGGTGGCACTCTGACTGCTGCATGGTTGGCAGGGATTGGGAAAGCAAGCAATGGAGGGACAGAAGGAAACCTTGTTTCAAGTAACAATGTGCTTTATTTATAGACATTGTTAATCCAAAACAGATGCTATTAACTTTTAGCAATAGGAAATACTGAAGACTGGCCTCAGGCTCTGCTTTTTCACTGAGTCATGCCCACACATAAGGTCACCATACAGTCATCAGTTTATGTTCTCATCAGTTTCTGTTTTATTATTATTATTATTTAATGGCTCTACTTTAGAAATTAAGATAAAGGAGTAAAAACATGGAATTCTGTTTTGAAGCAGCTAATTGCCGTGTTTAATTGCATGGTCAATAATAATAATGAAATATCGTGCCATTTAAAGTTTACTAAGACAAGTCTTTCAGTGGTATACAAGTTCTGGTGGGCAGCTAATAGAAAAGGAGGTGTGATAAAATGACATTTTACTAAGAATGGAAAGTTTGACTTGGCTTTTAAGTGGTGTGCTAGTGATGCCCATTAGCAAGGAAATTTCCTCAGTTTTTCTGGAGTGCAAGACGTGCCACAGTTTTCATTTGTTTTTGTTTTTTAATAATTGCGGTTCAACAGACCAGTAACATCCTCCTGGAGGTACTCAGACACATTTGCTCTTTGAAGTTCCTGAGTGACATATTTCTCATTCAGGACGCCTTTTTCAGCTGAAGCTGAGACTTTCAGCAACCCCTTTTGGCTTCACATGGGATGTGGTGAAACTGGTTGAAATAAGGGCAGATTGTGGAATTAGCCCCTATTCTGGTGTTATGAGGGTCATCTAGTCCAGCCCCCTGCAATGCAGGAATCTTTTGCCCGGTGACCACTGAGTACACGTTTGCACTTTCCTCTTATACGAAAGCTGTAAGTTTGTGGTCCTATGCACACATCTCTCAAGCAATGTGCTCAAAACATTTGATATTTCTGTGGCTTCTGCAGAGCTGCCCCTGAATTGTTCCTCCCAAATTTCTATGAGATACAGTGTCATTTGCTGCCAGTATGATGAAATGCCTCTGTCACTGCAACCACAGCTTGCAGCAGTATTTTCCAAAGTGAACAGGAAAGACACCTTGCTGTAGCCATTCCTGGAAATGAAAATAAGCAGGTTCACTGCAGGGGACCAGAATGGAAGAGAGGAAGAGGGATTGTGTTGTGCACTCACAAAAAAATGACATCAGAGGCATCTCTGAATACTGAATAACTTTGGTTTCAGCTGAATCAAAAGAACTACCACTTTTTGTACCTTTTAATTGGATTTATTGCATTTTTTTCTGCTTAGGGAAAACCTGCACAATTTAGGAGGGAAAATTGGGAAATCTTCAAATACATGTGGATTGATTCCACAGAAAAAGGATTATTTTGGGAAGCGAAATGCTAGGTGTATCTTTCATGTTTACTTTGCTGTGCCTTCTGCAAGTCCTCATAATACTGCCATTATTAAGTGCTGAACATACATGTGTGAACTGAGCATCTTCCAACATCCAGACATCACTCTTACAACCAATTTTGACATCTGTTCCTCTGTGTATTCTTTAAATATCATTAATTTTAATTATGTTTATTATGCTCAGTGAACAGATCAAATAATAGCTGAGCAATGAATATAACAAATAATTGGTGTCACTCTCACTATTCAAAGACAGATGCAAGCTTGTTCTTTTAATTCTCAGGCCCCCATTATAAAGATTCAGATGGTTCTAAGTGTTCCCTTGGGAATCAGTAATTAAACAGAATTTAATCACTAATAATAATGTACAATATCATTGCAGGAGGTGCTTCTCTAATAAGTACAGCATTTTGAAATCTGGCTGGAAGATTAAAGTAAAATTGAGCATTTGGAAAATAATGCATTTTGCCCAGTGTGTTGTACTTGAACCAAAAGAATGGTTCGGGTTGAAGCATTCTGGCTACCTCTGGATAGTGGTTGTGAAGATAATGCTAATGTATGACACCCGAAGCATCGTGCATATACATGGTATATTGTAATAAATAAATACATGTACTGGCTTTTGCCATTTTCTGCTTTGATAATTGACAAAGTTAGGTAAAGGTACCCCTGACTGTTAAGTCCAGTCGCGGACGACTCTGGGGTTGTGGCGCTCATCTTTATTGGCCGAGGGAGCCAGCGTAGAGCTTCCAGGTCATGTGGCCAGCATGACTAAGCCGCTTCTGGCGAACCAGAGCAGCACACAGAAACACCGTTTACCTTCCTGCCGGAGCGGTACCTATTTATCTACTTGCACTGGTGTGCTTTCGAACGGCTAGGTGGGCAGGAGCAGGGACAGAGCAACGGGAGCGCACCCCGTTGCAGGGATTCGAACCGCCAACCTTCTGATCAGCATTGGACAAGTCTGATTCCAGCCTGTCTCCTGAAAGGCAATCAGGCATATCCTGAGTTTGCATAAAGCAAATTTAGTTGCCAAGTACAGTCTATTTCTACTTCTACTTCTACTACAGTCTATTTCTACATCTACTTCTGCTTCATTGACTATGCAAAAGCCTTTGACTGTGTCGACCACGGCAAACTATGGCAAGTTCTTAAAGAAATGGGAGTGCCAGATCACCTCATCTGTCTCCTGAGAAATCTCTATGTGGGACAAGAAGCTACAGTTAGAACTGGATATGGAACAACTGATTGGTTCAAAATTGGGAAAGGAGTACGACAAGGCTGTATTTTGTCTCCCTGCTTATTTAACTTATATGCAGAATTCATCATGCGAAAGGCTGGGCTGGATGAATCCCTAGCCGGAATTAAGATTGCCGGAAGAAATATCAACAACCTCAGGTATGCAGATGACACAACCTTGATGGCAGAAAGTGAGGAGGAATTAAAGAACCTTTTAATGAGGGTGAAAGAGGAGAGCGCAAAATATGGTCTGAAGCTCAACATCAAAAAAACGAAGACCATAGCCACTGGTCCCATCACCTCCTGGCAAATAGAAGGGGAAGAAATGGAGGTAGTGAGAGATTTTACTTTCTTGGGCTCAATGATCACTGCAGATGGTGACAGCAGCTACGAAATTAAAAGACGCCTGCTTCTTGGGAGAAGGGCAATGACAGGCCTAGACAGCATCTTGAGAAGTAGAGACATCACCTTGCCAACAAAGGTTCGTATAGTTAAAGCTATGGTTTTCCCAGTAGTGATGTATGGAAGTGAGAGCTGGACCATAAAGAAGGCTGATCGCCGAAGAATTGATGCTTTTGAATTATGGTGCTGGAGGAGACTCTTGAGAGTCCCATGGACTGTAAGAAGATCAAACCTCTCCATTCTGAAGGAAATCAGCCCTGAGTGCTCACTGGAAGGACAGATCGTGAAGCTGAGGCTCCAGTACTTTGGCCACCTCATGAGAAGAGAAGACTCCCTGGAGAAGACCCTGATGTTGGGAAAGATGGAGGGCACAAGGAGAAGGGGACAATGGAGGACGAGATGGTTGGATAGTGTTTTCGAGGTTACCAGCATGAGTTTGACCAAACTGCGGGAGGCAGTGGAGGACAGAGGTGCCTGGCGTTCTCTGGTCCATGGGGTCACGAAGAGTCGGACACGACTAAACGACTAAACAACAACAACAACAACAGTCTATTTAACTCCTTCAATTGGGGCCATCGAGATAATTGCAAAGCAGGGGGCAGACAAAAGATCGCCAGTTCAGTCCCAGCCCACTAGGGTGATTTCCATTCAAACACTTGAAGATGGGAGAGTTGAGTAGCTGGCAGGGAATAAATTCAAAAACACAGTAAAACTAATTGCTTATCTCAAGGTCCAGAACTTGCCCAGTGCTCCCAAGGAATCAGCACACACCTTAAGGACAGGTATATTATTTTTCTCCCCCACCCCCACCTCCATTTCTTAACTTGCTATTAGTGTGGGTTCGCTGGCAAAATTGCCAGGTCCGTGTTCTATAGGCTTTGAAATAGTTAGGAGTTCTGTTCCTCTCCAGATAAAGTCATGTATGTATGGTATGATTTGCTGCCTGCCTAAATTGTAATTTTACTGTCTGAAACAACATGTATGTATTCTGTCATATTCATTTCGTGTAATAAACTAAGCGTTCTTTGTTGATGTGTGTAGCAGATCCCACCGCTAACTGCCCCCAGTTAAACCTGTGGTGAACCTACCACACGGTAAAAGTAAAGGTAAAGGACTCCTGACAGTCCTGACAGGTATGTTCAGTCGTGAACAACTCTGGGGTTGCGACACTCATCTCACTTTACTGGCTGAGGGAGCTGACGTTTGTCCACAGACAGTTTTTCCGGGTCATGTGGCCAGAATGACTAACGTGCTTCTGGCGAAACTAGAGCAGCGCACAGAAACGCCGCTTACCTTCCCGCCAGAGCGGTGCCTATTTATCTACTTGCACTTTGACATGCTTTTAAACTGCTAGGTTGGCAGGAGCACGGACCGAGCTACAGGAGCTCACCCCGTCGCGGGGATTCGAACCGGCAACCTTCTGATCGGCAAGCCCTAGGCTCTGTGGTTTAGACCACAGTGCCACCCACGTCCTTCCCACTCGGTACACCAGTTAATTAAATTTCTAAATTACCACAAGTTATACTTTGGGGGGTTTGTGTGAGGGAAAACTTAAGTAATTTGGAGACTTGAAGAAATATTTTATTTACAAAACAAAGTTGGTAAAACAAAGATGGGTCAGGATATGCTTTCTTTCAGGTAGAAGTTAACTTCCTTAAACTAAATATCAAGACATCACAGGCTTAAACACAGTAGTATATGCATAGCTTTTCTTAAACTTCAGTTGCTAAATATCAGTTGTTACACTTCAGGTAGATGTTCAGATTTCTAGAATAGGTGGTAAAATGCTTAACTCAGTTTCTGAACTTCACTCTCGTTGCTTCACCTACTTATGACAGACATTGCAGTTAAATACTTCTGACACAGCACAGCTTCCTTCTCAGCTGGTTAATTTGGTTCAGAAGCAGGGGGCACTTTTGGTCAGTGTTATGTACTGAGGTTCTCACCCTGGGCCAGCAGGGGGATACTGTAGATAGTTTTCACTCAGGTCCACATATGCAAATAAGGGATCAAAAGTGACGTTCAGTGATTGGATAGCTACAGAAAATGGTTACAGTTGCGTTGTAGTGGTGCTCTATATAAGCAGGCTGGCTGAACCCTTCAGTTCTGTTCTGGCCTGTGAATAAACAAGAGCTGTTTGAAGAATCGCTGTGTCGTCTGATATGCTCACCCACAACTTAACAGTCAGTTACCCAACCTCTTAACAATCCCACTCCTGAGGTACTTTCAAATAATACAACAGACCCATGAAATCTCCACAGCCTTCTTAACTGGACTTGGGTTCTTCTTCTCTTTCTAGAAGATGTCCCCTCTCCTGACTGGAAGGAGATCCAATGAGACGGTATCCTCCTCACAGTGTCACCTTCTTCTGGCTCAAACTCAGTCCTCCAGTTCACTGAATACTCTCCCCAGACACTCAACATGGTCTTCCTATCTAGGCTACAAGGCTCCTTCCTCTAGCTATAGATATTTTCAGAGCGGATGTTAAACTCAAATTTGAACTAACTCTCTCTGACAAACCTTATCCTAATCACTATCTCCCATCTCAAATTAAGCCCTCAGAAATGGCTCCTTTTATTTTCCACTCCCAATTCTGAATTTTGTATAGATTTCCAAGAACCTCAAGGAACCATGCTCCTCTCAGTCTCTGGGGCCACCAATTGTCATTGTCAACTGGTATGATATGTTTTAACGTTTTGTTGACTGCTAATAAATAAAGTGAGCTTAATTATAGGAGGGCCCTGTTTTCATCCACATTGTTTCAATGGGGTTGATGGGAAGATTTAAACCTCTGAAGCTATGACTGCCATGGGGGTGAAATGCGCCCACTCCTCAGCTGATCTGCACTGTACCCTCTTTGTTCTCATATCTTGCAGAGAGCATTATGTGTATGAGGTCTGCCACAGCAATTATTTCAGTTGATTTGCATTCTCCCCACTCCCTTGAACATTACTGAAGCACATGTATATACTGATAAAAACAGCAGTGATGTGATTTTTTGAAAAATAAATACGTGTAGCAAGACTCTTTTGGGGTGGTGTTTTATCAGTGCACAGGAAGGAGCACACCTGCACATAGGTGCGACATTACACAAGAATAATCTTGCCATGGATTATGCAATAATAAACTAAGCAATAATATCATGCTCACCTTTAAAGTGTTTTGCACCTATTGGAAGACACAAGATTTACCCACCCCAGAAGAATGGCAGATGAAATTGATGGACTATATGGAATTGGCAGAAATGACTGGCAGAATCCGAGACCAGGGAGAAGAGTTGGTGGAAGAAGATTGGAAGAAATTTAAAGACTATCTGCAGAAACATTGTAAAATTAATGAATGTTAAAATGATGTTGGATTGAAATGAAGTGGTTTCAGCAATAAGGTTAAAAAGAATATGTAAAAATGGATTGATAATCAGATGAAAATATAAAGTTATAATATGTTAAGACACAGAATTAAGATAAAAACAAAGAGGGGAAGGATTTGCTGAATTAATTATGTGAACTGGAATACAAAAAAGGGAGGTGTGAGGAGGTCAGGGAAATAAGTAAATGAAATATAAGATATGAAAAGATTAATTTGTTTTTAATTGTTTTTTCACTTTTCCTGTATTTTGTATTTTTACTATGTATTTTTGTATCTTTTTCTATTTTTATTTTTTGCTTCTTTTTATTCTTAACTTCTTTTTATTCGTAAAACTTTAATAAATATCTTTTAAATAAAAAATAAAAAAATAAAGTGTTTTGCACCTAATAGCATCTATAACATGGTGGACAGAAATGCAAATAAATGGAAGGAACTGAAAGTTGTAGCAAATGCTGCCTGCTCTTCCTGTGCTGAAGGAGACCTCATGCAGTTCCCATGGCGAAGGCCTCACCTAGCCAGGATCAGGCCTGCTGCTCTTCCACATGTTGCCATGGAAGTTGGAATGGATGAGACCCAGGCGGGAAGGGGGTGACCCCCGCTGCTGCTTCAAAGTGCTTGAGAAATGTGATGTCGTCCTTTATTCACAGTCATGAAACAAACCTTTAGTGTGAAAACCCTGGCAGCTGAAAAGAGTACATATTAAGCAGGCATTGTACCTCCCTTATTAGTACAAAATTGGGATGGAAATTTGGTACTTAAAAAAAAAACATTTCATAGAAACTTGAAGAGAGTGGCTTTAATTTCTTGGCCTAGAATTTTAAAGTGAAAATGATATGACTGTAAGACAAAAAAATCAATTCATTTTTCAAATTAACTCATTTTTTTAAAATGGAATAGGTTTTTTTCTGAAGCTTGATAGCTATTTAAGTGTCACTGAGATATTTTCTTAGAACATGTGAAGTTCTTCTCACAGTTAATAAATAGGAATGTAGAATTCCCCTTGCCTTTGCCCCATGTGCTTCTGAATATATATATAGTTTAACTTACAATGTCTATTCCATTTTTCAAGCACACACTCGATATGTGTGTTATGTGGGGGGAGAGGATCAAACTACTCATGTTAAGAGCAAGGCATAGCAATTAATACAAAAATAAAAATAAATATCCGAGTAACGTTAACCAGCATAAGAAAGCAACTTGCCTCCAAAATAATTTCGGTTTGAAGGGGAAGGGCTGTAGCTCAGTTGTACAGCACCTGATTTGCATGGTTCCAGGATCAATCTCCAGGCACATTATTGGGCAAAGACTGGTTTGGGGGGAAGCAAGTTTGTTGCTCAGGAACTCCAGATCAGCTTTTATTGCACAACCTGAATTTGCCGCTATATGGTTGAATCTCATCTGAAAATAGCAGCAGTCTGAAAGTGCCCTGAGTCTTCAGTCCAGTCTTTGCATTTCACACATCCTACTCATTACTGATAGTAAACTAATAGATCAAAAATTACCAGGTTGCTCTCTGTTTCATTATACATAGGAATTATTATAGCTTTATTGCATCTTAATGTGATTCTTAATAATTTGTAAATAGCTATAAACAAGGCTACTGTGGTATACAGCTGAGCCAGAGCAGGGGCTGGGGCTGCAGTTCCTCAGAACTCCACCAGAGGGCTGGAGCTTCTCTCTGATTGGCTACCAATATAGTTAGTCAGAGGGGGTGGAGCCAGCACTTTGAGAGGGAGCATAAAAGGACTCATTTCTGAGAAAGAGCTCAGATGTAGAGATGGTTGAAGAGATAGAGCCGGAGGGAGAGAAGGAGAGCTGGGCCTGGTCTGTGTGGAACAACCGTGCTCAGGAAAATATCTACAACTAGGAGAAGACGCCTCTGAGCTTAGACTGGAAGACAGTGTGTAATGTCTAGGGAAAGTATTCAGACAGGAGGGAACTGGAGGGCTGAGTCTGAGCCAGGAGAAGTAGAGCTGTGAGGATAGCATCTCCTTGGGTCTCCTGTCAGTCATGAGGGGAGAGAAGAATCCCAAGCCAGGGAAGAGGGATGAGGGGACCCCCTGGGTCTGTACCTCAGGAGCATGATTGCTATAAGGCGGGGAAACTGACAGACTGTAGTGCCTTGTTTAAGAACCAAAGTATTAAGCTGAAATGCCTGCGTAACAAAACTGGAAACAAGCTAAGCATTTGCCATCTAAAACCTAAAAACCTGTAACATCTGAGGAGTAATAACTGAAATAAGCAACTGAACCAGCTATTCTTTGAGAAAACAGTGTTATCTACCACTACTTCTAGAAGGAGTCATTGCTTCCATAATCACCAAGAGGTTGCAATACTGCATCAATTTTCTCTACTAACTGGCTTGTCACAAAGAGATCTCTGAGCCTGCTTCCTCTCAGCTTTGGGACTGCATATATGTCTCTAGGGACAGGGGAGAATTTTGATTACATTTGCATTTAAAGGCATATCTACTGAATTCATACTTTCTGAAACAATATATATAGTGGTACCTCGAATTACAGACGTTTCAGGTTACAGACACTTCAGGTTACAGACTCCGCTAACCCAGAAATAGTACCTCGGGTTAATAACTTTGCTTCAGGATGAGAACAGAAATCATGTGGTGGCACAGCAGCAGCAGGAGGCCCCATTAGCTAAAGTGGTACCTCAGATTAAGAAGCGTTTCAGGTTAAGAACAGACCTCCAGAACGAATTAAGTTCTTAACCCGAGGTACCACTGTAAACTAAAACACCATTATCCTTCTCTTAATTTTGCAGTGTACCTAATTCTCCAGCCAAGAAATGTGAATAAAGATGCAGATACTAGAACAAAGTGTTCATAAGAATGCATATATTAGTAAAGATTGCATACAAAAATGCATTATATTAGAGGAAATTGCTCTAATACCTCAGTTTTTGAACAGCTTAGTTCAAGAACAACTTGGAACACGAACATTTCAAAACCGGAAGTTGGTTCCAGTTTTTGAACTTTTTTTCGAAAGCCAAACATGCTCCGTTTTGAGTCCCCCTGTGTTTCCTGTTGCGCTGCTAATTTGCGTCCCCCCATTGTAATTCAAGCCTTCTGTTTCTGATTATAGTGTTCTAAGGTGATATTTGGAGCTTATATTTGGTGCTTTTGTTTTTGCTATTTATTTTGCGTTTTTTTGTTTTGAGGCTTTTTCAGTTAATTTGTTTTTGTGACTGTGTGGGTTCAGCTACTGATTGATTGATTGATTGATTGATTGTGTGACTGTGGAAATGGATAAAAGCCCCCATCCAAAAAATGACTATCATCAGTGCAGGTAAGAAAAAAAAAATATTATAATTTTAATTATCTACAATACTCTTTTATTTTATTTATAGTACAGTACATTGATTATTGCTTTCATTTTATGGATCAATGGTCTCGTTAGATAGTAAAATTCATGTTAAATTGCTATTTTAGGGGTTATTTTTAAAAGTCTGGAACAGATTAATCCATTTTGCATTACTCTCTATGGGAAAGCCCACCTTGGTTTTGGAACGCTTTGGTTTTGGAACAGACTTCTGGAACGGATTAAGTTTGAGAGCCAAGGTACCACTGTATACTAGAGGATATTGCATCAAATTTGTTTAGGAGTAGAAATTCACACTAAAATGCTGATAATTTTCTATGATTTAGTGAAAGTCATTTCATCATTTAAAGATGTCCTGCTGTGAACCTGAAAACAAAAACAGGTGGTGATGGAAGACACTGAAAGATAGTGGAGGAAAATTTGGTCCTCAAACTCTAATTAGAAGGGAAACATCTGTTGCAGTGATGAAAGCTACACTGTTTGAAAGGATGAACTGAGGACCATGGGATGTTGCTTATACAGAGGCTTGCCCCTTTAATGTTTGGAAGAAATAAACAAGTCACCTGGGGTAGGTGGAAGGGATATTTTTGAAATAGGCAGAAAAATACTTTATTTCTCTTTTCTGAGAGGCAGCTGTCATTTCTATAGCAGCCAGTTCCTGTGGCCCTCCTGTCTAATTGTTACATTCTGGGCTGATGAAGAAATAAGAAGAGGCTATGTTAATAAACCTACAGAAATGTCATTTGAGGTATGTTAATAGTTTATAAAAGGCATTTATTCAAACCCACCTAAACTAGAGAGATGATGAAGTAGCACACTATGTCCCCTTCAACTGCCTTGGGAGCAAAAAAATAAATAAATAAAATGGTAGTGGAATACTTTATTTGCACATTTATACAACCTGAGCCTACTATGGAAGGGCCTACAGTATCAACATCCCAGGAAGGTGTTTCTTCTCTCATGGTCGCAGCCTTGGAGTCAAACAGAAATTGAGCATCTCTCTCTGGTTTCCTAGCCTGCTGCTTCTCCTCTAGTTCACATCACTTCATTCTCTGATCTCAAACTCTGCCTTTGCCCTTCTCACCACCTCTGAGTTGAGAGAGGGGCCCCAGCCACCTGCTTGATGCCAGAGCCCCTTCCGCTCTTCCCCTTAATGGCCCATCACCCAAGCTATTGCCTCACCAGGAAGCTGGCCCGGCTATTCCAAGAATTCCAAGGCATTCTGCCTGGCTCGCTCCCCCTTGCAAACCCATAACAATATTTTAGAAACTTTGTGTGTGTGAATTTTAGTGCAGATTTTTAAAAGCCCTTCAGACGTATGCAGAAGAGGGATTTACAGATGAACGCATGTGAGAGTGACGCCTACCAGAAATAAACTAATCTAGTTCTCATTCCCCAGTTGGGGAACAGTTTTGCTCCTTCTGTTTGTGGTTCTCTAACAATGCTTCAACTCCTGGTCCAGAAGATTTTATTTCTGGCTGTGCTTTATACCTTCCCACCCAATATTAAATCCAACGCTTTGCAGGATTCTCAGTCGGGCAGAACCCCTCAGAAGGTGTTCAGTTAGTAGTGTCATTTGCCTCAGACTGAAAGAGGCAAGCCCTTTGTAAGGATATGGGATAATCTATCCATATAATTATAGGCACCATCCTATTGGGTCCCTTCTTCAGCCTGACAGCCTCCTCCGCAATCCCTGCCAGCGGTCTGGAATATTTATTCCACACAGCCTTTTAAACAGAAGCCTGGAGTAATTGCACCTACTTATGGAGATTCAATGTCTTTCATTTGTGTTCAATTACTAAATATTTCTGACTCACTGATTGTGAAATTATTCAAGAATTTTGCATACACACAGTCAGATGGCATGATTTTGATGGGTTCCTGTGTAAAGGTTTCAAAACATCCTGCCCCCCGCCCCCCGCAACTGCTGACACTTTTGAAATTTCTTCAGTGCTACTACAGAGCCCTCCAAGCAGTCTCTTTCATATAAAAAACCCCCTGTTTGTGAACCCAGAAGGTCCCACACTGAATTGCAGCTGGGGCTGCCCTTGTGTCTGTGTCAAGAAAAGGTTTCAGCAGGAAAGTTGCACCTTGATTTGTCACATACAGTGAAGTCCTTGCTGGCTCACCTTTTCAGGCAACATGGAACATTGGGGAGCTGAGATGTCAGGGAACCTATAGATGGTGAATGATCCATGTGGAATTATAACATTATCAAACTGACTTTTGAAATTTACTTTAAAAAATGTAATTGACATGAAATCTTCTTTGTAAAACTGAAGGGTTTATCATCCAAACAAAAGCAGCAAGCGCATTGATCTCAGATGCAAGGTAGCCAGTCTCCCTCCAGCTTCCTGTGCTTCAGTTGAGACATGCCCGAGGGTGGGGAGCGCCACGTGGGGCTAAGACTTGGTAGCTTCCTAGGCAGAGATGTCATGAGATAATTTCTCCCAGATCAGGAAGTTTGGGCTGCCTGCCAGGCCAAGGAGTGCTGGAGAAATGTCCAATGGAAAGCAAATTCACCCCACTGCAATCTCAAGGTAACCTCAAGCTCCCACCACCAGCATTAGAGGGAAATTCTGAGGTGTCCTGAGAAAGAGGCCCCATAGTGGAAGCCCCTTTCATGGGGGAACAGCACTTTCGAGAAACTGGAGGACTGGAAGACAAGATTGGAGAATGTGTGTGGCATTCAACTAAGTATTACGTACTCAGAAAAGACCCACTGAGATTGATGGTGTTGACTTAGTCATGTTCATGAATTTAAATGCGTATACTCTGAGTATAACTTAGCTGAATACCACCCCATGTGTGGGATAACTAAAACATGAGAAATAGGGATGGCATCAAAATAAAGGGAGCAAAGAAGATGAGTCTGGGGGTCACCGGGCTGCAGCCCCCAAATGGAAATGGCTCTGAATGCAAATCCAGCTGAAAGTGATGGACACTCAGTTGGCAGAGGAGCCCTTTTAGGATTGTGACCCACAGCTATCAAATCCTGGAGGTGCAAAATGCAAGTGATGCCACAGACTCCCTTAATAAGCTGCACAGTCATTTCCTTTTTCAGCCTATTTTAGACTGGTGAGACCAAACCACTGAGGGTCTCCTTTGTGACACTCCACTAAGCTCCATAGAATTTTTCAGATTTCTACCTGCTGAGGATTTGCCTATAAAACCTATAAAATGTAAAGAGGTGCAGCCAGAAAGATTAAAAGACTCAGTGAACCCAATTTAAAAGGGAAACTTGAAACATTAGAACTCTGCGCTCTTAAAAAAGAAAAGACGGTGACCTCATTTCCAAATGCTAAAGGGAAGGAAAGGGACAGATGCTCAAGATGAAATGAACTTGTGTCAGAGGCAGTAACCCGGGGCAGACTCTAAAACTTAAGGAGGGCTTAAAAGCAATGAGGCAAAGATTCCTTCTAGGGATTCTCCAAAGGTCTAAACATGCTTGAATAGACACATTTCAGATTTCTCATTGGCTAGTTGCCATGGACCCCATAGGTATCCATTCTCCTTCTGCCTCTGAAATGAAGCACTAAAGCATTATGCAGCATAGGAATGTGCTAAACAGTCTGTTTTGTAACTGCAGTCTAACTGCTCTCATTTGCGCATAGCTGTTGTTTCTTTCAGAGAGGAGAAAGGAATATGATTTTTAAAACTAGCTGTTCACTATGTGCACACTCAGGGGTTGCTCCCAACGCTTCAGGCCTCAGACTCCTCTAGAACCATCAGAGATCATCGTGCTGTCCGAAAATGTGTGCGCAGTATAGTGTAATAACAGTTCTGTCACAATGCCTTCAATTCAACTTCACTAACATGGGACCTTGAAATTCTGGATCCCACCCAAAAAAAACTGATGCCAAAGTTTTGTGCTAGTTTTCTGCCATTTTGTGCTGTGAACCCTGCATTTTGTGCCATCCCTCAAACTGAGAAATTGGCAAAGCAAATCAGGCTCACAAGTTAATGGCAAAAATTCCAATGTTGTCTGAATGGCTCCAAACAGGTGCCAAGATTTTGTGCCACAAACCCCACATTTTGTGCTGCCCTTCCCCAAACTGAGTAATTAACACACAAATTTAATAATAATAATAATAATAATAATAATAATAATAATAATAATAATTTATTATTTGTACCCCGCCCATCTGGTTGGGTTTCCCTAGCCACTCTGGGCGGCTTCCAACAAAGATGAAAGATACACTAAGATGTCACATATTAAAAACTTCCCAGATGTCTTCTGAATGTCAGGTAGATGTTTATTGCTTTGACATCTGATGGGAGGGCGTTCCACAGGGCGGGCGCCACTACCGAGAAGGCCCTCTGCCTGGTTCCCTGTAACTTGGCCTCTCGCAGTGAGGGAACCGCCAGAAGGCCCTCGGAGCTGGACCTCAGTGTCCGGGCAGAACGATGGGGGAGGAGACGCTCCTTCAGATATACTGGACCGAGGCCGTTTAGGGCTTTAAAGGTCAGCACCAACACTTTGAATTGTGCTCGGAAACGTACTGGGAGCCAATGTAGGTCTTTCAAGACCGGTGTTATATGGTCTCGGCGGCCGCTCCCAGTCACCAGTCTAGCTGCCACATTCTGGATTAGTTGTAGTTTCCGGGTCACCTTCAAAGGTAGCCCCACGTAGAGTGCATTGCAGTAGTCCAAGCGGGAGATAACCAGAGCATGTACCACTCTGGCGAGATAGTCTGCAGGCAGATAGGGTCTCAGCCTACGTACCAGATGGAGCTGGTAAACAGCTGCCCTGGACACAGATTTGACCTGTGCCTCCATGGACATCTGTGAGTCCAAAATGACTCCCAGGCTGCGCACCTGGTCCTTCAGGGGCACAATTACCCCATTCAGGACCAGGGAATCCTCCACACCTGCCCACCTCCTGTCCCCCAAAAACAGTACTTCTGTCTTGTCAGGATTCAACCTCAATCTGTTAGCCGCCATCCATCCTCCAACCGCTTCCAGACACTCACACAGGACCTTCACCCCCTTCACTGGTTCTGATTTAAAAGATTAAAAATTTTACACTTTTTCATGACAAAAGTGAAGATATTATTACCTGGCACCACCATCGTAATTCCTTCTTTCTTTCTTGCCTCTTCTTGTTGTGTTCTTGTGCTTCGGGGGGGGGGGAGGGAGAAGTCCCATGTGCCACCACAACACTCCTGCCGTCCTTCTATGCGCAGCTCACGTGGGAGGACCCTCGCTGAGCGTCAGTGGGACTGGGAGGACAGTGACTGACATACCTACAACAGCTTTTCATTTCTAATGTTTTTGATTTTGCAATTGGGAGGGTGCAGGATCACAACTCCAGTGCACTGCTGCCGCTGCTGCCCAGCATAGCAGAACCACAGAAATGGCATGCCTGGGTCAGTCCAGCTCTAATTCTGGGTACATTTGTTCCTATATATGTGTTTAATAAAACAAATACATCTATTCTAAACACTATCTTCTAAATACTAATGCAGTTTTGATTGCTAAGTTATTTATAACGCATTTCTTATAATCTACTTAAATGTTTTATTACAATCAAGAGGTATAATGAATTTTGTTAAATTAATAAATAACAGAAAAAATAAAACATTTCATGCTTTTTAAGTCTGGATCAGATTTCTTTTGGAACATATCTATATCACTCCTCACTCCACCCCACCACTTCCAAAGGGCCATTTATTCTGGGAGGAAAAACCCTGGGAGAGAGGGGACTGGATTTTTTTTAATGGGATCTATATTTCCAGAAATATTGCAGCTCTGTATTGATTACATTTTACTTTGCTTTAGTGTTCCTAAATCCATTGATCTTGCTAAAGAAGACCAACATGTTTTACACAAGGATCAAATACACTCCTTGTTCTTCTGACTTTCTTTTTACAGGACACCCAAGAAAGAGAAGTTTGGCTGCTGGCTCAAAGTGGACTCTCTCCCACAGTCCTAGTTACCCAACGTTACAGCACAGGACTGTCATGGGGCAAACAAAGCACATTGCCACAATACAAAGTGCTTTTCTTCTGCTCTGAACCAGATTTGCTCTGGATAAAGGATAAAAGGCAACATGTGCTGTTTTAACAAGAATCTTCCATTCCCCAAGGTTTTTCTTTTTATGGTGTCATTAGAAGATACTCAGTAAAAAACCTAGATCATTAATGGATCTGACTGGGGTGGGGGAATCAATGGTCAAATGTTGCTTCTGCGTATCTCCATTGACATTGGAGCAATGGCCAGGAGCACTTGGGATGATGGGGGCCACTTTGGGGGGTGGCTAGCACCATGGTAGAGGGGGTGACCAAGACCTCTGAAGCTGAGACCAGTCTTGGCATCTGAAGCATGGCGCTTGTTGCAGCCGCTGTGCCTGCTGGGATCTGCACTGGCTAACTAGCTGCTTCCTTCACCACCACCATGACTGTGGCAGCCAGATTAGACTTGGCGATCAGGTTGGTGGATTTCCTGGCGGGGACCTTCTTCCTTGGCCGTGCTTCCAGGTCCCCAGGAGCCTTTTGCTCCTTCCTCTTACAAAATGCCCAAGTCCTCATCTGAGGCAAGCTGCTGAACTGGGGGGTGCTCGGGGGTCTGCATCACAGCTCCTACTCCCTCCTTTTGCCTGTCCTTTTTTAATCAACAGGAGTGAGAACTCTGAAACTGTAAGAAAGTGCAGCACAGTTACAACTCGCACCAGCCGGGTTAGCAGACCTTCCAGTCTTGACAAGAAAAAGGGCTAAAAGCTGAACTGACAAAAGAAGAGAAAAACCCTGCAATCTGCTACTTGGTGCAGTGAAGAATGGCACAAAAGCGCCACAGTTGCTAAGCAATAGCCAGCTACCAGGACAAGGAAAGAAGCAGCAAGCTTGCAAAACACAATGCCATTAGAGGAGGCAAAGGAAAGGGCTCTGATACGGAGAGCCACTAGAGGAAAGGCACCCACCTGCCAAACTCAGTCCCCCCCACCTGTCACATCAAGGGAGTGTAGAGCTACGGGCAACTACCCAGAATGGTCCCAGGATACAGAGGCATGAATTGATGCTTGGGGCTGTGGAAGCCTGCAGGGCACACCAGAGCAAGGTGGCTTGAATCTGTGGACTTGAGGCAGACTGGGCGGAAGGGAGACCACGGGGATGGGAGGCTGAAGGGAACTGACCCTTTAAGGTGCAGGCAAGCAGGGCGCACAACCCACTCACAGGCCCAGCACCCACGGCCTGCTGCCTCAGCCACTTGCAGCTCTTGCTCCAAAGTAAATTATTATTATTATTATTATTATTATTATTATTATTATTATTATTATTTGTAGTAGTATTATATATCAAATTTCTGAACTGCCCTTCATCTAAGAATCACAGGGTGGTTTACTATATAAAAACACAGAGATACATAACACGGTAACACACACACACCCGCAACAGTTTAAACAGCCATAGATTTTCACCTGGTGCCTGATATGTCATGACAGGTGATCCCATTCTGGCTTCTTCCATCTTCTGGGAAATGAAATTGTCAGTGAGGCAATTGAGGGATTTGTTGGCAGAGTTTGAATTCCAACAGATATTGGGGTGGTTGAAGTCTCCCATGACTTCATGACCTTCAAGGTACCTTCCAACTCAACTCTATGATTCTGTGACTTCAGCCTGCTGGGATTTAAATGCATGGAAACCTGGTACATGGGCTCTGCTATGCCAGTAGACTGCTAAGCTCCTTGTGTGACATTCTGAGGATTCAATACACACCTGGAGCAAGCCGTGTGGGACAGGGCAGGCTGCCCCCTTTCTCTGGGTGACTTTGTGGGTCCTCAGGTGATTGGGAAAGCCTGCAGGCATTCCCATCCAACTTTGCTGTGCAAGTTTCCCTTCAGACATTATTTTCCACAGCACCGGGCAACCTGGCAGCAGCCCTGCATTCATTCAGCAGGCTGTTCAGCAGTATCATGTACACAGCCCTCCTCAGCCTAAATTTTTCTGTACAGGTTCCTCTGTCAAAAATTGTGCAGGACTGGGTGACAACAACAAACACTAACCATAGCTGTCAACCTTCCCTTATTTGGTGGGAAACTCCCTTATCCCAGCGCCGTGTCCCGCTGCTGTCCCTTATGGATGATGCCCCTCGCCCAGCTCAGGGTCCTCTGCCGAGAGAGAGAGAGAGAGAGAGAGAGAGAGAGAGAGAGAGAGAGAGAGCGCACATGAGCTGCTGTGTCTCCGTCTCTCCCTTTTCCCTCTCAGGGGGAAATGAGTGAGGAGACGGGTAGCGGCCCGCGGGCAGGCAGGCAGGCAGGCAGCCCCTCTCTTGTGAGACTTCTGCCGCGCTGCCAGGGGAAGCCGGAGGCAGCGGCTGAGGAGGAAGAGGAGGGGATGGGGAGGGACGCAGAAGGGCAGAAGGGCAGCACTTCAGCGGCTGCCGCAGCGCCGCAACCGCCTCATGCCGGGCTCGCAGGCGGCGTGGGAGAGAGTCTCTCTCCCTCCCTCCCTCCCTCCCTCCCTCCCTCTCTATCGGGCAGGGAAGGGCCGATGGAACTCCTCGCGCCAGGACGACAGCAGCCTCGACGTGCTGCTTAGCACCCCCTCCAACCAGTACAGCATCTTAATGTAGTGATTTCCCCCTCTGCATCCCTTTCATAACTTTATTTTTATAAATCATTTGTCCATCCATAGTTCAAATTTTTCTGTCAATCCTACCAATGTATGTAACTCTTTACTTTTCTGATAAATTATAAACTTCCCCCATTCTTTATTAAAGAGATCCTCTTCCTGGTATCTAATTCTGCCTGTAAGCTTTGCCATCTCGACGTCGTTCATCAGTTTTGTCTGCCACTCTTCTATGGTCGGAGTTGTAGACCCTTAGGATCATCTAGTCCAACCCCCTGCAAAACCCAGTCAGTGGCAGCAAAAGCAGCATGGCTCCATCAGTGCCGGATTTCTGTATAAACTCAGCAAAATCCCTTATTTTGGCTGTTGATCCCTTATTTTCGAGGCCGCTGGTCCCTTATTTTCAAATCTGTAAGTTGACAGCTATGACACTCACCACATTGCTATGAAGAGCTAGGCTCATCTGCACATGTGTATCTTTCCTTTCTTTCAATATTCCTCAAAGTTCTTAAAATGGCATGATAATATTAGGAAGAAGAAATGCTAAGCTTTAGATGTTGACTTTAAAGAAATGAATGGGAATCTCCAAAATGCAAGGCAACAAAGGCAGGGTGTGAATTCGCTCGCTGCTACTAAATCAGTTTAATGGTGGAGGAAGTATATGGTCTAATAGAGCAACTGAACGTATCAAGGAGCACACCAGGGACAGTGAGTGCCTGAGGCATTATTTGTGGCTGCCAGAAGAGTCTTTAATGAAAGCACTTCCCTGGATTGTGTGCTGCTGATCGCGGCAAGATCTGTTCATTGTGTTTGGGAATTAAGAACTTCTAAACTCACTCTAGACTGCCTTTCAGGTTTCTAATTGGAGCAGTAACAGAGAACAAGTCAATGGAAAATGACATATGTGACCAAGTTAGGGGACAGAAAATGGAGAAAATCACCATGGTTGAAGAAAAAAGTCAGCACTTAAGACACCTAAGATCAATAAGACTTAGTCAGTGCATGTCTAACTCTACCTAAGTGCAATATAGCAAGAGCAAGTCATTACTAAGTCCTTCTTCCACTGATTTCCTTGGGGCTGCTTTATTAGGGCACAGCCCTGCCAGGAAGATTTGCAAGCAATTAAATAAAATATTCCCCCCCCCCCCACAAATCAGCCAAATCTCAAAGCCACACTCTTTCATATCACCCCACTCCTAGGGGCCCAGGTCCCTTTGCTCACCTCCCCCCCCCTTTTTTAGGTCCTCCCCTCTAAAAAGTTGGTGAGCATTCCTATATTTCTTTCTTTTCCACAGTTGCATTTCCCAGCAAGCCCTGTAAATGAACTTGTAAAGGGTTGCTGGATGGCAAGAGACCTGGGATTGGGCAAAAACCTCTGACATCCTTTCTTGTGGCTCTTTGACTGGAGCAGAGAGAGAGGGGTGGGGAGAAAGAGAGAATGCAAACTGCTTGCTCTAGACTTCTGGGGAGACATCTCCTTTCTAGACTCCATCGAATGTGCTGGTAGTAATGTGCAGCTACATGGCTTCTTGCTGTAAGAGAGGAATTCTAGGAATGTATTTCTGATAAGCAAGGACTGTGTGGATCTCAGAGAAGGTACTCAGTATGTTGAAAATATTAAAAACACAGCACCAACTGTTGGTGTCATGCAGCAACTACTGAATGAGCAAATGAAAGAACCCAGAGCATAAAATGGACTGGACAAACGCTGGAGAAAGCATACAACCATGCTCTTCCTCTATATATTGTTACAATTAGTTATTATTAAGAGCTTCCACTGGTCATTTCCCTGATTTCAGCTAAACAGGATCTCCTTAGCTGAGTTTTAATAATAGGTGGAATGAGCTCATTCTGTTCCACCCAAACTCCAGAGTGGATAACAGGATCCAATTACATCTGTTGCTGGTCACGTCTTTGAATCTTGTCCTTGAGATCCTCAAAGTGCAGAAATAGCAGCTTTGAAGGCAAACAGTAGCTAGGAACATGAGGGAGAATGACATGTGGCTATAATACAAGCATCATGGTATTATTATTCTTTGTATATTTTTATTTATCTTGAAGAATAATAAAAATGTCTTTAGAAGTACAGATAGATATTTCTTATATTTGAGTCAATAGCAGTTATTGCAAAGGTTGAGAAATGCAATGCATCAAGTAAAAATAGAATAAATAATTATTTACACACACACCCCACAAGACCTCCCCCAACAATAAAGTCTTTTTTGTTATTGTCAAGTCATACACAGTGCACCCTGCAGAATAACATTTCAGCAAAACTCCAGCATTCTGACATTAATAAGTTAATTATAATGAATACATGCTGGGGGGGACCCCACCTCTAAACTCTATTCCAGCCACAGGTGACAAAACAGAACTTCCTGATGAATCCTAACTCAATGGTCCCACACAGCAGCCTCCCTTTGAAGTTCTTTTGCTGAAGGAGGATCACCTTAAGGTCAGTTACAGAGTTCCACAGAAACCACCTTCACCTTGTCAATTGTCACATAATTATCCCTATCAGCTCTATTTTGTATTTTGTATTATTTTGAACCCCCTCACTCCTGCATCTTATTTGACTCTGTTTGACAAGTTGGGCCTGCCTCACGAACCAAGGCTGAATGGAAGCATGTGTGCTCAAAACTGCTTGCTCCAGTTGTCTGGGCTCCGTGAGGGTCAGACAGCCACTTTGCCTGCATGCCTCATCCCTCCAATGGTGTGCGGGCAAAGCTATACCATCACTGACCTCCACTGATGTCCAGGAATGCAGGTGTCCAGGAACCGTTTTTATTCCCCCCTAAGTGTGGCATTCCTTTCATAGGTCTCAAGATCCTGAACCGATACACAACTTAATGCAGCTGAATTCTTTTTGTGTTATATCTGTGATAACTACTTTTATGCACACAAGTCATCACCTGATATTGCAGGAATTAAGTGATGTGTGAACATCATGATATCAGGAGATCCTTGGAAACCAAATTTAATTTCAGATTGTTACTCCTAACCTGATTCTCAAGAAAGGAGTACAAGGAAGTGGACAATATCCTGTTTAAATATGCTTAAATTGTTATAACATCTAAATTCCCATTACTGTTGTCAGAGCTGCCTCTAGGTCCCAGCTCACAGAGGACCAACGCTAGGCTGTGGTAATGTATAAAAGTCTTTATTGAAGTTCAGTTTCCATTTCAAAGCCACAGCGTGCAGCCCTACGTTTTAACCCCTAGATCGGCGAAGTCCCGTCTGAGTCTCCTCCCCTCTGACACCAGTTTAAGATCCTAGCCCTGCTCCACCTTTTCCGCTGCTCTCTCCTCCTCTGGGTCCTCCTGCCTGCTGGGGCATTGCCCTTTCTGGACTCCGACACTGAGTCGCTTAGCTCCTCCCCCTGCCTCCGTCGGGCTTTAGGACCCGGTTCCCAATCCTCATTCTCTGCTGTCCCGCGCTCCTGTACATTTGAACTTGCCTCTCGCGCCAACCCAGTGACCTTTCTCCTAACCGTTACACTACTTCTGTCACTGCTTCCCTCTTCCGGGACACTGGCTGGATCTGACCTCCCCTCCGTTGCCCGACTCTCCGACGGAGGCGTGGTCAGCCCTGCCTCGTCTTCTCTTCCTGTTGGGGAATGCACTGACCCCGATGCTTGGGAACCTTCCCCCCCACTCTGCTCTGGTGGGGAAGCTGGTCCTGATTTCCAACTACTGCTCTGAGAATCCCTGCTGCCCCCTTGCTCCTGGGGCGTTCCCTCTGGGAACCCCCTGCCCCTGGCCACTGGCGCCCCCTTCTGTGAATCTTCCGATTCGCTGGAGAGGCTCATGGAATCCCTCGGACCACTGTCCTCTTCTCCTACGCTCCCCTCGGATTCTTCCCCTTCGCTCTCCATTTCCCCTCTTCCCTGTGCCTCTGCTCCTGAGCCCCTGACAACTGTACTTGGAATATAGATGTTGGGTGAGCAGAACACAACAAATTCAAAAGGCTAAGATCTAAAACTAGATATAAAATGTATCTTATCTGTCCATTAGCAATACCTTGTAGAGTAGGCCAAGTCTGACCCTCAAGCTAACTCTTAACTATGGAGATCTAAAACCCCATCAAATTAGGAATTTCAAAGCACAAACTAAGCCTTAACTCAAGCGCTTAAGGGAGACTATTGCTATGATAAAAGGAAGCTCTCCAGAGCTCTTCTTGGTCTGATTCTTAGCAAGTTTTACTTTGATGGTTGAGGAAGATCCCAAGACAATGTAGCCCTTTTGTATAATTGCTTGGTCTAAAAGTATTGGGACTTTTCTTTAATGTTCTGAGTCCTGTGCTCTATTTCTGATCATTTTATCTCCTCAATTAAAATTGCAATACATGGGGTGCTGCAATGATTCATCTTTCATTCTGTGATGACATTTTTGTTTTGTTCCTGTGTGTGGGTTGAATGCACAATGGCAGGCTAACTGTGTGTGTCAGGTGCTGTGAGGCTTAAACATGGAATCGGTGGGGCAAGAGCCAGTTCCCTCCCCCGGCAGGTCAAGTCAGGTTGCAAATGCCATGGAGCAGAACTCTTTTGTGCCACTTAGGGCTGGCGTACTACTAACTCATTCTGGAGAAAACAGATCAGTAAGGTGGGCTTCCTCTCTGTGAATCTAGAACATGGTTTCCCCTGCCTGCCCCTCCTTCCCACCTGATGCCCTGCCCCCCAACAGACATGGATTGCTCTGGGTCATCCGGCCCGACCTGCAGTGATCCATAGCTGTCTGTACCAAATTCATACAACTCCCCAGCCCCTCTGAATGTGCCAGATTTGGCTTGGGACCTGGCTAAATCCAGTGCACAACCCAAATAATCATGGTGAAGCTTTCCCCATAATGTCTTTCCAAATGAGAAAAGGTTTAATCTGTTTAATTTCTCTTTAGAAATAATAATGATAATTTTATTATTTATACCCAGCCACTCTAGGCAGCTTCCAGCAAAATATAAAATATAACAAAATGTCAAATATTAAAAACTTTCCAGTACAGAGCACTTCCCAATACAGGGGATAAGACCGAAGCAGGAAAAGTGCATTAAAGAGGATGTGGAAACTTCTTGAGAACCTCAGAGATCCTATCACTTGGTGTCCAAATGCACCTCAACTCTGGCTTCATTTGTTGGTCTAATACTATAAATCACGGAGAAGCAGGAGCTGACAGGCTTGCTCATTTCACAGAAATCACTTAGAAGAGTACCCACATATTTAGTTTCATATCTTTTTTGTGGGATGCCTAGAGACTTAGCCCCTTTCCTCTTTTAAAAACAAAAACAAAAACAAACAGGTTATCAATGAAAACCTTCATGTGCACCAGGCAACCCCTGCCTCAAGCAACAGAAGCAGAGTTCCACTACAGAACATCGATGTTTATTTGTGAAAATGCTTCATATTCCGCAAAGAGAAAGACATGCGCTGTCATCTGAAATATACTCAGTCCTGCAGGCGACTATTGTAGCATTTCTATTTTTAAAATATTTTAAAATATTAAGTGGCTTATAAATACATAGAGATAAACAGATAAGTGCAAGAGCTTGTGCTTTGAGTCATCTGAAAAGAATAAAAATCGAAATCGTTGCTGATCATCCTAAACCTGCTGATTAGAGTTAGGGTAAGGGTTAGAAGGAATGCGGGTGGCGCTGTGGGTTAAACCACAGAGCCTAGGACTTGCTGATCAGAAGGTCGGCGGTTCGAATCCCTGCGACAGGGTGAGCTCCCGTTGCTCGGTCCCTGCTCCTGCCAGCCTAGCAGTTCGAAAGCATGTCAAAGTGCAAGTAGATAAATAGGTACTGCTCCAGCGGGAAGGTAAATTGTGTTTCTGTGTGCTGCTCTGGTTCGCCAGAAGCGGCTTAGTCATGCTGGCCACATGACCCGGAAGCTGTATGCTGGCTCCCTCTGCCAATAAAGCGAGATGAGCACTGCAACCCCAGAGTCAGTCACGACTGGACCTAATGGTCAGGGGTCCCTTTATCTTTCCCTTTTAAGGGTTATAAGGGCCACTTTTCCACAGAATTGTATGTCTGCATTTTGCTGATGGAAACTGCAAATTGGGGCTGTTCAGAGTTTACCTCCAATAAACAAATATTAATAATCATCATCATTTGATCAGTAAGATTATCCTATTGATAAGAAACGTTCTCCAACTACCTTAACATTTATTCATACATCACAAAAAGAGTTCATGACCATTACAAAAACTGACATCTTCATAATATAAACTTAAAATCAAACTAGTTGGTTGTTAATTTTTCAGGGATAACATACACCATAAGAAGCACAATGGTGCTACTATTGCTTCTGAACCTCTTATTATTATTGGCATTGATATATTGCCACAATGTTTGCAAGCAGCATATGGCTAGAGGTTAGAAATGTCGGCACGTTGCTGCGAAGGTGAGAAATCCCATATGGTGTTGATGTAGCAAAGTGCACCTTGTCAAGCTGGGCTGGAACAAATGTTCTTCTCTAAATCCGTACTTGATTAATTTTATTGATTCAACCCTTGCAATACCAAACATGAACTTCATGGCCCACATGGAAAGTTTTTTGAAGTTTTATGCATGTAACAAGAAAACAATTATCGTTGCAAATAACAGCTAATCAATTTGCAATAGATTAAGCAGAACGTGCGTGTCAAGCTAGTTTACAAAGAGGGTCACAGAAAAAGAAACTGAGGACTTCTCCTGACTACCTGGGACACACATCTGCAGGATGAATTGTTGGTAAAGGAGTCTAAAGTAATTCCTTGTTGTCTACAGGATGCCTGCAATAGTCATTGTCTATGCTGCCTTTCTGGTGTGGCATTTTGGTACATAATATAAAGTAGGTCCATTCCTTGTGGTCTGGCAGAAGCACACTGTTTACTCCTTAAAGAGAGAACTGCCACAAGTAAAAAAGGATTTCAGAAGATGGTGTGATTTTCTGAATGTCTACAAAGAAAATCTCCATGATTAGGTAAAGCATGTTGCCACTCTACAGGAATCTTTGAATTTTGGTCTTGGAAGCTCATTTTCAGTGATTTTTAGTTTGAGTGCTGCTGTCAGACTTTTAGTTTCTCTTACAAGTTCACTTTCTAGAACAAGGTGCTCCTTCTTTAAACTCCTCACCAGTTTCCTGTGGAACAGAATATGTTGCCAGGGTCATTTTTTTGGCCCACCATTGTGACTGGTGTACTGGATCCCTGAACTCTTCTGGACTCATAGTAAAAAAGGTAAAGGTAAAGGTAAAGGTACCCCTGCCCATACGAGCCAGTCGTGTCCGACTCTAGGGTTGTGCGCCCATCTCACTTAAGAGGCCGGGGGCCAGCGCTGGAGACACTTCTGGGTCACGTGGCCAGCGTGACGAAGCTGCTCTGGCGAGCCAGCACCAGTGCCGCACACGGAAACACCGTTTACCTTCCCACTATAAAGCGGTACCTATTTATCTACTTGCACTTAAGGGTGCTTTAGAACTGCTAGGTGGGCAGGAGATGGGACCGAAAGACGGGAGCCCCCCCCCCCCCCCGCCACGGGGATTCGAACCGCCGACCATGCAAACGGCAAGTCCTAGGCACTGAGGTTTTACCTACAGCGCCACCTGCGCCCCACTGGACTCATAACAGGACATTAAACTTTTGTACACTTTTGTGTATATGAAGTCATCACTTACTTAAGGAAAACTGCTGCATGCATGGATCCAGGTTTTTAAAAATGGGTGCCCAGATATTCTTGCCAACCATCTTTGGGAGCTCTCTGGTGGTTATAGGTGGCAAATGAAACTAGTGTTCTTTTAACCAGCTCCATATTATTGAGAATATCATTGGATGCAGCCTGTTGGATTCTAATTTCCATGAAACAAGACTTGGCAGACCATGAGCTTGTACAAGGGATATGAAGGACCCGGGAGGGAAAGCCAGCACCAAAATCCCTGTAGACAGTTGCTGAAATAGGAGGGAACCTGACCACAAGGAAGAACGTCTGGGTGGAGAAAGAACTTTTTGGCCATTTACTAAATTATTGCAGTCTTTTAATGTTCCATTCTATTTGAGAGTATTCTATGCATTTAGTATTTGAGCAACTGACTTAATTTTTTGAGTAATAAAATAAAATTTTCCCACATATGTCGTTTGATCTATTATTTATATATCTTACATCATTATTTTTATTTATCTCGAGCTGCACGTCCTCCCCCGACCTTTTTAGTTCATGTACAATGGGGTTTTTTTGTAGCAGACGGGTGGTGAAGAATTGGGATTCAGCTTATATTGCTCTATTCCAGCAATACAAATAAAAAACATGTTTGTGTGTAATTTCATTTTGACTCCTTTCAGTAACTACCTCAACTGAGTTAGATAGGAAAAATATTTAAAAGGTGGGAACATGGTAAGTTTAAGGTAATCATAAAAAGGAGAAATTTAATCCACACACGTGAAAAGGCTTTGAATGGGGAGAAGGAGAACAGTACATTCAAAGTGCCATGAAGATTAAATTTCACTGGTCAGAAAATGGCTCTTGGTTTGAAAAGCTTTGTATGTCCCCTTGTTTGTTTTGAGGGTCATTTCAAAAGCCACAGAGACACCTCTTGTCTTCTGCTCATCAGGATTTTGATTTATTTGCACTGGAACTCCACCACATACAGCAGCCTCATTTGATGAGACTGCTGAAGCCGTCCACGTCAGCCAGGACTTTTGCAAACTGCAGCTTAACAAGGGCTCTGTATGCGGATGCCAGAATACGGAAATAATTAATGATCTCTTGCAAAGGCTGCCTCAGCTTGGTTCTCATCTAAATTAAACATCCTTGTTAACTCTATCCATCTTTGCAACTTCAATACATCACCCGTATTTCTGTAGAGACAAATGGTGATGTACTTAAAAGGTTTCATTAGAGATCATGCATGAGGGAGCAAACTATTGCTGGCCGCTGCCGTGGAGTCTCCAGCGTTAGGTAGCTTTCTCTGTACTACACAGCTCAAAAACTGTGAAAATCTACAGCACAGTTGATAAAGGTGGGAAGCATTGGCCCAGTCTACTCCTCTCTGGGGCGCTTCGGGAGGGGAAGTACGTACCTCTGGTGGGGGGGGCGGCAACTGCAAGTTACCTGGTCTCTGCAGCTGAGCAGGTGCTGCAATTCTCCAGCACTCTGACTTCACCCTGAGGGGTGCACTCCATTGTCTCTCGAGACAGACAGATGCCAACAACATTTAATCCATACATGCTCTGCTAAAGTGATGTGGGAAGAAAACAGCATGAATTGGAGCACTGGAGGGTGCTAGTGTTTTCTGGTGCTTCCAATAACAACAATGTCTTAATGTCTTGCAAGTTGCCAGTGGCTTTTGTTCCACATCTAGGAAAATTGAATAGGCACGGGGGTGTCAAGGGAGCCATGGACTCAAAAAGGTTGAAAATCTCTCCTGTAAGGAGACTGCATTCTGTGTCCACAACCGTACGCTGTTTGCACGTACCTGGAATTGCATTACTGTCAGTAAAAGCAACTGACTCTTCTTAGAAGTGGCATTTCTCTGGTCTTTTGCACTCTGCACATGCTCCAACACCTATATGGAGATGCCAACAGGGTTGAACCCGGGATCTTCTGCCTGCAAAGCAGGGGCTCTGCCACTGAACTCACAACCCTAAAGTATACAGCAGATTCTGGGGGGGAAACTCTTAACACATGCTGCATTTATTCAGTTCTTCCAACAGATTCATTATCCACTATAAATACCTTTAATAAATCTAATGAAGCCTATAGTGAGGCACCAAAGACTCTTCCCCCTGCCCCAGCCCAGCCACCCCCAGCCATCTTGAGACAGATGGATGCCAACATCATTTTATTATGGTATTTTTATTTTATTATTTTACTGTAAGTTGCTTCAAGATCTTCATAGTAGGAAGCAATGAACAATTCTGAAAAACCCAAACCTATTTTAGGGAGGAATCATGGCTTAGTGGAGACCATGTGTTTTGCATGCAAAATGTCCCAGGTTCAATCACCAGATAAAGAGAAAAATATAAAAGGATTAGGAAGAAGGACCTCTCCTGAGTCTCACTGGCAGACAAAGTCACCCCCATCGTTCTACCCAGACACTGAGGTCCAGCTCCAAGGGCCTTCTGGCAGTTCTCTCACTGAGAGAAGCCAAGTTACAGGGAACCAGCAGAGGGCCTTCTCGGTAGTAGCCCCTGCCCTGTGGAACGCCCTCCCGGCAGATGTCACAAAGAAAAACAGCTACCAGACTTTTAGAAGACATCTGAAGGCAGCCCTCTTTAGGGAACCTTTTAATGTTTGACACACTATTGTATTTTAATATTTTGTTGGAAGCTGCCCAGAGTGGCTGGGGAAACCCAGCCAGATGGGCGGGGTATAAATAATATTTTTTTATTATTATATAAAGTTGACAATGTTAGACTGTATAGACAAACAGTTTAACCTGATCTAAGGCAGCTTCATATGTACACAGTTTTATTTAATAGAATGAGTTTTTCAGTACCTTTTCTTCCACAATGAACCTATTGTGGAAAAACTGAATTAGTCAAGGTAATTCCCCCACCTGCAGCCTGAAGTGGGGCAGTCCAGGCACTTGGCGTAGATTCAGAGTTTCATCTAGGGCAGCTGTTTCACATCTGCATGTCACTGTCATTATGATCTTGCAGTAAACGAGTGATGGGTATGCATGAACAAATTCGCTGCTATTTTAAAAATGGGGCTTTATTTTGACTTGCAGAATTGATACTTGATTTTATAACATTGCCCTCCCTTTCTCCATGTACCCAAGTTTGATCATATTTTAAGCACTACTCTCATTTAAACTGCTTGAGATTTAAGTCTCACCTTGCTTAATTTATGAAACATGAAAGTTCTCCCAATTTTTTTCTGCACCTCCTGAAACTTAATGTACACACTCAGATTTTTTTTAACCCATAGTGTAATATTTCTGAAAATCAATACATAAAATAAGGCACTGCAAATAACCCAGGAGCTCACTAAACAATAAAGGAGTCTATAGCACCAAAGAGCCTTACTTCAAAAAATGATTAAATGGCCTATTCTGTAGTGGGGGGTTTTAATATAAAAAAGTATTTTCTTTTTCATGCTGCTCTCATAAAAAGATACCTTAGAGGTGCAATTCCATCTTTTACTAGAGGGATTTAATGTTTGTAATTTCAGACCAGAATAATTGAGATGATAGGAAAGGAACCGGAGACCGTTAAGAAAAGGACTTAGTGGGGCTTTTTAGTACGAACAATTATGGGGATGTATGCTTTCAATTTAAACAGTTATTTCCAGCCATTAACACAAAGAAAAAGAAAAATCCTGCTTTTACCATCAACAGAAATCCACGGTGCCATTTTGAGATTTTGCATACAGCAGCAGATTATCTGGTAAGCGCACCTGGCATCTCTTGGGATCTCATGGCGATTGGGACGGTGTGTTACGATATAAAGTGCTAAAGAAAATAAATAAATCAATTAATCAATCAATCAAAATATCCCTGACCAATGTGGGAGCCTCTGAAAGACACTTTAGTCTTACATGAGTCTGGAGACTGGGAGGTATTTAGGACTGGAGACCCAATACACACACAGCCATACTTCCAACTGGTTCCACAATGGCCACTACAATGTGCTTTTAAATACAAGGGTTCTTGGGCAGGAAAAATAACTCTAGCATCTGCAGCAATGTTTGCAGCAGCAGGCGCAATTGTAAATGCCACTCATCCTTTATGCTTAGAACCCTTCTGTGAACCTGGATGGGGGGAAGGTGAGCTACTGTAGTTGCAAATTATTTTTCAAGTCCCTTGTGTTCAGGGAAGCTGCATGTGAAGGAGCAGCACTGAGCTGGTTGCTCCAGGCTTAGACCGCATGGCTCTAACAAGCCTTTCTTGTGTTCCTATACCAATAATTTAGGAACTTTCAGCACTGCAACTAAATCAAGTTTCATTGCCTGATTTTTGTTTTGTTTTTGTTTTGTTTTTACTGCTATATGGAAAAGCACTCTTTGGAGAGTTTGTAAATAAACTGTTTTTAACTTCCCAAATGCAGTCTTTTTCTATGCTGGGGAAGAGGGAAACATTAGAAGGAACTTAGAAGGGGGTATTTTAAAGGTCTATCAGCTTATATTCCCACGCTTTACTTTGCTGCATGTTTTATGATTTTAAATCTTTGCTGGGTTTCTCTCACCAAAGAATCCTTACCCCAATCCTAGATCTCGGCATGTAGCTCAATAACATGCCGACAAGGTTTGGCCAGATGGGGAGTTCACACCAGCCTATCTCCAGCTGAGCTGGAATAAGGGAATTATGCAGGCCCAGCCTCAAGTAGCCCAAGTAGACCAACCTATTCCTAACTCACTCATTCCAGTGGATCTTGGATTGCACCAGCAGATGTAGCACCCCTTCATGGATCACTGCCTTGCTGCGGCGAAGGGGCTTGAATAACTCAGAGAAGCTATGAGCTATGCCGTGCAGGGCACCCAAGATGGACAGGTCATAGTGGAGAGTTTTGACCAAACGTGATCCACCTGGAGCAGGAACCGGCAAGCCACTCCAGTATCCCTGCCAGAAATCTTCATGGACAAAGACGTGGAAGACAGGAGTGCCTGGCATGCTCTGGTCTATGGGGTCACGAAGAGTCGGACACAACTAAATGACTAAACAAGAACATAGGATGTAGCAACACAACCTTTAGATCACAAGGACAATGCAGCCCATCAGCCATGTTTCCTAGGTGCTTAGAATTGGGTTTGCAGTCTCCTTCAAAATGCGCTCAGTTTGAAATGGGACTCACATCTTTTCCCCATCTTTGTCTAATCCTCTCTTCTAGTCTCCCACAAGTAGAAAGCTACAAGCTCCATGATGCCTGAGAGGCCTTGTGGAGCATCTACACAGGAGCTAATCTGGTCACGTTACCTCCTCCCTTCCCGAGAGTCAAGGTGTATTTGCTGCTGCTGCTAAGAAAGGGTGCCCTTAAAACACAGTTTTCAACCTATCCAGCAAACCAATATGTTTAAACAATTTAGAGGACCTGTTTCAAACATGGTTATGGTGGTAGCTGTCCCTCAAGAGGCAAATTTAATTAGTTACCTGCTGTGTCACAAGCTGTCAAGGAGATTAGTAGGCAGTTGAAGCATCATCTCAGATCAAGGCAGACTTTGATTTAACAGGATCTCCTCACCTGAGGCTGCTTCATCTAGGTCAGTTGGGACTAATAATATAAAAATCATCTAATTCTCAAGTGAGTCAGCAATACAGGGTGGAATGACAGAAAAGTTACCTCTGACAGTCAAAGATATGTCACATCAGGTGCCAATTCAGCCTACTTTCAAAAAAGTTATCTATCTAACATGTGTATTAAAGAGTTCTGCTCTGTTTATTCTTATTTGGAATTCTGAAGACATGGACAGAATCTTTTCCAATGATCTGTGAACGTCACCCCGTGGTGATTTGGAATTGGCTTGGTTCCATATTTCCCTGTGTACTTCCACCCTTGCAAATTCTTACAGCTCCAAAGCTTTAACTAGTCTTGACACAAGCTGATCATTGCATGTTTTATCAATGAGTAAGTCCTATTCGTATTCAGTTTAATAAGGGACTAATTTGGCAACTGATTCATAGAAAGCTTGGCTATGAGCGGTTTCTTCCTTGCCCCACTCCCTTCCCAGGGAAAACCTGTACTTTAGCATTAAATAAGAAGAAATGGAAATCAGCAGAAAACCCGTCTGCCATAATTCACTGCAATTAGGTGCTAAAGAGAGGCTTTCCCTGGTGGGGCTGGGGAGCAGGACAAGAGGAAGTGTGGATAAGCCCTAAGTGAGTACAGAATTGTATCCTAGGCTTTCGTTTAGGGCTGGAAAGCAGGGTTCTTGCCATCCTAACAGCTGTGTTATCATGCAAAATTTCAACAGGTTAACCTTCTCTAATATGGAAATACAATTATGGGAAAACCTTCACCTGCTCACACTTTTTCTGTCAGATTTTTTGTTCTGTATGAGAACCCCTGTTTTACTTGGGGGTACTCCACTTCTCCTGCAAAGGAAGATGCATATATTTATATGGCACATGCAGCCCTCAGGTAGGTCAGGGGGCCCTGTTATGTACTGAAGTTCTCACCCTGGGCCAGCAGGGGAATACTGTAGATAGTTATGCAAATGAAGGATCGAAAGTGACATTCAGTGATTGGATAGTTTTAGAAAATGGCAACAGTTACATTGTTCTGGAGCTCTATATAAGCAAGCTGGCTGAGCTCCTCGCCCAGTTCTGTTCCAGCTTACAAATAAAGAGCTGCTTTGGAAGAATCGCTGTGTCGTCTGCTATGTCTACCCACAATCTAACAGGCCCAATGCACACAAAGTGAGCTGGGCCCAAAAGATTCTGTGGACGCCTTTGAGCAGCCGTGCCAGCCTGGGCCCCAGACTGTGTTTCATGTATTTCAGCCTACCTTCAAAGAACTTATAGGAAGCCTCATTTCACCTTCACACCAGCTCTGTAACTTAGAACGAAGAAGAACTTTCTGCCGGTAAAAACCTTTCAACTGATACCTCAGAAGGTGGTAGGTTTTTAAGCAGAGGTTGGATGGCCATCTTCCATGAATGCTTTAAGTGAGATGAATCATATGAAAGGTGCTTCTAATTCATAGAAGGTCTATTCCCTCTCTGCAATTCTATGAATTCTGAGCGGCTTTCCTAGGCCCCAGGTGGGCTTTAGCACTACAGCCTCTTTCACCCGATGCTCAATCCATATACTTGTGGTGGATTATTTGACTTGCTTAATGCTTCACAGCAAGTGCAAAATATCATCCATGATACACACCGGCTTTTAGTCTATTTTCTTTACTTTTGTTACATCAAAATATAACTCTGATAAAAATACTCTTGATAAGAATTGCTCTTTTTTAATTCATCCCAATTAGTTACTCTTCAGAAGTATGAGACGCACCTAACTTTTATCTTGTGTATTTTATCATCTACTCGGGAAAGTTCTAAACTCTGAAGTTATAACTTTAATAAATTAAACCTAATTATGGATTCCACTCAGAAATACAAGTCACCTGCCAGGTTGACAAACGCACTGAGAAAGGGGAACAAAAATATCACCTCCTTCCTTACTCTTCACTTTAAATTCAAGCCATTTTACCTCCATGGCAGACAGTATCATTTTGCTGATAAACTCAACGGTACGCACGACACGATTCATGTGATACTTGCAATTATCCACTTGATTACCTAAAATTCTGAAGCTGATAGCATCACTCATCACAAGTTGAGTCATCATGGATGATTACTGCTTGTTGCCATAAGGGAAAAACTTGGGAGCTAAATTGGGAGGTGCCAGTGGGGAATGTCTGGGTGGTAACTCACCCCATGATGGTTAATGCCACTTTGAATGTATTAACGGTAACTCATGTTCAGAGTGAAGGCGCTTAAAACATAGATACAAGGTTATTTTATAACCGCCCTGCAAAACTTTATTCAGCTTTGTGGGTCACAAGTTGTTCAGAAATACATTACTGTAATGTCATATAATGAAAATGGATCAGACACTGAACTATATCTATTGTTATACAATTGGTGGCCTCCAAACCCAGTCCAGCCCAGCAGACACTTGCCAGGGGCACTTGGCTGGCAGAGGGAACAGCAGAGCTGTTAGCATTACAGTAGAGAGCCATTGAGGTTGGTCCACAACTCCTTGTCCCAGGTGTGACCAGAGACTGGAGATTTGGAAGGTTGCCAGGGTAACTGCTCTGGGCGAGGGCAAGGGGCCTCTGGGAAGAAGAACGAGGAAGAAAGGCCGAGATCCATCTTGTCGAGGGTGAAGGAAGGACTGCCTGCAATGCTCTGAGCCACGGTGTAAGATCTGGACCCCCTCCATACAGACTGAGGGTGTAAATAGGTGAATAAACCCTCTTCCTTAAAGCACAACAGCCTCCCCCATGTTTTCTTTTCTCCAAAGTGACACAGACCCTGTGTGGGCATCTGGGATCCCATGCGCTCTTGCTGCAGCTTGGCAGAGAGTGGGAGAGGCGCTTTTGTAACACTATTCTGGTCTCACAGGGGCCAGCCAGAAGCAGGACCCAAGTGCAGCAGCACTCTCCTCCTCTGTAATGGGCAGCAACTGGTACTCAGAGGAACGCTGCCTCCAGCAGGGGAGGGGACTGGCAGCCACTGTCCTCCATGAATTTGTCTAATCCTCTTTTTAAAGTCATGCAAGTTGAGGGCCATCACTATTGTTATAGGAAAAAACTGCTCCTTTTCCCTTATGGGGTATCCAAGAGCCCGTATAGAGTCCTTAAATAGGTTCCCTATCAGTAGGAGAAAATAACAGGCCAGCCAGAGAATATTGAGAAGCAAAGCAGCTAGTAAGCCTGATCTTTATTAAAGCTGTTGCGACAGGGACCTCACTCACCACGTGCCAGAGGGAGGAGGAACCCAGAACAATGGTGCACAAGCCCTTATATAGACTTCTAAAATTGCCCACCCCATAGCCAGATACCACCCCCAAAACATCATACATACATCACAGAAGGAGACGGTCTACAGCAGAAATCCTATCTGACAGGATACCTGATAATGGTAATTGATTGCATTACCTGGGCAGCCTGGCCATTCTTTGGTGATGGTTAATCCTTTAGTTCCTGAATCCAGGTCACAGGTTCACCCTGTTCATGCACAGCTAATGAATCATAGACTCATAGAGTTGGAAGAGACCACAAGGGCCATCGAGTCCAACCCCCTGCCAAGCAGGAAACGCCATCAGAGTACTCCTGACATATGGTCGTCAAGCCTCTGCTTAAAGACCTCCAAAGAAGGAGACTCCACCACACTCCTTGGCAGCAAATTCCACTGTCAAACAGCTCTCACTGTCAGGAAGTTCTTCCTAATGTTTAGGTGGAATCTAAACAGAGATGCCCTTAAGACAGGTAAGCAATTTGGGAGAGTCAAAATGGCTTCAGGATTGCTCTCCTGTACTATTTCAGACACAGGGTTTATATACTTATGTATGTGTTTGCACATACATGTGTTGTATATTTATGAACATATGATATTATAGGAATTCTAAGATCTCATATACATACACACTCTGCAAGGAGGAAGGAAATGGGAAAGCCCCCACCTTGTCTTTTGCTTGCCTTTGTGGGAGCAAATTCTGCAGTTTGACTGTGAAGTACTTTCTTTTTTCTGTCCTGAATCTTCCAACATTCGGCTTCATTGGATGGACTCAAGTTCTAGTGTTCTGAGGGATTATGCACCCACTTCTCCACTTCATACATCTCTAGCCTGCCCCACTTCTAGTCACTTTCAAACTCTCAGATGACTTCACCTTCATACAATTATTTAGAATCATGTTGGGCAAAATAGATCCTTGCAGGATTCCACAGTGCATGCCATGGAATCAGGAAAAAACCCTGAAATGCTACTTTCTGAAACTCACCTTCAGTTAGGAGAGGAACCATCTTTTCACTGTGGCCCCAACTCCCATTCCAGGGTTGAGCAGAAAGATTTCGTGGCCAATGGGATCAAACACTGCAGAAAGATCAAGGTGAGGAACCTGGCTTGTCATCTGCCCCCCCCCCCCCGGTCTCTGGGTCCAAAGCCGGGACCTGGCTAATCTGCGGCATCCAAAAGAAGCTGGACTTGCTTTTCATGCCTTTTGCTTTCTCTTCTTCCTCCCTTTGCTTGTGCAAACCACACAGACTGCTGTGTCTGTGTGTTTCTTGCTGCTTACTCATTTCCAGTTGTTTTTCTCCTGGTTTTTTCTAGTTGTTTTCAAAGTTTCATCCTCCTCTCTTTAGTTTCCTCTTCTGGAAAAATCTCTGCACCTATTGTTCTGAAAATTGGCATGAGCATCCCCCCAGAAAGCACAACCATGCAGACAAATTGCCTCCAACTCTGGCAGAAAATAATTAAATTAGAGGCTTACTTTAAAAAAAAAAAAAAACCTTTCCCTGCATATAAAACCCACTGAGTTGATTTGCCTGCAGTTTGGCAGGCTTAGAGTGGCTGGGGAAACCCAGCCAGATGGGCAGGGTATAAATAATAAATTATTATTATATTATTATAGTCTGGAGGGGCTCCTGTGCCTGCCAAATTCCATCCAGCTTACCTGAAAAGGGGGGGGGGAAGGTTATGATCTGTCACTTGCGGGGGGCAGAGTTTTGGATTTAACATATCTGATTCATATCTGAATAATGTGGCACTGAGACATAACTTTAACTGTCAGCTTTCAGTTTTTGTCTGCTGTGCTTCTCTCTTGCTAACCTGTGAGCTTACTCCCAACTCGCCCCGTTCTCTTTCCTGGGGAATCTTGCCTTGCACTCCTCACCAGGCAGATTTTCCAACTTGCCTAAGTATTGTGATAAAAAAACTGACCCTTTGCAATGGGCTCCCAAAATGGGTTTCACACTTTCCTTCTGACGCCATCATTTTTACCATAATTTTGTAGCTGAACAGTTTCTTTAAATAGAATTCATTGCCAAGGCTTGATTGCAATGGTGAGTCATTAAACATAATGATAGTAAATGCATCCTATTTATTCCTGCTGCTTAATCCAGCTCTTGGCTTTAGAGAAAAGCTCATCTCTCGCCTTCTCAAAATCAACTAAATACAAAGACTTGTGCACGTGAAAAGAAAATAGCTCTCACATTTTGTACTAATGTTATTTTCTTCACCAACATTTGAGCATTGCCATATCATAATCAAGAAGGATGTAGTTATGGGACTTCTGGGGAGGATTCAGGGCTGGTTATATTCACATCTGCTGTTGACAGGGGGAATTAAGGGGTGATTAACAATAGCTTCCAGTGTGACATAAGGTATGGAAAACACAGACCTTGCCTGCCTGCTTTAATATTAGGATTGGGACTAAGAGAAGGGAAATTAATTTTTAAAATCTGTTTGTATGGCTAAGGACTTCTATCCATCCTTCCATACAGTTGACCCTTCTGATTCATCCTGTTTTATTAGTATACATGAGAATATATATTAAAATAAAAGATTGAAAATAGGGAAGAAACACCTCTTTTTTCTTACTCATCAAAGCAATGGGGCCTTTCTGTCCCTGGGCAATCCAAGGCTAGTAGTGCCGCGGCTTCTGCGTTTGAGGAAGGGGGTCTATCAGGTAGGAGGCTTCTGATCTCCGCATCTGTCAGACCAGTCCAGCCATGCAGGAGTCTATAGGGAGAGAAAAAGAAGAGAAATCCAGCAGAAACCAAATACTGAAGTGAAAAGGGAAATTAAACAAATGAAGTGGAAGTTAATTAAATAAAAATTCTCAGTAAAATTGCTAGAGTTCAACGTTGTAAAGGAATGAATGCCAAAATATTCAATGCCACTAATTGAATTGTTCAATGCTATTAATGAGGTGCATAGATTTTTTAAAAAAAGAACAGTGACAGAATGAATACGGTGGGGATGTTTGATGTTCATTATAATAAATTTGCTTTAATTCTCCTACTGGAGCACCATTACTTGATATATTAATTACAACTATAATTGGAAAGGTCATCACTTGCCAACAGCTTTCACATCTAAGAAGAAATATTACTGGTTAGAAAGTCATCTTTTGGCAGTCAGACAATTGTGGAGATGAAAAATTTCAGTGTGATCCATTGAAATAATTAGGCAGGACACATTGGCAAAATATTTTAGTATTATGTCCACCTCATGTCTCCAAGCTTGAGACGTTCCAGGGGTGCCGCACTTAGCCAGGCCCAGTTTCCTCTGGTGGGAAGCCACAGGCGTCTTGTAATGTCTGAGTTCATTCTCCCATCTCGACTGGAGCATCGATGAAGGCCCTGCATAAACACTTCAAGAGACTGGCCCAGGCAGAGTTCACTGCTTCCGCCTCTTATCTCTAGAGAGGAACAGCAAGCACCTCGTGTTTTAAGCTCACAGAGCTTACAGAGTTTGCCATCTTTCATACTGTTGTAAGTTCAGTTCAGTTCAGTTCAATTTATTGTGTCTAGCAAACAGCCACTACACACGTGAAAATAATAATGACAAGAATACAACTATGAATAGTGGTTTAAAATTTCTACTCCCTGACCTTGAGAGGATAAATCATTTCCCATTCCCCTTTTAAGCATTATTACACAAATTTGTAAAGCCTTTGCAAGAAAATTGGGTCTTCTATACCTCTCCACATCGGACAGCATAAAACAGGTCTTTTCAAAAGACGTCCTCCTCTTCTGCAGTCTTCACAATGGACAGTCGCGGAGGAAGGGGGTGCAGTGGGTCTGCCCTGGGTGTCATCCCGGGGGGGGGGTGACATTCAGTGCGCTGCGAATGGGTACGCTTGGGAGTTGCGGGCGGGCAGCGCAACAAATGCCCGCCATTGGGGGCTCACTCCGCCCCTGAGCAGCTATCCCATGCTCCACCCCCCCCCCCTCGGGAGCACGTCTGCCCTGGGCAGCGCAGGCCTATGCTCCGCTGCTGACAATGGATGCATTGTTATAAACCCTATAAATTTATAAATGGTAGGGTTTTGATTATTTGGGATGTGAAGGGAGAAGTACGGCAGAGGAATTTCTGAGCTAGCCTATGTAAAAGAACCTGGCCAAGCCAGGGCCATTAAGAAGTGTCCACCCCAGGTGTGAACAGAGGCTGAGATCTCGAAGGTCACTGGGTGTGAGGTGACGGGGGAAGACTGTCTTTACCTAGGGTGCCATATTTCAAAATGTGAACATCCAGACAGAAAAGTTGTGGAGTTGACCATGCTGTGAAAGCTGGACTCCCTCCCTCTAAACTCAGGTGTAAATAAATCCTATTTCTCAAAGCTGTGACAGCCTCTGCCAGGTTTTCAATTCTCCAAAAGCAGCACAGATCCTGGCTGAGGGCTGTTCACAGCTTGGCCGGGACTGGGGTGGCTGGTAACAATCCTGTATCTCAAGCCGCAGTCCCAGCTGGACTGCAATATCCTAAAGTGGGAGGGGGGATTCCTCCTCCTGCTCCCTTTCATTAGCACTCTTTTGTCAAGATCAGTGCAATTTGGTTTGCGTTACAGAGACCTGGCTGGGTGAAGCCTGGCTTAATCCCTCTCATCTCTGCAGCAGCAGGTGAGACCTAGTGGCGGAGGCAGGTGGGGGGTTGCTGCCTGCAGGGAGGGGGCATTGCAGGGATCTGTCCCTGTCCCACAGTCTACTGGCTTTGAGGGCAGGCTGGGTTTGAGCAGTTGCCCAGGAAAGATTCTGCTGCTGTGCCACCAGCCACCCAGCAGTTCAACTGTCTTCTTTATGTTGGAGAAGTAATATGAGGAAGTTTGCTTTACAATAGATCTTCTGCATCTGGAATGATGAAATGGAAACAACATACTCATGAGTTATTTCATTTGGCTATATTAAAGATTTGGTCTTGACAGATAATAGAGAAATTGTCCTAAATTAATTAATTGCAGCTCATTTGACCATTTCTCATAAATGGAAAAATATAAGAAATCCAGTACTCAATGGTTGGATAATAAAAGTATGGAAGATAGTAAGTTTGATCAAATTAACATGGTCAGAGTCAGAGAATGAAGAGAGCTATATAATGATTTCATTGACAAATGGAAAATCTTTATAAAGTACTTTGAAGTATGATGAAGTCTGCTTTGTGCATATGTATTTGTACTCTCTCTAGTTCAGTATACAATTATGTGTTTATTCTATCCGTTTTCAAAACTAATAATACTAAGCATCAATAAATAAATAACATCAAAAGAATAATCAGTAGATAAATGTGAGAAAAGGGAGTCAATGGAAATTCACAAAAGCTGAATACCTGCACCGGTAAGGTGTTTTGAGGAGAAATATCTCTCCCTCTCTTCTGAAAAACAGGAAATAGGAGAACATTTGGTAGAGTTTCTAATAATATTATACAATAAATGCACATCTTCAGCATGTGGCTGCAATCCTGTACACAGTTAGGTTGTTTAAGAAGGTCCATTGATGTCCAAGGGATTTGGGTAGCCTGTGCCTAAGATTGCAGGTAATGTTTAACTGTGCACCTGTTTTACGTTTTCATTTTTAAAGTGACAATTCAACATAAAAACGAGCCTGGCCGTTTCAGCTTCAACAAATAGGTTTTCTTAAATTTCTAACTGGCTTTCCTAATATAACAGAACCTTCTACACTCACGCAGAATCCGCAGACGGCAGCTTGGACTGCATAGCAGATTAGAAGAACAGAAACATTTTCACGACTCAGTGAACCTCCGTGCTGCTTTTGTGGCCTCTAAAGCTGGGCTTCACCTGCGAATACCCACCTCCCCTCTGTTGCTGATAACAGACGTCCTGGACTTGTATACGCCTACAGTTGTGTAAAGAGTATGAAACCCCCAGCTAGCATTTTGAATCAGCAGCATTATTTATTAGATATCATTTTAATTACTTGCCATTCATCTTTCTTTTAAACCAGTGCAATTTAACATAGTGAACTGAAAGAGAATTTGACTTGCTCCTTTGCCCATTCATTAATCAAGGAAGCAGAAGGACCAGCTAAAGTTGAGCTAAGCCTTCAAATCTGCTTCACTCTCCAAAGGATCATATGTGGTGTCGTGTAGCCTGGGGTGGGCTGGGGGCTTGGTCATCTGAGGGGCTCCAGGCTTTGAAAAAAGCCCGGTGAAGACTGGAGCACGAGTTGTGCAAGCCTCCCTGTGAAGTGACCAAGCACTGGCTGGAGCGCATAATCTTGCCCACCATGCGGGCTGCAAAAAGGGCTCATTTTACAGCTTGCATTGCATCCCTAGTAGCCGCCCAGCGGAGTTATTTCAGACAGTCCAGAGGTTCCTGCCTCCCCCTGCAGGGAGGGGCCTCTTGAGGCCCCCTGGGACCAACTAGAATAAAGTGGCTCAGCTTCGGAGATTCTGCACCTGCGGCCAGCGCCCACAGGGAGGATGTGTTGTGGGATCAGTTTCATTATGCGATCAGCTGGTCTGGACAAAGTACTGGCACCAATGCCACTTGCCCTCTCTTTTTATATATATAATTTTTATTGGTTTTTTCCACAATTTTATACATTTTAACATAACCATGTCAAACATTCAAGTACTGTACAAGGTTCTTTTGAACCTTCAGACCTCCTTCCCTCCCTCCCTGGGTTCCATGTATAAGATTAAATTTACTGCATCTTTTACCATTATCCATCTGTTAAATATCCATAATTAACATTTAAAAATTCCACATTGCAAGTGTCATTACATCCCTGCCAGTGATTTGAACTGTCTTTTAAATAAATCACAAATTTACTCCAGTCTTTGGAAAATACTTGATCTTCCTGGTTTCGGATCTTCCCCATCGGTTTTGCCATCTCTGCCTACTCCATCAGATTCACCTGCCACTCTTCTTTGGTTGATCCTTCTCCTTGCTTCCATCTCTGGGCTAGTAGCATTCTTGCTGCTGTTGTTGCATACATAAAAAGTCTTTTATCCTCTCTTGGTAACGCTTCACCTGTTATACCTAATAAAAAGGCTTCTGGTTTTTTTTAAACAAATGTATTTTTAACCATTTTCTTTAGTTCCTTATATGTCATTTCCCAGAAAGCCTTTACTAATGTACATGTCCACCACATATGGTAAAAAGGACCCTCCGTCCCATTACATTTCCAACACAGATTTCATAGAATCAGAGAATCATAGAATCCTAGAGTTGGAAGAGACCACAAGGGCCATCGAGCCCAACCCCCTGCCAAGCAGGAAACACCATCAGAGCACTCCTGACATATGGTTGTCAAGCCTCTGCTTAAAGACCTCCAAAGAAGGAGACTCCACCACACTCCTGTCAAACAGCTCTTACTGTCAGGAAGTTCTTCCTAATGTTTAGGTGGAATCTTCTTTCTTGTAGTTTGGATCCATTGCTCCGTGTCCACTTCTCTGGAACAGCAGAAAACAACCTTTCTCCCTCCTCTATGTGACATCCTTTTATATATTTGAACATGGCTATCATATCACCCCTTAACCTCCTCTTCTCCAGGCTAAACATGCCCAGCTCCCTTAGCCGTTCCTCATAAGGCATCGTTTCCAGGCCTTTGACCATTTTGGTTGCCCTCCTCTGGACACGTTCCAGTTTGTCAGTGTCCTTCTTGAACTGTGGTGCCCAGAACTGGACACAGTACTCCAGGTGAGGTCTGACCAGAGCAGAATACAGTGGCACTATTACTTCCCTTGATCTAGATGCTATACTCCTATTGATGCAGCCCAGAATTGCATTGGCTTTTTTAGCTGCTGCGTCACACTGTTGGCTCATGTCAAGTTTGTGGTCAACCAAGACTCCTAGATCCTTTTCACATGTACTGCTCTCAAGCCAGGTGTCACCCATCTTGTATTTGTGCCTCTCCTTTTTTTTGCCCAAGTACAATACTTTACATTTCTCCCTGTTAAAATTCATCTTGTTTGTTTTGGCCCAGTTCTCTAATCTGTCAAGGTCATTTTGAAGTGTGATCCTGTCCTCTGGGGTGTTAGCCACCCCTCCCAGTTTGGTGTCATCTGCAAATTTGATCAGGATGCCTTTGAGTCCATCATCCAAGTCGTTGATAAAGATATTGAATAAGACCGGCTCCAAGACAGAACCCTGTGGCACCCCACTAGTCACTCTTCTCCAGGATGAAGAGGAACCATTGATGAGCACCCTTTGGGTTCGGTCAGTCAGCCAGTTACAAATCCACTGAGTGGTAGCATAGTCAAGACCACATTTTACCAGCTTCTTTACAAGAATATCATGGGGCACCTTGTCAAATGCCTTGCTGAAATCGGTAGGCTACATCCACTGCGTTCCCTTCATCTACCAGGCTTGTAATTCTGTCAAAAAACGAGATCAGGTTAGTCTGACATGACTTATTTTTCAGAAATCCATGCTGACTATTGGTGATCACAGCATTCCTTTCTAGGTGCTCACAGACTGTTTGCTTAATGATCTGCTCCAGAATCTTCCCTGGTATTGATGTCAGACTGACTGGGCGGTAATTATTTGGGTCCTCTCTTTTCCCCTTTTTGAAAATAGGGACAACATTTGCCCTCCTCCAGTCTGCCGGGACTTCGCCTGTTCTCCAGGAATTCTCAAAGATGACTGCCAGTGGTTCTGAGATCACATCTGCCAGTTCTTTTAATACTCTTGGATGCAGTTCATCTGGCCCTGGAGACTTGAATACATCTAAACTAGCCAAGTATTCTTGTACTTATCCCAATACCTCGTAGATTGATTTTCTTATCAAGTGGTTCAGGAATCCTTTTTGTGCTTTCGTTTTATCATACCATAAATATGCGTGCCACCCGCGTGGCCTCTCAACCCCTGTCCTTCCTGGCTTCTAAGATATTGCAGAGGGGGTCTGACTGATTGTGTCCAGAGCCTGGCTATTGCTTCATTGCCTGAGGGGATGGTTCCTGCTACCAGTCACAGCTTAGGTCCAAGCTACCCGAAAGACGAAATCCTCTCAGTCTCGCCTCCCTCACAGGCACATTTGGTGGGGATGCGGGAGAGGGCCTTCTCGGTGATTGCTCCCAGGCAGTGTTGGGATTCCCTCCCTAGAGAAACTAGAATGTCTCCTTCCTTGCTGTCCTTCCACTGATCTTCTTGTTCCAGCAGAGTTTTGGGAACTGCCTGCTTTTAATGAAAGGGCTGGTGCCATGCTCTTTTAATTGTAATCATTGGTATGTTTTAAACAGGGGTGAGTGTTTTAACTCTATCTATGCTTAATTGCTTTTTAATGATTGCTTTTTCTATGTTTTTAGCAGTTCTTGTTTTTATCTCTGAAGCATATTGAGCCCTGTCATGGAAAAAGCTGGGATATAAACAAATATATATTATTGTAATAATTTGCACCACCCTGACTCTCTCTCCCATAAGCTGAACTGAAGCTATTTTGGCCATGGATCGGCCGGGGTGTTGTGGGGGGGGCATTTTGAGGAGACCTTTAGCAAAGATAGCACGCACTCTGTTTCTAATAATGAAATAATATCCATATGTGTGTGTGGATCTTTTGAAGCTTTTCTCCTAATGAGAGTGGAACATCTTCCCCACCTGCTCCCCCCCCCCCGCCTGCACTGTGCATTAGGCCCCGTGCAGCAACTTGTTCTCTCAGCCTGTGCTGTGAAGCAGTAATCATCTTCAAAGTGAGAATATCATGTTCCTAAGCAGTGGGGTATGGCAGCCTTTGAGGTTTCTGCTTCTGTAACACCAGCCCTGGTTCTGGAGCAGCGTTTCCAATCACCTACCCAAAGAGAATCCACAGGAGAGCAGCAGCTGCCAGGTTCTTGTGGAAAATGAAGGCTGGTAGCTGGAAAACAGCAATAATGCCAGTTGCATAGGCTGGATGGAACCTGGTACAAAAGCTGCAAAAATAAAAAATAAAAATAAAGCACAGCATTAATGTTGGCACCCTTATGCATATGCTATCAATTCAGCTGAATGCTGTTTCACTTTGTCATATAACACAGTCATATCCTAGAACAGTAAACACACCTAACTTCTCCAGAGTTCTTTCCTGGCTTCCACTGGTAGCCCCAGGGCTTCCCCACACTTCCATTTGTTTTGTCCTAGACGGGTCTTGGTGGTTTTCCCCTTGACCCACATTTGCGTGCCGACGCACCTGAGCCACAAAGTTCCCACGAGAACAATAAAGCACACGGACACAGAGTATTTTGGTTTATGGGTTCAAATAGGCCACAACTTTATTGGTTACAGATGTGAGTGGTTTGGCTTAGGCATTGGGGTGACGCCAGGCTATATCTTGACTCCTGCCCGTCTGCAGGGAGTCCACGGAAGGGTAGACCACCCATAGGGGTGCCCTATGCCTTACATCAAATAGGGGCACCCCGAGGGGTCCCCATAGGGGCTGTGACACGGCCCATGCTCAGGCTTCGGACAGGATTCACACCCTGGATCCCTTTAACAGGATACCCTTACTGAGGAAGGGCAGGCGAAGGCTACAACCTCCCCTCCATCCAAACAATGGCTTACCCAATGCCTGACCTCACACAAAGTTGTGACATTTGCTACTAGGTAGGCGAAAACCAAATGGCCAGTGACAATTTGCCAAGTGGAAAAATTCTTCCCCATCCCAACAATATGGCGACCGACAATTGTCCATAGCAAGGTCATATCTGAGCAAAGCATGAAAGAGGGTGGGTGGGTGGGTGGGGTGGGGGGTCCGGCAATGGGTAGAGAGAGGGGGCCAGCTGGCCGCACAAGTGGCCACACCCACGCGGAGAGCTGATTGGCTGGGGCTGTCCCACAAGAACCCCAGCAACAACAACGCGGCCGGCATGACGCAGGGAAGAGGTGGCAAATCATTGAACTATCCATTCTGACCCTAAGGTCACATTCCTGGTGAAGCCCTGCCAGTTCAGACTGTTATGTACTGAAGTTCTCACCCTGCCCACCAGGGGTATTGTGTATGTAGTTTTCACTCAGGTCCACATCAGTTACTTTAGGCAGGAAACCTTGGGTTGTTGTTGCTACAATGTTGATAGCCGGCTGCCTATAAAAGAGGCCAGCTGAGCTGTTTGCTGTTCTGTTCTGTTCCACCTTACAAATAAAGTGCTGCTTTGGAGAAATTGCTGCTTCGTCTGCTATGTCTACCCACTATTTAACACAAACCCCAATCGTATACATGTAGATTAAAATTTTGGGTTCCAGTGTGCATCATTTTGCAATTGTTTACAGTGAATTAAACTTGCTATTTTACTGCTTGTTTCCCCAGCTTGAAGAGATGCTTCTGGAGTTCCTTGCAGACTATTTTTGTGTCCATCTAAGCTGGGCTACGTTGAAAGGCATTTTGTGAGAATCTACTTACAAAAAAGTATCTTGCATGCAGGCAACTAGGCTTCTCTCTCTCTCTCTCTCACACACACACACTTATATAAACACACACTGTGATTTACTGAGTGATTCGTTTTGCAACAGAAGAAAAGTATTTTGTAAAACACTGCACAGAGGTGTACAAGATTACAGTGACTCATAGAGCAATTTCCTCATACCCTAATTTACCATTCTTCTTCATAAAATTATGGATAAATTATAACATTTACTGTCAGATTAACAGGCCCTAAAAGGTCAAAGTAGAAATGTGTCCATTAATTAGTGAAAGGTTAATGCAATAATTTGATACAACATCAGTCAAAAGGCACTCTCTGACAATAATTTACATTATAATGTGCCCTTTTAAACTCTAATATACAACTGTTCAGGGCGGGGAAGGAAGCTTTCTCAATAACAGTTTGGCAGTTTGGCTGTGATTTATTGCTGAAAGGATGATTCAAGAGCGTGTGCCAAAGATGTTAGAAATAAAGACAAAGGCTGATTTTCTGGGTTACTCCAAAACATGCCTAAATTATTTATATGATTTTATGTCTGTATTTACAATCGCAAGCTACAACATATTGCTAACTGCACCAATTTCATTTCCCATTAAGTAGATCAAGGACAAGTGACATTTTAAGGCTCAAAAAATGTATCCAGCAAAATGACAGACTAGCAAGAGTGTATTGCAGAAAGGGAGATCCTGGAAATCCTTTGAAATGAAGCGTAGTAAGTTAAGTGAAATGCAAGGATGGAGGAGAGACACAGAGAAACAAAACCAAAAGGAAAAGCCTTCCACAGTCCTGTTACTAGTTTTGCTTGATAGTATAAATAAATAAAAGCTAATTCCCATCTATGAGTTAAACCTTTCTTCCTTAGCACTGTAGCAAGGAAGCTCCACTTTTTCTTTCATGTGGGTTATTGGTGAAATATATCTGGGGGAAACAGGAATTCATGGCCATCTGCCATTGCCAGCGGATTCTGCCTCATCACTGACATCAACGTTTCCTTCTCCTAAATTGCAGTAGAATCCACTTTTAATTTATTCTTGGCCATTTTTGAATTCTGCCTATCTGTGTGCTCCAGTTGTGCTGCTTTTGCCCCTCTCTTGCTTCTAACATTGCACCAAGCAGCTCTTCCGAAAGGGCTGCCAAACCTGGTGCTTCTTTCAATCCTCTTATATTTATTCCCAAATCTACATCCCAAATTATCTCACATTCTTTTTTTCTAGGTCTGCTTCTTTCCATGTTCCCCTTGCTGCCTCTTCTTGTTTCACTGTCTTACAAAATTTGGGGGTCACTCCAGACTCTCTCTGCCGAGCAGGGGGGGGGGGTCCAGGCACTCACCCAGAGTCTGGGTTCCTTTGGAGAATGGAGTTGGAGGAGACTGCTGTAGCTTTAAGAAATGTGGTTTATTCACTTATCTGCACCTTCAGTCTGCATAATATTTTGTACAAAAATCTCTGGCCATGCACGCCTTATACTTACAGTAAATTATAATTAGTTCGAAAACACGGCAGGAAGGTAAACGGCGTTTCTGTGCGCTGCTCTGGTTCGCCAGAAGCGGCTTAGTCATCCTGGCCACATGACCCGGAAGCTGTACGCCAATAAAGCGAGATCATAGAATCATAGAGTTGGAAGAGACCACAAGGGCCATCGAGTCCAACCCCCTGCCAAGCAGGAAACACCATCAGAGCACTCCTGACATATAGTTGTCAAGCCTCTGCTTAAAGACCTCCAAAGAAGGAGACTCCACCACACTCCTTGGCAGCAAATTCCACTGTCGAACAGCTCTGTCTTTCAGGAAGTTTTTCCTAATGTTTAGGTGGAATCTTCTTTCTTGTAGTTTGGATCCATTGCTCCATGTCCGCTTCTCTGGAGCAGCAGAAAACAACCTTTCTCCCTCCTCTCTGTGACATCCTTTTATATATTTGAACATGGCTATCATATCACCCCTTAACCTCCTCTTCTCCAGGCTAAACATGCCCAGCTCCCTTAGCCGTTCCTCATAAGGCATCGTTTCCAGGCCTTTGACCATTTTGGTTGCCCTCCTCTGGACACGATCCAGTTTGTCAGTGTCCTTCTTGAACTGTGGTGCCCAGAACTGGACACAGTACTCCAGGTGAGGTCTGACCAGAGCAGAAGACAGTGGCATTATTACTTCCCTTGATCTAGATGCTATACTCCTATTGATGCAGCCCAGAATTGCATTGGCTTTTTTAGCTGCCGCGTCACACTGTTGGCTCATGTCAAGTTTGTGGTCAACCAAGACTCCTAGATCCTTTTCACATGTACTGCTCTCAAGCCTGGTGTTACCCATCTTGTATTTGTGCCTCTCAATTTTTTTGCCCAAGTGCAATACTTTACATTTCTCCCTGTTAAAATTCATCCTGTTTGTTTTGGCCCAGTTCTGCTGGCTGCTGCCGCTTTGCCGTGCGTTTGTGGGGAGGGCTCTTCCCCCTGTTAGCCCATTCTCCACCTTGGGCCTGGGGACGGGCCCCAGACTCCACCTCAGCATATAAGGCTCCAAGGAGGCCTCGGAACATTGCTGCTGCCGCTTTGCCGTGCGTTTGTGGGGAGGGCTCTTCCCCCTGTTAGCCCATTCTCCACCAGGCCAGGGGGTGGGGCCCATACTCACCACTGCCACAACTTTAAGGACACTGGTGCTGCTGCAGCAACTGTTTAAAATGTTTTTATATATTTTAAAGTGTTTTTATTTTTACTTTGTTGTACCACCATAAATGGTGGTTTTTATCCATGTATTTTTATTTTGTTTTGGTTTATTTTGGGTTGGGGTGGGGTGGTTGTTGAGTGGGGTGGGGATTGGTTTTGTTTTGGTGTGATTGTTTTTTGTTTGCTTGCTTTTATATTCTGTAAATGGAGGCGAGTATGAGGCTTGGGATTCCTACTGTGGAGGGGCAAGGGAGGTATGGCGGTGGGGGCAGATGTCATAGGCGAAGGGGATCGAGATACGGATATGCTCGTACCCCTTCCAATCTGCGCCCCATCCCGAGAGATGAGGGTAGGGTGAGCAAGGATTACTCACCTCCGTCACTAGTGTTGTGCAATGCCAGGTCTATAGGCAACAAAACCGCCACCCTGCAAGATTTCTTCACCTCGCAGGGGGTTGACCTGGCATGTGTGACTGAGACCTGGGTGTGCGAAGGGGATACTGTTACCTTACGAGAGATGGCGCCCCCGGGTTTCTCCGTCCTCCACCAGTCGCGGACTGTGGGCCGGGGGGGAGGGGTGGCGTTATTAATCCGGGAAGATTGTTCATTCAGGGCTCTACCATCGCCATCGATCCCCGGCATTGAATGTGTTGGCCTAGTGTGTGGCTCCGAGGTGAGCTTGGCTGTCTGGCTGGTGTACCGGCCACCTAGCGCACCAGCAGCCACTCTGTCAGGCCTGCTGGAGGCGGTGGCCGGCTGGGCCTTGGAGTTCCCTAACCTATTGGTATTGGGGGACTTCAACATCCATGCTGATGCCACTCCCTCCTCACAGGCTCTGGACCTGGTGTCTTCCTTGGCGACACTAGGGCTCTCCCAGTTTGTTTCGGGCCCCACACATCAAGCAGGCCACACGCTGGATCTGATCTTTGGCATCGGTATAGATGTGATCATGTTTCCTTCGATGAAGGTGCCATGGTCTGATCACTATGCCCTGAAAGCCAGGATTGACGTTCCACCCCCACCCTGCTTAGGTGGCGAGCCGATTTGGGCTCACCCGCAGAGGCTGATGGACCCTGATAGATTCCGTCAAGCCTTGAGGGACCTTTCTCCCCCTGGCGACTCATTGACTGAGCTTGTCAAGGCCTGGAATACCCAGCTCCTGGCAGCCATCAATGAGATCGCACCTAAGCGCCCTCTGCAACTCCGCAGAAACCGGGCTCCCTGGTTTACCGAGGAGCTCCGGAAAATGAAGCGGGACCTCAGACGGCTAGAGCGAGTATGGCGGGGTGCCTGTGACGGAGCTTCAAGAACATCTTATAGGGTTTTTATGAAAACCTACAAGATGGCAGTGAAGGCCGCTAAGAAGTCCTACTTCTCAGCCTCCATTGCATCCGCTAGCTCTCGCCCGGCGCAATTATTTAGTATAATTCGGTCTTTAACGTCCCTCGAAGGACAGCCAAATTTAAATAATAATTTGACACACAGCTGTGAGGTATTTGCGAGCTTTTTTGCGGAGAAGGTCCTGTTGCTCCGCCATGACCTCCCTGCCAATTTGGATACAATAAAGGAACTGGAGGCCCCTCGACTGTCCTCAGGTTCAGTATTGGACCACTTTGACCGGATATCCCCAGCCGATGTGGACAGACTCCTCCGAGCTGGAAAGCCCACCACTTGTCCTCTCGACCTGTGCCCGTCCTAGCTGATTAGAGTGTGTCCAGACGAGGTGCGGGCCCCCCTGGGGGATATCATCAAGTTGTCCCTTGGCACCGGGACATTCCCAGAGGAACTGAAGGAGGCAGTGGGGCGTCCGCTTTTAAAGAAAACATCATTAGATCCCTTAGATCTATCCAATTACCGCCCGGTTTCGAATCTTCCATTCCTGGGTAAGGTGATTGAGAGAGCGGTTGCTGAACAGCTTGGTAGGTTTCTGGATGAAACATCGGCTCTGGATCCATTCCAGTCCGGCTTCCGCGCTGGTCATGGGACCGAGACGGCTCTGGTCGCCCTAACAGATTATCTCCGCAGGCAGCTGGATCGAGGCGGGTCGGGGCTGCTGATTCTTCTAGACCTGTCAGCAGCCTTCGACATGGTCGATCACGAACTCCTGGACCACCGCCTTGCCGACGTGGGGATCCAGGGCACAGTCCTTCAATGGCTGTGCTCGTTTCTCTCTGGTCAGGGACAGAGGGTGGCGCTTGGGGGGGAATTGTCATCCCGCCACTCCTTGGTGTGTGGAGTGCCCCAGGGTGCAATACTCTCCCCGATGCTTTTTAACATCTTTATGCGCCCCCTCGCCCAGCTTGTCCGGAGTTTTGGGCTGGGCTGCCATCAGTATGCTGATGACACCCAACTCTATCTGTTGATGGACGGCCACCCTGACTTGGCCCCAGACACACTGATCAGATGCTTGGAGGCTGTGGCTGGATGGTTTCGTGGGAGCCGGTTGAAGTTAAATCCTTCGAAGACAGAGGTCCTCTGGCTGGGACGGGACGACATGGGACTGAGGGGGCAACTCCCATCTCCTGCGGGGGTGCAATTAGTGCCAGCACCGTCCGTTAAGAGTTTGGGTGTAATCTTCGATACCTCCCTCTCCATGGAGGCGCAGATTGCAGCTATAACAAAGGCGGCATTTTTTCATCTCCGCCAAGCTAAGCAGTTGGCTCCTTACCTCTCTCGCCCTGACCTAGCCACTGTGATGCACGCGACGGTCACCTCCAGACTGGATTATTGTAACTCGCTCTACGTGGGGCTGCCCTAGAGACTGACCCAGAAACTCCAGCGGGTGCAGAATGCCGCAGCGAGACTCCTTACGGGGTCTTTGCTTAGAGATCACATTCATCCGGTGCTATACCAGCTGCACTGGCTCCCGGTGGAGTACAGGATCAGGTTTAAGGTGCTGGTTTTAACCTTCAAAGCCCTATACGGCCTAGGGCCCTCGTACCTATGGGACCGCCTCTCCTGGTATGCCCCACAGAGGAACTTACAGTCTTCAAATAAAAACACCTTGAAGGTCCCAGGCCACAGAGAGGTTAGGCTGGCCTCAACTAGAGCCAGGGCTTTTTCGGCTGCGGCTCCAACCTGGTGGAACGCTCTGTCACAAGAGACAAGGGCCCTGCAGGACTTGACATCTTTCCGCAGGGCCTGCAAGACAGAGCTGTTCCACCTGGCCTTTGGTCAGGGCGCAGCCTGACTCCCTCCTTTGGCAATCTTTACAAAACTTTAGTTTATGGTTGCCATCAATTTTGATTTTAATTACTTTTTATAATGTTTTTATAATGTTGTACTGTTTTAGTGTTGTTAGCCGCCCTGAGCCCGGCTTCGGCTGGGGAGGGCGGGATATAAATAAAATTTTTTATTATTATTATTATTATTATTATTATTATTATTATTATTATTCTCTAATCTGCCAAGGTCGTTTTGAAGTGTGATCCTGTCCTCTGGGGTGTTAGCCACCCCTCCCAGTTTGGTGTCATCTGCAAATTTGATCAGGTTGCCCTTGAGTCCATCATCCAAGTCGTTGATAAAGATGTTGAATAAGACCGGGCCCAAGACAGAACCCTGTGGCACCCCACTAGTCACTCTTCTCCAGGATGAAGAGGAACCATTGATGAGCACCCTTTGGGTTCGGTCAGTCAGCCAGTTACAAATCCACTGAGTGGTAGCACTGAGATGAGTGCCGCAACCCCAGAGTCGGCAACGACTGGACCTAATGGTCAGTTCCTTTACCTTTTTATAGTTAGGGGGGTGGATGCACCCTGGCTCTTGAATTGCAAGGGGAGAGAATTGCAGAGGTTTATCATTTGCAATATATTTGCATTCAAAATGCTTAATTTTGGCCAGATAGTGCTCTAATCATTTATAAGCCAGATGGTTAATCATTTTTTTAAAAAAAATAAAAGGTTATAGTAGCACTATAGGCCTATGTAAGAAATTTTCTTAGCTATTTTGAACAATAATAGTGTCCTCTTTGGCAAACAAAATATTAATATTTTGTACAAAAATCTCTAGCCATCCACACCTCATATTTACCATATTTATAAATAAGGGGATGGATGTTCCCTGGCTTTTGAACTGCAAAGGGATAGAATTGAAGAAGTTTAACATTTGCAGTATATCTGCATTCATAAACTGCCATACACACAAAATGTGAAAAGGAAAAGCAGCAAAACCCCTTTTCAGCTCATTGCTCCAGGATCTTTTCTCCTGAAAGGCATCTATTTCCTTCCTAGCCTGTCACTTTAGATTGTAAGGATCGGCAAGAAGCAAGCCTAACAAACTCTAAAGTGATATAACCATGCTCCAGACAGCTCAGTTATATAAATGAGATCTTCTTCCAGCCCTATTTCAGATAATTGGTGGGAGTCCTTGCCCTGTATGTAAAGCAGAGAATGAAGAAACAGATTTTGGGCCATGGCAGTGAGCTCCTCAGCCGCCATGGAGCAGTTAAGGCAGAACTGGGCTGGTGAATCTAAGCCCGCTTTAACTGCGTGTTCAGACCCAGAGACCTCCCCCCTAAATAAATTCACACTTGATTCAAATTTTGGTTTTGGTTTTTGGCAGAATTTAGGCCATAGCTTTATTGATTACAGAAAGTGAATGGTTTCATAGGCTCTGGTTTGACTAGCTCCCTGCCATGTAGGTAGCGCTGACTCAGGGTTCCAGCATAGGTCATCCAAGCATGAACACCTGGATAAGCAAAAAGCTGGGAACAGGTTATCTCCACCACCCAAATGTCCCCCTGGACTCAGGCACGGGCACAACCCCCTCTCAAGGGTTGACCAAACCATCGAGGCCCTGGATTCCTTTACCCTTCCTTTACCCTTCACTTAGGGATGGCGAGAGCATTCTCCCATCCCTCTCACCTGAACCAGAGCCTATCTGCAACCTTACAAGTTGTGATGATTTGCTGCGCGGCAGGCAAAACCCAAATGGCAACAGCCAATCAGCCAAGTGGGGGAAATTCCTGCCGTGCCCGTTTCTCAAGGACAGACAACACACGACGGCATAGCAAGGTCAAGCACAAAGCCCTAAAAGTAGGGAGAGGTGGGTGGGTGCTCCGATGCCTGCACCGAAAGAGAAAGCTCTGGGTCACGTGCATGGGTATAAATAGGTCCCTCAAACCATTTGGACTGCGCCCCATTGGCCAGATTGCACCCAGTTACAAGGGACCTACCAATCAGGTGTTGTGACTGACCAATCGTACCCACCCACAACACAGGGAGTCGGTTTTCCAGGTCTCACCGCAATACGTGCCCTCTTTAAGGGAGGACCCGATTTTTTAAAGATTACTGCAGTCTCAGTTTTCATGCTATGTGTATGAGACAAAAACCTTAAGAATAATTTATTTTATCCACACATCTCCGAGTGTCCCAAAAGGCTTGTCTTGGCATTCAATGTGAAATGGAAAATCTGACTTCAGCCAGTCTGCTGAATTTTTTATTTCTCTTCTGGTTTTGCAGCATCGGGTTTCAAGTTGTTTGTGCACTAAGCTGTTCAAAAACCGAGGTATTCTCTTTAAGCTTGAGTAGTTCTTCGGAGTTGTTTAGGCTGAGATCCAGTGTCTACCGCCAAATTTGCGATGTCTTCCAAATGCACACCTAAGTCAGTGAGCTTGCTTTCTAGTGGCTTTAGAAATGTGCTCCAGCTTTTGGCTAGCTCTGCTTCGAAGCTTTGGAGCTGAGCTGTCCAGTCATCCTTGAGACTGAGTGCTTCTGGCTCCAAAGAAGTCGTCCCTGAAATATTTTTGTCCTTGCTGTATTTAGCAGGTTGGGCTGTCAGTTTTAGTCAAATCCCCTTCTTTGATCACCAGTGTTCAGGCAGCATGTCCTAATACTCCACTTAAGAACTGTGAGTAAAATACATTTTTCTGCTATTGAAGGAGGAGTTTGTATACCAAAGGACTGATGAAATTAGGGAATTAAGCAGCTATTCATCAGCTGAGACAGCAATTTCCCACCTTCAGTATTGTTATGAGTATTTTTTGGTGGAGAGTAAGCTGTGTGCCAAGTCTCTCCTCACCACTGGATCCAGCAAGCCTAGGAGCCAGCTCCACCTAGGTGCTGAGGTCCCTTCACCCCCCATAAAATATTCAGTGGGGCTGGAGTCTGGACCCCCAAAGTTGATGAGCATTGCTATTCAAATGTTGTGTGTGATCGATTATGCAGGGCACGGCTTACCTGCCCCCTCATATATTTTTAGGTTAGTTAGCACTCCTGCCAGTAAGTGTTAAATATAAGCCAGGCTAACTTCCTATTGAGGTGGAATAAGCCATTGTGGGGAATAGAGGAAAGTGGCTCTCTGCAAGTCGGCAGGTGGGTGGCCCTCCCACAACTTATGGGTAGTTAGAGAGACAAAGCCAGAGTTGAAAGTTTGGAGTGATGTAAGCTAGAAGAAAATCAGCAAGCAGGAGAGAGAGAGAGTCAGAATGACGTTTGATTTCTGTTTGAGGCTGTGGCTATGGGGGAAAGCAAGGCCTTCTTGGGGTGCTGACGCTGTGAACCCCCCATCCAAGGCTCAGGTTGCATATATGTGTATCACAAAGACACCCCAGTCTTCGCTGTGCCTCATTCCCAAAAGGAAACACAAACCCTGGCTAAGCACCTGCAACCCCTGGAATCTCACACTGCTTAGAGATTGGGGTGGCTGCAAACATATAAATTTACAGTGGTGCATATAGGTTTAGCCATTTATGTGTTCACTCTTTATCTTATTGGGGTCGGGGTCAGCAACCAGCACCCGCTGCTGCCCGTCTGCTGCAGCCAGCACCCCCAACTTGAAAAGTCAACGATCTGCCAGTGGAGAAGGTCGGTTCCTACTTAGGCCCCCATAGCCCAGGTCAAAGCTCCGGGCGCTGAGGGGGTAGCAGTGGGTGACCACAGGCATGCGGAGCGTGGCTTTGGCAGCCCCACTCTGCAAGAACCAGCTGCCCACTGACTCCCAGTCCCAGGGAGGAGGAGGAGGCTGTGCTGGGCCTCTGCACCATGATGCCGAGACAAATGAAAATCACCTCCAGATTTCTAACCCTTATGGCAAGGTGTGTCAGCAACAACAACAAAAGTTAAAGGACCTCTGACAGTTAAGTCCAGTTGCAGATGACTCTGGGGTTGTGGCGCTCATCTCGCTTTAAAGGCCGTGGGAGCCGGCATTTGTCCGCAGACAGTTTTTCTGGGTCATGTGGCCAGCATGACTAAGCTGCTTCTGGCGAACCAGAGCAGCGCACGGAAACACCATTTACCTTCCCACCGGAGCAGTACCTATTTATCTACTTGCACTTTTGGCGTGCTTTTGAACTGCTAGGTTGGCAGGAGCAGGGACCAAGCAACAGGAGCTCACCCCGTCACAGGGATTCAAACTGCCGACCTTCTGATCGGCAAGCCCAAGAGGCTCAGTGGTTTAGACCACAGCGCCACCCACTGTGTTGACATACAGCTGTACAAATCACCACTAGGCATTCAGACAATTCTCATAACAGAGGATACAGGTTTTGCAACTTTAAAAAGTCACTTTTTAAAAGGGACCCACCAAACACATAGTTATTTAAATTTCTGAACCACTGTAATATTTACATTAATAATTTAGCTGATCAAAAATAAAAAATATGACCCAATTGTTAAAAGTTGTCATGCTTGACGTATGAATGTAATTACATGTAACAAATGCAATTACATCTACAATTAAATTATACTTTCTAATTCATCCCAATTCTCCCTTCTCATCTTTGTAGTGAATATGATTGATTACTACTTAGCTTTAATTTAAGCAGCTGCTATTGCTAGGTATTATTTGCCATGTTTCCCTTTTTTGTACGGTTTTCAGCATACAGGCAACTCTCCATTTACACAGGGGTTACGAGGCACCACATGTTTAAGCAAAATGGCGTATATTTGAAACGACATTGGAAAAGCCTGCAAACAACCTCTAAACCTCTGGAAGCCCTTGTAATTTCAGAGCCTTTGATTGGTTGACTGACCAAACCCAAGCAATACTCATTCAAGGTTCCTCGTCATCCTGGGGAAAAGTGACCAGTGGGGTTCTGCAGGGTTCTGTCCTGGGCCTGTTGTTGTTCAGCGTCTTTATAAATGACTTGGATGAAGGAATTGAGGGGATGCTCATCAAATCTGCAGGTGACACCAAACTGGGAGGGGGAGCTAATACCGCAGACAGAATCAGAATTCAAAATGACCTTAACAGATTGGAGAACTGGGCGCAAGCTAACAAAGTGAATTTCAATAGGGACAAATGCCAGGTTCTGCACTTGGGCATGAAGAACCAGGTGTACAAATAGAGGATGAGGAACACCTGGCTTACTAGCAGTACATGGGAAAAGGATCTAGGGACCACAAACTTAACATAACAGTGTCATGCAGCAGCAGCAAAAAAGCTAATGCTACTTTAGGCTGCATCATCGGAAGTCCAGTGTCCAGATCAAGGGAAGTCACAGTCCCACTCTATTCTGCCTTGGTCAGACCAAACCTGGAGTACTGTGTCCAATTCTGGGCACCACAACTTAAGGAGGATGTTGACAAGCTGAAACATGGGTCTGGAAACAAAGGAGCGCTTGAAGGAGCTGGATTTGTTTAGTCTGGAAAAGAAGAGACCGAGAGGAGATACGATAGCCATCTTCAAATATCTTAAGGCTTGTCACATGGAAGAGGGAACGTGCTTGTTTTCTCCTGCTCTGGAGAGTAGGACTCAAACCAATGGCTTCAAATTACAAGAAAGGAGATTCCAACTAAACATTTAGAAAAACTTTCTGACCGTAAGAACTGTTTGGCAGTGAAACAGACTCCCATGGGAGGTGGTGGACTCTCCTTCCTTGGAGATTTTTAAACAGAGGCTGGATGTCCATCTGTCATGGATGTTTTAGCTGATATTCCTACATTGTAGGGGGTTGGGCTAGATGATCCTTGGATCTCTTCCAATTCTATGATTCTATGAAAAACCCTTTACAAAGCCAGTAGCACTTACCAGATGCCAAACTCCACCACAATCACTTCCTCCAAACCTCCTTGCTGAAACTCCAACTCTTCATAGGCCTCAACAGGATTGCTAGGTGCTGGATTGCTAGGAGCCGTTTTTGCTGATTTTTTGCCCTTACTGGGCTCTTTTAGGGCTGCTTTTGCCTTTTTTAAAGTCACTTCCAGGTTTGGCATAATGCACACAGTTGAGCATCAATTGGACCTGTGTAAATGAGGAGCTGCCTTCCCAACCTGGTACCCCCTATATTTTGTGGACTACAGTCCTATCATCTCTGACCATGCTGACTGGAGATAATGGGAGTTGTATCCAAAACACCTGGAAGGCACTAAGTTGGGGAAGAGTCAGTACAAATGCAGCACTTCGACACTTATTTTTTAGTTCATTAAATTAATTTCATTTATGAAATATTTTTTATAACTTTAATGTAAATCTACGGCTACATTCCTATAGGTTTTTGCTGTTTTCCCTACACTACTATGCCCTTCAGTCCCTCCTCCACCAGAACATGTCAGACTATGGCACTGTTCACAGGGAAAGTCGCTGGATGATTGCACTGCAAGCCGACAATAGCAGATTGATCAGGTACTTGTAAGGATGAGTGGGGAAAGACCATAGGTACCACGATACAAAGAAAATACACAAATCACAGGCACAAAAGAACATAGTCCCATTTTCTTGTTTTGTCAAAGTAAAGCTGAATTCCAGACATCTGTGTCAAGATTTCAGCACAGGCTTCAGCTTCTCAAATCCATCCCTTTTAATCCAAAACTCAAAAGTAGCCAAATGTCAGGACATTACTAAGAAAGTGACATACAGTCCTCAAACAGGGCAGCAGCCAATGGTCTGAATCATTAGAACTGGCCCAGGAGATTTATTGTAGCCCATCAATTTAACTCCTTTTATGCGGGGGGGGGGGTGCTCTACTTGGGCATCTACGAAATAGGACATTTGCTCCTGGCTGCCAGTAGATTAAATCCCAGCAGCAAGAACACAGAAGGGAAAGGGAAAGCATTTTGGAAGAATAAAATGCACATGTGCCCACGGGCTGTTTATGGTCATCAGTCATATAAATTTACTAGGTGCTGAAAGGTAGGCAAATATTGATTACTATATGAACAGGTGATAGAAGTGTTCAAAGAGGCTGGTCCTCTGCTTGCTGAGGTCTAAAACACTTCCAGATACCATCTTCCAGCCAAGGCAGCTGAGAGGACGAGGGAAGAACTGCTGCAATGGAAGAAACTTTACTCATTCACACACACACACACAGAGAGAGAGAGAGAGAGAGAGAGAGAGAGAGGGAGAGAGAGATGGAGAGATTTATTGATCACCAACACACATGGCAGCTGGTGAGACAATCTAGGGCTCTGTGTCCTTTTTTGCAATTTACTGGCTTCTATTCCTGTGACCACTGCAGAAGAAATGAGTCAGACTCCATTTCAGCAAACGCAAGAAACACGGTTGTGCAAACTACACAATTCTCTGTCAATTCCAATTGTGCAACTATTTTGCATGTCTGATTTGTTTTTCCCTTTGAAGTGTCTCCATTTACTCTTTTCATGGCAGCCAGTAACATTCTTCATTGCCTTTCAACTCCTGTCTGCTCCAGGAAAGCCAGGTGTTTGTGTGTGTTCTGCTAGTCTTGCCTAGGTTGGCATCCTTCTATCTTGGGAGACAATGGAAGAGGTGAGGTCCAACTGTTGGCAGGTTGCAGGACCTGCTGTGGCTGTAGAAACCGATGGGGATAGACGTGTTTTGTTGCAGAGCCCTAGAATAAATAAGCTAGAGTTCAAAGGGGCTCTCTCATTTATGACCCAAGGCCCTCTGACGCTCTTTGAAGTGTGGCTTACTCATCTTCTCGGCCACATGGGTTCAGACCATCCTATACATGCACAGGATCATATAATACATAAGTGAAGGTGCTCTCTTTGCCCCCAGTAAATTTGGGACCCAGCAATCAGGGACTGATGGAGAGGACTGGGGGCGCAATTAGATGGTGATACTGATTTTTCATTAAGATTTTTATATTAATATTTTATTTGGTTTCAAGATTCAAAATTACATTTTAACACTCAATAATTATAATCCGATTCTACCTGTAATTACATATAGTTGCATTTTAAAGTTCCCTCATACTGAGTTTCATCATCGTTAACAGGTCACTTAATATAATCTACTATTCCCCCCCCCCCTTAAACTTCAAACCCCAATGTGGACTTCATATATAAACTTTCCCATAGAGCTTAGTGGTGTGTCGCGCCAGGGCGCTGGCCTCTCAGGGGTGCCCCAGCAAGTGGGGGGGCTGCACGGCTTTGCCAGCGGCCTCCCCTTTCCCAGCATACCCCCCAGCTGCACCCCACCAACCATAAGGCTGGTGGGCGCGCAGCTTCCCTCCCAAGCCTCTGCAGGGATTTCTCTCCCGCAGCGGCATGGGGGAGAGTTACACACACACACACACACCCCGGGTGGCTGGCACAACACTATCTGTGGTAATTTGGGGGCACTGGGCGGATATTTGCACCCTGGCACTGCATCTGCTAAAGACGGCCCTGTATATAGTTACTTTTTAAATAGACTAAAAAAGTATTTCTAGTCCACCTTGAAAGAATCTAAACTTGAGTCTCTTATCAAGTGCTGTCAGTTTAGCCATCTCTGCATAAACCATGATTTTTGTCAAAAACTCTTCCTTCTTTTACTCATGAGCATAAAGATTTCATGCCGCTGTGGTTACAGACATAAATACAGTTAAAGAAAAAAATGGAAAAGACCACCAATTTGTAAAATAATAATAGTAAAAGGAACTCCCCACCACCACCACAAGGGACCATTAAACCTGAACCAGCAAAAGATGGCAAGAATGCAGGATCCAAGAGGAGAAAACAAATTGTGTGGTTGTTTATGGAAGTATCAGGTGAGCTGAAGGAAAACCTCTGCTTAACTGAGAACCCCATTGCTGCAAGACGCCCGGGGAGATGGCACTCAATGATTAACATTAGTAGAACTTGCGTTGCACAGTTAGTTGTGCAATTGGTCCTCAGAACAAATGGTTTGAAGTCAGCTGCATAAATTTCACCAAAAAAAAGTTTGGGGACAGTTAAAATATAATTTGCAAGCCAAATGAATAAACAAGCCAAATAAAGGTGGAGAAAAAACTCTCTTGTTCTTTTCTTTGCTTCGTGGAGCACCAGCGACATCTAGTGGCCACTAAATTCCTGTTATCTCCAACAAACACAGAAACAAACAAACTAGCTAAAGTTATGAGAAGAAACTCAGAACTCCACTGATGCCTGCTGTGTTGTGTAGCCCAGATAGGAACACTTTGCAGGGAAGGCAATGCCTTTCCAAGCCAGATTAGTGCAGTAGGCAAGAGAGACAGGAATATGGCAGGAGTGGACCATTGGGTGTGCGCTCTCTCGCACTCTCTCTCTCTCTCTCTCTCTCTCTCTCTCTCTGTCACACACACACACACACACACAACAGAAGCCTTCCAAACTGAGAACTTATTTTCCCCAAACTATACAACCAGTTAAAACATTTATTTATTTATTTTAAAGGTAGAATGGGCAAAGTTCCCCACTTGACCTCCGGGATCAAAATCTGCCAAATCCACTGGCAAAACTCAGGATTAAGAGCCTTGGCGTTGATGAGAGGGAAAGCGAAAGAAGCTCCCTGAGCCAATCTGCTACCCCCACCCCATTTGGATAGCCCCCTCTCCCAGCCCTGTTCCCAGGGCCGACCCCTGAAGCAACCGGCCAGGAAGCCTCTGCTCCCCCAGCCTGCCCATTGGAGGCACTGGCTGAAAAAAGAAGGCTGGGAGTCCACAAGGGATTTGTGCAGTGCTCAGAATAAAGCTGGTTACTACCCCAAAGGTCCTCTCTGACAGGATCTCTCTCTTGCTCACAGACCAAGCAACACAAAGGCAAAAGAGAGTTGAAGGCAGAGTCTGTCCCACGACCTGCCCAGGGAGCCTAGGCAGGATCAAAACTGAAGCAGCTGCTCCCCCCCCCCCCCGCCCATCAAGGTAAGAGTTGCTTAATTTGCCCAGTCCTGCCAAGTGGAGTCAGCAGGAAGGACGATGCTCCTCCACTGCAGGAAAATCTGTTATTTAAATGACTAGTAATTCTTTAAGCAAAATAAAACACAAAATATTATTGCCTACTCCTATGGAACCCCCAATGGGATACTGTGGTACTCAGAAGGGACCCCCCTCCCAATTTTCCCACATTTTTAACATGCTTTTTTAAAATTAAAATGAAAAATCACTCGTAGAAAAAAACCATCACAAAAAAGAGGCATGAAAAATCAGAGCAAGAGACAAAAAGAGGGCCAGAGACATCAGCAATACATTCCAGACATTTAATTTAATATAAATTACAACAAGCCTATAAAAAAATTAAACACAATGAATGAATGGATCTTTATTACTAAAAGCTATAAGCCATCACAATTGGTCACAATGCGTAGAATACAAATAATTGATTTAAAACTGAACAACAGCAACAGCAAAGCAAACTTACAAAAATGTAAAAATCACTCTTGCTTGTATTCCACGTCTCACACTCCCCCTTATGATACTTGTCTTGGTGCCTAGCTCTCAACTTACTTGCAGCCAAGACAAATTTTGGAACCAGTACAGTAATACATTATTGCTGGCAAGCAAAATAGATTTGCTCAAGGGGAGGTCAGTTGGAAAGAGAGCAAAGGATGCAATCGAGGAATTTTTGTCTAGGGGATATATATAAAGGGCATCGTAACAAATAGTGTTGAATGTCCTCCACTTCTCCCAACCAACTCTTGACTCATCCTGATCCCATAAAAATCTTTGGTAATTAGTCCTGGAAATTAGACCTTTCATGGTCAACTCTAAACCCAACTATTTAGTTAAACAACTTAACCATGGCTGGTTTGATGCTCAATGCGTCACTCAGAAGAACATTCTAAAAACACAATAAGCATGGATACTCCTTATTTTGCAAGGGGGGTCAGCTGCATTTCCAGCAAACCATAGTTTGTGAAGCTCTGGATGTATTCCTGCTATATTGTATTATCCACAGGCTGGAGCTTGGCGAAGACTGGTTATGTTCTGCATTATTAACGTAAACAATAAAATCATACCAAACAGAAAGAAAATTCTCTCTCTTTTTTTTTTAAACCTGCAGAGGCTCTCAGTTTATACAGGCAACCCCTGATTTGTGTGGGGGTTGCATTGTGGCTCATCACACATGACGGCGGAGCGTGTATGAGACCATTCTGACCCCTTTTCTGGCCACTTCCAGGTCACAAAGATGCACATATGTGCAGTTGGGTAAAAACTGAACACACGCTAATTAGTCCTTGCCTGTATATCCATTTTTATAGAAGAGCTTACCTTCATGCACCAGTAAGAAACATCTGCTGGGGTTTGACCTCTGTAAAACCAAGCTATTTTTCCATTTATAATCAATAAATTAATTGATTAAAATTATTTCCCCTTTACTGTTCTCATTGGCTTCCTTGCTGTGATTCTAAAAGGTTTTTTTCTGGCCCTTCCAAGCTTTCTAACATTGCCCATTAAAAAAAATAAATCACATGTCCCCTTTTACACATCAACCATGCCTGCGTTGAAATGTGGTCCCCAGGAGCCTGAGCAGGGGTAAATGTGCTCTCAGCCCCCAAAAAGCTTGTCACCCCTGAGTTACAAGGTTATTTATCGTGAATTAAAAATGAAGCAATGTTGAGTTTTGTATTTATTTACAGTATAAAGCTAACTAAAAATGGCAATGTCACTTTTTCCCAAGACGTTTCTTAATCCAGTGCCCCACCAATATCTGCGGCCTCTTCTGGTATTCATCCAGCACATCGTGGGGGGTGGAGATTTGGTCGCCCTCCAGTCGGTTCAGGAGTGTTACACAGACCACAGCACCTGCGTTTATAAAACAAAACCCAAGACCAATACACAGAGGTTACTTGAAAATAACACTATGAACCATGTGGGGAAAAGGACACTTTACCCAGGATAAGATGAACTGAAACTGATGAATTAACCCAGCAAACCAAGAAACAGTCAAACATAGGGAAAAGTGACAGATAAAGCCAATTCACAATGGAAACAAAACCTTCAGCAGGAATTGGGCATTTGTTAACTAGCCCATAGGCTGTTTTACCTCCACCTTCAAAAAGCAGAAGAGCAAGGAAGTTCCTCTGTGCACACGGGGCGATTATTTTGTTCTTCAGGGAGCTGCGGTCAGCAGGACATAACTCACCAGATCTTTGCTGCTACCTCACTTTTCCCCACAGAACCAGCTCTTGTGATTTGTTCTTATATTTAAAATAAATTAGGATACTTTAAAGCTTTCTTTCTGTGGTTCTGAAGTTTGGATCCAGTTAAAGGTTCTTCACCTTCAAACCTAAAAGCATTCTTAATCATGTCATGGCTAATTAGTGGAAATTCTGCATTGTGGACGTATGTTGAATTTCGACTGAGATCAAATTAGGGGTAACGGGAGACTATCAAGCATCCCACATGAGCTGCTTAGGACCAGAAAAGGGCCAAATCATAAATCAAGCAAGAGAAGGAAGCAGTATAAACTGCAAGTGGCATCAAATCAGTTGGAAACATCAGACAAACATCAAACATGAACTGTGATGCATGTTTTGGTCAAAATAAGAGAAGGTCTAATGGACACAGCAATAGTTATGAAATATGCTGTTATTCTGGATTCGGAATGTAGGGCAAGAGGCTTAGAGCATTGAAAGAAAAACTGAGCCCAAGATTTTCAGACTTAACTTTTCAAACTATTGTCTGTCTCCAGCCTTAGATAAGCTATTATGGATTGCACTTGGAATTACTGATTAAAAATTATACTAAAGCATTAAGATACTCAGCATGTATGATCAATATTAAAACTCCTCTGTGGCTATGAATTGCATGATAAACTATTGACTGTTGAAACTAGTGAATTATGTAAGACTGGACACATGTGCTGCTTACCTTTGATACCAATAATATTGCACATGGCTGCAAAAACAGAAGATTCCATCTCAATATTCCTGACTCCGGCCTTGTAAGCTGCCGTTAAATATTGTGCCTTCTCTTCCTCAGTGTATGAGCAGATTGCGCCATCAAGACGAGCTTGGCCTACAAATGTATGAAATGCAGATTTTAATACATGCAATGAAATCTCTACAATAATACCCCATGGAGTTGAATTGCCTGATCAGCTATACGCGGCTCACCACTTGAACTTTGGCCAATGGATGGAACCAGAGCTACTGTATGGCTGGGGAAGATTTCAGCTCACTCTGCATTTGGGACCAAACCATCCCATTTCCCTCCACCCTACTTGGACCAATGTGCAGATCAGAACATAGTTCTGAGAATTAGGCCACACCATCAGTTATATGTGTTATTTTTCATGGGGAAGCATTCAACTATGAGAATAATCCCCTCACATGTAGTCTAAAATGTAAGGTGAAGCTGTTCCTTTAACCTATCAAGATTCTGCTTGTGTAAACTAGGTCAGACTTTTGGGGGACTATTGGTTTAATTATCCAAATATTCTGATTTTATTGTTTCACTATTATTCCGTTTTGTTTTTAAATGCACACATTTAGCAAACATTTTAAATGCTTTGCTTCTCTTCTGTTTCCTTTGCTTTGTTGTTCATGAATATGGTTGCACCCTTTCAGCCTTACCTTCATAGAAATCCAGAGTGCACATGGTGTTCCCAATGACTGTTTTGAATTGATCCAGTTCCTTGGCACACTCCATCAAGTCTTGAGCCAGTTCCTTGTCTAAGTTTGTGCTACGATATACAGGCTTTCCCAGAACAAACTGTTCAAACTGAGGTTTGAAGGTGGCATCTACAGATTGCTTGGTGATCACCACAGATCCTGGTGCCAAACCTACATTTCAAATATATGTTTCATAAACCAATAACTGTGATTTCATTTCAATTTTTGCTTTAAAGTAGTAAGGGCATGAGGAATACCTATTCCCCCAGATGTGCCGATACGAATAATGGTTACATTGGAACACTTGGAATGACACAGCAGCTTGAAGAGTTCATGCAGCATGATAGCAATGGAAGGAATCCCCATTCCATGCTGAAATGAAAAAAGGGGGGGTGGGGAAAATTCATAGTGAATAAATCATTCTGTTCTAGGTTATTGTGGGGATGTGGGAAAGGAAGAAAATAACTATTTTGATGGTTACAACCTTCTATTATATTGAAGCATTGAAGCAGGAAGCCAGCAAAGCATTTATCCTGAAAGAAAATATTGCACTAAAGCCATTTTTTATTCAGAGATTTTCAAAATACGGTCTGCAGATAACCATAGTAACAAATATTAATGATAAAGAGACTTGCGGTTGCAAGAGTGTACAATGTGAAGTCAAGTATATTAACTAAAAGAGTCTCTCCAAAAAGTGGAGGAACTATAGTGTGGCTACATTTATTCACATCAGAAAGAAAGCAACATCACGCATCATCAAAGGCAATTTTATTTAAACCCTTCAGAGCTTTTAATCTACCTGTTAATTTCTCAGCCAGGACCATTTGCCAAAGGTTAGTGCACCATCTAGAAATAGGCCATTTCCCCAGTGTTTAGCAATCAGTTGGTAAGCCGTCACTAACATGAAAGTTATCAAAAACCTTGTAAGGTATATCAGCATATTGATTATCAAACAGCAATAGCAACAACTATGGAAGCTTTCAGCTTTGCCAATTTCCTCAAATACCTTTGGCAAAAATTGATTGACTGTAGAGCAAACCCACCACAAGTGGTAGAAAGTTCCATTTGTGTTAAGGCCTCTCCGGCATTCTTTGTTCTATAATCCGTATATCACTCAATTTAATGGGTGTAACATGCCACCTGTAAATTAATTTGGGAATATTTTCATGGATTCCTGGGTAATTCCATGAAAATGTCAACAAATAGACACATTTTTCATTTTATTATATTGTTAGCATGTTCTATAAAATTTTAAAGTTATTTCCCCAAATTTTATCATTTGGCAACAGGTTTTCACAATGGCATTTTACATGTGAATAAAAACAATCAGAAGTATGACATGCAAGGTGACTCAGGATTTCTCTATTTCGGCCCCCTGAAGCTCAGTTAAGCACCTCTGCAAGAAAATAAAGAACAGGTTAATGACCCTTTAGTGTACTGATAGCTTTGCCTTCTCATCTGGTGAACTGAAAAGACATTTTATGTTAGGAGGAAAATCAGATGATCTTAGGACAATAAAATGTACATTGGTTTAGTGTGTAATGTTGACCACAAAACATGTGCTTTTTTCCATCTCAACAAATGAAAAGAAAAATTCATATTCTTTAACTTTATTCTTTTCTTTTTACCATTTTTACCATTATGAAAATGTGATGAGATAGTAACTAATATGTGTTTGACATGCAAAATTTCTTGTGATCATTGTAACACAGTAACATTGTTCCTCTTCCTCTTTAAGACTGATTGTGCTTAAAAGGGATGGGAAGAGATTTCTCTCTGTTATTCAGCGCTGAGTTTGGGTGCAACAGCACTCTGCAGGGAGCTGGTTGGCACATCTGAATGCTTTCCTGAGCCCAGTGCTAAGGATCACCCATCTCCTGACAGGGGAGGAGTGTTCCTGCTTAGTGCCGAGTTTGGGCATGCCAGAAAGCTCCCTTGGATGGTTTTAGTTTCTGCCTGGAAGCCAAAGGAAGGAACCTCTCCACTGTGAGAGGCTGCCCTGTCCTGGAGCCTCCGCAGTGGTTCTCAACCTGTGGGTCCCCAGATGTTGTTGGACTACAACTCCCATCATCAGTGAGCTCTGGCCTTGCTAGCCAGGGGTGATGGGAGTTGTAGTTCAACAACATCTGGGGACCCACAGGTTGAGAAAGGCTGCTCCAGAGGAACACAAAGCACAAGCCCAAAGCCCCCAGTAGCCCCCAGTTTTGTGTCCTTTGTCAATTGCACATATGCAGTTTGTATATATAGAAATCTAATCTAATAATGCATTAATGATCATTTAGAGATATTTTTAAAAGAGAAAATTCAGTTTTAATTGATAGACAATGTATTGCATGCCCACAAATATCTGGCCCACTTACACTGATGGATAGCACAGGCCCTGCTTTGTACATCGCGTAACGATCGGTTCCTGCACAGATATTGGGGTAGTCCTTGCCTGGGCTGCCAACTCCCAGCTCTTCAGCTATGTAGGTAATAAAAGCTTTCATTCGCGAAGGGCTTCCTCCAACACACACAAACTAGGCAAGATCAAAGAGAGGAAACTGTAAGAATATTAAGGCTAACTATGGAAATATTTAACAATGCATTTTTAAAAACATTTTAAAAATTGAAATATGAAAAGCCTGTTCATGCTACAAAGACACCTTTTAACAATTCACACTAGACAATGTAAGAATGTGCAGCTGCCCCACATGGGGATCAACCCTGCGACCTTGTTGTCACCAGCACCATTTACATCTCCAAACCTTTACATCTCCAAACAAGGCAGGGAAGTCATGGGTGCCAGTCCCCAGAGCAAAATGGTACAGGATGTCATCGCTCATCTTCTCAAGATGTTGATTTGGGACACGAATGGGGGTTTCCCTGTCAAAAGAAGGGAGAAACTTAGTATGACTTTATAGCAGCAGAACGAGCATCATTAAACAAGGCAACAAGTATAACATCTGGACAATTAGGATTCTTCTGGATCACAGCCTTGAATGTTTAGAATTGTCTCACATATCGTATTACCAAGAGTGGAGTTGGGCCCACCTAACTCAGCTGGGCCTGCCCAGGGACTCAGTGAAGGAGCCAGCCAGACTGGAGAAGGGAAGGAGATGGGCTGGAGTTCGTTCTGTCGCCATCCAGAATAAAGCTGATATGCATTTTTCACCATTGGAGTGACGGCCTTTTTTCTGGCTTGCAGATGTCACTTCCCCGCAAATGTAACAAAAGTTATCGGCACTATTAACACATTTACGAGGCATCACTATGGAGGGATTTACACTGCAGGGATCACTTGTGTAGAACTTATGATGCAGGGTAAATGGGAGAGTAGCCCACAAAGTCGCACAAATGACTTGCTCACCAGTTGATACTTTGCTTTATACTACTGATTGCTTAGTTATTTACCACTATTATTATTGTTGTTGTTGTTATTGTTATTGTTATGGTGTCCATGGTTCTCCTCCTCCCCATTTCCTCCTCACAACAACCCTGTGAGGTAGGTTTGGCTAAAAGATGGTGACTGACTCCAAGGTCACCGAGGGAGTTTCATGGCTGAATAGGGATTCGAACCCAGCTTCCTCAGGTCCTAGTCCAACACTCTAACCATTATGCCACACTGCAATCCTAAAGCCACAATGTCATGACTCAACTGCACTACTCAGCTGCATGCCATTGGTCCTGGTGTACCTGATGAGCTGGTGCAAGATGGCACCGTATGTCGCAACCAGAAGCTTGAAATGCAGTGTTGCCAAATGAAATTCTGTACTCAGTGTGGCCTGGGTTGCTTGTGCACGACCATCTTTGTATCTTCTAAACAGGAACCAATCAACAGATCCCACCTCCCCTCGTTTTTGTGTTCAGCATCTCAAAATTAGTAAAGATTGCTTATTTTCCTTTCAGAGGCATCTTGTGTGTTGTGTGGTGGTTTAGTTGGGATCCGCTTTCTTGTAGCTACCCTTCAGAATGAAGAGTGATGAGGGAGCAGGATTATACCTGTCACGCCTGCTGACCATGCTCTCTATGCACACACAACGTGATGTATGGGAGATCTGTGTGTACATAGTTAATATGCATGTAGGTGCTTTCAGACATTACACAGATTGCACTAAGGTGTAAGGCTAGCAGGCACAATCCCACAGCTTCTTCCACATCCATTCAAACAAAGGCCTGAATACTTTCTAGCCCTCATGTGCAAAATTCCCTAATTCATTGATCTGCTGTTTACAGAATTACATTTCTATGGGCACAACTGCATGATTGTTATTTAGAAGGCAATCAAGACAAGATTTCTTGAAAACAAAGGTTTCGCAGCAATAAATCATGCTCTTAAAGGTTACTTGAAAGTCAAGTAAGTGTAAGACATTACACAGATTGCACTAAGGCAATTACACAGATTGAACAGGCAGAGCAATTGAAGAAAGGGCACAATGGCAAGCAGATGTCCCTTTCCCACAACGCCTTATCCACCCCCACTTGTGTGACAGCAATATAATGGAAGTTTGAAAGTAATGTCCCGCTACTCCCCCCTCCCACAATTTGTGAGGCAATTTATACCTAAACCTATTAACTAGCACTTGATTCACTTCTTACGTGGTAGATGTGTTCATGGTCTTCTCCACAGCATCCCCAGAAGCCATGGTATTCAGTCAGGCTCTGAGGAAGGAAATTTAAGAAATGGGACATATACATCACATGGTCAGCACTGTGAAAAATTGTATAAGGAACAAGATGGTTTGCCAGCTACAGAAATAGACAGAAATAGATTGTTATTAATGCTGGTTACTATCAGTATTATGATTGCTCTCATTATTTTACTTTCTTGCCCATCCTTCACTGTAATGTCCCAGGGCAAGTTACAATTTAAAATGCAGTTTAAAAACTTACAATTAAAAATGCAACTACAAAAATAAGATGGGGCCTGCAGATATACATCTCAGGTGTCAATGGGTAAGCATTTGGCATTCACAGAAACCTGTATAATGAGGTCAGCAGATGTACCAGAGCAGACCATCGGCTGTGGGGAGGACTGCAGGGCCTGATCCCTTCCAGGGCCTTCTCCAACTGGCCCAGGGGGCGTGGCCCAGGCCCTTACTTGGAACAAACTTTTGGGGAAGTGTGGGAAGTGTTCTACCATTGCTTCCCTGTTCCAAGTGGTTAATGTGTTTTAAAATGTCCTCAAGCAGTCGGTGGCATTTAAAATTTTTATTTCTCTTTTTCCTTTTTTCCTCTGTTGGGGGTGGGTGGGTGGGATGGATATTTGGTTGGAGATTAATTTTAGTATAATTGTTCTGTTTTTGTTTTTTGTTGTTTTATTGGTTCTGTATAGTTTGTGTTTTGTTTTAAGGGGCGGGATCAGGGCTGCCTGGGAGTGGGGCCCCAGCCAACACGATGGCTGGGACAAGTTCCACAGGGGCGGAAGCACTGGGACATCCGATCTCGGTGATCATGGGCAGGAGGCGGAGTTACGCTAAGACCAGACCATGTCATTACCGAGGAGGCAGGTTTAGTCGTTGTTTGAAGACTATCCCTGCCTCCGGGTCTGGCCTTGACCAGATGGATACTGGAATCAACAGGGGAAACCTACATGACCTGAAGGTGTTGCTGTGTAATGCCAGGTCAATGATGAATAAAACGACTGCCATCCACGACCTCATTGTGGATGGAGGACTTGACCTGGCATGTGTGACAGAGACCTGGTTGGAGGAAGCAGATGGGCCTGTCCTTGCCGCAGCTTGCCCACCAGGTTTCTCTTACGCACAGCAACCTAGGTCATGTGGGCGGGGAAGGGGGGTTGCATTTTTAGGAAGTCATTAGCTTGCATCAGGCGTCCTACTGGGAAGACCCAGTTTTCTGAGTGCATGTTCTGGAAGCTGGGCAATAGGGGCAGTACAGGATTCCTTTTGGTGTACCGACCTCCCCGCTGCACCAAGGATTCCCTGTCCGAGCTGCTTCAGGTTGTGGCGGATGTTCTCCTGGAGACACCTAGTATGGTTGTCCTAGGGGATTTTAACATCCATGCCAACACGACCTTACAAGGGGCCGCTCGGGACTTCATGGAAAGCATGGCCTCCATGGGGCTGTACCTGAATAAGTTTGGCCCAACTCATAGTCATGGACATGCCTTAGACCTGGTGTTCACCTCTAGTGACGTGGGTGATCTGACACTAAGTAAAAGTGAAACAAAAGAATTGCCATGGTCAGATCACTTCCTGGTGCAACTGGACTTCTCTGCGACCCATCCCCTCTGCAGGGAGGTGGGAACAATTCGGATGGTCCGCCCCCGCCACTTAATGGATCCAAATGGTTTCCAGAGAGTGGTAGGGGATGCTTTATCCCTTGTTGATGGCCTTTCAGCCGATTCCCTGGTGGCCCGCTGGAATGCGGAGTTAACCAGGGCTATTGACTGTTTGGCTCCGAAGCGCCCTCTCCGATTGCATGGAGCCCGAGCAGCCCCGTGGTTTTCCACGGATCTGAGGGCAATGAAATAATTGTTGAGACGGCTAGAGAGCCAGTGGCGGATAACTCATTCCGAATCTGACCCGACACAGGTTAGAGCTCAACGTCGAGCCTACCAAGTGGTGATAGTGATGACGAAGAAGACCTTCACCGCCTCTATTGCAACTGCAGAAAATAGTAGCAGGAGACTCTTTCAGGTGGTTCACAATTTTGCGGAACCACCTGCGACATCAGGGCCCAGTACGGGCCACATGTTCTCCTGCAATGATTTTGCAAAGTTTTTTGCAGATAAAATCGCTCAGATTCGGGAAGAAGTAGACTCCACCGTGGGAGCAGGGCCAGGGCGGGAGAGTGCTAGAGTCCTGTCTAGTCAAGTTGTGTGGGATCAATTCCAATCTGTTACCTCCGAGGATGTGGACAGGCTGCTTGGACGCATGAAACCAACCACCTGTCTCCTTGATCCTTGCCCATCCTGGCTAATAAAAGCAAGCCGGGAAGGGCTGAGCGATGGGCTCTGCGGGGTGGTGAATGCTTCCCTCTGTGAGGGAACATTGCCAGACCCGCTGAAAGAGGCGGTCATTAAACCGCTTCTTAAAAAACCATCTTTAGACCCGGCCAGTGTGGCCAACTATTGCCCAGTCTCAAATCTTCCATTCTTGGGCAAGGTGATTGAGTGCGTAGTTGCTGAACAACTCCAGGCATGCCTGGAGGATGCGGACCATTTGGATCCCTTCCAATCGGGATTCAGGCCTCACCATGGGACTGAAACTGCCTTGGTCGCACTGGTTGATGATCTCTGGCAAGCTAGGGACAAAGGTGAGGGTTGTTTCCTAGTTCTGCTGGATCTCTCAGCGGCCTTTGATACAATCAACCATAACACCCTTCTGGACCGTCTAGAGGGGCTGGGAGCTGGGGGCACTGTTATACAGTGGTTTCGCTCCTTCCTCCTGGGCCGTGTTCAGAAAGTGGTGGTGGGGGATGAGTGTTCAGACCCCTGGGCCCTCACTTGTGGGGTGCCTCAGGGTTTCGTCCTCTCCCCCATGCTTTTTAACATCTATATGAAGCCGCTGGGAGAGATGATCAGGGGGTTTGGACTGGGTGTCCATCAATATGCAGATGATACCCAGCTCTACCTCTCTTTCAAATCAGAACCAGTGAAGGTGGTGAAGGTCCTGTGTGAGTGCCTGGAGATGGATGGTGGCTAATGGACTGAAGTTGAATCCTGACAAGACAGAAGTACTGTTTTGGGGGGACAGCGGGTGGGCTGGTGTGGAGGACTCCCTGGTCCTGAATAGAGTAACTGTGCCCCTGAAGGACCAGGTGCGCAGCCTGGGAGTCATTTTGGACTCACAGCTGTCCATGGAGGTGCAGGTTAATTCTGTATCTAGGGCAGCTGTCTACCAACTCCACCTGGTACACAGGCTGAGACCCTACCTGCCCGCAGACTGTCTCGCCATGCTCTAGTTATCTCCCGCTTGGACTACTGCAATGCACTCTACGTGGGGCTACCGTTGAAGGTGACCCGGAAACTACAACTAATCCAGAATGCGGCAGCTAGACTGGTGACTGGGGGTGGCCGCCGAGACCACATAACACCGGTCTTGAAAGACCTACATTGGCTCCCAGTACGTTTCCAAGCACAATTCAAAGTGTTGGTGTTGACCTTTAAAGCCCTAAACGGCCTCGGCCCAGTATGCCTGAAGGAGCGTCTCCACCCCCATCGTTCTGCCCGGATGCTGAGGTCCAGTGCCGAGGGCCTTCTGGGGGTTCCCTCATTGCGAGAAGCAAAGCTACAGGGAACCAGGCAGAGGGCCTTCTTGGTAGTGGCGCCTGCCCTGTGGAACGCCCTCCCATCAGATGTCAAAGTGATAAACAACTACCTGACATTCAGAAGACATCTTAAAGCAGCCCTGTTCAGGGAAGTTTTTAATGTGTGATATTTTAGTGTATTTTTGGGTTCTATGGAAGCTGCCCAGAGACCCTGGGGAAACCTGGCCAGATGGGCGGGGTACAAATAATAAATTATTATTATAATTATTATTACCTTTGTAGGGAGGGATCTCCCCATCTTGGGGGCTGCCACAGAGGAGGCCCTCTCCCAAGCCACCCCGCTGAGAGTCTGGAGTGCTGGAACTACCAAGAGGGCTCCCACTGCCAGTCTTAGCACCCAAGGGGTTTTGTAGTAGGGAAGGAAGTGGTCTTTCAGATATTTTGGGGCTCCGTGGTTTAGGGCTTTAAACACCAACCTGAGCCCCCTGAATTGGGCTTTGAAACAAAATAGCAACCAAAGCAGGAGTTACAGGGGGTCTGCGTGGAACCCCAGCCAGTAATCTGGCTGCTGCATTTTGGACCAATGGAAGTTTCCGAAGTGTCTCCAATGGGAGTTGCTCCAAGTGAGGCAAGGATTTGGAACTGCGCGCATGAAACGAAAGGCGTCCGCTTCCCTTCCTCTCCTTTTCCTTTCCTGCTCCAGTCCGTGAGAAGCCCGTTTTAATGGAGGTGCTTTGAGCAGCAGTAGCTCTGTCCACAAGCTATTTTAATTCAAATACAGTGAGGATGCTTTCTCAGCAACCATCAGTGGGGAAAGGCAAGCTGCACCTTTTCCCTATGGGCTGCTGAAAGCAAAGTGGAATTAGCGGAGTGGGGCGACAGCCGCCTCCAGCAAAACACGACACACGCGACTAGCCCGGTTCCCATGATGCAACATGTGCCTTTCTCTTGCCTTTCCTCCCCTTCTGGAGTGGGCGGAGTGGAGCTGAGCTGGGGCGAAGCGCAGGCTGGCTTTGTGCGGATCCCACGGCAAAACAAGGCGACCCCTCGCAGCCCCTGCCCGCCTTCCCTCCGCCCGCCGGGGAAGGGAGACCCGCGAGGCGCCTACCTGAGGAGGAGCGAGGCCAGCAGCCGGGAGCCCAGCAGAGATGCCGCCCCTTCCTTCCTTCCTTCCTTCCTTCCTGGCGGCTGCCAGGCGACGGGCGGCGCCCGGGCTCCTCTCGCCCTGTCGGCGCCCGCCTCGCAGAGACACGGCCAGCCGCGCTGCCGAGCGCTCGGGAAAGGGATCCGGGGGGGGGGGGCACCGATCACAGGCTGAGCTTTCCGCAGAGCGCGAGGGGCTGCCCTTCCAAAGACAATGGTCCGCGCTTCCCTATCCAGAACACTCTGGGAGGGCAGGATCCGGCCTGTGGGAACAGCGCCTCTCTTTCTCTCTCTCTCTCTCTCTCTCTCTCTCTCTCTCTCTCAGACCTGCTGTGAACTTGCCCGCCCAAAGAGGCAGGGAAAGGTGCTCTCAAGGCGAGCAGAAATATCTCCTTGCTCAGGGCGTGGACTTTCCTGAAGTTGACTTCACAATCTAGCTAGTAGTTTAACACAATATGCCGGAAGCACGGAAGGACGCAACGGGGGAAACTCTGAAATAACATCACACAGAGTGACACCAGAGATCACCCGATTCCTTTAACTCGCAAACATCCTCTAAAGAAACAAAAATGTCATCAACAGAAAAAACCATTTAACAGTTTGTTATGTACTGAATTGAATAGGATCCAAACTGCAACAGTCTGATTGGTCTTAGAACAATAGGATCCAAAACGCAGCAGTCTGATTGGTCCTAGAACAATAGGATTCAGAATGCAGCAGTCTGATTGGTCCTAGAACAATGCGGCAATATGATTGGTTGGCAGGAACCACCCAATCATGCTCCAGATAGAAGTGAATCCACAACCTGATTGGCTTACAGTAGAATTCCAGAATTAGCCAATCATGTGCAGCCCATTGTGTAAATAATGTATATAAAACAGATACTTTGAGGGGACTTTCATTCATTCCTCCTAACCACTATGAGCTGAATAAAGAGCATGAAATCACTTTGGGACTCTGAGTATATTTCACAGTTATATTACTATCAGCTGTGATCACAAATATTAAGTAACAATCTAGAGATTAGGCAAAATGTAAGATGATCAGCGTAATAAACTTCCTAGTCAATTGTGAAACTACATTCCTATAATTTACTTGTGAAAAGGCTAGCTGGATTATTTTGGGCAGACAATGTCCCGCCCCAGCATAAGTGGTTGAACATTTTCCAGTTCGGTGGCAAGCAGTTAGAAACAGAGCAGGCATTCAGACAACCCCCAGGCACTGAAGGAACACATGGGGGGGGGCAGGTGCGGGTCAGCCAGTGTACCCAGCACACACACACACACACACACCGCCTTGCTGGAAAGGGTCGAGTGTCCTTGTCGCCTTGCAGAGGTCAGCTCTCCACTCCTCACATCACATTCCTCAGTCTACTTGTGCGAAAGGCCCTTCCAACGCGCTCTCTCGAAGCACAGCCACCTCATCCCCTGGCAGGGAAATGAAGGCCGAGCAGGAATGCAGGACACTTCTACAGGCTGCCTCTGAGCGAGCGTCCAAAAAGAGGCAATCAGATTTTAATTTGGTCGGAGAAAGAGCTGGCATTACCAGCTTTAAACAGGGAGATCAGGTTTCTTCCCCCGCCCCCCCGCCGTGTTTCAGTTTGAGCCTGAACATTGTTGGGTCCATCACTGCTTTTTCAGGTTTCCACGCTGTCTGCCTACACCTGTGGGTGGGGAGGAAGTGGGGGTCATGACATAACCTGATGTGAATTGACTGACTGGTTTCCCTGCCCCAAACTGTTACGGAAGGGGGGGGGCATGTCTTCTTCACCTTCTTCACTACAATATATCCATTTATTCCCAATTGTCAATGTCAAAGGGAACTAAAATCTATAAAATCCATATCCATAATCCCTCAAGTAAGGTGTCAAGACCCTAATCCTGTCAAAATCACTCTGCCAAACCTTTCCTCCAGGCAATGCCAGGTGACAGACTATGCATACACTCAGGAAGCGCTTATCTGCGCATATCTCCAGCTCTGCATATTCCCCCTCCCTCCTCCTCATGTTAATCCGGTGTAACCCAACCGGTTAATCCGGTGTAACCCAACCTCTCCTTAATGTATTCATGATGTAATCTGTGTAACCCAACCTTTCCTTAATGTATTCATGATGTAACTGGGATGTATTTTGCACTGTATTCTGGGACATGGAGGGAGTTTCAAAAGTTCATGTCACCCCTTTCTCGCTGTTCAATCTCGTCTTGAACCTGTTGCGCAATAAACCTTGGATCTCCGCATTTTGCTCCTGTCCGGCTGAGCTCATTTTCTTCCGCAGGGACCCGCGGACACTTAGTCCGACGAGCTGGGTGGCAGTGTAGCCCCGCACCCAGATTTTAGCCGTAACAGTTGGCGCCCCAACGTGGGGCATGCGGTTCTCCCGCGTTGCTGACCGGGGGCCCCGAAATCTTCAGCCGGCACCAGGCCATTTTGCCTGGGAAGATCCTTTGGACCCCCGGCCATCTTCCGGGCGGTAATCGAAAGCCCCAGGAGTTCAGCCGGGGAGCAAAGAGGGATCCAGCCAGCTTATTCATCGATCCCGGGATCATCACAGAAGACGTGTGAGTATAAGGAAAAATCCAGTGCACTGGTGGGAAGGGGGTGGAAATCTCCTGGCAACTGAATTCTCTGCCCTCCTCTCTATCGATCCTTCTTACCTTTCTCTTGGTCCGGTTAGTGAGAGAGACCGTGGACCGCTGCTCGACCTGAAAAAGGGGTTCTGAGCTCTATCTCTTTCTCTAACACCCTCCAGCCAGCCGCACCAATTGGGAGCCCGAAAGTAAGACGGAGAGACCCGACTTGAAAGATAGCCGACTCTCCGCAACGGGCATCCCAGTTGAAAGCAAGGGGTTAGAGTTCTCTTTCGGAACTTCCCGAGCGTCCTTGCTAGGGGGCAGGAAGTGGTCTTGCTTTCTATCCCAATCCCAGCCGCACTGGTCGGTGCCACGTAACACGTGTATTGTGCGTGAGCCCGCTTCCAAAAGCAAGGGGGATTTTCAGTTCGAAATTCTATCCAGGGATCACCCGATCTGGCACCGCACGGCACGGGCGTCCAGTAGGGCCCCTTTTCCTGAGATTGTGACGATAGGTAGGAGGTTGCCATGGGGAATTGGGCGGGATCGGCAGAGTGGAAAAGGACCCCAGGTTATTAAATAGGAAATAGGAAAGGAATAGAAAAAGGAACCGAGTGGGTGAAGCTCGTTAAATTGTTAGGAAGTTGCCAAGCGACAAGGAAAAGGGAAAAAACCCTAAATAGCCCCCTGTACAAGTTACCCAAATCCAAATCAACCCCTCTCTTTCTCCCTTCTCTATCCCCCCCAAAAAGAGAAAAACAACAACAAAAAAAGCAACAACAACGCATGCATATATAAAGGGGTACCCAGTCAACTAAGCATTGTGAGCCCTGCCAGTTTGGTTAACTGGTTGTGTTTGAAGAGGCAAGGAGGCTCTTAAAACCATGTGGGACCTTCTTACTAATTTCACTTAATGAAGCCAAAGGGAGCGGCCCAACTCCTTGCAATAACCAACTAAAGAATGAGAATATATATGTTTACATGTTGTCTGTTATGTGTGTTGTCTGTTAATACATATATGAAAATATGTATGTTTACATGTTGTCTGTTATGTGTGTTGTCTGTTCCTTCTGTCTCTGACAGACTGCCTTTCTTAAATGCGCATAGTTTAAACTGCAAGCTTGCTTCAAAATTTAAATCTAGGGAAGCCATGCTGGACCTTATCAATCTTAAAAACAGAAAAAAACAAAACAAAATGAGAATGAAAGGTGCAAATGTTTGTTATTTGAGAGAGGCTCCGAAGAGTCTTTCTCCGAGTAGTTTAAGTGAGGAGTATGATTTTAAGTTGATGGTAGATAATGTTATGTTGCAACCTTTGAGTTTGTGATTCTACATCCGTGTTCCAGTATTTTTTCCAGTATTTTGAAATATGCTGTGAAGAAACTAATGTTTCTGCTGCAAAAGCCTAGTTGAGCCAACTGCTCTCTCAAGCTAAAATGCAGTGTATGTATTTCATGAAGCACATGCCTATGAAAATAGGTGTTCCTTCTAAGAAAATTGTTAATAAAAGGTAGAAGCTTTGATAGATAACAATTGTCTATCTATAGAGTCCAGTCCTGATACCAGTCTCTAAGATCAACCAGGGTTTCCTGGCTTCTTATTGGAAAATACCTCCCCCACTTGTTTCAGTCTCTTTCAGGTTCCCCCCTTCTTACTTCTGTGCCAAGTGAATTTACTCCTGAGTAAGCTTCCTTCAACAAGGGAGGGGGGCACATTCTTTGGTAAAAGTACCCGACATCTCACTTTCCTATGTATCGTTATTTAAAAATCGTAGTTAGGCGTACTATTCCTGTGCAAGTTCAGAGACATTATTAACTTTTGTATCCCGTTTAAATCAAATCCAGGACTGGTTTTATTATCTGAGTGGGTATATCAACTGAAATAACCCTATGCTTATAAAATATTCTCTCCCAGATTCTCTTCCTATCTTATCTTAGGAAAACTGTTCTTTGTTAGAGGGTTCTGTATAAAGCTGGGTACTTTTATTTTCCTCTTCCTTAGTACATGATAGGAGCATTGATTGTGCTCTATTCCCCAGTAGTGCCTGTGTACATAAGTATGTGTGTGTCTCTTTGGTAGTACAAATCTTGCTGTGAAATCTTGCTGTGAACCCTATATTTTGGAGGGTTGGACTAGATGACCCCAGGATCCCTTTCAACTCTCCCAATTTGTGGCTGTGTGGAAGGACATGTGTCCGCAAGCATTGCAGGGTAATTCTTAAATTCTGGTGTGGTGATGGAGTTGAAATTCAGCCTAGCTTTGCTCTTTAGTTTTAAAAGGTGAGAGGTGAAGCTGTGATGTTTTGAAGCACAACTGGTAATATCAAGCATTTGAGTGATTACAGTGTTTATCATTTTGTCTACTATTTAAAATCAGACTTCAAAGTCAATTCAAAGTTTAAGCACATACAAATACATATGGGCCTTGACCAATCCTGTATACATATGGGCCTTGACCTATCCTGTAAATAAAGGGCAGAAAAAAAATTGTCTGCAAATGGTAAGGCTGGAATGACTTAGAATGTTAAAAATCCTATGAATTCTGACTCTCTGGCCATTTTTTCCGTATGTAAGGGCGTGGCATTGTTCCGCGAATGGCCAGTGGGATATTAGCCCTTTCCTGTACATAAAGGAAGCAGTCCTTTTGCTTGGGCTGAAATTGCTAGCTTTGGTTGGTGAATACTTCAATTGCTGAGTTTCTCTTTTTTGTTTTAAAATCTAACCCTATTTTTAAAATCTACTCCTTATCCTTCCCTTATTCAAATTCTAATTTAGCCAAAAGATGCAACATTTTCAATAGTATAAAAGGTTTGCTGAGACATGAACTCCGCACATGCACAGAGGCTAGATCAGTAAAAAAAAGATAGGAAAAGAAAAGAGAGAGAGGAAGGAGGGGGCACTGTAAGGGGGGGGGGAGAGAGGAGGTTTATGTAAAACTTGGAACCATTGAGAGAAATCACCCTTAATGTGTCCCAAATTTGAAATCTTAACATGCCAAATTCTTTTCACAGGTAAATATCAAAGCATTCCACCCCTCAATGGGAATAAAATCACAGACTTTGTTTTGTGTGCATTTTAACAGGATATGCGAACCCCGATAACAAAGTGTTTGTCCCCTTTTCCTCCCACAGCAACTTTCTTTCTGTTCTGTGAAACAAGTCTGAATCCCTACTATATTAGTGACTTCCATCTCTTTGTGGCTTTGACACTTTTAGAGTTACAAATAATCTGTTTTCACTTATTTAATCCGTTTTTCCATGATGTCTATGAAGCTAATCGAAGCACAACCAAACATTGTTTGTGGAATGGTATTTGTTTACCTTTTGCCTGAGCATTTCTTATTAATTCTGTCATTTTGGCTAGTTCAAGGTACTTGCACAACTTTAAATTGCCATTAAGTCATTTCCCAGTATTTTGCTATTAACATTCTAGCCGATGTTGTCACATCACGAAACACTCTTTTATTTTCATTGTTACTTCAGATTTCTTAAAATTGTGTGTCTTAGCATTTATTTATTTTTGGTTCCTCATAGGTCATTTTGTGTGTGTGTGTGTGTGTGTGTGTGTGTGTGTGTGTTATTATTACCGGTATTTTAACCTTGTCTTTTATGCCCACCCTGCCCCTTACAGGATATCACTTCTACAAAGGTGTTACTACAGATCCAATGAAAAGGGGGAGGAGTTGAATTGCAAGGACATTTTCTTACTTTTGAACCTCAAGACTGTGCTCCGGCATTGAGAAGATACATGCATAAAAATATCACAATTGTCTCAAGATATGCAACTGATACTTAATTAGTTTGTTTTGTATTATGTGTTATTACGTAGGAATGTTAAAATGTGTCCGACAGTGTGTTATTTCCACAAATGGGGGGGGGGGGCTATTTCGTGGCTATTTTTGTGTGTAATTGTTTTTATGTTTAATGTCTTATTCCTTACACCCCAGTGGAGGATCCTCATACATTTTATGCCTTTTAACAGATCAGGCTATTATGTAGTCCAATGTTTAGAATTAGATAAATTTATAACCACATTTAGTTGTTTCACCTGGCACTCTGCCAACTTCCCTACCCATTTTAAAATGTGCTAAAACTCACTTTACCAAGGAGAAGCTTCAGGAAGGTGTATATGCTTTGGTTTAGCAGGAATGATCCCTTATAGAGTTAAATTGACTTATTTGGACAAGTGCCCCTTAAGAATGGTTTTGCTTTAACAGATTGGTTTGAAAGTTGAGAACCATGGGGCAAGATAAATTCAAATTGGACTCAGTTTGAATTGGGCAAGTGTATCCAGGCTGCAATTAGCTTTTTGGTCCTTAAAGTGCAAGTGAGCAACTTCCCATGACTGCAAGACCAGAGCCTATAATAATAAAATCCCATGGAATGGCCAAGGCAAAGATATTTCCCTCATGACGTATCCAAACCTGTGCCAGCTGTGGTGGGTGCCAGGCAACATGGTTAATATGAAAGCCCTAAGTGGATTCACCAGGGATTGCCACTACTGTGACACCATGCCGGTGGGAGACCACAGAAGAGCTACCTTCGCACCTGAGAACACAAAAACGGTGGGGGGGGGGGAACTGCATTTTTTTTCCAGTCAGTAGTGGACCTTCCTGCTAAATGTAAAGCATAGACCACTATTGAACAAAATACAACAGGTGTTCTTTTATGTGATATCCTATATCCAGCTATCTGCACTACTATATTTGCAAATGACCTTAAGAGGCATGGCTTGCAAGTCCCCTTCAGGTTTGCATAAACCCACACATCTGGTACGGTAGATACCAAGTTATTATTTAGCGCACATCTATATAACATGCACGTACATTGTATTGGTCCGTGTTGCTCCCTCCTTTGCCGCCCTGATCAACCCACCTCCTTTTCCATTAGATCCTATTCCCACTCACAGGGCACCCCTACCTTCACCGAGATTTAGGGGTGCGGAGAAAAGATTTGCAAGTTCTTACAGAACTTTAATGCAAATCTATCTCCGAATGGGGGACTGTTACGGAGGGGGGGGCATGTCTTCTTCACCTTCTTCACTACAATATATCCATTTATTCCCAATTGTCAATGTCAAAGGGAACTAAAATCTATAAAATCCATATCCATAATCCCTCAAGTAAGGTGTCAAGACCCTAATCCTGTCAAAATCACTCTGCCAAACCTTTCCTCCAGGCAATGCCAGGTGACAGACTATGCATACACTCAGGAAGCGCTTATCTGCGCATATCTCCAGCTCTGCATATTCCCCCCTCCCTCCTCCTCATGTTAATCCGGTGTAACCCAACCGGTTAATCCGGTGTAACCCAACCTCTCCTTAATGTATTCATGATGTAATCTGTGTAACCCAACCTTTCCTTAATGTATTCATGATGTAACTGGGATGTATTTTGCACTGTATTCTGGGACATGGAGGGAGTTTCAAAAGTTCATGCCCTTTCTTGCTGTTCAATCTCGTCTTGAACCTGTTGCGCAATAAACCTTGGATCTCCGCATTTTGCTCCTGTCCGGCTGAGCTCATTTTCTTCCGCAGGGACCCGCGGACACTTAGTCCGACGAGCTGGGTGGCAGTGTAGCCCCGCACCCAGATTTTAGCCGTAACAAAACTCATCCCAAACTCCATACGGCTCTCATCTTCCTTCCAAGTAAGTGTGAATGCATAAGATCACAGCCCACGTGCAGAAGTAAGTTTCAATGAGTTCAACAGGCTTTTTCTCAAGTAATGGAGGTAAGCAATCCTATTCCCATTTATCTGGGAGAAAGTCCAACTGAATTTAATAGGCTTTGTGTTTGGGTAGGACATGGTTAGGATCACACTGAAAAACTCACTGTTGCATATGCTACAAAGCAGTCCTAGAATGCTGCTGAAATGGGATGTCTGTTCTTTAATGGGAAAGCATTTTACAGAGGGGCACAGAGACACATTGACTCCCTTCCCTTTGTGGGTGCAAGCAAGTATCTTGGATTGTCTTTTTACTGGGAGAGAGAGCTGGGTAGAGACAGAAACATCATCATCATTATTACCATCTCCCCCCCCCCCCAATTTTGCCACAGGCAATGCGGGGGACATGAAAGACCACCCACCTGTGGGAAATCCGGGCTTCAACTGCCAGTTGAATATAGCTAGTTCTCAAAACAGACTGAAGCTGGTTTAGGATAAAGCATTGTTTGAGAAGAAGCTAAATGAAGATCTGCAAACAGGTACCTGCTCAGCCAGCTCCTCTGACTATATTTTTTAAAGGATGCTGCAGAGGTCCTAACATTTGTTTGCTGCTGACTCTCCACGTGGCCCTGAGGCAGAGACCCAGCTGTGTCAAGACTAGCTTTGCTTGTTCAGTCTTTGCATGTCTGGTGAGCAGATACTATAAAGACATTTTCTTATCTTAGAAATGTTCATATGCTAGTGGCTGATACACCATCCTGACCCTGGCCAGATTCAACGTTCTGCCCTCTGCCCTGCTGCTAGGCAGATATGAGGGCAAACCATATGAGTCACGTGTTTGCCCATGTGACTCATCGGAAGTGGAAACAAGTTTGCATGTATTGCTGCACTGTAGTTATTACGAGGATCTACGCCTGACCTTTATTGCCCCAGTTCTACGAAAGTTTAAAAATGAATCAGAACTTCAATGTATGAGAGCCTTGGTAGAAGATAAGGTTCCTGTAATCACGATCAATGTTGCTAAATTCTGTGCAGCCGCTATTAGGCGCAGAAAACAAGAGCTTTCCAATGTCAACATGCAGGTGAAGGCAAATACTTAATTTTATTCATGTTGTCCAATTTTAAATTGTTGTTATGGCCTAATTTGTATTGAAATTGTCCTTTGTTTTTTCCGGTGTTATGTTTCGCTGACTAGCTGTACGAGTCAATCTGGTCTGTGACCGTTTAATAAAATTTGATTTGATACACCATCCTGCAGCACAACTCAGTTCTTAAATGGCAAGCTATGTAAAAATGGTCTTGGAGATGAAGGCTTTGGAGAAAGGAACAAGTGCCTCAAGTTTAAAATTTCATTATAAATTTTAAATTAAAATGTATAATCAGCTATGATGCATAGCCATTGTATGATAAAGCAATAGTAACAAACCAGTTACTAAGTAAGAAAAAAATTGAGTTATTCCATCTTGCATTCCATTTTCCATTTCAATCGTGGGTTTAGTCCAGTTTTGACCTCGTAACTGCCTTGGCTGCTTCATATAATGACTTTTGTCAGGAGTGTGTCACTCAGTGGCTTCCAGTATCCTTGAACATGGTATCCTCCTATTGTAGCTGCCTGAACTGGGGGTGGATGGCAACACTCTGTGGTAGTTCCAATCCTGCCTGGAAGGTCATTTTCAGAGGCTGATGCTCTGAAAGTGCTTTTCAGCCCCATAGAGCCTTCAGTGTGGGGTTCTGCAGTGTTCCGTTTTATCCCCCATGATGTTCAATATCTACATGAAACCACTGAATGGGGGCCAACCAGAGATTTGAAGCATGCTGCCAGCAATCATCTGGTAACACACAACTCTACTCTTCTTTTACACCTGCAGGTGCAGCAGTGGATATTCTGGACCAATGTCTTGCCTTAGTAATGAATCACATAACAGCCAATAAATTGAAGCCTGGTCCAAACAAGATTGTTAGTGGCGGCTCCCTAAACCAGATGAGTGGGATGAGCCCTGCTCTGAATGGGGTTACACTCCCTCTGAAGGAGCAGGGGCATAGCTTGGGGGTACTCCCAGGTCCATTGCTGCAATTTGGGCCTCAAGTGGCCTCAGTGGTACAGTGCACCTTCCATCAGCTGCTACTGGCAGCTCTGCTTCACCCTTCTCTGGACAGGGACAGCCTAACATCTGCTAGCTGTGCTTTAGTAACCTCCAGGCTAGATTATTGCAATGCATTATACATAGGGCTGCCTCTGAAGATGAAGAACAGTGGTGGACTTGGGTACTATGGCACCCTGTGCGAGGCCAAAAACCGGTGCCCCTGCCCAGCCTTCCCAAAGGCAGGTAAGGAAGCGCCTGGCTTTGGGAAGGAGGCACCTGGCTGGACACAGGACTCAAGGACTCCAGAAGCTATGTGATATTCTCATTTGATATGCTCCTTGTTTTAGGTGAAATGTAACTTTTGAGTAGATTTTGCATCATAATTTTGTCCTTTGCTGTTGTAACATAAATTGTCTTTGCTAATGTGCATAGTCGATAAAAAAAACCACTTTAATGTTTTAAGAAATAGTTAAAAGGCAATTGTTATCACTCTCTTATGATGTTTATTCAAACAGAATTCCAAGTATATATGCAAGTTTATATGATGTGAGGTATACATCAGAACAAAATGAGAATGGTGTTGAAAACGATCATTTCAATCCAACCTCCTGAATAATAATCTCAATGCCAATATACATACAAGTTCAAAATATATAAAACATCACAACAATCTGGCTTTTTACTTACCCCATTCAACACTTGGAAGCAGAAAAATAAAGACTCAGCTTTGCAAAGTTTATGTTGCTCAAACTGGCCTCAAGTGTTTTGTTCCACTACAGACTCTCTTCAGTAGTGCAACCCCATAGCAAAGCATCCATTAACCAGGTCCCAGGACTGCAGGGATGCTACTGTTCACCAACTCTCAAGCAGCCCACGAAGCTTTAGAACATGAGGTTACAAGGCAAACCTTGGTAGAAGTGGGTGAAAAGTAGAAGCAGAAAGCAGGTTCAGATACAGACGGAGGCATTAGCAGCAGAAGCAAAGCATCCAGGCTTTAAACTTACGGGGTAAATTACTGGACCAAAATCATGTCAGTTGCAAACTTACTGAAACAAACAGAAAAACCAACAGGAATGAATGTGGTCCATTGTTTAAATATCCTGGTTAAAAAGACACATAATCTAACACATCAACATATAATTATTGAAGCCTGCTTCCTAAGCTCTATTATAGTCTTCTGCACTCAGTGCTGTTTTGAAATAGTGAGAATTTTGACAATTCTATGAAGTATCTGCTTTTACTCATTGTCTGTTTGTGTTGATTCTGGCTGGGATGTCTCTGAATCTGAAAAACAAGAGGTGACAGAAAAATGAGCATTTTTTCTCACTCAAAGACATTAAATATCAATTTCTTTCTTGTACAAAAAAAGATTCTCTGAGGTCAATGGCCCTGCTTGTGTAATATTGAAATGAACTAACAGCAATGAAATTGGGTTGCTCCTTGTACATTTGGACTGCCCTTCCTCTTTCTAATTTCCTTTCCAGTGTGAACAGTGTTGCTTTAATAGTACATTCTAGAGGTCTTAGGAGGAGGGGACGACAGAGGACGAGATGGTTGGACAGTGTTCTCAAAGCCACTAACATGAGTTTGACCAAACTGCAGGAGGCAGTTGAAGACAGGAGTGCCTGGCGTGCTCTGGTCCATGGGGTCACGAACAGTCAGACACGACTAAACAACAACAAGGGGTCTTAGATGACCATAAGTCTAAAATGTGATGCAGCAACAAAAAAAGCCAATGCTCTTCCAGGCTGCATCAACAGAAGTATAGTGTCCAGATCAAGGGAAGTAATAGTCCGGCTCTATTTAGCCTTGGTCAGACCACACCAGGAATACGGTGTCCAGTTCTGAGTGCTACAATTTAAGAAGGATATTGACAAGCTGGAAGGTGTGCAGAGGGGGGGCAACCAATATGATCAAGGGTCTAGAAGCCAAACCTGCTGAGGAATAGTTGAGCAAGTTGGATATGTTTAGCCTGGGAAGGAGGAGACTGAGAGAAGGTATAACAGCCAGCTTCAAATATCTAAATGACTGTCAAATGAAATATTGGGTGCTCTTGCATGGAAACCTGGAAGGCCTGAGAGCATCCCAGAGCCTGCATGCTGAGGAGGACTTGTCTGTTAAGCAATCAGGAGAGTTTAAAAGTAATCTTTGCTTGAGGGTAGGGAGGTAGAAGTATAGAATTGTAGAGTTGGAAGGGACCCCAAGGGTCACAAAATAACAACATATGATGCCCATCTGGCTGGGTTGCCACTCCAACAAAATCTAAAGAACACAATAAAACATCAACCATTAGAAAGGCCTGCTCGGCACACCAGCTCTGGAAGGGAAGGCTGGTGGGGCAGCCGGGCCATTTTTGCATATATGCACCACCCCAGAACATACCCCGCCCCCTCACAATATGCAACCATACCGCATATGATTTTTGTGTGTGTTTTTCTTGTTGGTGCTTTTAGTGTTAAACCACTTCAAGAGGTTACATAGGAAGCAATTCATAAATGCAACCAAATCAATAAAAGAAATGAAATGCAAGTGCTGTTGGTTGCAGCTTCAGATACTGGAACTGCATTTCTTCCCCTGAAGGTTCAGGTGTGCACCTTGGGTGTGTTTCTGGGCTCTCTGCTAACACAGGGAATTAGATGTGGTATCCAGAAGAGCCTTTAACCAGCTTAGGTTGATAAGCCTGTTGTTACCCTTTCTGGATAACCTCCTGTAGTTATTCAAGCGCTGTTTTAGATGTGGCTACCCAGCTGTTTATGGGGGCCAAGCAATCAGTTATGTGACATCAATACTGTGCCAGCTACAGTGGCTGCCAGTTCGTTCCCTGTCCAAATCAAAGTGCTGGTGATTGCCAAGGAAGCTCTAAGAGAGTGGTGGCAAACCTGCAGCCTGCATCTGAATGTAATAATGCAGGATTAAAAATGCTTTAAAATAGTGCAGAGCTGGCGGGAAAGTCTTTTGGAAGGCAGTACTGAGAAATCCAGTGCTCACCACACCAACCTTTGCCCCTGGAAGGATGACCATGGGCCAATGTGGTCCTTGGCCCAAAAAGGGTTAACCGCCCCTGCTTTAAATGGCATGGGACCAGGTTACCTTAGGGACCACCTGCAGCAATATGGAGACCCTGTTGAGATGACTACAGTAAAATGTATTAGTTTGGCGGTCATAAGAAACAGGGTCTTCTCTGCCCTGGCCCCTTACCTATGGAATTCAATCCTTGGGGAGATGCCCTCCCCAATTTCACTTAAACTAGCTTCAAAGTCACATCTGTTTAGAAAGGCATTTGGAGCTTAAATTGGAATGCTAGATAATTGGGGCTCTTTGAGCAGGGCTTGTTTTAGTGAGTTTTATGGTTAGATGGAAATAGGGTTTTATTGTTCTGCTTATTGTTCTATTAATGGTTTTGATGAATTGCATGTGAGGTCTGTTCTAAATGGTAGTACTGAAGTTCTTTAAAATAACAAAAATACACTTTTTTATATCCTCAGTATTCTATTACATTGATGACTTCCACATTACCCCACCCCCAAATCTTTGGAAATACAGTGGTGCCCCGCAAGACGAATGCCTCGCAAGATGAATAACCCGCAAGACGAAAGGGTTTTTCGGTTTTTGCGTCGCTTCACTAGACGATTTTCCCTATGGGCTTGCTTCACAAGAAGAAAGCCCATAGGGAAATCTCCGGGGACCTCTTTTAAATGCTGGTGGTGGGGAGCAAAGCCTTCCCCCCCCCCCCCGGCCTTCAGAAGAGGTCCAGGAAGGCCGGCGGGGGCCGAAAGGCTTTGCTCGCCACCGCCAGCATTTTAAAAGCGGTCTGGGATAGCAGGGAAGCGCTTCCCGCTATCCCGGACGGCTTTTGAAGGCAGGCGGGGGGTAGCAAAAACTTTTGCCCCCCGCCAGCCTTCAGAAGAGGTCCTGGACCGGCGGGGGGCGAAAGTCTTTGCTCCCCTCTGCCTGCCTTCCCGGGAGAGCGGAGGAACCGCTGCGATTCTCCACTCTCCCAGATGGCTTTTGAAGGCAGGCGGGGGGGAGCAAAGAAGGCCGGCGGGGGGCGAAGTCTTTGCTCCCCCCCGCCTGCCTTCAAAAGCCGTCCGGGAGAGCGGAGAATCGCAGCGCGTTTCTCCGCTCTCCCAGGAAGGCAGGCAGGGGGGAGCAAAGACTTTTGCCCCCCGCCGGCCTTCAGAAGAGGTCCAGGACCTCTTCTGAAGGCCGGCGGGGGGCGAAAGTCTTTGCTCCCCCCGCCTGCCTTCCCGGGGGCTTTAAAATCGCCCCGGGACAGCGGAGAAGTGTGCAGGTAGATTATGAATACCTTTAAACTAAACTCCTAGGCCAGGTGTACGATTCTAGTCGTGCCAGGTAATGCTGTGCACCTTTACTTGGAAGAAAACCCTGCTGTCAGTGGATCCTACTTCTAGGTAAGTGTACAGGACTAGAGCGTCACAGTGCAATCCCATGCATGCCTGCTCAGAAATATAAAGAAACCTTGACTGAATGGGATTGCAGCATAATTTTTAAAATGATGGATTTTATGTAATAATTGAGGCATATAACAGAGTTGTTATTCTGACACACAAGAGTTCATTGCCGTAATTTGTTTTGTCCTTTTCTAAAAGTATTCTGTTTTGCTTTAGTAGACCTCAGCTGTATGAACAAGTTTAATAAACTCCATAGAACAACTCTCCCCCTGTCTCAGCCATCCTGGCTAATCAGTTTTCTTGCCTTTTCTTACCTTCTCCAACATAGCACATACATGGCCCCTTTGGAAATCACTGTGGATATCCTAACTATGCTTGATCCATTCTCTACAGACACTACAACACAAATATAACCTTCCTACCTGTGAGCTTCTGAAATGTGGAATTAAGTTCTAAGAAACAGTTTGGATGTGATAAATTCTATATACATGGAAACACTTGAACTACATACGCCTTCCAGCCCTACTACGTATTGTGTATGTGCATGAACTCTAGATTCTTCTTGAGTTTGCAGCCTTCTGCATAATGGCCTCATCCAGTGAGGCACAAGTGGAAAATAAGCAAGTGCTGTAGGAGTTTAATTTTGTTTCTTCAAACAGCAGCATCCCACAATGCATTGCAAGCAGCTACTCAGGGGGTTGGACTAGAATCAGGCATGGCCAAACCTGGCCCTCCAGCTGTTTGGGGACTACAATTCCCATCATCCCTGACCACAGGTCCTGGTAGCTAGGGATGATGGGAGTTGTAGTCCCAAAACAGCTGGAGGGCCAAGTTTGCCATGCCTGGACTAGACGATCCCCTGGGTCGCTTCCAACTCTACAATTCTATGCTTCTAGTGTTTTTAAAATCAGCCAGAGATGCAGTGCAGAAAAAAATGAGTTAAGCATCACTGCATATATGCTGATCTCCCTCTCATGATTGGGGACCTTGTGTAGAATGTATCATTGTATTTTATTATGAATTTCCAAAGCAAAACTTTCAACCAATTTAAAATAAATGCAGTGTTACTGCCCTCTATTTGGATATGCCCAAGAATAAAAATTGAGAAGAAAATATTTTCTTCTAGGTCTGCTAATACCCAATTGCAAAGACTTGAGGGAAGTGTGAGGTGTTGAGGAGTGACAGGAGAGGCTGCTGCGGAATTTATGAGAGCGCCCACCCCTGGGACACCGAAGGAGATCTCTGCCAGCGGATAACAGCGAATGGGTGGGAAAGAGAAACAAACCACTGCTCTATACAATGCAAAAGGTTTTTCCCCAATTAATTAATTAAGCTAGAAGTAAAAATTCATATTAAAAACATTTGTAATAAGCTTTATGTTTAAAAAGGTTACTTTCCTTCACTGTTAAATTCTACTGACAATTAAAGAAAAAGACTGTATATGTTTGGAAATGAATAATTCTTAGATCTGTTAAGGCAGAAATGGGCTGGTAGGATAGTGTTTTGGGTGGCATACATTCTGAGGTTGAAGAATGGCTTCTTAGGCTGGGCCCCCATTTCAAGTCCAGATTGAGATCTAGGTTTTCTTTTGTATGACAATGTGTGTTTCCTAGCTTTCTGCCTCTTTTCTATTTTCTTCTGGTACTCACTTGGAGGAAGAAGAGAATCTGTAAGAAACAACAGAAAAGGAATTCTTTATTTAATATGCATTCGTGTCATAAAATAAGCCTCGGTTGCTTTAATAGTCTTACAAGGTATTTGTTAGGGGGCAAATGAGCTAAAAAGGTGTCCAAAAGCTTTTGAATACAATAGGATATTTGCACAGGCTTCATTCTGTAAATGCTATTATCTTATTAGAAGGCAAGTCTTTTCAAAAGGAGCATTTTAAAATAAATATTATATTTGGGTGCCATTTATCCCATGCTACCTTGCATCTTTAAGTGGAATTATGATTTGGCATAAGCAATGATGTCAGACTAAAGTCCAGTACATCCTTCCCTGGAAGCAATTTCCGTTGGAGTTTACAGAAGTTACATATAAAATTGTGTAAAGGTTTAGTGTATAACATACAGCACTCAAGCAGTTTATTTTCTATATGCTGTACAAATACTGCAGAATGAATGCAGATTAAGTTAGCTCTCCTCTATCTGAACAGAAACAAAATACCAAAAACTTGTCCCGAATAAACAATATACCAGGTTTGTAGGCAATACAATGAATAAGCTATGAGTTGAAGCCCAATTTCCATATATCTACTGGAATGTTTTATGGGATTAATACACATATTTGCATAGGTCTACGTTACAAAGAAAGACATGTCAGTGAATACTGCTTATTTTTTTAAAGTCTAAAATGTTACCATTAGGCTGCGAGTTCTTTTTCTCCCAGTCATCACGCTGTTGAAGCCACTCATCTCCATAGCCACTGCTGATCAGTTTGCTGAAGTTTACAGGTTCGTTTTTTTTGTGAGCAGGCCTAGACGAGAACACCAAACAAGAAGCAAGCCTTTTATCAAAACTGGTACCCATCTTTTCTTTTTCTTTACTATGATAACCATTTTTTAAAATAGGTAAATAAAAGTCTTTGACATTTTTAGAAGAGTGCCGTGAGTCCAAATGGTCAATGGTTATATCTGGCACCATGGTTTTTCAACAGTTACTTACAGTAATTTACTGTTAGTGTTGACAACAAATATATGTACTGGGGAACCTGATGGTCATCAGAGCATCCCAGTGCAAACATACAGAGAAGCAGAGAGCCAAAGAATTACATTAGGTGGATCCAAACGTTTGAGCAAGTCTGGTGAGGTTTTTTAAACAGCAGATCTCTGTGCTATATTAAAAAGTGTTTTTGAAGCTTCCTTTGGTATTAGAAGCATTCTGGCTTTGTGGCAAAAAGGCCTCTAGTAGAAGTATGCCAGCTGTATAACCAGCTTTGAATGCCAGCTGGTAAAACAGATCCACGTGCAAATCTTCACACAGGGACAACATACATTGATGCACACCTTCTCAACATCCAGCAGTGAAGAAAAAGTTGTTTCAAGTAACCCCAGTCAAAACAGGAACTACTGGTAAATATGAATGACTAAGACAAGTAACTTATGTGATCGAAAGACGTCAAGTCTACAGCTATCCCAAATGATATCAGGAGCATAGCATTGGGGCGGGGCATGCATTGCTGAGAGGGTGCAAGATGGCACAACCAGGCACCCCCATGACAGGCTCCTTCCCTCACCAAGCTGTGCCCTGGCTGGGCCTTCAGGGCTGCTGCTGCTGCAGCAGCAGCAGCACCTCCTTCTCCTCATGGCTGGCTGAGAGGGAGGAGGATGGCAGCAGCAGCGCCACCCACCAAGGAGAGGTGGGAGCCTCTGGCAGCCGCTGCTGGTCTGCCCTCACTGTGCGCTGGCTTTGAGCCTTTCTCCCTCCCCTTGCCTCACTCGCTGCCAGCTCAGACCACTGTGGCTTGGTGAGCGGTGAGGGCTTGGGCTCGCGCAGCCACACTCTGCCCCCGCCCCAGCACACACACACACACACACGCATCCTGGGTGCAGAGAACCTGTGCTACGCCCTTGAATATGTTCCCAAAATAAAGCAAGGTGTACTCTGGTCTCCATTTTCACCTGTTCCAGATTACCAGTCATGTAACCTGACATCCAATGAGGCTTCTCATCTGGTACACTGGCAAATAACTGACACAGTGTACATATGATAATCTAGGGTAGTTTTTAATAAACTACACTTTTTTTAAACATGTGCATACTGCCTCCCAAATATATCTTATTGTGATTATATGCTTATTGTTAAGATCAGCATATAGCCATCACTATGATGCAATACACTAATTCATACAGCAAACTGAACTGGAGCAAAGGGTAACAATTTTATGCACAGCTTTACACTGGAAAGTTGAGTACTTGCACACCCATCTGTAAGGTCTGGATTTAAAACACAGCAATTATATTTAGCTAACATTGGAGGGAAGTAGAGTCGGTTTCCTCCATGAAATTCTTTAGTTGCGATAGGTTGTGGTGTTCTGTGTGGGTATCTTGGCGTTATAGCAGGAAGCTTTATCTGTGTAAAAAAGATAATGCTAATTCAGTAATGGACATACATATACCTATGATTAAAACAGGTTGAAATAACAGCTAAAAAGAAAGAATATTCCCTGCAATATATTCTGTAGCAATCTGTACATGGCTCCTGTATTAGGCTCCTGTTTTTGTGATGTTGTCGCTCAAAGTACCGGTAATCTGATCTGTCTAGGCTGAGAAATAAAAAAGTTTGATATGTGATGCCTAGAGCTTTTGAGTCGGGCTGATCAAGACTGGACCCGTTCCCCATATGCTATAAACCCAATTCAAATCAGTTGTAACAGAAGATGTAGATTGACCCTTAGCATTACTTCCAAAGTGTGGTTAAGGTTGCTTGGTTTCTGTTAGGGCTTAATGCAAGTTTAAGTGCACCTTTAACGTGCAGGTTTTAAATATGTACACTGAAGTGAGAAGGTGCTGGAAGGAGCATGTGTGCAAGTTCACATTTGCAATGTTGTGTCTGCACTATCTGTGTTTATTCAAGTTCTGATTACCAGTGCCATGTGCCATTTGAATGCTAAAATTGTAAGCTTTATCTTAAAATATAAGGGCCAAACTGCCCGTGCTGTTATATGCCTCTTTAAATTTTGTGTGCAGATTTGGAAGGAAATCCCCCATTGGTGACAATTTAGGATTTCCTCCTCACTCTACAAAGCAAATACCAGAGGAGGAGTTTTCCTCAGGAGGAAAGCAGAGAGTTAAAATTGCTTTATAAACCTGCTGTGATTCTAGTTACGATTACCATCCTGCATGTTAAATACAAGAACACATTTAAAATCTTGTCAAGTTTAGTCTCGGGTTTTAAGAAAAAGCTCACATTTTCGAGCAGGTGCATACTCCAGAATGACAAAACTTGAGTACACACAGGGTGATGCATACAGAAACTTCAGAATTTATTAACCAAGGTAAGAGATCGTGAATGGAATATGAGCTTACACGTGCCCATCCCAGCCCCTCCACCACAGAGTGAACTCCTTAGTTAGGCTGATTGGAATACTAAAAGAGCATTGATTGGAACAGTACTAAAAAGGCTTTTCATGCTAACCAGTTTTATTCTTTACCAGAACCTGAAACTTTGAAGCTGGCTAGAAAACTATTAAAAATACAAATGCATCCAGGAATCAACACTGACTTTTAAAAGGAGGGGAGACCACAACAGTAACTTGGAGAAAGATTTTGCAATGATGTGCTGATGGAATCACCAAATACCTGTTTCTTGGCTTAGTCTTTAAAATGGTCAGTTTGAGATTTCCCCTCTGTCTTTTATCAAATCCAATTCTAGTTTCAGAAAAACTCACCTCTTCTTTTGTGCTGCCTGGAGAGCCCTCAACTTGTACTCCATTTTCCTGTTGGGAATTTTTTTTAAAAAAATAATTTAAGTAATAGATCTTAAAGATAACAAAAAAGAGATTAGGAAAGAGTGTTTAATGTTTTACAAAAATGATCAGCTTGGTCACATAAAGTGTATACTACCTGACTTGCCTCCGTACAAACTTCATTTCAGAAAGACTAGAACCTTTCTGCTGGGGGGGGGGGGGCGAGGTAAAATTTAAATCATGAAAATGGAAAATGATGTACACAATATTATGTCTCCTCTCTGAGCCACAGCTCCAGCAAGATTCTGAAACTGCTTTTAATTTTTTTAAAAAAGGTAACCCTCAACAGATCCCTTTGTTCCTGATTATCCCATTTCACGTCTAGCTCCATACTCTTTAGAAACAGAGTATGGCAGCTTTAATAATAATATAAAAAGATAACCAGTGTTCCTGAAAACACTCCCAAATAAACATTAATGTTCAGAAAAAAGAATATATATTCTGGAAGCTGAAAAGAATGGATCTATAATCACTTGAGTAACCTGATCTAGAAAGCACAAGAGGCTTCCATGTTTTTAATGAGACTTGAGAAGAACCCTCTGGGATTAAAATGTTTTTGTACTGTGATATGTCCTTAAGGATTTATTTCTTTAACTGGAACCAACACACTTTTCCCTTATAGAATAAACTAAGGAGGCTGAACTTTAAACAGTACTCCTGGCTAGTATTTCTTATATCCTGACAAAACAATTAAAACCCATAACTCTAAATAAGCAGGTATCTGAAAATAGTTTATGACTGCAATCCAGTATTGAACTTATCTGAGAGTTAGGCCCATTACACTCAATGGGACTTGCTTCTGAGAAGATATATAAAATGAAAGTTTCAGAAAGCTAATGAAATTTAAATCCAAGATTTCAGCAGTTATTTCTCAAGGTTTAGCCATAAGGGTTGGCCATCAGGCAATTAAATTAAGTTTATATGTGATTCCTGTTGAAGGACAAAAGCCACACTATCCATTCAAAGTTAATTTCACCCAATTCAGTGGGAGAGGTTTTAATCAAAACAACTTTGCTACTGAAATCAACTACTATACTTAATTTTGCTGAATTGTGCCCAATATTACGTCAGAGGGATCCTTAAAAGAGCTGGGAGACAAATGCACCAAAGTAAGATACTATGACCTGGTTTGCATGCGGTGCTATGCCAAACTATGGTTCGATGTTACTAAGCAAGGATGCTGGTGCAGAGAGCAAAAATCTCACCTGCTTCACTTCTTCCCCAGTCCTGCTGTTGCCACGAATGTCCTCAAAGGGCACAAGAAGCTATCCCTGAACAGAGAAATCTCTTTCCCATTTAGTCAAGGTCTTAGTTTCACAAAATTTGTATAAAGCAGGGAAATAAAAAAACCAACAAACCTGATAATAATTTTATTAGTTTGTCAGCTTAATTACAATGTTACAAAAAGCATCTTAAGTCATAACCAGGATCACAGAATGAGTTGGAACACCCCCCCCCCGGGTCATCAAGTTCAAATCCCTGCAATGCAGGAACCTCAACCAAGTTACATAAGAAATTTACACCCTTCAAAGGAATTGTTTCACACTATATTCTTCACTAGTGGGAAGTGCCTGGCACTTCCCAGGAATCTGAAGAAACCCCAAAATATTGTGATTTTTCAAAGGATAGTGTAATTAGTGGGTTTTAGGGCTGTGCACAACTATCCACTTACCCACCCGGGCTTCACCCTTCCCTGGGGAATGCTTGACCCAGCCCCAAATCAATTTGAGTATGGCAAAGGGAGCTAATGTTTACTTAGCGTTAATTTGGCCTGTCATCTTGATTCAACGTGTCATCTGGCATCTAAACACAGACCACCTCCTCCACCTTGGGAACGATCGTGCTGACGCTATCTCTTCAAAGGCATCTAAGCTTGGCACTGGTTGGCAACGTCACATCACATTTGGCAAAGCCCCACCAAACAGGGTGATAGTATCTTTAGAGGTGTACAATTCTGCGTAATTTGGACCTGTCATGCTATACTGGGCAAAGTCATATATCAATCCGTCATCTTGAGTCAACATGGTCCCAGTGTCCAACTGTAACATTAGATCACCACCTCTACCTTGGGAACTGTCTTGCTGAGTTTGGTGATGTTATCTCAAGAGGCATCTAAATTGGTGCAGGTTGGAACTGTCATTCCAAATTGGGCAAAGTCCTATAAAATAGGGTGACAATATCTTCAGAGGTATAAAAATCTGTGTACTTTGAGCCCATCCTACCAAATTGAGCAGTTACACCAAAGTCACATTTTGGTCTGCCACCTTGATTCAAAATGGTGCCTGGTGTCCAAAGACAGATGAATATGAGACCACCTCCATATGAGGAACCCTGATGCAGAGTTTGGTGACAATATCTCAAGAGGCATCCAAACTGGTGCAGGTAGGAACTATCCAGCCAAATGGGACAACAGTATCTTCAGAACCATCCAAATTGGTGTAGTCTGGACCCATTACGTCAAAAACCAGGCAAACTCACACCAAAGTCATGCTTTGATCCGCCATCTTGATTCAAAATGGTGCCTTGGCATCCAAACATTGATGAAAACTGCCATCTCCCCCTCGGGAACCCTTGTACAGAGTTTGGCAACAATACAGTATCTTGAGAGGTAGCCAGACCCATAGAGAACAGAGACATACAGAAAAACGACTATCCAAAATATATGGTAGATTTTAGCACCCAAATACCATACTTTTTCCAAAAAAAAGTTGATTTCTATAAACTGTAGGCACACCCCAGCTTTTTCTAAAAGTGACAAAAAGTACAAGTGTCTGCACCCCAGCCCCCAAATCTGCTGCAATTCATGGAAGACATTATATATGAGGATTGTGTTGTTAAGTCCGACAACACATTCTGGGGCTGGAAGGTAAAGGAAGGGTCTGCAACTAGTCTAGTTTTAAGGATTCTGGAGTCTATACAGAGCCAACATCAATATAGCCGCTGATAGTTTCTTTCCAGTTCCAGGACACAGCTTGGTTCTGAATGAAACAGCATCATATTGGCCTTGTCCAGCAGAGCTCTTCTTACGGAGAGGTATATTTTTAGGACCCACCTGATTTTTGTGATTGTAAGTTGCTTTGGGGCCTGAGTCAATCAGAGCTATAAACACTGTGAACACCATGGGCTCAGAAACAAACTGGCAACTGGTGCAGCTGTTTTAAAACAGGGGTTATGTGAGATCGAAACAGAACGCCAGCCAGTAATCTGGCCGCTGCACTTTGGACTAATTGAAGCTCCTGCTGTAACTTCAAGAGCAGCCCCACACAGTGCAACAATATGATCTGGAAGTTATCACAGCATGGAGTACAGTGACCAAACTGTTTTGTTTAAAAAGTGTCATAGCTGGTGAACCAGCCACAGTTGAGGAAAAGGGCACTCCTGGTCACCAAGGCCACCTGAGCCTCCAGTGTCAGTGCTGAATTCAAAAAACACCCCCAAGCTGTGGACCTGCTCTCACCACAACAAGCCATCTCCTCACCTCCTGGACATCAGAACTTGGGACACATAACACCACTTTCAGGATTCAGCTTCAGTTTAATGGCCCACATCCAAACCACTGCCTCCAAGCACCTGTCTAACACCTCAACTGCCTCTCCTGATTCAGATGAAACAGAGAGATAGAACTGGGTGTCATCTGCATACTGATGACGTTCCACTCCAAATCTCCTGATCACAGAACCAGAGACTTCATATAGATGTTAAATAGCATGGGAAACAAGATGCGACCCTATGGGACACTACAGGACACCAAATGCTAGCCTCCCATAACTACTTCTTAGAAATGTCCCAGGAAGTAGAAGTGGACCCACTGAAGCACAAGGTCCCCAGCCCCAACCTCCCTGAGACAATATGCTCCTCTAGAAGGATACTGTGGTTAACAGGATTGAAAGCCACCAAGAGATCAAGCAGAACAAGCAAACTCAAGCTCCCATCTCTTTCCCAACAAATGTCATCAACCCAAGTGGCCAAGAGTGGAATGGATCCAAGTGATCAGTTTCCTCCAAGCATGCCTGCAGCTGGACCAACTTATCAGGCACCTTGCCCCCAAAGGGGTTATGATCATTTTTAAACACTTCCACAAATTATATGAAATGAGCCAGTCTGGCTGCTCCTGCCTATCAATGTTTTTAGCCAATGAGTGAAGACGGATTTGTGACTGATAAGTGAGCTGTTTGGACACCAGATAACAGGAAACGCTGGGTCCTAAAGAGCTGCTCTTCCACCCTGCTCTTTAGTGCACTTTTCCTGATTCTGTCTTATTTTTTAGTTCCTGGAATCTCTGTAGTTTGTCCTCTTGCTTTCCCTAGCAGCCAGGGTGCATTTTATTTGTGGTGGCTTCATCTGAGATCAGGTAGTTTCTAGAGGTTATTTTCTGCAAATACTGTTAAACAATGTTTGAGTGGATGTTAACTTCAAAAGGAAAATTTGAAACATTTGCAAAGAGGCATGTCACCTGCTGTACAGCAGTTAAAGATCAAGCACTCAATAAGAATTCACTGTATAGTTAACTTACAGTATAATGTAATCTACTCAGAAGTAAGTTTCTTTTTATTTAATGGAGCTTGCTCCCAGGTAAGTGGATGCAGGATGGCAGCCTAGGCTTTGGTTTAGGGTTGGCACTGGGGGGAAACAGGCATTTCTGCATCGTAGCAGACAGAAAATCAATAAGTGAAACCTTTTTGGTGGGGAAATAAAGTCATGGGAAAAGCTTCACCATGACTGTACTCTCTAATTTTGTGTTATGCCGCACTCTCCATGGCAGCTGTGTTGTGTTATGCCATGTCATTTCCCCATGGCGGCCATTTTTTGATTGGCACCCAAAGCAAAATCCTGATATAGATCTGCCCTGAAATCTATGGATGCAGGGTGGTATACAAATAATAATAATAATAATAATAATAATAAGAATAAGAATATATTTTCAACTGCAAATTTGACAGAGACCCACATTATGAGGCAGAGAAATACAAAACACCAGGTGTGCTAGTTCATTGGGATTTGCGTGAGGTGCTGCTGTCCTGACCCACTCACCAACCAAGAGAGGTTCACATACCTCTCTTTTCTCTTTGTTCTCTTTGTCTTCAGCATCTCTTTGCCAAACACTTTTCATATCAAAATCAAAAGGCCCTCTTTTAGGCTCATAGCTGGCAGGTTGATCAGCCTTAAACTCCTCGTGGATCATGTAGTCTGGCATAGCTGAAACTCGAGGCCTGCGGAAAACAGTTTTACCATTTACTGTGAAGTATTTTGGTGCTTCCAAATGCTGTGACATTTTCTTCCTTTCAACATTCTTCAACTCCACTCTTCCTCAGTCACCCAAAAGAGATTAGCATGAAGACAGAATACTTACTTAGACTCATCAGCTGCTGCTGTTGCTGCTGCTGGTTTGCCATGATGTGTATACCACTCAGGTGCACCATAAGACCCCAGAGACACTTTCCGTGGAGTAGGTGTAAAATGTCTCAACAAGTCTTAAGTGAAGGAGACAAAGTTATTTAAGTTTTGTTTTTTTAATGAAGTAGATAAGTAGTTTTCTGGACATTCTTAAAACAAGAGGGCAGTATGAAAAATGCTTCATTCTATCCCTCCCCCTGAGATTAAGGGGCAAACTATACTAGGTGACAGAGACCTACGACAGGATCTCCTGGTGCTGGCCCTGCCACTAGTATGCAGCCTGTAATCACATTTCCCTGAGGGAATGTGGTCCTTGGCCCTGAGGAGGTCGTCCACTGCTGCTCTAACCAATGTGCCTTCCCAACAAATGTTTCAAGCATGAATTTTTTTTTAAGTAGACAGGGAAACTTATTTTCTCTCTCACACACACACTCATGCACCATGGCTCACACACAAATCTGCCTGCCTTCCACAATTCCCTACACTACAAAAAAGAATACTGAAAATATCCAAATAGAGGCAGAAAAGGAGGGAAGGGAAACAGATCAAATGATTTCATTTTTTCCCCCATTTTAATTCAAGAGAAACAATCATTTGTCAGAAGATCTCTACTAACAGAGCAAACCAATATACAGAAATAAAAACACAAAAGCAACTGCATTTATGCCTGGATTAACTCCCCTCCATGCTGATTTACAAATAAAATTGTTTCCCGAGGCTGTTACTTATTTGGAAAAAAATGTGCAAGTTTCCTCTGATAGCTGCTTTCAGGTAAGGTGATGCATTTACAGCTTGATTCAATGCACTTTTACTCTGAAGTAAGCCCACTGATTTCAATTGGCCTTACTCAAAGGTAAATGTGCAATTTTTAGTTAAGTATGAATTCAACCAAGATTGCCACAAAAGGTTACAGAATATTGCTAAAATTGTGGGTTCTTTCAAAACAAAAGAACCTGCATTTCTGCAACATCACAGCTTTCAAGGTGGTGTGGAACATCCATATTTTGTGTGTTTTATCCTCCCCAATGTCCCCAAATTTCTTATAGCACTTTCCAGACCATTTATATGTACAAGCCTCCTGAAATCACCATAAGATTCATATGAATTTTAACTACCAGGTCGGCCTCCTTGTTTTGCCAGCTTTACATATTCCGAGTCAGTATCTTTAATCCACTTCCTTCGCCCCCCAAATGTAATCTCACTGTGAGGATCTCCAAAATCACCGAGACCTGGGATCTGGGATGTTGGCTGCTGTTGAGCTTCAGAATTAACAGACTCCTCTGATCGCTTGAGTGGCACGTGATAGTACCAATCTGCATTAACAAGCAAAAAGATGAATATCACATTTTGAGATTTGTATTATATTAAGTGGTACAGTATAAACTTAATTTGATTTTGTTCTGTGAACCACCCTGAGACCTCCAGGTATAGATAGGGCAGTGTATATATTCAATAAGTAATAATTATAATTATAAAAAACAATGAAAAACGGGGAAACTATTCCAGTTTTTTTTTAACGCATTTATAAAGAATAATTTATATACCTTCTACTCCGCATTACTACAAAAACCAATGACCTAATATAACAGGAACCCACACAATTAAAAGCCTGGCTGCCTCTCCTGGTACTGTTCATCAGTTAGAAAGATCAAGGGCATTTCAACGCCAAGTCAGACAGAAATGTCTCTGCATCAGGATAGCCCATCCTGCAGCCCACATACCCCCCCAAGCTCTTTCTGTGAACCCCGCAAGGTGCTTGGCTGCTGCTGTAACCCTCCTGGCTTTCTCCTTTAGCTCTACACTGTTCCTCATTGATCCAAAAGGCATCATTTACTGCCGCTTTCCTGGTCTTCTTTTCCTGCCCTTTACTGCAAAAACACACCAGTCAAATTGTTTCTTCTTGTCTCCAAGCAGCTCCATGACTGCTTCTGTTGGTCCTCTTTTAGTCTTCTCCTCCAAACTAGAATCTTGGTCAATTTTTCCCTCCTGCACACAACAAGAAGTGTGCACAAGAATGTGTATGTGTGCAAGCATAGGAGCCAACTCCTAGGGGTCAAGGTCCCTTCAGCCCACCAATAAAATATTTGAGGGGGCAACTACCCCCCAAAGTTGATGGGCATTGCCATTCAAATGGTGTGTGCACACCACATTTATGTGGGGCGTGGCTTACCTGGGCTCCCCCAGTATTTTATTCAAGTTGACACCCCTGCATGGTGTCAACTTTTCTCCTGGTTGCCTGCCTCCCCTTTTATTTTTAAATTGCCAAGCATGTAAAGCTGAATGCACACGAGTTAAATGTGCATAAGTAGTGAGCTTACTGTACAAAATGAAGATGTCTAAACACTGTAAACACCACAGGATCTAGTTCTGAGAAAGGTATTATATAGTCCCGAACTAAAGTTTAAGAAAAGACATATGCACAAAGATGGAAAGATGCAGCCCTACCTACTATGGGGAAATGGTTGGTAAAATTATTCGACTTAGCTGAGATGGCAAAGTTAATGTGATTAATTAAAGAAAAACCACTGACGTTTATTAAGGATTGGAAACTTCTTATGGACTTAATTGTGTGGAACAGAAAATGAACTTGTAATAGCTGGGTTTTAAGACTGAAAAAGTATTGGCGCATAGAAAACAGAATCGTTGGATGTTCCTAAGCCTCTAGTTGAGGGCTGGCTGGACGGCAGGGGCTGCCTGGCAGGTCCTGTGCTCAGGACCACCATTTTCTGCACCTGCCTCTTGCCTTTATTTTGCGCTGAAGAGACTGATCCACAGTCATTAAACTTTGCTCTGTGCGTCCTATCAAATTCAAATGTAAGCTATTTCCACTAAAATAAAAAAGAGCGCAGTTCTGAAAGGCTTTACATGAGAAATATCACATTTATAAACTGTGTACTTGCCACATGGTGCGTATCGATTTGGGGGTCCACGGGGCTCTTTATTTGTATTCCTCATACCTGCGGAACGGGGAGAACAGGGGGTGTTTTCCAAAGGAAGCCTTTGGCCAAATCCCTGCCAAAGAAGCCAGGCAAGCCGGCCGACCCCCGACCCCCCATTTCTGAAGCAGAAAGGCTTCGGGCGAACTTTCCCGCCCACCTCGCAGCATCCTGAACCGAGTTCCCCACAGCGTCGCTGCAGAGAGACGGACTCCGGGGCTGCAGCAGCCGGAGCTGCCCGACTCGGGTCCCTTCTGAATGCCCGGGTCCGCCGACCCGATTCCCCGCTGACCCTCCCGAAGGAGACGCCGCCCACCCCCGACCCAGCCGGGGGAGGCTCCTCCGACGGCCGCTCCGACGGGCCTCGGTTAAGGCTGCCGGGGGAGCCGCTGGAGACCCTCCGCGAGAGGAGGAGGAGGAGGTCGCCCTCTCTCGCCTGGTTCCGGGCGAAGCCGAGGGAGCTCGCCCCGGGAAGACACCCTCCGCCGCCGAGTTCGAAGTGGGACGCGAGGCCGCCGCCGCCGCCGCCGCCGCGAGAGCGACCCAGAGGCGGAGGAGGCCGCAAACAATCCCGTCGCCCGGCAACGGCGGCTTCGCGCGCCCGGGGAGCGGGAGGCCGAGCGGGGGAGGGAGGCGAGGCGGCCGGAGAGAGAGAGAGAGCGAGCGAGCGAGCGAGCGAGGGGGTCTCGCCGGCGCCCGACTGCGCCCCACGGAGGGCGACCCCAGCGGCAGGGGGCTTCCTCAGCCGGCGAGGTGAGCCGCCCGCCCGCCTCAAAGCGGGTTCCAAAAGGGCGAAGCCCTGGAGTCGAGAGAAGTTCAAGCCCTGAGGCAGATGGAAGTCACCTCAGCTCCCTTAGCCTCTGAGGTGGACTGTCCGAACAGGAACGCGTTAACCTGGATTCACACGTGCACAGCCAGCACTCGTGTGTGTCCCCTTATACACACTGCTGAGAGGTGATCTTAATCTTGTCCCCACGAGAAGCTCTCACACCAAGAAAGCTCGGCTTGTTCTATGAAATAGGAGGGACAAAGCGCTGGCACCACACCCAGGGGGCACCCACAACGTTCTTGCGGGGGGGTCCTGGCCTCGGCCACCTCTGTGCAGGCCCAGCCCAGGGCGCGTGGGCCGGCCGGCGTGACAGCATGGCGCCGCTGTGGGGCAGCCCTGAGGGGCAGAATAGAGGGGTACCTCAGGTTAAGAACTTAATTCGTTCCGGAGGTCTGTACTTAACCTGAAACTGTTCTTAACCTGAAGCACCACTTTAGCTAATGGGGCCTCCCGCTGCTGCCACGCCGCCGGAGCACGATTTATGTTCTTATCCTGAAGCAAGGTTCTTAACCCGAAGTACAGTGGTACCTCAGGTTACATACTCCACTAACACAGAAATAGTACTTCGGGTTAGCTAAAGTGGAACCTCAGCTTAAGAGCAGCTTCAGGTTAAGAATGGACCTCCAGAACGAATTAAGTTCTTAACCCGAGGTACCACTTCTGGGTTAGCAGAGTCTGTAACCTGAAGTGTCTGTAACCCATGGTACCACTGTACAGTGGTACCTCGGGTTAAGTACTTAATTTGTTCTGGAGGTCTGTTCTTAACCTGAAACTGTTCTTAACCTGAAGCACACTTTAGCTAATGGGGCCTGCTGCTGCTGCTGCTGCTGTGCCGCCGGAGCACGATTTCTGTTCTTAACCTGAAGCAAAGTTCTTAACCTGAAGCACTATTTCTGGGTTAGCGGAGTCTGTAACCTGAAGCATCTGTTACCTGAAACGTATGTAACCTGAGGTACCACTGTATATAAAAATGCTGCTTTAGATAGCAAAGCTACAGTCTAAGCAGGTAGAAAATTCTACAATACATTAAATAAAGAGAAAACATTTCCCTAACTATTATTTCTAAAGGCCTACAGAAGCATGGGCATGACAATTTTGCCATAAACCCCCACTAGAAGTGGATGTAGGAGGGGGAATGAAAATATACCTGTCCTTAAAGCAAAGCAGAAGTGAGTCGTGGGCAGTGCTGGGTCCAGAGCTCACTAGCCTTTGAATCCAGTGTTTTTCTACATTTTCGCTAAGGCATGCAGTGGAGAGGGGAGCCGGCTGTGAAATGAGTGGTTCCTATAATTTATATAATTCATTTCAGAATAGTGGGAAATGGTTGGATCTGACCATCCTGGTTGCTGAACAAAGGAGTGAAAGGTTTTGATAATGAGCAGTTATTTGAGGGGCATCTGTCTGCCATCTGCATTTAAATCACCTTAGCATCTTCTGGAGGAGCTGAGTATCCTGTACTTGACAACTCAGTTTGCATGTGGAAACTCAGATTATTCTTCAGGGGTGAAACTAGGCTTTCTGTCACCCTGTCAAAGACCCTGTTGGCAACCCTCCACTGCACACGTTTGCATTCACACCCAGCCACACCCTCAACACATTTGTTCATAAAGGACATAAAAAGTAGGCAATATATTATTTGAATACAAAGGAATCCTAGGAAGTATTATGACTGTATGACCAAAGGGAAAATGAACATCCCTTCCAGTAAAAGTATATTGTTTGTCCAAAGTAGAACTTCCATGTGCAGCAATTGTCTATCTGAGGTCAGGTTTTGAACTGGATTTATTTGGTTACAGGATCATTAAAAGGCTGCATTTCCATAAGATCAACCAAGACCAAGTCTGGTTTCCTTAAATATATCTATTGGTCTCTTTGAGGCTTTTTGCGACCCCTCTTCTTGGTTCTGTACAAATCCTTTCAAGGAGTTTTGATATGTAAAACTTCAACAGGATTCCTTTAAATTTACTTTTGTTTGATTACTTGTTTCAGGAAATTATACTTTTGTTGTAATTTTAGGTCCGGCTTATGGTGAAGAAATGCTTTTTGCAAGTCTAATTTCAAGTAGAAAGTGCCCCTCCAATAATAGTAATAATATTGGTTGCCCAGCCACTTTCTCTCCCTCCCTGAAAGTGAGGGGGGTGACCTAGCAGTGCCTTCTATAGCAATGTCTGGTCCTTAACCCCTCCATTTACTAACTAACATAGATATGCATGGGTAGATTTGACTCCAAAAACTACCACACAAGATATATAGTTTATTTACACATAAGTGGTATCTTGGTTTAATAACAGCTTAGTTTATGAACAACTTGGATTAAGAACGCCGCAAACCCTGAAGTAGGTGTTTTGGTTTGTGAACTTTGCATTGGAAGCAAAACATGTTTCACTTCCTGTTGAGTGTAAATTGAGTCCCCTGCTGCTATGGGAAAGCACACCTTGGTTTAAGAACGGACTTCTGGAATGGATTAAGTTCATAAACCAAGGGACCACTGTATATACAACCTGAGCCTACAATGGGTTCACAGCATTAGCACCTCAGAAGGTCTTGCTTCTTGCCATAATCACAGCCTTGGGTGGAAGCCAAAATAAAGCATGGCTCTGACCCCCAACTTCTGCCTGCAAGCCCAGCTCTCTCACACCCCACTCTAACTCTTGTTCTTCTCGTCACCAGCCAAGTGAGGGAGAGGAACCCACCCATTTGCTCTCCGGCACAAAGCCGCTTCCTTTGTTATACTAACGACCATGCTTAGGGCCCAAGAAGCTGGTCTAGCTACCCCAGAAATTAGAAGGGACTCGGGCACCATCATGACCATAGCCGTTTCAAAGATAATGCCTAAATAATGGCATGTTTGACATGTTTTTCATTCACACTGATATAAATAAAAAAACCTCCTTTTCCCTTGGGGTACCCAAGAGCCCATATAGAGTCCTCTTTATAGATTCCCTATTGGTAGGAGAAAATAACAGAGGCCAACCAGAGAATATTGAGAAGCAAGGCAGCTGGTAAGCCTGATCTTTATTAAAGCTGTTGCAACAGGGTGCTCCCCACACACACACTAGGGGGGGGGGGAGAGACCTTGAGCACAAGCGTGCAAGCCCTTACAGACTTTTTAAATTGCCCACCTTCAAACTCTAGACCACCCTCAGAAACATCATACATACATCACAGAAGGAGTGGTCTGAAACAGAATCCTGAGTGTGTTGTTTATCTCCTGTCTGGCAAGTTACCTGATTGCATTATCTGGGTTTTGGCCACTCTCTTGTTATTAAAGTAAAGGTAAAGGTGCCCCTGACCGTCAGGTCCAGTCGCGGACGACTCTGGGGTTGTGGCACTCATCTCACTTTATAGGCCGAGGGAGCCAGCATTTGTCCGCAGACAGCTTCCAGGTCATGTGGCAGCACGACTAAGATGCTTCTGGCAAACCAGAGCAGCGCCGTTTACCTTCCCGCCTGGAGCAGTACCTATTTATCTACTTGCACTGGTGTGCTTTGGAACTGCTAGGTTGGCAGGAGCAGGGACCGAACAACGGGAGCTCACCCCGTCACGGGGATTCGAACCGCTGACCTTCTGATTGGCAAGCCCTAGAACCTAGGTCACAGGCTCACACCCTGTTCATATCTTGAATGTGCCCTTAAGACAGGATTTGTGAGGACAGGATTTGTAAAGAAAGAGACAATGGAGAGGTTTTCCACTTTGACGTTGCAGAGAAATATTTGAGGTCAATTTATTCAGGACCTTTTCTGTGGTGTTTCAGACGTGGTTTATGAACATTTCACCCACATTTAAAATGGCACATTGTTAGCTATTTTAGGTCAGTATATGCTGCAATTAGGGACATAGGTGGCACTGTAGTCTAAACCACAGAGCCTAGGGCTTGCCGATCAGAAGGTCGGCAGTTCAAATCCCCGTGATGGTGTTTCTGTGTGCTGCTCTGGTTCTCCAGAAGTGGCTTAGTCATGCTGGCCACATGACCCGGAAGCTGTCTGCGGACAAATATTGGCTTCCTCAGCCAGTAAAGCAAAATGAGCGCCACAACCCCAGATTCGTCCACGACTGGACTTAACGGTCAGGGGTACCTTTACCTTTATGCTGCAATTCTTTTTAGCTCTCTTTTATATATTTCCTTATTCATATTATTTTAGCATCAAGGAATAAGCGCATAAAAATATGTACAGAATCCCAAAGAGCTCAGGGAGTATCTATTCAACAGAAGACTCTAATGAAGCAAACAATGGCTGTAACAATGACACCTCAGACTCTGACACCCAACAACTTTTGGAGAGGTATGCATGATTCTGAATATTAACTAATTTATTTCAGTGTTCAAGAAACATACAATATGACAGATGTGGTGAAATGTTCTCTCTTTATTCTTCCCAAATAGCTGTCCAGCTGTAGTAGCTTGGGGCTGGGGATTGTATGGCACAGACATTACTTTGTATGTCATGTTATTTAAGGATATTAAATCTATTACATGTATTTACTTATATATATTTAATTAAATATTTTAAATAACATTAACTATAACACTTTAATTTACAATATGGAAATTTAATTCAGTGTGTGGCTTTCATGTTCTTGTGTCTGAGAGGTTGCACCATCCTGCTATAGATAGTGAATAAAAAACTTGTTTTCCTTTCTAATTATTTATTTATATTTCTTATAATGTCTGTGTTAGCATCCAAGATGCCATGAAACAATGTAGAAATATCAAAAGCAATACATAGGTAAAGACAGGTAAAATTAGTCCAATAAAACAGAACCGCCTCATAATTTAGAAGCTGGGGTCATTCAATGAAACTCATTCAGGTTCAGGACAGACAAAATTGTGACCTGTAGATTAAATGGATTTTAAAAAGAACAGAATAAGCTTAGCCTTTCAGGGATGTACCAGCCATAGCAGCTAAATTAATCTGTGTGTATATAAGCAGCAGATGCTGAGGATGAACATCACCTTCATGCCCTGCTTAGGTTCTTCCAGAAGCATCGGAACACAAGACTTTTGGTCAAATCCACCTGGGCATTTCTTGAGCTCTTAACACTTTTTTCATTTTGTAGTTTGTCCCAAGGAAAAAAATCACCTTGCAGCTGCACCAACAGCCACCCTCTCTTCTCTCATAAAGGGAAAAATGTTCAGTGTCCATGCCCACCCAAGAGTAAGTTCAATTGTAGTTATTACTCACTTATAAGGGGGCTTTTGCATTTTTTATGGTTTGTGAACCCAGATGCTGAACCAACATGTTGACAAGATTTCCTTCACTATTTCACATCCTTCAGTCCTGTGTAACAAACAAAAAATACCAAACATAATAAGAAAAAAAAATGTTTCAAAATGGTCAGGTTGACTAAATTAAAGTAACAGATAGGTAGCCGTGTTGGTCTGCCATAGTCAAAACAAAAAAATTCCTTCCAGTAGCACCTTAAAGACCAACTAAGTCAGTTCTTGGTATGAGCTTTCGTGTGCATGCACACTTCTTCAGATACCTCTTCCAGTAGCACCTTAAAGACCAACTAAGTCAGTTCTTGGTATGAGCTTTCGTGTGCATGCACACTTCTTCAGATAGAGAAGAAGTGTGCATGCACACGAAAGCTCATACCAAGAACTGACTTAGTTGGTCTTTAAGGTGCTACTGGAAGGAATTTTTTTGTTTTAAATTAAAGTAGTTTGTCCCTTGAAACAGTGTTCCTTTTTGCTCTTATCCTTTTATTTTGAAATAATATTTTTGGAAGCTCAAGAGCTCATTTTGTGACTCTGTTCTAAAGTCATATTGGGCCACTACAATTACCTATTTTCTTGTTTTATCCAAATTTACTGCCTATTTTCATAATGCTATGGGTTTGCAGCGTTTCTGTGGGGGAGTTGGTTGACATAAACGTTCATATTTTTTCTGGTGTCTAAAGAGTTTAATCTTGGGTTTTGTTTTGTTTTTCAAATCTTGATTAATGAGGCTAATAAACATTAGTTCAAACAGCTTGTCAATACAATAGCATGATTGAAAATGGAGAACATTTCTTTTGAAATAACTGCATTGAGGTTACATACTGAAGAATGGATCTGTGTTGGATAAGGACAATAAATACAATTAGAATTTCACAGAAATAAAAGATTCTTCAGCTGTGGGAAAAATTACATTTCTCATGCTTGGCTCCAGTTATAGGTTAGCTTTGCTATATCTTTTCAATTTATAAAAAACAAATTGTAAAGTATGTTCCAGTAATTTTCATTAGTATGTCTGTAATATAAGGTGTGATCTCCTGAAAGTTAAGCACATTCAATTCCTATTTATTTCAATATACCCCCTCCCCATTTTCCTGGAAAACTGCCAGCAAGTATGGTCTTAACAAATTAACTGCATCTGCAGAATAAATATGACCAATACAGCAAACATGAAATTGCATAGCATGAGCTTTGTAAAGTCATTCTAACGATGTGTTGCATTGTTTAATTGTCCTCTTGTGTGTATTTTCCAGAAAGTTTCACTAGACTCATCTGTAATTTGATAGGGCTGAGCCTAATAACTCCATTTTGCTTAGTGAAAAGAGTGTGCAGCACTTTATCAAGGTAAATATGAGGGGCGGGAATGTTTTCTGAAACTGAAAAAAGGCTGCAATCCTAACCCCATTTTCCCAGGAGTAAGCCCCACTGAATTTAATACGACTTATTTCTAATGGTTAGAATTGCACTGTAACACAGTGCTTTCCCATGTTTTTAAGGAAGACCCGCAGATAAACCTACTCATCCTTTCAAGACCCACTAGTAAACAACTCCACTTCCTTCACACCTGGGCCAGCACAGATGCTGCCTCTGCTCCTGCCTGCTGCCTGAGATGACTGGAGATGGCCCAGTGAATAATACACATCCCTTATTGTGCAGACCACCCAGGAATATTAAGGGACCCACATTGTGAGGTGTAACATAACATAATAACCGGAGTAACAAATTATGGTACAGCCTACAGTCAAATGTGATGTGATGTTAACCATGTGGTTCCCCCACCCCTTTCATTACTACATTACATTACTGGAGATGCTTATCAGGATCGGGAGGGTTGCAGGAGCAGGAGAGGCTTCAACCCTTTACCACAGTCGTGATCCAGATTAGGGCCCCTACGGCTTCTGTTGCATTGGAAGGAAAAATCACGTTCTTTGTAACAAGTGGAATCCCTTCTGAGGCATGCAAAGTATTTTGCCATGTGTTAGCACCATGCCGCTGTGCCATTTTGGTACTTTGCAAGGTATTAATATTGGTGATACATTGTACTGCACTGATGTACCAGTACAAAGGGGGACTGACAAAGGAGTAAGCAATACCTGGTTCCTCAGTTTGAGTCCTCCACCTGCACAGAGATATCCACAGGAACGAACAATGATGCATGCTTATTCTTATTTATTGAATTTATATACTACCGTATATAAAGAGGTCTCATGGCAGTTCACAGAAAAGAGCAACATAAAACCACAGTATATATAATCAAAATAAAAACAACAACCCAATAACACCCCCCCACACACACACCAAAAAAGAACCACAATTTTAAAGAGCATCGGATGTCAATCAGATCAACCAAAGGCCTGGTTAAAAAGAAATGTTTTTGCCAGGCACCTCAAGGTGTACAATGAAGGCACCAAGTGAACTTCCCTGGGGAGAGCATTCCACAACTGGGGAGCCACTGCAGATAAGGCCCGTTCTCGTGTTGCCACCCTCCGGACCTCTTGTGGAGGAGGCACATGAAGAAGATGATCTCAGGGTTCGGGTATGTTCATATGGAAGCATGCAGTCCTTGAGGTATTGTGGTCCTGAGCCGTTTAAGGCTTTATAGGTCAAAACCAGCACTTTGAATTGGCCCAGAAACTAAGTGGTAGCCAGTGCAGTTGGACCAGGATCGGTGTAAGATGCTCAAACCGTCTTCCTCTGGTGAGCAACCTGGCCACCAAATTTATGCACCATCTGAAGTTTCCGAACCATCTTCAGAGGAAGCCCTAACACATTTCAGTAATCTAACACTGAGGTTACCAGAACATAGAGAACAGTAGTTAGGCTGTCCCTGTCCAGATAGGGGCGTAGCTGGGCCACCAGCTGAAGCTGATGGAAGGCACTCCAGGCCACTGAGGCCACCTGAGCCTTGAGGATCCAGGAGGACCCCCAAGCTACGAACCTGCTCCTCAGAGTAAGTGTAACCCCATCAAGAGCAAGTGATCTCCCACCCATCTGATCTAGGGAACCACCCACTAACAGTGCCTCTGTCTTATCTGGATTGAGCTTCACTTTGTTGGCTCTCATCCAGTCCATGACTGGAGGCGAGACATCGGTCCAGCACTTCCACTGCCTCACCTGCAGATGTAAAGGAGAAACAGAGCTGAGTGTCATCAGCATACTGCTGACAATGTACTCCAAACCTCCGGATAACCCCACCCAGCGGTTTCATGTAGAAGTTAAACAACATGGGGGGTAGGATTGAGCCCTGCGGAACCCTACATTGAAGGTTCCACGGGGCTGAAAAGCATTCCCCAAGTAAAACCGTCTGGGAACAACCACCCAAGTAGGACTGGAACCACCGCAAAGCGATGCCAGCCACCCCTAGTTTGGAGAGTCGCTCCAGATATATGCACTTGTGCAGGCCAATGAATGCTTTTGTGCAGAAACAGGATTCATTCAAAACAGGGGAAAGGTGTTCTGCCAATTTCTCCATGAGCTTTTCTAACACTTAATTGGGGTTGAGAAGGAGGCAGGCTTTAAAAGGTAAAGGGAACTTCTCCAGGTTGCATCCACTAACTCTATTTCACTATCAAGCTAGATGCCTCTAAACTGTCACTATTTTGCAGGAGATTGAAGTGCATACCAGAAAATTTAGATTTGAACAGTTAAAGCACTGTCTCCTGTCTCCACATGTTCACTTTTTAAAAAAGAAGCAGGAAAGTGGTGAGGAAATACATTGACAAGTGTAGAATGAACAAATGATAAATGGAAATGTAAAAACACCCCACCAGAAAATCAGGATGAATGTTCATTGTTGTATAACCTCCCTGCAAACAAATCAAAATGAAAGCTCAATAAATACAGGATGAGTAAGATTTGTTCAAGCAAATCGGAGTGAATGCTTAAAAAATTTGGAGGAGCCATCTTATTGAAATTAGAACCAGATTATTGTACAGTATACCTAAAAGCAGTAAACAGCATCAAGCCCATAATAGAACCAACAGTTGGCTTTCTGGGGTGTCTAAGTTGAAGTAGCTAACTTAGCTGTTTGTTCAAAGTTTTATATGACTAGAATGTAATGCTAGAATAATTCTCTTTGTTGTTTTGCAGGGCGAGCTCTGCTCAGAAAGTTGTGTCTTGGGTGACCCTGTTCCTACTGTTTTTTGGTGCGCTTCTTCCTACGGGGCTAAGTATACACTGAGTATGCAATGATGTACATTATGGCTAGCTATGTTTACAAGGACATAAGATTCACATAATTCAGTGGAACTTACTGTACTAGCCTGTGCTGGACGTGGATGGCACTGTGGTCTAAACCGCTGAGCCTCTTGGGCTTGCCGATCGGAAGGTTGGTGGTTCCAATCCCCACGATGGAGTGAGCTCCCGTTGCTCTGGCCTAGCTTTTGCCAACCTAGCAATTCGAAAGCATGCCAGTGCAAGTAAATAAATAGGTATCGCAGCAGCGGGAAGGTAAATGGCATTTCCATGTGCTCTGGGTTCCGTCACAGTATTCCATTGTGCCAGAAATGGTTTAGTCCTGCTGCCCACATGACCTGGACAGCTGTCTGGACAAACGCCAACTCCTTCAGCCTGAAAGCGAGATGAGTGCCGCAACCCCATAGTCGCCTTTGACTGGACTTAGCCATCCTGGGGTCCTTTACCTTTACCTTTCACTAGCCTATGCACATCTCCCAGTGGAGCTTACTCACTCTGAAGTGTGTTTAGGATTGCAGGTTTGTCAGCATGCTGAGGATAGTAACCTTAAATTGATGGGCACAAAGAGGACTTTGGTTACCGGTCCTTCTATGTACTAGCTATTACTCATGTGATTTTATTACATGTTTTATAGAGCAGGGAATGGAAAGTTGGAGTTACTGTGAAGTGTCTTTCTGGTCAGCATAGAATGGCACATACATGAATGAATTAACTCATCTTCTAGAGGCAGGCTAATTTTTTAAAAAATAAAAAAATTGCTAAGACCAGCCAGAATGGGAGGTGACCTTCCTGTAACCGCCAGTTATGAGCAAAGCTGCTAGTGGCAGGTAGAGGACAGCAGAGTTGTCATGGGGAGCCCTGTCTGACCTTTCCAGAGTACTGTGCAAATGCAGATTGAGGGAAGCTGCCCCCTAATCCTAGGTTTGACAAGGTGGAGCTGACAGGAACAGGATGTAAACCAGCTTTCATCTGCTACTCCATGTGGGAGGAGAACCTAAGCCACAACCCACTGGAATATCTTCCTGCCGGAAGCTGCTTCTGCAGAAGCACATTTGTCCACTTAAGCGAAGGTGGACAGGTGAGCCCAGGTGATTGCCCTGCATATAGATTCTAGCAGGGTGCAGGTGTGTAAAGCTGTGGTGGTGATTCCACACACTAAGTGATATTGATGCCTGTTGGGGGACTCTGGGCTTTTGCCTGGTATGCAAGCATGATTCAGGCCCTGCCTGACCTGCTGATAGTGTCAAGGTACCTTCCTACTCAGGGACCCCTGTTTGAAGGAGGCAGACTAGGATTCTGATTTTCTTAAGGGCTCTGTGTAAGTCAAGTACACCCTGAGGCCCCGCCTGATGTCCAGTGTATGCCATTTCCTTCCCTCATAGTGAATTGGGTGGAAAACAATTTGGGTGACATGATGGCCTTATTCTTATGAAAGGAAAAGTCTTCTTTTGTTAAGAAGTTGGGTTATGGTGCAAGGCTACCCTGAGTAGCATGTGCAGATAGCAACTGGCTTAAGAGCCCCCTTTGGCTCCCTGGCTACGCAAAGGGATTTGAACTCTATTCTCCACAGTCCTAATTCTGGTTTCCGCTAGTGCTGATGAGAGAGCCTTAGTTCTTGCCTGGCTTCTGCATTCTTAACCCCTGCACCAGCTCCAAGTGTTTTACTTGGGAACACAATGTGTGAAATAAAAGAAGCAGATAAAGCCATGTTATGGGTTAGCTAACCTACCCACGTAGCAGCGCTTTTTTCAGGAGGTACTCAGGGTATGCAGTACCAGCATCTCTTTTTGTTGTTGTTAAAAAATGTGGCACTTACTGTAACAACTTCATGGTTAGTGCTGGCACCTATTTTTCTAGAAAAAAATCACCGCCATGTAGGATGACATACTGAGATTGTTGCCGTGTTTAATCTGCTGAGAAGGAAGAGAATAATCAATCTTGTTAATGCAAAGAGGGTTTTTATTACTATTATTAATAGGTGCTACCTACATGGGACTATTTGATGGAAATAAATTTCAGATTTTTGGAGAAGAATGGAGGGACTTCTCTATTTGTGATCTCATCCAGGTGATTTTTTGTTTTGCTTTGTTACAACAATTTCCCTAGGTAAAATTTGAGAAATTATAGAGCACAAATTATGTTTATGCATTATCTCATTTCAATTTGCAGCCAGAACAAATGCTGTCCTTGAAGGTTTCACAGATAGAATATATTATGATCTCTTTTGTGTTGAGAGTAGGATTACACCTTTTTCTAATCCTGCATCTGTTCATAGAACCATAAAACTATAGAGTTGGAAGAGACCCCAAAGTTATCGAGTCCAACCCCCTGCTTTGCAGAAATCTCAACTAAAGCATCTAGCATACCTAAGCCAGTGAAGCAGGGCTTTTTTTCCAGCCGGAGCTCACTAGAGCTCAACTCTGGCACCTCTCAGGTGGGTGCCATTGCCGTTCTAAGAAAACAAGGGAAAAGTTCATGGTGAGCTCCAGCAACTCTTTCTTTCAAAAAATAGCACTGCAGTGAAGCTTTTTCTGACTTCATGCCAGGGTCAGCTTACCAGCTTATGTCAGTTTAAATGCATAAGAGCAGGGCCAGTAAAAAAGGTGGTGACCCTAATTTTGGCAAAACTAAAGATTTCCAGCTTGGCTATTATTAGGGAGTCTCATCCTCAGAGCACCTTACCTTTGTGAGCATTCAGTGATGCTTCCATTAGCTTTTTTGTGATCAGGTTTGTACTGGCAAGATCCCTGCACTAAAGGCAGATTATATGTCACCTGCAGAACCTTCTGATTTTGAACTTTGAGGAAATACGTTACCTTAGTAAGGGGGTGAATGCAATGAGGACTATCTCCACGGCAGTGGCATGCGGTCAATGGACTAGGGGGACTAGCCTAGTCCACTAAATGTTCCTGGTAAATTAGAGTATTAAAGTATTAAAGCCTTCTGCCTCCTTCCTAAAGCCCGGGAAGCTTCTGCCCAGCTTAGGTAGGGAGTAGGGCTGGGCGATACCTGGTTTTCAACATTACGATATATAACCAGTTAAACATTGTGATATTTCAGTATATCACGATATCTAAAATAAGGCTGGAGCTATGTAGAGGTGAACATGGTCCTGGCAACTGCTATTACTTATGGGTCTAACTCTAAAACTGATAAAATTTTACTTAACATATTGTTACAACTGTTATGTTATAGTACTACTGTACCAATAATAGTACATTTTCTCTAAAATTAAAGCTCTGGAAGTAATTAGTAGCATAGATACCAAAGGTTCCCTAAAATTTAATTACATTACTAAACAAGAAAAAAGCAAATTCAGTGTCACACTTTTAGATACTCAAATATAATTCACTATCGAGTCTTAGTTGAATGTATACATCACACAACACCAGTTATTTGATAGTTTGTTAATTTTCTTTTCTAAACGAGGCCAAAATAGAAAGAATGGAATGGATAAAATTTAACAGAACAAAATATAAATAAAATTTATATTCTAATTGTCAGGAAAATTTGCATTTCTTTTATAAACCAGGCCAAACTGGAAAGCATGGATAAAATGCTACAGAACAAAATTATTAAATGATTTTTTTTTTTTTGCAAGTGAAATTTGCATTTTGGTGTTCTGTGGCAGTAGTGATGCCCTTTGCATTTGAAGAACATTGCCAGCCAAGCTGAACAGATTTCAGATTGCACACTTGTTCTTGGGATAGCCAAAAACTTATTTGCAAACTCCTTCAACATGGGGAAGGATGCCTAATGCGCCTTCCACCCCATCCGAGGGCATTCGTCAATGTCCACTCTTGGCGTAGCCATCTTAGAGAAAATGGGCAGCACAAGGGGGGGAGACCCAGAAGAGGCTCAAACGCAAAGCGGGGGGTGGGGTGTCCTTTTACTCTGAAGCAACTTGCAAGCCAACAAGCATCTCGAGCATATTTGCCTCCTGTTTGCGTCAGGGGAGGGGAGAGCTGAAGACTGGCAGAGTTAACTTGGGGCTGGCAGCGTGGGCTGTTTCTGCCCCAAAGAAAGGCACACACAACAAACACTGGGTGTTTCCCCCCTTTTATTCTGAAGAAACATCCAAAAACACACAGAGAGAGAGAGAGAGAGAGAGAAGCAGAGAAGGCGAATTGGGGCTCATTCACAGAGCAAGGATGGGAGAGAGAGACTGAGCTCAAGCAACCTGGGGCTCCCACAGCCTCTACGCAGCCCTGGCCTGGCTCCGAAAGAAGCATCGCTGGGGGAGTCAGGGAGACACCATCCCACCCCCAAGCAGGGCAGTTTTAACAAGGGGGTGGCTGCAGCTTACAGAAAACGAAGTGAGAACTGTTGGCTGGGTTAATAAAAAACGCCGTGCTTTTAGCCATCGGGAGGGGGGCAGACACCCGGACACACAGGCAGGTGGAGGGGGTGGCAGAAGAGGGCCAAATGCCAAAGGAAGGGGTAGTAAAAGGGGCTCCCGAAGTCTGAAGCTGCCAGCTTGAAGCCAACTCCCAGCCTGGCGCCCTGAAGCAGGAGCCTGGCGGGAAGAAGTCGCTGCTGGCTTGCTGGTTGGATGGATGGGTGGCCAGGCAGGGAGGCGGAGAGCTAACCGGTTCTCAAAGCTCTGCTGGGGTGGCAGAAGAGGGCCAAATGCCAAAGGAAGGGGTAGTAAAAGGGGCTCCCGAAGTCTGAAGCTGCCAGCTTGAAGCCAACTCCCAGCCTGGCGCCTTGAAGCAGGAGCCTGGCGGGAAGAAGTCGCTACTTGCCGGCTGGATGGCCAGGCAGGGAGGCGGAGAGCTAACCAGCTGGGCGATATTTCACTCAGCCGGCTGCAGTCATTCGTAGCAATTTCTTGCTGCTGTGGGAGGCAGGAAAGAGCTGACCGAGGTGGAGTTAGCACCCACAGGAAGAAGCATCGGCTTCCTGGTTTTTCCGGTATTGTGATTTTTTAATACCACAAAAAACATGATATGCGATAAATTGCAAGCAGATTTTTTAAAAAAACGATTATCACAATTTGATCTAAAACCTGGTATCGGATGATATAGCACAGCCCTCCTGGGGAAGCGTGATGCTCCAACGAGGTCCAAGAGCCCTTCTGCATCCTGTCAGAGGCCTGGAGCCTCCTTCCCAAAGCCCAGGAAGCTTCTGCCCAGCTTAGGGAAGGAGGTGCAAGGCTCAGGCAGGCATGCGATGTTGCCCCCCCATCACCCTTGCAAGCTGGTGCCTAAGTGACCCTACAAAAAATTTCACCACACACCACTGCTCTAAGCACCAAACCAGATCAGCTAGATTAATTCAGTTAGCATATTGTTTAGTATGGCCCAGCATTTTTTCCTGCACCAAGATTTTCTGGCATGGGCTACTTAGATCTGACCCTACCCAAAAGCCACTTGGTGTTTTGTCTTTGGCATCAGTGGCTGAATTATTTAAAAATGGGGGGGGGGGGAATTATAAAATCCAATTTAAACATGTTTGCTCATAATAAGAGTTAGTTTGCTTATATTCCACTTAGAGCTGCTCACCCCTCCAAAGGATTGTTTAACTTCTCTTAACCTCAACAAAGCTACTGCATTAGTTGCTTCAAGACCATTTGCTGGGACCCAAATGTGCATAGGATATTGGTGAAATGAGAAGCATGAGACTCTTATTTCCATTATTTTACTTTCTTGCCTTTGTGCAATGATCTCTTTGGTGTAAGCTTGTTTCTAATTAAACTTCCTTCTTCCCCCCTTTTTTATATACAGGGTGAAACACAAGATCTGAGATCCCTAATGTAAGAACAAGTTAAAAATAATTAACGTAAATATTTGGCAAGTGCCTGTACCTTCCTTCCTTGTCCATCTGACCTTCCCCCTCTCTCCTGGCTCCCACCCAGGGCCTAAACAAACTCACAGCTCACCCACAAAAGTCTCACAAAGATTGTGAGACTGCCCTCAGGCTGCCCACAGCTGTGTCCCATTTAGTCAACTGCACTCCCCCTACCCAGGTCTGAAGGGACTTGGTAAGAGGATATATTAATTATATTTTAATGGGGGGGGGGGGGCTAACAACGAAAGAAAACTGGTGCCGGTTTTAAAAACATGGGGCTAGCACATAGAGAGCCCTACTAGCAGAGTATTAAGTCCCATTGTTAGACAGATTAATGAAGCCTAGGAATATTAACTTTTTATTCCATTCAGCTATATGAAGCAGCTGATTCCCCATTTCGGCCCCTTTTCAATGAAACAGACCACAGGCTGCAAAGTAAGTTTAAAATGGTTTAGTTTCTAGGTCCCAGACATGCATCTTTGCTTATGCAAGAGCAATAAAAGAATGCAGGTAACAATATTCTTAGAACTGCAGCAAAGCAGCCTCAGACACATGCACTCCAGAACATATATGCACAACTAAAGGAACAGTGCTTTGTATGGTACTTTCCTCTATTTCCCCCCAGCAAGGCAAATAACATCTTGGAAAGAAAAGCACTTGAAATTGCACCTCTGAAGGAGCAGGTGAATAAGTTACAATTGCGGCTTCATGATGTGAGATCTGATATGAAGGACATTGCCCATCATGCTGTCAGTAAAGTACTGGAAGGATATACTAGCAAAGGCATTACAAGATGGGTAAGATGAAGTAATGTGATTTGTAAACAACTGTCAGACTTTTGTATCTATTTTACTCTAATCAGCAATGACCAACCTACTTGACAACTGTACCATAAGTCGGATGCTAACACTATGCCACTCATAGACTCATAGAATCATAGAGTTGGAAGAGACCACAAGGGCCATCGAGTCCAACCCCCTGCCAAGCAGGAAACACCATCAGAGCACTCCTGACATATGGTTGTCAAGCCTCTGCTTAAAGACCTCCAAAGAAGGAGACTCCACCACACTCCTTGGCAGCAAATTCCACTGTCGAGCAGCTCTTATTGTCAGGAAGTTCTTCCTAATGTTTAGGGGGAATCTTCTTTCTTGTAGTTTGGATCCATTGCTCCGTGTCCGCTTCTCTGGAGCAGCAGAAAACAACCTTTCTCCCTCCTCTATGTGACATCCTTTTATATATTTGAACATGGCTATCATATCACCCCTTAACCTCCTCTTCATTGCACACGGCAGCACATACGCACAACCTTTTGCCTTGTGATTTCTTGGCTTCCATCTCATGAAGCTGAAGAACAAGCAACATTCCAAGGGAGGGAGGCAAGAGTGTCGGCCACATTCTACCTATGCTATAGTCAGGCACAATAACAGAAATGCCAACGACAACCCTTTATTATCTGCACCTTCTAAGGAGCAGGTTGCCTGCCCCTGCCCCCAATGAATAATTATAGTTTATGATTTCTGAAAAACTGCAGTCACAATTTAATATTATTCTTCAGGTTGCCCATTGTTTCTTTAAAGTTTTCCTATTGTAATGATAAATGAATTATACCTCTTATCCATTGACAGAGTATTGAAAAGATGCTTAAAAAACTAATGGAAAAGCTGGATGAAGATGATGTTCAAATGCCCGACTATGCCCTCAAATCAGCAGGTATTAGAAACAGTTGTTAAACAAACTTGTCCATGGTATTTTGGACATTTTTTGTTATTCAAACACAGGAGTCTGTCAATATCACCGTGATCATTACGATGTTAGTTCTGGTAAGCAGTTTCCACCAGTAAGATCCTGCAGTATTCTGCCCTTAAATTGGGAGGTCAAGGCCTGCTGACATTTTCCTGATTATTATTATTATGCATTACTAACAGACCGACTGGGGACATAGCCTTTAAAAATTCCTCCCATGCATAAATGCCCTTTTCAGTAGTCTCCCATCTCCAGAGAGTGTTTTCCTTCTCTAGGCTGTGAGAAAGTGCATTTGTGGACAAACTGCCTCCATTAGCCACTCGCACAGCTAAAAGTAAACACACACATGCACTTTGGCAGAACCTAGACACTCAGCGACAAGCAATACTACTGTTGTGTGCCTGAAATATCAGAAGTATTATTCTACAACTGTTTAATTTTAGGTGCCAACATTGTTCAGTCCAGAACTACTAGAAGCTACCGCCATGATGGAGGAAAATACTTCTGGATGTCCTTCGTTACGCTTCCTTTTGTGAGGTCTCCAGATGTAATTCTTGAGGTAGAAGGTTCTTGAGAACTTTCAAGAAAGTATTCATGTTTTCTTATTTTGGATATTTTCTTTCTACACTACTTTTTCCACTTATGTAACCATTTTATTCCTTTTCAGTATCTTCTGTCCAAAACCTTTGTCACTGCTTATGCCTGGCAGGCCAATGCTCTTGTAAAATCCTAAGGAGCGTTTCCTAAATTCTCTGGGATTTAGGAATGAGTAATTTGAAAATTGCCTCGAGTCACAACTTTTTCTGGGTTCATCTTGCCTTTTAGTGTTCAAAACAGAATACTGTACAGTGTGAGCTATGCAGTTTTGTAGACAAGCAGAGAAATGAGTCATGAGTGCGACAGTAGCGAAGAAAAAGGACAATGGGAGCTATAAGATAAATGTCAGAGCATGAAGTCAAATAAAAGATTAATGTTGGGGTGTTTTCTCTGGATATTTAATTTTTAAAGTCATGCACACATTGAACACATGTAAATGGGGGGTTCCGTGTACTGCAGAACATTGGGGTAGTGTACAGCAACATAAAAATCCATTTAGAAGCAATATAGAATGACTCAAGCACCATTTAAAGAACTGTATAGGCCTGCTGGTATAAAAAAAGGATTAAAGAGACATTTGAAAGTCAAATGCAAGGAAGCCCAGTGAATTTCTGCTGCAGGAGTGTTCCACAGCATTGGGGCAGTGATGCTTAATGTCTGACTTTTGACTGTTTGCTGGCTTTTTCAATGGTGTTTCAAATATACATGATTTCACTTAAACACACAGTGCCTTGGAACGTAACCTGAAGTAAATTGCCTGTAATGTCAATTTTAACTACATGGACCAGTTTAAATTCATTTGCTTTGGCTGAATTATAGCACCTATAACCTTAGCCACATAATATATAACCCATTCAGAATTTCTCTGCTCTCTTGCAGCCCAATTACCACCCTGGAAACTGCTGGTCTTTCCCTGGGAATCAAGGTGAAGCTGTTGTCAGGCTAGCCAAGGAAATTATTCCAAAATCTGTTACAATAGAACATATTTCTAAGAAGGTCTCCCCAACAGGAGAGATTTCTAGTGCTCCCAAAGACTTTGCCATTTATGTAAGTGTAATATTCCAGTTTTCAGATTTGAGTTAGGGAATGAGTATTTTTCAAAGCAAATTATGAAATTATTATAACATGCAACTTGGATTTTTTTCTCCTTAACATTTCTCTATAACATTTAAACAGTAGTATTTTTAATTGTATTGATAACTTAAAGAAATTAGCTGAAATAATTTCCCAATGCTTTGAACATCTTATGTGCATGCAGCTACAGTGCAGGGATCCTGAACATTCTTGCTAACCCATTAACAGCAGAAGCATATGTATCAAAAGTAAATCCTAGATCTACTTACCTGGGCGTTGGTAGGCCTTACTTCCGAGTAAACATGCTGTAAATGGTTTGTGCCAGTTATGGGGAACCTTTGGCCCTCCAGATGTTGCTGCTTTAAAATCACATCAGCCCTAGCAAGTGTGGCCAATATGTGGGCTGCTAGCTAGCATAGTTGTCATTGGAAACTGCATTTGTTTTCTGATCTAACCTATTTCTTGAGTGCTGATGATATGCTTTTTACTGCCCCCCCTCAAGGGACTGAAAGAGGAAAAGGAGGAGCAGGGAACTTTCCTAGGCCAGTTTCTTTATGACACTGAAGGAGATTTAATCCAAACATTCCAACTGAAGGTATGTTGAATATGATGGGAAATCGCCACAAAATTATATTAATGCAGTTGTTAGCTAGTTGGGTAATTAATACTCTTGGCCCATGTGATGTGTGTGTCTTTATGATCACCAATCCCCTGTGGGTAAAAGTCAGAAAAACAGAAGTCTGTTTCTGGAAGTCTGGCTATATGATTATCTTATATTTTATGTTACAGATAGGTAGCCGTGTTGGTCTGCCATAGTAAAAATAAATAAAAAAAATTAAAAAGGTGCTACTGGAAGGAATTTTTTTTGTTCTTATATTTTATGTCAGGGAAAACTTAACTGATGGATAATTTCATTCAGCTGCACCAATTAAGGAAGGGCAAGGATTAAAATGATTACTTTCTTTACTTTCAGAATGAATCGTCTGAATCTATGAGTTATGTGAAACTGAAAGTGCTGAGCAACTGGGGCCACCCAAACTACACCTGCATTTACCGCTTCAGGGTGCATGGAAACCTGCAGTACATCTAGAGGCTCTGCGAAGGGAGCCCGCTGGTGTAGAAATCAAGCCCAAGCCTCACAGTGCTGGACTGAAGAGAATTTGCTGTGCTGCTTTTTCAGTTATAAAAGAAATATGCAACAACAGTTAACAGCTTGCGGGAAGTTGCTTTATTTGTCACTTTCTTAAGTGCCTAGGAAATGCATAGCTGAATTTTAAACTATTTAGGGAACAAAAATTGGGAAGGGGGTGGAGATGTCTTCCACAGGGTGGCTTTTCTTTTTAGGCTTTTCTGAGCCCTCGGCGTCGAAAGGAAGTGGTTGCGAGCGACCGGCGGGTCCCTTTCCCGCCGAACCGGGGGGGGGGGGGGGCGAGGCGGGGCTGGCGAGGCCTTGGCGACACTTCCGGCCTCCGAGTGAGGCGGGGAGAAAGGGCCGCCCGCCCGCCATCCGCGATGCGCTTCCGCGCCAAGATCTCGGACGCCGGCTGCCTGGCGCACTTCAGCCGTGAGTGGCGGGCGGGCGAGGGGGGGCGCCGCTTTCCGGCGGGGGGGGCGCGCGGCGTCTGGGGCTAACCTGGCTCTCCTCCGTCTCTCCTCCCTCCCTCAGGCGCCGTGGCGACGGTGGCCAAGCTGGCCAAGGCGTGCGCGCTGCGCCTGACGGCCGAGCAGCTGGTCTTCGTGGCGGGCGCCCGAGGGGCCGTGGGGGGCGCCCGCCTGTGGTGCGAGGTCCGCCAGGTAGGCCGGGCGGGGCCGGGGGCGGCGGGACCCCGACGCCGGGCGGGGGGCGGCCCGGGCTCACCCCGCTCCCGCTCTTCCAGGGGAATGTCTTCGACGAGTTCCAGATGGAGGGAGTGGCCGCAGAAAAAAATGAAATTTATCTGGAGGTGACGCCGGAAAACTTATCCAGAGCCTTAAAAACGGCACAGAATGCCAAGGCGGTGAAAATCAAGTTGACGAACAAGCACTGTCCTTGCCTCACTGTAGCCGTAGAATTGGTGAGTAGAAATGGATGCGCGGGGGGGGTCTCTCTCTCTCTCTCTCTCTCTCTCTCTCTCTCTCTCTCTCTCTCTCTCCCTCCCCGCCTCAGGAAAAAAGGTAGATTCTTGCCCGTGAAAAGTGAGGTCGCTAAAAGCCCCTTCAGGAGGAAAGGCTGCATTCCTCCCCCTGGGCGGCAGGTGGAGCTCCATTTGTGCCCCAGTTCCAGATGGTGGAAGCCAGGGTGGGAAGAGGTCCCAGTGCCCCCCCCCCCCCATGGCTGCATATGCTGCATAGCGTTGGGGACCAAATAGTGCCCTGCAGAGCCCCATAGCATTTGCACTAGGGGACTGAAGCACACTCCGGCAATGCTGTTCTCTAGACTCACCTGTGCAGGTAGACATGACACCACTGTAACTGTGCCTTTGAGCCCCATCTGAGCAGTTGGGCTGAGGGCACCATGATCAATGGGATCAAAAGCTGCTGAGAGTATGAGTATCCAGGTTGATCAGTACCTCCTGTCCCCACACTCATCCCCTGGGTGAGTCAGTCCCAAAACTAGGCCTGAACTGAAGTTGATCCAGATAATCATGCTCACACCTGAAGGAACACCTGAAGTTTCTCTGCCATAGCCCTCCTTTTTTAAAAAAGAAAGGTGGCATTCTTACATAAGTGTTTATAGGATTACAGCCTTTACTGTCATGAATTTCGGTTATGTAACCTTTTGTTTTCTTCTCTCTAGCCTTCTTTATCCAGCACTAGCCGTGTGGTGACTCATGACATTCCTGTAGGTATTATCCCAAGAAAGCTGTGGAATGACTTCAGGGAACCAAGTGTGCCGGACTTTGATGTGAGCCCCTTTCTGTTTCCACAATATCAAAATTAAATTCTTTAAACAGTGTTCCAAATACTTCCCATCTCAAAGGAATTTCCTTTTAGTTAAGATGATTGGATTTCATTCAGTCTAAAAGTGTCGTAGGCTAATAAGCACATTGTGATAATATAAACTGAGGATGAGTTGTTTTTCGTAAGTTGTTTTTCATCATTCATGTTTGAATTACAGCCATTATTCAATTACAGTCGTTATTCTACCAATGATTGCAGTTAGTGCAAAAACTTCTTTTTAGAGAGAATGTGTATCTTACCATTGGAGACCAGTGAAAATTTACAGTATGTTTTATTTACAGTATCTCCTGAGTCCATTCCACATTCACTCTTTCATGCACTGCTGCCCATTCATATGACTTGCAAACCTAACTAATTCACACAGCCATGCACATCCTCTTCACAATACTCAGCTTAACACTTGGCTGCCAACATACCTACCAACTGGTCTTTGCTCTTGAGTGCTGACCATTTAAAAACAACACAAACTTGGGGCAGTTGAAATATTTTCAGAGCCAAAACTCTCACAGCCAAAAGCAAATGTGTTTTAAAATAATGCAACCTGAGTTTACTTCATTTTTTTTTATTTCATTGGCTTGATTTGCACTTAATGTGAAGCAGTTGTTTATTCCCCACAAGCAGTTAACAAATATATATACCACCAATACAATTCATTGCTAAGAGAGGCATCCATATTTCAGCCCAAAACTCATCTCTTCAAAAGTGTTTTAAGGCCCTGATTACAGTTTTGACAACTGCAAGGACTTCAGAAATGTATCTCTCTCCAAATAAGTTACTAAACATAAAACTTTAATTACAGTGGTGCCCCGCAAGACGAACGCCTCGCAAGACGGAAAACCCGCTAGACGAAAGGGTTTTCCGTTTTGGAGGCGCTTCGCAAAAAGAATTTCCCTATGGGCTTGCTTCGCAAGACGAAAATGTCTTGCGAGTTCCTGCGAGGGTTTTTCCCTCCCCCCCTTTTTCTAAGCAGCTAAGCCGCTTATCAGCTGATCCGCTAAGCTGATAAGCCGCTAAAAGCCTCTAAACCGCTAATAGCGCTAATCCACTAAGTTGTCAATGGGCTAGCTTTGCAAGACGAAAAAACCGCTATACGAAGAGCCTCACAGAACGAATTAATATTAATTTCGTCTTGCGAGGCACCACTGTATCTTATTCTAATTAGAAGAAAGGGAGAGTAAACATTCTCTTGTGAAGAATGTTTTTTACAGTTATCTGAGGAAGTTCTTTGAAACAGGACCTTATTCAGAAGCCTGTGCCCAGCTGCTTAGCATTCTTCAATACAACAATAATAATTTTTGTGCTATATAGTTCATTGTAAGCCTTGCTGGAATGTTCACTTTCTGCTTATGATGATATATTGTTCATTTTATTGCAAACCTTTCTCATTACAGTGGTGCCCCGCAAGACGAACGCCTCGCAAGACGGAAAACCCGCTAGACAAAAGGGTTTTCCGTTTTGGAGATGCTTCACAAAACGAATTTCCCTATGGGCTTCCTTCGCAAGACGAAAGCCCATAGGGAAATCTCCGGGACAGCGGGGGAGGTCCTCGGACCTCCTCCGAAGGCTGGCGGTGGGGCGGAGAGACCTCCTCCCCCCGCCAGGCTTCGGAAGGCTCCTCTGAAGGCTGGCGATGGGGCGGAGAGCCCTTCTCCCCCTGCCAGGCTTCGGAAGGCTCCTCCAAAGGCTGGCGATGGGACGGAGAACCCTCCTCCCCCCGGAAGGCTCCTCCGAAGGCTGGCGATGGGACGGAGAACCCTCCTCCCCCCGGAAGGCTCCTCCGAATGCTGGCGGCGGGAGGAGGTCTCTCCGCCCCACCAGCAGCCTTCGGAAGGCTGCTCCGAAGGCTGGCAGCGGGAGGAGGGTTTTCCTTCCCACCGCCAACATTCAGAATGCTGTTCTGAATGTTGGCGGTGGGGAGGAAAAACCCTCCTCCCACCGCAAGCCCCGGGAACAGAGGAGAAGCGCTGTGCGCCTTCCCCTCTGTTCCTGTACCTGTCCGAAGGCTGGCGGCGGGAGGAGGTCTCTCCACCCCACCGGCAGCCTTCGGAAGGCTGTCCTGAAGACTTGCGGTGGGAGGAGGGTTTTCCTTCCCACCGCCAACATTCAGAATGCTGTTCTGAATGTTGGCAGTGGGGAGGAAAAAACCTCCTCCCACCACAAGCCCTGGGAACAGAGGAGAAGCGCTGTGCGCCTTCCCCTCTGTTCCCGTACCTGTGCTGAAGGCTTGCGGTGGGGAGAAAAGCCCTTCTCCGCGGCAAGTGGTCTCCATAGGAACGCATTAATTGATTTTTAATGCATTCCTATGGGAAACCGTGCTTCGCAAGAAGAAAAAACTTGCGGAACGAATTAATTTTGTCTTGCGAGGCACCACTGTATCAATCTAGTTTCTCAGTCTTATGCCCTTCAACATTCTCGTAGTTGCTATATAGAACTGTGCCCTTGCATGTGACTATATCCCTTTTCAATTGACACTGGGGGTCGTTGCCCAGTAACAGTGTGGGGCAGGCGTGGCTCATCTGCACTTTCAAGGCAGTTGATTTGATTTTGTAGGTCAGCATTTATTTACCAGCGCTGAAGACCATGAAGAGTGTTGTGGAGAGAATGAAAAACCTCTCCAATTCTATAGTAAGTTCTTATATTCTTAATGTGGGAGTAGAAGTGGGGAGAGAGAGATGCATCACTTGGGATGAGTTTTTATGCAATCATTGTAACCGCTGGGTCAAAATGGACAATACACCATTTATACAACTGGAAATTGTGCATTTTTTCTTACTTTTTTCTTAGTAAATAGGCTTGTGTGGCTAATCTAGTTTGGGACCTTGGGGGAAGCTGGAGGGCTTTAATTCTTTACCCCCCCCCCACTATGGTACTGATCCAGATTGGATACCCTGTGCTTGGTATTTACTTTAGAAAAGACCATCTTGCAGTTGCTAATTGTGTGAATGGTACCTGGTCTTGGCTCTCACTTGATACTTTGCGCGTAAGACTCCCGTCAAGGTTTAGTTATCCAGGATTGCTCTCTGAGTACACAGCTGGTAAGCAATTGGAGCCACTGGAGAGGACTAGCATATCATACCTATATGATCCCTCAACCCAGAGGTTTTCAACCTTTTTGAATCCACTGCTTCCTTGACCAATTTCTTCAGTTCCTTGTGGGATACCTGGTAAAAACTAAAACTTGACCATCGTTCAAAGCACCCTAGGGCACCCTGGCACCACTTGAAAATCATTGGCCTGTGCCAGTAAGTAATGTAAGGAAAAAGGATCCACACTGCAACATTCCATCTCTTTTAGACTTTGTAAGTGATAAGTAAGCATACACAGGGCTTTTGTTTTTCTAGAATAAGTGGTGCCAGAACTTGACCTTTTTTAGGGGAGCACCCACCCAAAGTTATTGCGCTTTTTAAAGGGGGGATCACCCAGCCAAAGTTGTTAAGTTGGAACGTACCTAAGACGTGCCAACTGGAAAAAAGCCCTGAGCATACACACTTTATATAGAATGCTTTACCTGGTTGCATGTCCTGTATACCTGTACAGCCTTCATTGTGAGATGGTGCCAATAATTCCCAGGCCACTGTCTGGTCCCTAAGACTATACAAATTAGTTATCCCTGCCAAACTGACCTTGTGAATGTACAATATTTTCCTCTTTTTTATTGCATGTTTATGAAATGCATGTTTAACTTGTAGCTATGGGATTTTGGCTATCAAGAATTTTACCTGCTCTTGTGTCTTAACAGCAGCTTGATCTGAAATCATTAGTAGATTGTGGTGTTATCTCAGCACTGGAAAGCTTCACTTGCCAAATCTGCAGATCAGTCTTCTGGTTTACCAGCACCAGAGAAGGCTAGGCTTACTTATTTGTCTGAGTCAGTTGACGCTTTTGTTCCATTGTTCACAGTACTAGAGACCATCACATGGATGATATTTTTACACAGCTCCCTAATTTATATAACTGACTTTTTGATGCTTGGTGATTTGTTGATGCAGAGCTCTTAAGCAGAGTTGTCTCCGTTTGTTTATTTATTTATGTGTCTGGAGGCTTATATTTAGGAATAGAACCTTAATTGTTATAAGTGCATTCCCTTGACAAACAGGTGTTGGTAGAATACATTTAGTAGTTGTGAAAAGCATATGAACTGTTTTGTTTACATTGTAGGTAATAGAAGCAAATCTAAATGGAGAAATGAACTTGAAAATAGAAACTGATCTAGTGTGTGTTACAACCCACTTTAAAGACCTTGGGAATCCTCCCTGGGGTAAGCAATTTTCTTTTCTTGTCAGATAACAGATCCTAACAAAAGTACACAACAAAAGCTACAGTCCTGTGTACACTTATCAGGCAGTAAGGGCTTGCTTCTGAGTAACCGTGCATAGGTTTGCAGTGAAAGTAATTGCCAACAATTTTTAGCCAATTTTATAGTTGTTGTAAAATAGAGCTAGCTTGAGTCTGTCTTTAATAGTTTTCTTTCCCCACGCTCAGAAGTCAGTAACAAAGTGAAAGGAAGGAAATACTGATTTGCGGGTCAAATAATTGAAATAACATTGTAGCTTCAAACAATGGACTAATATACATAGTTAATTATCATGAATGGGGAAAACACAGGTGTATTATGACTCGCAGGGTCATAATACACCTGTATATGACATATACGTGCAGTGCCATGAAATAAATAAATAAATTCAAATCTGGAAATGGCAGGAGAGAGCTGGAGAGCCCTTGTGGCTGGTGAGAAGACCCTCCACAGAGCCTGAAGAGGACGTCGGAGGAAGCCCAGAAGAGAGCAGAGGCATAGCAGGGCTTTGTTTACACTGCTCAGCCTCCCTGAGTAACAGCTGATGTGCACGGTAGCGCAGCAACAGCAGCCACTTTCCCACATGTCTTCCAGCCTCCTACCGGCCCCAGAGCTTCAATTCTAGTAATTTTTTGTATGGATTGAAGAGAGAGCGGCAGAGAGGGTGCTTAGAGAGCATTCCCCACTTTATGAGAATTCACTTATGTGCACGGGGGCCCAGAACATAATCCCCACCTCCTCTGCAAATACAGAATTAGAGGATAGGGTGAAATAGCTATTTGTCAGTATTCTTGGGAGTTCACAAATTTTAACTGATCTTAATGATTAACCAAAAAGGTGTGGTTGCCACACTTGCAAAGTGTTGTTCCTGATTTCATATGCTATCACAGCCAGAGCTGGGCCACCCATAAGGGGACTAAGGCAGCTGCCTTGGGGGGTGGAATCCCAAGGGGCAGCACTCTCGCAGGTGCCCCTCCCCTGCCGCCACCACCACCACCAGAGAAGCGAGAAGAAGTGGCAGCTACCTGCAAGATCTCACAGAACTCTCGTTGAGTTACACTGCAAGATCTCACGGCTGCCTGCTCCTCTTGTCTCCAGCCAAGGACGGGGTGCACTACCAGAGAAGCATGGAGAAGTGCCGTGATCATAGCACAATATCCTGTTCCTTTTCCCAGCTCCAGACTTGGGAATTCCTTCTAGTCTTCTTCTGCAGCTTGAACTGTATAGAGAGAGGTGGAGACTGTCACTGCAGTTGCACAGTCCTTTAGAAGGGCCTCAGAAGTCGGGTGCAGTTGCCGAAACAGTTTGCACCTCTTCCACAGATCCAATATGGACACAAAGATGGTTGTTTGTAGCGCAGAAGCAAAATATCCTGCTGCTCTCCATTGCGGCAAGGGAGGGTTGGGCTTAGTTTGATTTGCTGGTGCCCTTTTAAGGCACAGTACTAGAGTTCCTTTTCTTGCATCTGTGAAGAAGATTGGGGCTTCTCAGTTTGCTCCTGTGCTTCGGAAATACTCGGAGCACCTTGAAGGTACATAATTGAAGCCAGTTTTCTTCCCATCCTTGCAGCTGGGGCAGGGATTGCTCTCCATAGTTGTGATGGGTTTCTGTGCAACTTGCAGAGATAATCTCCTCAGACAGATGCCACAGCTCCAAGGTTGGGATGGTGGCTAGGATTTTTTAGGTGTGACAGAAGATGGTTGCGCACACTTCATGGTAAACATGATGACTAAAACTGGGGGCTCCTGGTGGTCCTGCTTATTACCTGATGCACTATGAAAAATCATTTTGGTAACACACACTAGTCTTCTCCTTTTCCTGAATGTAGGGCAATGATGACCAGTACACACAGGAGCCTATGAACAGAGACATACCATGGGGTTGGCGAAACTGGTCCCCACTGCCCAGGCCCAGGGGGTGCAAAAATCACCCCAGATTACTCCAACCGAGGAAAGAGAGTTGTGTGGGGTGAGAGACACAAGAGGCAGATTGTATGGATAACAATTGCCTCAGAAGAAGTTGGGATGGGTGATGACTGGGCAGCTGGTGTCTCTGCTGCCGTCTTCGCTTCCACTACCGATGGAGGCTTTTAACTTCTCCCAACCTTCATGTGCACACACAGCCCTCAAAGTCCCCACTTTTCAGGGGCCTGCCTGCCTCCCTGCTTGCTGCTCTTGTGTGGTACTTGCTCAGCTGGTGGCTGTTGTGATGAAGTGATTTTTTTCTGGGATGGGGGTATGCCAATACAGCACCTCTGCCTATGAACAAATCTCTGTGCATGCAGAAGCCTCTGGCTGGATGCAGTACAGGGTCTGAATATTACTGTAGTCAGTGTCAGTGAGCCCCATTCCAACATGTTCATCATCAGTGCCTGCCACTGCTAGTTCCTTCCTCTCTTCCTTCAGCCACTTCTGGCAGCTTTGGTAGCTCCTACAGCTAACCAGAGACTTACTTTCATGCAAGCATCCGTGTGAACTGGCTCTGGGTCCACCCCTCCCCAGTGACTGAGATTGGAGCTGTGATCTGGTCTCACGTGGTACTTAATTTATTTTTTATTTGTTGAATTTATATGCTCCCCTATACCTGGTCTCAAGGCAGTTCACAGAAAAGATCACAATATATAAAAACAAAATAAGAACAATAACCCAATAACACCCCCCAAAAAAGAGCCACTGCCCTGCTGACAAGTTAGCTACTAGCCTTGGTTTGTTCTCTCTGAAATGGAAGTATGAGGTGGTTGTCACAATGAGGAATAGAACATAGTACATACTGGCTGCTTGATCATGTTCATATGTACAGTGGTACCTCTAGTTACGAACTTAATTCATTCCCGAGGTCTGTTCTCTTAACTAGAGGCATGCTTTCACTAATGGGGCCTCTTGCTGCCGCTGCGCCGCCAGAACACAATTTCCGTTTTATCCTCGAGGTAACTTCCAGGTTAGCGGAGTTTGTAACCTGAAGTGTTTGTAACCTGAGACGCTTGTAACTCGAGGTACCGCTGTACTTGGAAGTAAAATGCACAGATTACAGCCTTAAACTGTTAATGGAAATTATGTACAACCCTTTTAAAAACTATTGTTCTAGTTAATAAAAGGTTCTATTTTTTGTGAATTTCTGTAGGCTCCCAAAAGTCGAGTCAAGAGAGAGATCCCGAGACCATGGCCGAGGCCCGCATTGACATTAAGAGACTTCTCCAGTTACTTGCAGGGCAGCAAGTGAATCCCACAAAAGCACTATGTAGTAAGTGACCCTTTTGGCCTGTTGTTTCAACAAGTCATTTGCCACTCTATAGAGCAGTGTATGAAGAAGATGTCATGTGTTTGGAAGGGATTGCCATATCCTTCCTGTAAAAGCAAATTTCAACATTTCCACACACCAGTGTATTTGGACCAGCATTCTTAGGGCCAAACCATGGGGGGATTGTTGCTGTTATTGATAGTAATTTTTTCTTATCTTTATTTTAGATGTTATGATTTATATGGAAATTTGGTTGTGTATATTTTGATATTTCTTTATTGTTTATGACTACTTTCGTTATATTTGTAATTAGGTTCTGTTCCCCCCCCCCACACACCATGTTGTAAGCCAACTTGAGCATGGTTTTAACTGTGGAAAGGTGGCATACGAATAAAATTATATATGTATGTATGAATCATGTTTATGTACCGTATTTTTCGCCCTATAGGACGCACCTTTTCCCCTCCAAAAATGAAGGGGAAATGTGTGTGCGTCCTATGGGGCGAATGCAGGCTTTCGCTGAAGCCTGGAGAGCGAGGGGGGTTGGTGCTGTCCAGGCTTCAGGAAGCTCTCCGCAAGCCGTGGGAGAGCTGTGCGACTTCGCACAGCTCTCCCATGGCTAGCGGACAGCTTGCCTGCACCCAGAAGCTTGGGGCGCACTGAGCTCAGCACGCCCCAGGCTTCGGGCTTCGTGCAGCTCTCCCACGGCTTGCAGATAGCAGCCTGTTCTGGGGGCTGGGGTCGGGGGAAGCTCGGGCTTCCCCCACGCCAGCCCCGCACCTGGGGGAAAAAAATTCTTTATTTCCCCCCAAAAAAACTAGGTGCGCCCTATGGGGCGAAAAATACGGTAACTCACCTCAGCCCTCCCTTGCCCAGCTCCACCAGGGCATATGCATCTGTAGGCAGAGTCAGGTCTGCTGTCAAGTGGCTGTTGTTGAAAGTGCCTTTTGTCTAGGAGGGAGGACCTGACGCAGCTTTTCTTTTTGTTGTCTTTCTCCTGGTTGGGAAAAACAGTTTTTAAAAAGTTTTGGAGGTTGATGGTAGCCATGTACAAAATATTCCAGACCTCCTGCAGCTTGGCCTCTGCATCTGTTTGGCCTTCAAAACTGGAGAATGTTGGCTATTGTACAATGTGATATTTTGGGCCCTCTGTCATCCTTTGAAGTTTAAAATATGGACTTGTGTTTTGCAGATATTGCAAGCAAAAGGATTGTTCACTTCATCTTGCTCCACGAAGATGTTTCTCTTCAATATTTCATTCCAGCCCTTGTATGAATTGAACAGTTGTTCCAGCTCACCTGTTTTCAATGCTGCAGTGTCTTCTCAAAGGCGCTGAACCAGGCACAGGAAGACGGGGTGGGGGAGACGAGTGCTTGCTATGCTTGTTTTGTAATCAGATTCTGTGCAGAGAACTGTATATTTAATACCTTATATTTGGTAAATAGAAGAAGTAAAAAAAAATCTGTTTGACTGGGCTATATATTTTATTAAAGAAACAGTCCATTAGATCTTTAGTTATTCTGGTTCTCCATGCAGCAAAAGAACTGTTGGTTTTTTCTTTAAAAAAATCTTGTTTCTCAGTCACCTGTCAGTTCCATATATTCTACGCCTCCTGTCCATTCCATCATTCATTACTGCATATAGGTCACTTCAGTCATATTAAAATTCTCCAGTACCCTCAGAGCTTCCATTTAGGCAACAGATTGATCCCAGTTAGGATTCTGACTTCCAAGTAGCTATGGACCTCTAGGGTCAGGGCACACACATCAGAAACTTTAACTGGGCAATATATATATATATTTGGCAACAATGTTTATCATTAAGAGGATCATCTTTTCTAAGCAATAAATGAAGTTTACTCATTTATAGGTATGTAAAGTAATTCTAAAAATGTATCATACTGTTAAAGGTTTGTAGGCACTAGAATTTAATTCAGGCTTGGGCATCAAAAGCTTATTAAGGTAGGCTAGTCTCTGATGTGAGATGAAAGCTAGACCCATTCCTGTATTTGAGCTCTGTGTTAGATTCTTTTAATTCTCTGAAATTAAAGGTGTGAAAGAACTAATTTAGCTAGACCAGGGGTAGGCAACCTAAGACCTGGGGGCCGGATGCGGCCCAATCGCCTTCTCAATCCGGCCCGCAGACAGTCCGGGAATCAGCGTGTTTTTACATGAGTAGAATGTGTCCTTTTATTTAAATGCATCTCTGGGTTATTTGTGGGGCATAGAAATTTGTTCATGCACCCCACAACAAGGTCTGAGGGATGGTAAACTGGCCCATGGCTAAAAAAGGTTGCTGACCCCTGAGCTAGACAAACCTCCTAAATTGTGTCCTAGACACCTTGCTAATCCATTGGATTTCATTGCTGGCATCCAGCTGTCTTAGGAAACAATGGAGGAGAGTGTTTTGGAGGTGAAATCAAATGGTTGAAAGGTTGCAGCGCCTGCTGTGGCTGTAGAGACCAGTATGGGAGAGACATGCTTTGTTGCAGCTGGGGCAGAGGAAGGCGTCCGGTTGCACTGATTCAGATGCACCAGGGCGTTTATTTTCTCTGCTCCGCTCAATAGTCATTCCTCCTCTGGTTACTGCTACGAATGCATGAGCTGACTGGCTGTCTCTAGGCACGGCAGGGTTGGAGCAAGACAGGCACTCGGAGGCAACAGGATTTCTCTCTCTTAGAACACACTGGTTCCCAGGATTCCTGGCTCATCCTGTAGGGAGCTGTTATCCAAGATGTGTGTCTTGTGACAGATTCAGGCTGGCCAGAATAAATTTAGCCTCTTGAAGCATAGATGCCATCAGAAACCCATCAGCCTTTACTGTAAGTTTAAAAGGGAACTCCCACCAATATTGTGTTTTCACCTTTCAAAGTACTTATGTAATAGGTTTGGAATCTCTCTATATTTTTAACATTTCTGGGAAGAATACCTGAAAAATTTGGGGTGCTGCATATTGATTTTAGACAATTCTAAAATTTCACAAGGCATCGTATGTTGCCTCTTTAGTGCAGTATTTTTTGAAACACGTGATGAAATTCCTAGAGGGCCCACCATTTTATCTGCAGGGCCCTGGCACTCTGTGTTCCATTTCAACAACTTGTGGGGTAAGCATGCACTCGAGATCTATGTCTTTAAACCACAAGGAAGCTGCAGAATTCAAACACTCCCACCCTCTTCCTGTTCTCATATCTACAGCAGTAAAAGGGGAAAGGAAAAGAAGGACCAGGCCTGTTTGTATTTGTAATCCTCTTTCCTTTCAGGCATAGGAACCGTAACTTTAGGAACTCTTCTCATTTATACTTACACTTGCTAAGATTCAGTGGCCACCAATCAGCCATGGAAATAACATTTTTTAAAAAAATGAAAAATTGGCACTGACAGGAGTGCAATGTCTCTCTCAAGGCATGAATAAATCATGCAGCCACCCTCCTTCCCTTGGAGTAGAGAATGGCGTCAGAAGGCAGAACATACATTTCACTAAACCGCTACACAGCCTCAACTTTATGTGATGTGGCAGGCACAGCGGGGGGCGTCCCTAAGCTGAATGAATTACAAGGCAATCCAAGTGTGCTTTGTCTGTGCTTGGAGAAACAATATTTTGGTGAATAGCTGGACCATGTTTTCTCCTGTACTTAAAAGCTTTGGGAGTTGATGCAAACTGTTATGTTGCCATAGGTGGGCCCTGGAATAACATCCTTCTCTTTTTCTGGCAGAATGTCTGTCTGTCTGTGTGGGTCCATGCTGTTTGTTCTGTGTCTCCAGAAGGCTTTGCAAACTGCAGCGTCAAGTGGAAGTGGAAAAGCAGGATGTTTTCTTTGCAGGAAGGTCCCCTGTGCAGTTCGTCTGCCATCAGCATTTGACTTTCAAAACAGGAGTTGCCTGGTGCGAAGCAGGCAGGGGAAAGTCCAGATGCCACCACCGAAATCATCTTCCCCTGTGTCAGTTCTCAACTGACAGCAGAATGAAAAGAACACAAGGATTTTCCCACCCATCAAGGCCTTTTAAACCTTTCCTCTGCTGAAACTCTGGTACTGGTGTTAGAAAGAAAGTTCTTGACTTGGTCAGTAGGTGTTGGGTAATTTGTTCGGACATTTTGAAATGAATGTCAAAATTAGGGATTTGTCCTTGTCTGAATGGGCCTCCCACTAAATTAAACAGCAAAAAAGGGGTGGGGGTGGGGAGAAAGTTCCAAGCTGCAGTTTGGGATGGGGATCCACCCCTTGTACATGTACGCAAATCACTTTCTTGCTCAGCAAGTGGATTACAAATGCCGCTGTTGTTTTCTCCAGATAAAGTTATTTCCTGTTTTGAAGTAAAGCTGCAATCATAGGCACTTGTTTGAAAGCAAGTTCCACTAAATTTAGTTCTAAATTTGCTTTCAACTAAGTGTGCCTTGAACGACAGTCTTACTTCCAAATCAGAAATCATGTTACCCAGAGGAAACCATGGCTGCAATTATCATTAATAATTTTTTATACCGCCCTTCATCTGATGATCACAGGGTAGTTTACAGAATAAAGAAAAGCATCCAGTTGCCTTAGATGAGATGAGGCAACGCGTCACGGGGGGGGGCACCTCTCGGGGATGCTTGCGCGGGGGCAGGGATGGCTGCCTCGCCGGGGGCCGGATCCCCCTCCTGGGCAGGGCGCTTCCTCCAGGAGCTGCCTGCGCGGCACAAGCCCCGCCCGCTCGCCGGCTTGGGCTGCAGGCGCGGCTGGGAGGAAAGCAGCAACGGAAAGACAAGCGGAGCCGCGGGGCGCGCTTTCTCCCGGCCGGCCGGCGGGGGCGCCTGGCGAGGGCGAGGCGAGCAGGTAAGCCGGCGCTCGGGGCGCCGCAGGACGCGCGCTGCCTTCCTTCCTGCCTGCCTGCCTTCCTGCAAGGAAATCTCAGCCGACCTCGCTTTGCTCTCCCACATTAAGTTTGTTGTCGGCTTGCTTCTCGCAGTTGCTTCCCAGTGTGGGGCGAATTCAAGAAATGCGCGGCGGGATTCTGCAAAGGGAAAGGCTTTTGTGGGGCACGTGTGCTCTTTGCTCGTGCGAATGAGCAACGTACACGTACACTTCGATTATGCTCCCTTCTAATCTCTTTCGTGAGATGCAGATGGCTGAAATAGGTTTTTGAAAATAAAGCCAGCAGTATATACTGCCTTACCAAGCGTGGGCTTCCTTGGTTGGGGCCTGTTTGCCTGCCGAACGTTCTGGGGAAGCAGGTTGGGGGTGACTTGTGCAGACGCCCCCCGGCCCAGCCGCCTGCCCGCTCCATCCTGCTGGTCCCATCGGGAACTGTTGAGCTAGAACTGGGAGCTGCCAGCGAGGGGCCACGGAGGATGCAGGTGGAAATCTTTGCAGAGCTCTGAGCTCCATTCCGTGTGGCACACGCTCCAGCAGCCCCTGGGTGTCCCTTAAGGAGGAAGAGGGGCAAAAACTTCTGGGCCAGCCTTTGCCTTTGCTCGTCTGCTCTGTGCCTTGTCCTGGGGAGTCCGGCTCCCACTTTCTCGCTCTCTGGGGTGCCTGCAGCCTAGCAGCACACCATGGGGAGCCCCACTCGTTGACCACTGCCAGGCTTTGGAGACTGCCCGCCAGCTAAAGGCAGCGAGTGGTGGATGCCACTGGGCTGTTTCCATAGACTGTACTGGTTCCAAGGCAGACATCATTCCCGTGTGCGGTTTGGGACACTGATGATGGCCCTGAGCACCCTAAGCCCAAACCCTATTTGGCCGTGAGATCGAGGCTCCATGTCTCAAAAGGAAGTGGAGGATTTAATCCTTGAGGAAGGCGATGGATGGCTGTGGATGACTTTGCCTCTGGAGAGAAGGCTCCTCAGAGAAGCTGCTTGTGACTGTCAGATGTCTCTGGAAGACTTTTCTATACCTACAGGCCTTTACAGCTGATTGGCCAGTAATGCTAATGATGATCTATAGTGCTTTATGTGCTATAGTGGCACACCACCTTGATGTTTACGGGGTGTATGAGGTGTAAGGAGAGGGAGAGACCTCTAGTGGGAGACACCTTTGGTCCCCACCCTGAACTCAGCTCTCACCTGTGGCTCTAAGAAGCCGTCAGCATGTGACAGTGGCCACACATGGGAAAGCTAGCTAGTGCTCCTCTGTGTGCAATGGATGGAGCAAGGTTTCTTTGCTCTTCAGAAAACAGTGTGTCCATTTTGGGGGGAAACCCCTCAACCAACAGGTTTGTTTTAATAATTGGATGCTCTGTTTCTAAATTTCAAACTTTCATTTGCTTGTGTCTTGCTACATTTCACACACTGACGGACGGGGATGCTGTTCCCGCCCCCCTCCAATACTAGTACAGTCGTACCTTGGTTCTCGAATACCTTGTGACTCGAACGTTTTGGCTCCCAAACACCGCAAACCCGGAAGTGAGTGTTCCTGTTTGCAAATGTTCTTTGGAAGCTGATTATCTGATGCAGCTTCTGACTGAGTGCAAGAAGCTCCTGCAGCCATTCAGAAGCTGCACCTTGGTTTTCAAAGTTTTCGGGAGTCGAAAGACTTCTGGAACAGATTCCGTTCGAGAACCAAGGTATGACTGTAAGCCCATCTTTCATGCATTGTTGAGGAAATATTTGGACCCTTTTAGTAGTTGTGTCTTTTCTTTGCTTCCCTGGGTTTTTCTCTTCAGCAAAGCTTGTCTTTGATGTTGTGCAAGAGGCCGGGTCATCTTTACCACCATTCTGGTTGCATTTTCTTACCAAAAAGGCTTCCATGACATCCAAAAGGATTCAGCTGTCCCTCCTCATCTGCATCTCCACTTGCTTCCTGTTCCTTCTGCCGCCTCCTTTCTTTCTCCATCATTCTTTTCTTTCCTTCTCATATGTTTGTCCTCACGTCACCTGTCTTGGTCTTGCCTTTCTTCCTCTCTCTTCTCTCTCACCTTCTGCCTTTTTGCCTCCTTCCGGCCCTCTCTCAGACTTGCCGCCTTCTTTCACAGCCCTCCAAAGACCAGCAGTCTCCCTGTTGCTGTTTCCTCTCTGCCAACATCTTCTCCCACGTTTCAGTTCCTTCTTTTTCTCACCACCTTATACTTCCTTTCATCTGTTCTTGTTGCCTTTCCTATGAGCATTCGGTTATCCCATCCATGTTGAGCAGCTACATTTCCCTCTCCACAGCTACCCCCCCCCCAGTGCTGTCTGAAGTGAGCGTTTGGCTTGAAAAGATATCCTGAAATGGGCACAGGGAGGAGGAAAAGGGCATTAGGAACTTTGCCACTGCAAGGAGGGAGGTTTTGCTTAACCCAGCTCTATCTCAGGTTACAGGCAGTGGGGTGAGGATGCTGTAGGCATTGCTAGAAGAAGCTGGGCCAGAAATACCTACAGTATTGCAAAGGCTCACTTCCGGCCCTTCTCCTGCCACACTGCAGCACTGGTCGAAATAAGGAACCTTTATGGCATTAGTCCTAAGGCCAGTGCTCCCTTGGTGGGTGGTGGGATTACCTAGGGGGCTACGATGCAAGGGGATGGAGGGGCACGGAAAGTATAAACAACTTTGAAAAGCTAGCATCACTGGATCAAGTTCATCTTGTTGAATTAATTAAACTAAATAGTTTTAATTGGATTTTGAATAAATGTGCAATGAATTATGACTGAATTTTATTTTTTTCTTTAATGGGTTGTGCAAACTGCTATTCTGAATAAAAGCTTATATCAAGGTTCATTTCTCTTGTTTGCAAAACTTCAGGGCAGTTTGCAGCCATTGTGCCCGCGTTCTTTTCCCTTGGCATGGCAGCCTTTTCTGCAAAGGAAGCTACCCTTTGTGCCACATAATGAGGAAAACCCAGTTTCTTTTTAGCAGCCCAGAATTTCATTTTCCTGAAACATGGGTCTAAATAACAATTTCTGATGTTAGTTTATAATCAACATTCAAAATAGAATGTGCCAAATCCTGCACTTGAGGAAATGGGGCAAAATGAGTGCCTCATTAGAAGAACATGTCACAGCCCAAACATTGTGTCTTGGTGTGTGATGCTCCTCTGGTCTGGTCAGCCTTAAATGGAATCTAATACACATTTGGAACTATAGTGGTACCTTGGGTTAAGTACTTAATTCGTTCCGGAGGTCCGTTCTTAACCTGAAGCACCACTTTAGCTAATGTGGCCTCCTGCTGCTGCTGCGCTGCCGGAGCACAATTTCTGTTCTCATCCTGAAACAAAGTTCTTAACCCGAGGTAATATTTCTGGGTTAGCAGAGTCTGTAACCTGAAGCATATGTAACCCGAGGTACCACTGTATGTCCCTTGTGATTTTGCTCTTAAAGCGATATTATTGTCATGGGTTTGTGGGGTGCCTGGGGTCCCCTTCCAATTCCTGGGCGCCAGGCACTGGATTTAGTATGTTAAAGTGCAAGCAAGCCTAGTGATGGGTCCTTAACTGGAAGAAAGGGAGTGGCTCTCTGCCAGAGGGCAAATGAGAGGCGACCCACTTTCAGCTCAGTTCAAAAGACAGAGTGTAGAGAGTTGGAAGGAGAGCTTCCTGGGGGTGATGTGGGCTGGAGGAAAAGTCCTGGCCACCCTGACATGGGGAGAAGCGGGACCCTCTTGGAGTCTGAGGCTGGAAGCCCCTCCATCCCAGGCTCAGGTAGTATATATGTGGAAAGACACCACAATCTCCGCTTCGCCTCATTGTCCAAAGGGAAACACAGAACCTGGGTAAACACAACTGGCGCCCCTGGAACCTTACGCTCCTCAGAGATTGGGGGGCAGCGCGTAACAGTATTAAGCAAATAAGATTTCCCGCTTTATGAAGGGGAGCATTCACTTCTTTAAAACAGGTGTTTTTTCTAGTGTTCAGCTGCAGTTCTGAGGCTGTTTGGCTCTCTCCTTGACACAGAGCGCTTGCTTTTCAAAAGGGGCAGAAACAAATGCTTGTAGTGCGAGGGTTGGAGGGAAGACACAGAAAATAACGCAATATTTGGTATTCTTAATCAAACAACTGGTGATATAACAGAGGAGGGCAGCGTTGTGCCACATGTGAAATGCAGCCTTCCACTGTTCTTCATTTCTGGGGCTTAGTGGCATGTTATGCTGGAAGAAAACCAACTACTATAGTGTGACATTATCTGCTTGCATTGAGCAAATGTATTTAATTGCACAGGCAGCAACTGCTTACTAATTGTACCTTTTTGGGGGTGTAACACTGATATAAGAAAATATATTGGTTATCTTGACCATGATTGCTGCTGCCAGGATTCAATTTGGAGTTTAGTTTTGAGTGCAGTTTGGTGGTTAATCTTAAACTGCATATTGTCACAACAAGCAGGCTGGAACCCGTAGTTGAGACTAAGCACAGTACATAACACGGTATTTAGTAATCTTGTGAGAGTTTTCCAATATCCATTGTTTAAAGTTCACCAATAAATATTTTGGCTTTTGTTTCAAAACTCCAATCCCTGGGAATAAATACTCTCTCAACAGTGAGATCATCAAACCCCCTGTCAATTAAACATGCAGAGCTCTTTCTCCCCCCTCACCCCCCCCCCGTTTCGCGCAAAGAGCACATATTTAGCTACACAGAAACAAATATTTCCTAATAAGTTTTTCCAGATGAATGAACAGTTACAAAAGGCTGCCTCTGAATGTAGCACAAAACATAAATAAATCACAAGATAACCTCTGCAATATAATTACAGGCTATTTTCCATCGTTAGCAGGGAGTCATTTGGTTCTTTATACTCTGTCTGAAGATATCTGAGGTTTTCTTGTTTGCTCTAGTTGCTGTTAGACAAGCTAAGGTCAAACTCAGTCCCACACCCCTTGTGCACAGCAGCAGACATAACCAGAAAAGTTAAAGACACAACAATTATATTTCAGTTCCCATGCATAGTATCTTTCTGGATTGCACCACTCTGGGGGTCCCCCTCACTTGGAAGATGTGGGGCATGCCAGCCGAGAGTTTGCCATTTTGTGCAAATGGCTGGGGACAAAAGCTACTTCAGCCGGTACTCCACAACCTCAGGGAGTCAGACAAAAGATAAGGACATTGTCTATGCCCCTTAACATGTTATATGAGTGGGTTTCAGGTGGCTAAAAAGTCAAAATGTTGCCTTTCTTTCTGACAATTGTGCGTTGAGCATGTTTTTCTACAAGCACCATATGCAAATGCCTCTGGAGCTGTTGCTCAAAAATTAAGTTGACCGTCGGCTTCCAGTTTTTTGCAATTTCTAGTTCAGCATCTAGTATCAGAGACCCCTGCCTGCTCCTCAAAGTCTTTGTTTGTCCTTTGGATTCTCCGTGCTTGGGACCAGGCCAGGGCCACACATGATGTTCCACCCCTGCTCCACAGCAACGAAGGATAAGTGCATAGAGCTCCATTTGTCCTCTGTTACCCCCCAACTCTCCATTTCTCTCTTGTCAGGGGGCTTATCAACCATAGTTAGCAGTTATGCCCACTGTGAAGCTATCGTTGGCATCCATCTCAAGCAACAGTGGAGTGCGCTTCCAGGGATGAAGTCCAAGCCCTGCATTAGCAGCATCAGAGAGACCTCCCTGGGGCGCAAGCCTGTGTACAGAGGCCCTGGCAGCCCAAACACAAGACCCGCTCTCAGCCACGCTATTGTGGTCCAAAGAAAGCAGAGCCAGACGTTTGGCACCAGCTTGGCTGCAGGAGTTGCTAGAAGGAGGCGGACAAGGCGCCACCCAACTGTCTCCACCCTGGATTTGTGGAGGGTTTCCTCCTGAGCCTTTTCTTCTCCTGAAGATATCCTGCCAGGCGGTGAAGGTTTAGGATCAGAGTTTTCCTTCTCCTAGATGGGCTCCTTTCCCAGGCGGACGAGCCCCATCTGCCCCTCACTTCCCTCTATGGCACGGGCGGAAACCGCTTTCTTGACCGTTGGACTCACCCACTCTTGGTCTCATCTGCTCAATCCAGCAGAGCCCGTCTTCGCATGCAGGGAAGTCCCTAACTCCCCAAGGCTTTGAGACCCCTTGGCTACCCTCCCCTGGTTTAGCTGGCAGTTGAAGCTGTTTCCTGGGATTGTGGCCACTGCTGCATGCTGACAGCTTCTAGGAGCCACAGGTAACCTGGTTAAAGTTTATTTATATACTGCTCCTTGACCCAAAGGCTGCCAAAGTGGTAAAGGACATAATCAAGCAAAAATTACAATATTTTATAATAAAATGTGATAAATCAATCAGTAAGTAAAGTAATGTAAGACCAAAATCACAACACAGGTCAAACCAAAACCTCACTGAGCTCTCAACAGCCCTCTGTCTCTCACACCTGGGGGTTAAAAGTATACCAAGGCAATAAGACATGGTTTTAAAATGGGAAGAATTAAGGCTGACAAAATTGAGTGAGATGTTGAAAATGTGGTCTGAGTGGATCAAGGTGGTGTTCAGCATGTATCAAAATTTCCATCTTTAAATATGTTGTCCTGCTTTGGAGTCTTCATTAAGATGCTCATTGAAGCCGTCCGTTACCTGCAGTCCTCGTAGTTCAGTGGGAGGGCACATGGTGTTGACACATGCATTATGTATAGGCACAAGAAGATTTCCCCTGTCTTTCATTTTATAGGTTCATTCTGCTGTGTCATCTATTTCTCCTGAAAGCTGGTTTAACTGGGCTGATTTCTAAAATTAATTCTGGAATCTGAGCCTATGAGGTATTCAGTTCTTCCTGCTTCCCCAAGGCCATCTCTCTCTTGGAAGGTTTTCAGTTCAGGAGGCCTTCAAAAGCCAATGGGCAGTGTGAGGGTCAAGCTCATCCCATAAGCTGAGATGCAGATGGGCAAACTGAGCCATCTGGCCAAAATGTGGCAGTGACTCCTCTAGCGTCAGCCATGTCTTGAAGCAGCTGTACATACTGGGCTGCACTTGCACCTTACTCCCAGACAAACCTCCCCTGAAGAGCTGTTGGGTGAACAAAGAGAGTGGGAAGACAGGTGAACTTTGTTCAGTTGATCTTGGCTCAAACATTAAAGCTCTTTAAGCCTTCACTTTTTCTTAAATGCGCTTTGAACTTTGTTATGGGTTGAACTGTTCCTTTATGCTCGTTTAAAAGGTAACACTCTCAGGAAATGTTCTCTTGCAAAATGCATTGATGGCAGCCTGGATCAGAACAGCAAAGCTCCTGAATCCCAGCTGTCGATGCTTGGCTGAATAAGGCCGTGGCTGGGGGTGGCTGGGCCTCGTTGCACTTCCACTCTAGTCTGGCCTGGCCAGCACAGCCAATGGTCAGGGATGATGGGAGTTGTGATTCAGGAACATCTGGAGGGATGTGGGCCACGGAAGCAGCTCCTGGATGGCCACAGGGTAACCTCCATTGGCATAGATAAATGGTTGACAGGGTACCATTGCAAAGATTGTGTTGTCTGAGGTTTAGGATTCTTAAAATGTGAGACATGCTAATTGGAAGGCAGAATCCCATGTGTTGTTATCTGCTTAAGAAGACGGATTAGTATTTTGTTACCTAATTAATAGATGCATGTTTAGATTATAATGGTTCTTTACAACTTTGTCCCTTTTTTCAAAAAATGTGATGATGTGCTGATTCTTATTTGTAACAAGGTGTTATTATTCCTATTGTTATATTTGCACAATTGATAATGCCGTAGAGTTCCATGACATTTTTGTTTTGTTTTAAACATAAATAATATCCTTTGATCTGAAAGGTGGTTTACGATAAAACATGCTTCAGTCCATTCTCACATGTTCACAGCTGCCCACTGCGGAGGGAACGGCAATAAGGCACCGCAAAGCCCTGTTCTGCCTTATCTTTACCCCTGCTCATGCTCTTTTAACAGGAGCGGACCTCTCCTATCTGCACGCAGCCCTCCCTGAGCACAAACATATCATACATGGGCTGGTTCATATATGACTGCAACCTCAAGTGAAGGCTGGCACAGGGGAACGGGCTATCCTAGATCATCACCTCAAATGCACATTTTGTTGTCTCACCAGTACCATCCATTTACAGTGGTACCTCGGGTTAAGTACTTAATTCGTTCTGGCGGTCCGTTCTTAACCTGAAACAGTTCTTAACCTGAAGCACCACTTTAGCTAATGGGGCCTCCTGCTGCTGCCGCGCTGCCGGAGCATGATTTCTGTTCTCATCCTGAAGCAAAGTTCTTAACCCAAGGTACTATTTCTGGGTTAGCGGAGTCTGTAACCTGAAGCGTCTGTAACCTGAATTGTATGTAACCTGAGGTACCACTGTATATCTAAATCTGCCCCTCCTGCTTCACCCTGCCTAACATCAGGGCCGGCGCGGACTGTAAACTTGCACAGAGTTCGCAGAGAACCGAAGCATCTTAAGTTCTGTGTCCTTTCTCCACACTGAGGAGCTTTCTAAAGGCAGAAAGAAAGAGAAGGCAAGGAGACCTGAACACTTTATATTCTGAAATAGAATCTATCAAGCAGGTAAATCAGAAGCAAGGAGCCCTCCTTTTTCCAGGTTCTGGGTGGGGGCTGGCCTGACCTTCACGCTCCACCCCTTAAGAAGTTGTGCACCATTTGCAAAGCTATAGAATTCTGGCTGAACAGTGACTCTCAGCATGTGGTGGTGATCCATTGCCAAGGAAGTGAGCTGTACCTGTGGGAAAAGGAGAAGAGGCCCCATGACTCCTAAAAGGGGGCAACTGCACCCAGAGAAATTGCCTTATGCAATTAGCATATCCACAGGATCCCTCAGGGTTGTGAGCCTGCTAACAGCCTGCTTGTTTGGGAGCACTGGGAGGGGATAAAGAGAGCATGGAAGCTGTTCTGCATCTCATCTGTGTCTTTAATCTGGGCTGACTAAGGTCCTTTAAGTGGAAATCCTACTTATTCCTCAAGCAGATTAGGAGCTCTGCAATTGAAGGTGATGCTGGAGGATGTTCTTGTTAGGGATGAGGCCTCTTTTCAGAAGGAACACTCAAGGTCCTCTGAAACCCTCTGCTTTCTTAAGCTTTTTTGCCTTCTTTGGCTCCCTATAAGTGGTTCTAAACTTAATATCTTTCCTCCTCACTGGATGCAGATGGCATCTCCTGAGTGTCCACAGGGCTGTGCTGTTGTCTTTGGACAGGCCTCTGAATGTGAGAGCATCTGTGTCCCTCTGAAGCTTTACAGGTCCCTCTGTAAGGAAGAAAGTTGGAATGGCCTATTCCTCATTGCCTGAGGGAGGGAGGCAGCCTTGGTTGTTTTTAAATGTACTCTTCCTCTGCAGTTCACCTGTGTGAACTGCCTTCTCACCTTCCATAGACACTATATAATCAACTCTTCCTAATCTTGGAGACTGTATTCAGTGGGAAGATTCCCTAAAAAGACTGTGAGATGCCAGGGAGAAGCAAAGAGGACACCTGCCCAATCGCCATGCTGTTCCTCCAGCAGCATCTGGCAAACACAGAAATTGGCCTTGCTGTGGGTTTCTGTTTGAAGATGATGCAGGAGAACATTCTGCCCAGCTCTCCTTCCTCTGCTGTGGGGCTGATTGCTTCTTCTGCCACCTCACATACTGTCAAAGCCTTTCTTAGGCGGCTGCTCTTATTGGAGGTTTCCACTTTTTCTTATAGGGGAAGTTCTTTTTGTTACTGAAATAAAAAAAATTAAGGTCTTATATATATATAATAAATGTTCATAAATGTACCATCCAAGCGCATACATAGATGTGTGGACCACATGTCTGGAGCAGCACAGGAAGACCGCCCTGAAACCATTTTGACTCCCAAACTGACCAAATGTTTTCTCTGCAAGGAGGGAGGAGGTGGGGGAGCCTCCCCATTGTCTTTTCCTTCACAAATCCTGTCTTAAGGGTATGTCTGTGTATGAATAGGGTGAGCCTGCGACCTGGCTCAGGAACTAAGTATTTGTCTTTACAAAAGACTGGCCAGGTTCCCCAGGGTATCCAATCAAGTAACCATTAACAGGTACCCTGCCGGACAGGAGATAAACAACGCTCTCAGATTTTTGTTGTAGGTATGTGATGTAGGTATGATGTTTCTTGGGGTGGTCTTGGACTCCAAGGCAGGCAATTTAAAATGTCTATATAAGGGCGGGCACACCTTTGTTTGGGGTCCTCCTCCTTTCCTGCATGTGAGGGGAGCATCCTGTTGCAACAGTTCAATAAAAATCAGGCTTACAAGCCGCTTTGCTTCTCAATATTCTCTGGTTGGCCTCTGCTATTTTCTCCGACCGATGGAGAACCTACGAAGGACTCTACAAGGGCTCTTGTGCCCCCCATAAGGGAATCAGGGCACATTTTTGTTTATTACATTACCCTTTGTTTTCTTGTTCTTCCCCTTTTCCCCTTCTCTGTAGAGTTGTAATTGTGGGACTCTTGTCTTTGTTGTGGTTCCAGATTACATGACTGTTGAGGCATCCAGGAGTTGGTCTGCAGAAAGGGATGACTCCTCCTTCCCTAGAGAGGCGGCCAAAGGGGACCTGCCTGAGCCTTCCTGTTGGAGGAGCCGCCAATCAGGAATGTTCTCCAGCAGCATCTTCAAACAGAAATTCTTGCTAAAACAAGTTTCCATTTTTCAAAAAATCAGCTGGTTTTGTAGCAGTATCAGTTTAAACCAGGGGTTGGCAAACAACGGCCCCTGGGCCAGCTAAGGCCCCGGCCCCTGCCACCAGCTCGGTCAGTCCCCGTGTGGAGCTAAACGGCACGGCACTGCTTCGTCGCACGGGGACTCACTTCCTCTATGCTGGAGCGGCTTCCTATGGGCTGCAGGAAGTCACGGACGCCTCTTCCGTGCTTCCTCCAAGTGTGTGTGGAAATAGCACATGTGCGGAAATTGCACACGCTCCGGCCCAGCAAGAGGTCTGTGGGGGAGTGAACCCGCCTGGGCTCGGTAAGTTTGCCAACCCCTACTTTAAAAACACTTTTTTTTTAACTCAATATATCAATGTGCCATTTGTTCATCAATCTGAACTTCCCACCATAGATATGTTGACTAAGTAATTATCTATCAGTAATTTGTACTAATTGCTTGTCATACATTTTAATAAGATTTTGAAACATTGTGAAAAGGGTCTTAAAATGCAGTCATTGCTATAAATCATAGGTGTCAGAAGAAGATTCTAGTAATCATTTTTGAATACACTTGTTTTCCAGAATATATATACTTTATAACGTATCATTCCAGACATTGCAAAGATGCCTAGACTTGTCTTGAATAACTACCAAATCTATTCTCTGAAGGGAAGAAATATCAACACAGAGTTACTTCAAGTTGCATTTGGGCTTCTTTGCTACAATTTATTGCTTTGTTTTAATATTGTTATGATTTTAAAATGCCATAAAATACTGAAAAAGTATGAAAAGTTGGTGGAATGCAACTGAATCTCAGGATTTTGTAAACTGCCTTGGGATAAGAGTTAAATAAAATAAAATAATATGAAATGCTGATTTTTCTGTTTATAGGGTGGGAAAGGAAGTATAGTAGTGATATCTGCATACATTCCCTTTGCAGGTGTGTCTGCCAGGTAAGAGGAAGCAGGTCTTCCGCTTGCCTACGTCTAAAGCCCCAACCTCACCCCTTCCAGATGTTTTAGAGTACCATTGCCATCTGCCCCGGCAAATGCGGTTAGTGGTCAGGGAATGTGGGACTTGCAATCCAAATCATGATTTTATTATTATTATTTATTACATTTGTTGGTCACTTTTTAACTTAAAAGGTTTTGAAGTGACTTACAAGATAAAATACAATGGATAAAAACAGTTAAAGTCAGAAAATTTAAAACAATGCAAATATAATACAAAATACCTAAAATGCTCATTCAATAACATAATAAGTACAAATGAATAAAAACCAAACACCAAAAAGAATAGATCACATTAGTGCATGTTTCTCTGTGGAGAGCATTCCACACCTGGTGGGCCACCATTGGAAAGGTTCTTGTGTGGCACATGGACAAGGGCCTCTGATGAAGACTGCAGGGTCCAGACTCATTCGTCTGGAGGGCACACGGTGAGGTAAGGCTGGATTAAAATACGAAGTGGAGAAGACAGGATCCTACTAAAAGCACAAGAAAAGGCAGGAAGTCTCCAGGGTTAGAATTGTTTTCTGTCCTTGGTTTCAGAGCAAATGTCAGGTGGGTGGAGCATTTCACCAGGGGCAGAAAGTCATTCCTGGCACTCAATGGAGCTTCAGTTACCAATGCAACTAACCTTGGTTGAAAATGAGGAGAATGTTGCATAGCAATTCCCACCCCCCACTCCTTAAGTATGTAGTTAATTACCCACCTAAGGTTGAAATGTGCTAATTGATTCTATGACTCATTTTTAAAAATGTGCCCGAGGGTCAGGACTTGTCTTGTCCTGATGGAGCAGTGAAAGAAGCATCCACATTTTAATACGTTTTTGGCCAGTTTTCAAAATGAAAAAAGATTCCCAAGGCAACTACTGTAAAAATGTCCATGTTAAAACAATAATGGCCCTATCAGATCTAGAATCGAGTGCGTTTGCCAATTAACCCAGAACGTGATTCAGTTGGTATGAATCTATGCAATATCCCGATTTCAGAGCAGCAAAGCTACTCCCGAAAACAATATAATTTTTTCCTTCCCTTCTTTCAACAGTGCAGATCAAGCCCTAGATAGATTTGCTATGAAGAAATTTTTTGATGATAAAGTTTCTGCTTTAATGCAACCATCCCAGAAAAGGTATTTTAATTTATCTTCTCATATACTTCTGTTTAGGCAAGTACCATACTTCCCTCCCTTCACCACAGTCGGGGGGCCGTTTCCTGCATTTGCCCCATCTTTCACCACCCATTTCACCATCCTTCATAGCTGTCAACCGTCCCTTATTTGTTGGGAAAGTTCCTTATCCCAGCACAGTGTCCCACTGCTGTCCCTTATTGATGATGTCCCTTAAATTTCCTGAGTTTCAAAGGAAGCAGCTCCTCTCCCTCCTTCCCTGCCGGCCAGGGAAGAGGGAGGCTCCAACTGTGTTGCTTGGCTGCGTTGCTCACCCAATAAGGAGTCTAAGAACGACTGGGGGGTGGTGGAGCTTGCATGCCTTATGCAATCAAATCGGCCGCGTTGCCTGGGGACTCGCCTTTGCTCAGCGCTTCCCAGCGGAGAGGTGACGGTGGTTTTCCTTGCTGCATCCCCTTTGCCAGGTTATGGCGCTGTGGGAACCACGAAGCTTGAAGCTTCATTTGGCTGCTGGCTGGGTTTTCTGCCTTTGGCTTGGAGGGGCTCAGAAGTTGAACATAACTGTGCTTGGAAAATCCCTTATTTTGGCTGCTGATCCCTTGTTTTCGAGGCTGCTGGTCCCTTATTTTCAAATCTGTAAATTGACAGCTATGGCATCCTTCCCTTCTTGAGGGTGTGTATCTTTTGCTGGGCTCATATGAGGGGGAATCTGCATTATAAATGGTGTGGTTAACCATGTTTTGGAACCATGTCCACACTGAGGGTTAGGCTGCCCTCCAAGGGCCCTGTGTGCAAAGTGTGCATATGCATATGCACACACACAAACACACACACACACTTGCCACACACACACTTGAATACAGACAGGCTTCTGCATTTTGTTTTCCCAAATGGCAACTTTGGGCTTAGGAAGAACCTCCCCACCCCCGGTCCAGTTCTGCCACAGGGTGGGAAAACAGTACAATGAAGGTGCCTGCTTGATCTCAATGGGTAGTTCCAAAGTGCAGGTGCTGCCACGCTAAGCATAGAATCATAGACTCACAGAGCAGGAAGGGACCCCAAGGGTCATCTAGTTCAACCCCCTGCAATCCAGGAATCTCAGCTAAGCACTGCTTTTCAGCCATTTTAGTTCTGCAGAGTTGCTCACTATACTAAAGTCAGATTTACAGGTGGCTGAAATTGCCTTCGTAGTAACAGATCTTGATTACCAGATCCTGTTGATCATACCAAACAAATGTAGCATGAGAACCCCAGTTTGCATGTAAGAAACACAGTAACATATTCATAGAAGTGGTTACAGTGCAAGCATGACTTGACGTTATATGACTGGAATATTCATTCAATTTAGGATTAAATTAGTGGGCCTTGTAACACCAGAATGGGAAGAGGAATTAGGGCACAACAATTGGCTAAAAAGAATAGAAGCAATCAGCCTGGCAGCTTGGGTTGGTAACCCTAGTTACCCATCCATTCCCTTCACCAGAAAGCAGATGAGTATTGTAGAACTTGTTTGGAGAGGGAGGGTCTTGCTAGCCATTGAGAGGACAATGTTTGGTAGAAAGCCAGGCCAGGCAGTACATCTGTTTGTCTCTCACTGCATAAAAGCTTTCCCAGTGAGCTGCTGCGCTTTTCTCTGGAGACCTACACAGCTGCTGCTGAAGTGGAAAAAGAACAACACATCCCCTCTGAGGCTTTAATAAATATTTAGCCTTGAGAGATCCTTTCCCATTCTGCTCCAGGTCAGCAAATAAATGCAGCATTATTAGGGCGGTTGGGTGTGCTTGCAAACATTGCTTTGAAAGGCACAGATGAGCAGTGCCGTGGGATCGAAAGGAACAAGATGTTTCCATTGGCCCCTTTGAGAGGATGTGCAATATAAACTGTTCTGATTTTCTCACAGCCTTTCTCTTCTGCAAACAAGCATCCATGAAAAGCAGAAGCCCACAGAAGAGCATTTGCAGAAGGTGCTTCATGGCAGTAATTGCAGCCGTGGGGGATGGTGAGGGTGGAAGGTGTCAAATGGTGTCTTCAGTGTACGACACCCCCCCCCCCCCACTTGCAATATAATCATTTGTGAAAGGCTTGGGGAGAAATTCAGTTTTATGGCAGATGCAGCTTCCTGTCCACTGGCATACCAGCAATGCCTTGGGCTGTACAGCTCTTCCGACTGTGTCGGGAATTGGGATTGTACTGGAGCATCCTTCCCCTTTTTGCCATTTGCATATTAAGTCATTACTAATATCTATGAGACAAGTTAGTAATGACTTAATTTAATTGCCATCAGTGTAAGCAGGCCTGTGCAGAGCTTGTCTGAGGCCTGAGGCTTGAGTCTTGTTAGAATAAAGTTATATACTGTACTCAGAGAAGAAAGCAGCCTGTCACTGGTGGGAACTGGATTGAAGTGATTACTAAGTGCACCTAGGGACACGGGTGGTGCTGTGGGTTAAACCACAGAGCCTAGGGTTTGCCGATCAGAAGGTCGGCAGTTCGAATCCCCGCGACGGGGTGAGCTCCCGTTGCTCAGTTCCTGCTCCTGCCAACCTAGCAGTTCGAAAGCACATCAAAGTCAAGTAGATCAATAGGTACCACTTCGGCAGGAAGGTACCGTATTTTTTGCTCGATAACACGCACCTGACCATAACACGCACATAGTTTCTAGAGGAGGAAAGCAAGAAAAAAAATTCTGAATGAAACAGTGGATGTATCATTTTTGTGCTTCATGCTGTGGCCACAGACATGTGATTTGACGGTGAGTTTGGGGTAGCTCAATGCAAAAATCCTGAGAATCCATGTGGATCTGTGCTTTGTAACCACGTTTTTGCACCATTGCAGCCCCAGGCAACAGTGGGTGCGTGATTTTTTTGGTGCAGGCTGTAGCCATGGACATGCTATGTGATCTGATGTTGAATTTGGGGTGACCCAATGCAAAGATCCTGAGGATCCATGTGGATCCATGTTTTGTAACCACGTTTTTGCACCATTGCAGCCCCAGGCAACAGTGGGTGCGTGATTTTTTTGGTGCAGGCTGTAGCCATGGACATGCTATGTGCTCTGATGTTGAATTTGGGGTGACCCAATGCAAAGATCCTGAGGATCCATGTGGATCCGTGCTTTGTAACCACATTTTAAGTGGGGAGGGAAGGAAAAACATAGAAGGGACAAGGAGCACTGAGAGGGGTGTGCGGAGAAGCAGCTGGCTAAGAATGCAGGAGAGGTGTATAACAGGAGGAGGGAGGAAAGGAAGGCAAAAGTTCCCCAAGCCAGCCAGCCAGCGCTCTCTCTCTCTCTCTCTCTCTCTCTCTCTCTCTCCCGCCCCACAATCTGCATGTTGCCTGCGAGTCTCTAGACGCAGCATCAGCAGCACAGGAGCACGGAGAGGAGTTAGAAGGAAGGACGCTCTGCTTTCCCCTCTTAACGAAAGAGAAGAGGGTGGGCAGTAAGACCCTGAGGCAGAATGCAGGAAAGCAACAGCTTTCTCTCTCGCTTTCTGCAATCAGTTTAGCAGACGGAGAATGAAGATAAACTGGTAAAATAAGGGGGCTGGGTTAAAGCTAAAGGGAAAACCTCAAAGATCCCTCAAGAACAAGGCTCCCAAAGCCGAGCTGCAGCCTTAGAAGGGAAAAATGGGGCTTCGGAGGTGGTTTTTACTGCCCCGCTGCTTCCAATTTTTTAAAAGGCAAATTGCAGGAGAAGATGCAGCAGTCCGTCACTCTCTCACTCCCTCTAAGCACCCACGCTAGCGATAAACACACAGGCAACCACACACTCACAAAGCACACACACTAGCAAACACGCAGTCGGGCTGCAGAGTGGCCAAACCTCCTAGCAAGCACTTCCCTGGCTTCTGCTGACCGCAACGAAGACGACCCTCGAAGAAAATGTGTGATGCACTCGGGCCAGTTGGCTCCAGGGACCACACATTCGCTCCATAACACGCATAGACATTTCCCCTTACTTTTTAGGAGAAAAAATCTGCGTGTTATAGAGGGAAAAATACGGTAAATGGCGTTTCCGTGCGCTGCTCTGGTTCGCCAGAAGTGGCTTAGTCATGCTGGCCACATGACCTGGAAGCTGCACGCCGGCTCCCTCGGCCAATAAAGCGAGATGAGTGCTGCAACCCCAGAGTCGGCCATGACTGGACCTAATGGTCAGGGGTCCCTTTACCTTTACCTAATGAATCTGGATGCAATGAATTGTGTCTAGGCCACTAATGGAATTTTCCCCATTTGCTCAAAATAATTTAGAAGAACGGCATTTCCGTGCGCTCTGCCAGTCGTCACGGGGTTTCGTGCACCAGAAGCAGTTTAGTCATGACCCGGAAAAGCTGAATAATGGGGAGGAAGGATGGGATGCAAATGCTAACAAATCATAATAGTAACTGCTATCACCTTCCAAAGCAGTTTGAAGGACTGCACTGCCTACTGTTGCACGGGAGTGTGAGCAGACTGTGCCTTAAAAAACACGGCCAACTATAGGAAGAGCTTCTTCATGTGTTGTGTTTGCTTTAATTTATCTACTATGACCGTTTCCCCTTTCAGCTATGCACAATTCTTAAGCGGCCTTCTCTCTGGATCTGTAAAAATGAACACAGTATCTCTCTTCCTGCATTACGTTATCCTACACAGAATTCTGAATTTTGATGCTGGGGGGGGGGGAGGGTGAGTTTATTCTGCTTGCAGTTGTCCTTGCTCCTAGCTGTATTAGCATGGGTCCTGATTTCATGGGTCCTGATTTACAAGCTCTGCAGAGGCAGGTTTAGGACTGTGCAACCGGTGCAGCCCGTACCGTGTGCCATGTTTCAGAGGGCGCCACAACAATGCTGTCAAATGGAGTGGGGGAGCCGGGGTGTGTGCCAAATTTTAGCACAGGACACTGCAAAATGTGGGGGCCATACCTTTCTCTCACCAGTGGGGGCCATAATCCTTAGAGGAACAGGTGGTAAATAAATGTAATAAATTCATTTACTTGCTTGCCCGACCTGCTCCACCCCTATCAGCCGTCACACCATCTGTATTGTTTTGGCCTTGGGCACCACTTCCTCTTCCCCGAATGTAAGGAAAGCTCACCTGTGGCCTCCCGGATGTTGCTGAACCCCAACTCCCCTTAGCCCCAGCCAGCATGGCCAGCAGTCCGGAACACAAACAAGCTGTAGGAAGGCACCCTCCAGGTCTTCAGTCTGGCTTGGCGATCTATAGCAGACACCCTATTGTATCCTACTGGATGGGAGTAGATTGGAGGAATTCTGGGTAGGTTGTGGCATCTGTTCCCCAACTGGTGGCCAGAAGGCAGAATCTCTCTAAAGTGAGAGCACTTCCTGAAGATGGAAGACCAGACCAGCTTCTTCTTGCCCACCTCAGGACTCCTGCCACAAGGTAAATAAAACGGAAACGATATCAGTTCCCGAGAACTGTGGGATAATTGCTGTTGCGTCAACAAGATGAAAGCAAAAGACCTCCCTGAGTGGTCTTGCCAACTTCTAATCACATGCAGCTAAGCAGGCACAAGTGGCCTAAACCAAGCTCTTGCCTGGGTAGGTAGCCTGGATGTGCGCTCTAACAGAACAGTGTAATCCATGATGCTATGGGAACACCCATTTTTTAAAAGCCCCTTTTTCTCAGTTTGTCGGCTTTTTCTGAAGGTGTACCAGGCCATGCAGCCAGTTTATACATCAGGAATATAGTAAGTACTGAGCAGCACTTCAATCCCTTATCTGCTCCTGGCTAATCTAAAGTTCTTAATGGAGCTCATGTGCGATAACAACCCATCACTGAATTATTTCAAAGTGAAAGCTGTGGGTTATTTGTTTGAATGCCTTTCTCCCCCCCCCCCCTTTTAAAATACTTTTTATTTTCTTGTTATAAAATTGTACACACAAATAATAAAACATGAGTGACTAACAAAAAATGGGTCATTAGATGGGTAAAATACTAAACATATTATTTTATAATAATGTGGTGATTACTCATCTCTGTTGTTTCATTAGTATATTTAATAAAATCATACCATAGTGTAAAAATTATCTTGCTTTTTCTCTCCCCTTGCTACCTTCAATTTTTGTGACAGCTTTTTCATTATGGCTGTTTGCCAGATGACATTATACTAGTGTTCAATATTCATTAATTGCAAGGTTTTCCAGGTTCTGGATATTATCGTTTTAGCTGCTGCTAATAAATGTGTTATTGATTCCTTACTTCTTAATTGGTCCATATCTGAAGTATATAAATTAGGCTGGGGTTATTGGGATTGTCTGAGCTGTAATCCGAGATATCTCTTTAAGTTTTCCTTCCAAAATAGTTGTATATGTGGACACACATTTGGTATGTACCTATCATTAGATATCCTTTCCAACATAACAGAGAGCTATTGGGCTTTATATAAGAGAGGCACCTCGGTGCTAAATACCACCCAGGCGCAATTGATAGTGAACGTTCCCTAGTGATAGCTGAGAGATACTTATATGGTGCTTTTGTCCAAAAATTGTTTCATTTATCCTCTTCAAAGTTTGTATCCCAATATAATTCCCACCAGCTTTTTAGATTTTGTTGGGGGCAAAATGGGTTCTCAATAAGGGTGTTGTGTTTTACATATATGAATGAAATTAATCTCTTAGTCATTATACTATCTCTTATTACTATCATTTCATATTCTGTTCGTTTCCTTGTAGCCTTATTTTTAATTTTAGTAAATGTAAGAAATGATCTCAACTGATATCCTAACAGCCATGAAAATTGATTATTTTCTAAATGGACTTGCATCTCTGCTGCTGTAAGAGGTTTTCCTTTCCTATAATAATCTTTCAGATAACTCCAGGAATGGCAGCTGGTCTCACAGCTCAGAAGATGTTATGCTTTAAAATTTTAGTTAGTTTCTTTTTTTAATCTGGGCTTGCTGCACTCTGACTCCCCTGCATTCCATGCTGGAATGCCAAGAGCTGTAACTTACGGAGTTTACTTTTTAATTGTGTTTTTATCTTTCTCGCTGTTGGCTTTAAATTACTGCCCCGGAGCTGCCATGCACAAGCAGAAATGAATCAGCACCTGTGAGACAAGGTTGGCTTCTTGCTGCTTAAGTTTGGTGACAGACAAAAGCAGGAAGGATTTTAGATGGGAAGTTGAAATCACTTGCTTCATCCACAGGGCTCACAAAAGGGGCAGTTGTGCCTCTCTTGCACTGAACAATTCTAGCTAGCCAGAACATCAGGGGGTGTCGTTGAACTCCTGTACCCTCCTCTCCACCCCGCGGCTGGCATCCAGCGCCTGGAGTTTCTACCTCCATGATGGCACTTACCCATGGTCAAGCCCATAGGGCCCCCCCTCCAAAAGCCCCAGGACGTTCCCCACAGTAGAAATCTACACTGGACCTTTTTGGGAAAGGAAAGGAAATACCATTTGGGAATGACCTTGCAAGCCTAGAGAGTCCTGTTGCTATAAACCAGGGGTAGGCAGGCAACCTAAGGCCCGTGGATCGGATGCGGCCCAATCGCCTTCTCAATCCAGCCCATAGACACTCTGGGAATCAGCGTGTTTTTACATGAGTAGAATGTGTGCTTTTATTTAAAATGCATCTCTGGGTTATTTGTGGGGCATAGGAATTCTTTCATTTTTTCCCCTTCAAAATATTGTCCAGCCCCCCACATGGTCTGAGGGACGGTGGACTGGCCCACGGCTGAAAAAGGTTGCTGACCCCTTCTATAAACCCACCTCTGCCAGATTGCTATCTGGGTTCTCCTGCTAATTTTGAATCTGGTTTTGCCACAGCTGACGAGGTGTTTAATTGGTGTATTGATCTGGACCTTGGTGGTGAGGTCTTTGCTGACAGTGGACAGTACCAGCTCCCGCAGGACAGAATTACTGTACACTGATTGTAGGAAAAGACGCCCCAAGGCCAGCATGGACTACTGGAATCATGTGTAAGGCCACCTGGGATAGTACCTGGATAGATTCATTTCACACCCTGCATCTGTCCACCTCTGGCCCTGGGCTAATGGGGGTGGATGAGCTTGATTGGCGGGATTGTTGCAGGGCTGTCCACCCACATGCACCTGTCAGTGTTATGGCCTGCCAGACTTTGATGCCTTGAAAGAACAACATCTCTGGGAGATGGACATCTCTTTTTTCCAACATAGAGAGCAGCTGCCAGCAAGATGATAGGACACCGCTCCCACGCTCCCATGCTGATGTGGAACTACTATTGAGGCCCCTAATCTTAAGGGCGCTAACTCAAAACCTCATGCTTCTGCCCAGGGCTCAAGGTCTAAGGAGATCCTACGTAACTGGCCAGTTCTGCATTCCCATGGACTGGAGGCTGAACTGTTAGTGGACATTCGGGACATTTTAGGGCCATCTATGAAACTAGACAATGACCTCTGCTGCAACTGGGTGGACATGTACGAGCAGAGGGGCAGCCTTGAACTGGTTTTCCATGACTTAGTGTTGCAGAACAACTTCTGGTATCTGATACATTTGTCTGCAGATAGAGAGCTCCTTGTTGAGTTAACACAGGCCTGTAATGCAGAGTGCAGACACATAATGGAAGCTGGGCTGCAAGGAGAGGACATGCGAGGCAGAGCGGTAGAGGCAGGGAAGAAGAGCCAGGTTGAGATCCCAGCGTTTGTCACCTCCCCCAGTAACATCCAGATCTTCTCCAAGAAGCTCCCAGGCAGCAGGCACTTCTTGGCTCTTCTTACAAGAGCCCCATGAGTCTTTGAACACGGACAAGAGACATGTAAGGAACTGTCTCTGTTGAAATGAAGTGGGATTTACGGATCCAATTTCCTTACTGGATCAGTTATTCCCCCAAGAACAAACCCAGGTTGGTCTGGGTGTATATAACTGCAAGTAAACATTTTTAATCTAATGACCAGAATGACTGTAAATATTTTATAATCTAGATTTAACAAAGAGATTGGTTGGTATAACTCAACATTGGTGGGATCCTTGGGAAGAACCACGATTCTTGAATGCTTTGAAGTTGCGGGAAGTAGGTTATGGGCTGGAATAGTGTTGTGTTGCATTCCACCCCAGTCTCTGAGCAGTGAGGGGCTGCAGCAGGCACTTACCCAGGGTTTGTGTTTCCTCTGCAATGAGGTCATTTGCACATATATACAACCTGAGCCTACGATGGAGGAGGAGTTCACAGCATTAACGCCTCAGGATGGTATTGCTTCTCCCAGAGCCACAGCCTTGGATTGCAACAGAAATCAGGCATCGCTCTGTCTCCCAGCTGCCCAGCCTGCAGCTTCTAGCTTGCACACCCCACTCAAGTTTTTTTGTCTTTCAAACTACCAGACACGGGAGGGAAGGGGCCCCACTCATTTGTCCTCTGGCACAGAGCCACTTCCTTCGTTACCTTAACATCCCAGGCTTAGGCCGTTACCTCATCAGGAAGGTCGTCTGGCTATTCCTGGAACTGAATCTGTGTGGGATGCAGGAATTGGAAGGAGGCTGGGGCTTACAGCCCCCCCCCCCAACACATTGTATAGCCTGGCCATTTGTGGAAGTGTGTGTTCCTTAAATGTTTCAAAACCATCACAATGGGGTATAAATAATAAAATTATTATTATTATTTCTTAGGGCCACATGATTTTCCCACCTTCAAGTTTTCAATTACTTCCTTTATCTTCTCCTCTGATACCTCATTTTCCATACATTTACTGTCCTCTTCCTTTAGCATAGGTATTGCTTTGGTATCTAGTAATTTATTCTAGAGGGGGAGTGGGGAGGAGTACAGAGAAGAAAAACTTATTAAATTCTACAGATACTGATTTTGTGTTATAAACCCTTTCTTCTGTTTTCATTTTTATACCTGTAATTACAGCTTTGTTTCTCCTTTTTTGCAACCAGCGGCTAATAGTTTGGATCCCTTACCCCAATATTCTTAATACTTTTGTTTTTAATTTAGAATTTGTACTATTGTTTTATCAATTTCTATTGCTTCTAGTTCTTTTCACATAATATGTTGTTGTTGTTTAGTCGTTTAGTCGTGTCCGACTCTTCGTGACCCCCTGGACCAGAGCACGCCAGGCACTTCTGTCTTCCACTGCCTCCCGCAGTTTGGTCAAACTCATGCTGGTAGCTTCGAGAACACTGTCCCACCATCTCGTCCTCTGTCGTCCCCTTCTCCTTGTGCCCTCCATCTTTCCCAACATCAGGGTCTTTTCCAGGGAGTCTTCTCTTCCCGTCAGGTGGCCAAAGTATTGAAGCCTCAGCTTCACCATCTGTCCTTCAAGTGAGCACTCAGGGTTGATTTCCTTAAGAATGGATAGGTTTGATCTTCTTACAGTTCATGGGACTCACAAGAGTCTCCTCCAGCACCATAATTCAAAAGCATCCATTCTTCAGCGATGAGCCTTCTTTATGGTCCAGCTCTCACTTCCATACATCACTACTGGGAAAACCATATCTTTAACTATACGGACCTTCATTGACAAGGTGATGTCTCTGCTTTTTAAGATGTTGTCTAGGTTTGTCATTGCTTTTCTCCCAAGAAGCAGGCATCTTTTAATTTCGTGGCTGCAGTGATCATGGAGCCCAAGAAAGTAAAATCTCTCACTGCTTCCATTTCTTCCCCTTCTATTTGCCAGGAGGTGATGGGACCAGTGGCCATGATCTTAGTTTTTTTGAGGTTGAACTTCAGACCATATTTTGCGCTCTCCTCTTTCACCCTCATTCAGTGGCGTAGCGTGGGGGGTGCAGGGGGGCCGGCCGCACCGGGCACAACATCTGGGGGTTAGGGTTGGGGGCGCAAATCCACGGGTTAGGGGGTGCAAATTACTTGCCTTGCCCCGGGTGCTGACAACCCACGCTACGCCACGGCCCTCATTAAAAGGTTATTTAATTCCTCCTCACTTTCTGCCATCAAGGTTGTGTCAGGTGGTTGATATTTCTTCCAGCAATCTTAATTCCGGTTTGGGATTCATCCAGTCCAGCCTTTTGCATGATGAATTCTACATATAAGTTAAATAAACAGGCAGACAACATACAGCCTTGTCATACTCCTTTCCCAATTTTGAACCAACCAGTTGTTCCATATCCAGTTCTAACTGTAGCTTCTTGTCCCATATAGAGATTTCTCAGCAGACAGATGAGGTGATCAGATACTCCCATTTCTTTAAGAACTTGCCATAGTTTGCTGTGGTCGAAGCTACCAGCATGAGTTTGACCAAACTGTGGGAGGCAGTGGAAGACAGGAGTGTGTGACGCTGCAGCTAAAAAAGCCAATGCAATTCTGGGCTGCATCAATAGGAGTATAGCATCTAGATCAAGGGAAGTAATAGTGCCACTATATTCTGCTCTGGTCAGACCTCACCTGGAGTACTGTGTCCAGTTCTGGGCACCACAGTTCAAGAAGGACACTGACAAACTGGATCGTGTCCAGAGGAGGGCAACCAAAATGGTCAAAGGCCTGGAAACGATGCCTTATGAGGAACGGCTAAGGGAGCTGGGCATGTTTAGCCTGGAGAAGAGGAGGTTAAGGGGTGATATGATAGCCATGTTCAAATATATAAAAGGATGTCACATAGAGGAGGGAGAAAGGTTGTTTTCTGCTGCTCCAGAGAAGCGGACACGGAGCAATGGATCCAAACTACAAGAAAGAAGATTCCACCTAAACCTTAGGAAGAACTTCCTGACAGTAAGAGCTGTTCGACAGTAGAATTTGCTGCCAAGGAGTATGGTGGAGTCTCCTTCTTTGGAGGTCTTTAAGCAGAGGCTTGACAACCATATGTCAGGAGTGCTCTGATGGTGTTTCCTGCTTGGCAGGGGGTTGGACTCGATGGCCCTTGTGGTCTCTTCCAACTCTAGGATTCTATGACACAGTCAAATGCTTTTCATAGTCAATGAAGCAGAAGTAGATGTTTTTCTGGAACTCTCTAGCTTTCTCCATAATCCAGCGCATGTTTGCAATTTGGTCTCTGGTTCCTCTGCCTCTTCTAAATCCAGCTTGCACTTCTGGGAGTTCTCGGTCCACATACTGCTTAAGCCTGCCTTGTAGAATTCTAAGCATAACCTTGCTAGCGTCTGAAATGAGTGCAATTGTGCGGTAGTTGGAGCATTCTTTTGCCCTTCTTTGGGATTGGGATGTAGACTGATCTTCTCCAATCCTCTGGCCACTGCTGAGTTTTCCAAACTTGTTGGCATATTGAATGTAGCGCCTTAACAACATCATCTTTTAAAATTTTAAATAGTTCAGCTGGAATATCATCACTTCCACTGGCCTTGTTATTAGAAGTGCTTTCTAAGGCCCATTTGACTTCACTCTCCAGGATGTCTGGCTCAAGGTCAGCAACCACACTACCTGGGGTGTATGAGCCATTCATATCTTTCTGGTATATTTCCTCTGTGTATTCTTGCCACCTCTTCTTGATGTATTCTGCTTCTGTTAGGTCCTTTCCACTTTTGTCCTTTATTATGATAATCTTTGTACGAAATGTTCCTTTCCAATTTTTTTGAACAGATTTTTGGTTTTTCCCATTCTGTTGTTTTCCTCTATTTCTTTGCATTGCTCATTTAAGAAAGCCCTCTTGTCCCTCCTTGCTATTTTTTGGAAATCTGCATTCAATTTCCTGTATCTTTCACTATCTCCCTTGCATTTTGCTTGCCTTCTCTCCCCCGCTATTTGTAAGGCCTCGTTGGACAGCCACTTTGCTTTCTTGCATTTCCTTTTCATTGGGATGGTTTTCATTGCTGCCTCCTGTATAATGTTACAAGCCTCCATCCATGGTTCTTCAGGCACTCTGTCCACCAAATCTAAATCCTTAAACCTGTTCCTCACTTCCACTGTGTATTCATAAGGGATTTGATTTAGATTGTGCCTTACTGACCCAGTGGTTTTTCCTACTTTCTTCAGTTTAAGCTTGAATTTTGCTATAAGAAGCTGATGATCTGAGCCACAGTCAGCTCCAGGTCTTGTTTTTGCTGACTGTATAGAGCTTCTCCATCTTTGGCTGCAGAGAATATAATCAATCTGATTTCGATGCTGCCCATCTGGCGATGTCCATGTGTAGAGTCGTCTCTTGTGTTGTTGGAAAAGAGTGTTTGTGATGACCAGCTTGTTCTCTTGACAGAACTCTATTAGCCTTTGCCCTGCTTCGTTTTTGAACTCCAAGGCCAAACTTGCCAGTTGTTCCTTTTATCTCTTGATTCCCTACTTTAGCATTCCAATCCCCTATAATGAGAAGAACATCCTTCATAATAGGTAGTTGTTTGTAAACTTGTTTTGAACTTGTTGCCCTGTGTCTTGGCTCCAGGGAAGAGACTTCCTGTTATAACTGTGTATTTTGTGCCTTGTAGATTTTATTCACTCTTGATTTTTCTTGCATACATAGACCTTTAAACACTGTCTTCATTGTTTCCCACAGCAATTCTGAAACTGTTCCTTCTGTATTATTTTTCTTTTTTTAAAAAATCTAATGATGTCAAGGACAGGATCAAAATACCAAATATGGGTCACAATTTCTGACAGAGTTAATAGGAAGTGTGTGCTCAGTGGAACATGGTCTGTTATTTTGATTTCACCAATATGAGCTGTCTGCACTTCCTTTAAAGGTCTATTTTAGATTGTGAGCTAAAAAAAGGGTGACAAATGTGTGGATTGTGGATTGTGTCCCCTGGATTACTCTCACTCCATACATCCCTTAGACCCCACTCCTACAATGTTCTCATCAATTTTAGTTGTTTCTTGCCCTCCCCCCCTTTTTAACTTCAGTGTTGTTTTACATTGCTTTTTCCATGCGGAATCGGAAAAACATGAGAAAAGCCTCTTGCATTCTAATTTTAATCTCCCCCAGTTATTGACTTGTAAGAAGAAAAGTTATTGAGGCACGACATAAAAAACCCCACTTCCCGTATGAGTAACTCAGAGTTTAAAGACAGCCTGCCCTCTCTCCGAGTCTCTCCCAAACCTCAGAAAAGCAAGCTGGTCACTTACAACTCCAGTCCTAAATGCCCAGTAGCCTGAATGCCAGGTGTCTCTGGCACATGGAGATCCTAAAGCCCTGTGGTTAACAATTGCTGTCAAATTAAGAAACTTTATTAGGAATAAGGGGAGCTGGCAGAAGGCCAAAACAGATTGCTAAATAAATATTATTATTATTATTACTACTACTACTACTACTACTATTACTACTATCATACAGGCAGTGACCACTTTAGGCGCAATCACTGATGCATGTGGCCTTTTGGACCTGGAAGAAGGCAGAATGGGGGCGGACCAGGGGTGGGGGGAATTCGACATGTGGGTTCCAGGAACAGAACCGCCAAGCAGAATGATTGCCGCCTGTAATTAAAAAACAATAAAATATTAATAGAAATAAAATTATATCTCTACCTCTATCTGTATTGATCTATCTAAGACCTATTAAAACACACAGATAATTCCAATGGAAAGGGCACAACACCAGTCTTTTCCTTAAAGGCAGTCAGATTCCCTTTGGAACAAGAAGGTCTTCACTTGCTGACAGAAGGACAACAAGGAGGCAGCCATTCTAGCTTCTCCAGGGAGGGAGTTCCAAAGTTTGGGAGCAGCCACCAAGACGGCCCCAGGAATCCTAGCTGCACCAGTTCTGGTTTACTCATAAGCAGCAAGGATGGTCAATCATAGAATCATAGAAGAGTTGGAAGAGACCACAAGGGCCATCGAGCCGAACCCCCTGCCAAGCAGGAAACACCATCAGAGCACTCCTGACATATGGTTGTCAAGCCTCTGCTTAAAGACCTCCAAAGAAGGAGACTCCACCACACTCCTTGGCAGCAAATTCCACTGTCGAACAGCTCTTACTGTCAGGAAGTTCTTCCTAAGGTTTAGGTGGAATCTTCTTTCTTGTAGTTTGGATCCATTGCTCCGTGTCCGCTTCTCTGGAGCAGCAGAAAACAACCTTTCTCCCTCCTCTATGTGACAGCCTTTTATATATTTGAACATGGCTATCATATCACCCCTTAACCTCCTCTTCTCCAGGCTAAACATGCCCAGCTCCCTTAGCCGTTCCTCATAAGGCATCGTTTCCAGGCCTTTGACCATTTTGGTTGCCCTCCTCTGGACATGTTCCAGTTTGTCAGTGTCCTTCTTGAACTGTGGTGCCCAGAACTGGACACAGTACTCCAGGTGAGGTCTGACCAGAGCAGAATAGTAAAGGTAAAGGTACCCCTGCCCATACGGGCCAGTCTTGACAGACTCTGGGGTTGTGCGCCCATCTCACTTAAGAGGCCAGGGGCCAGCGCTGTCCGGAGACACTTCCGGGTCACGTGGCCAGCGTGACATCGCTGCTCTGGCGAGCCAGAGCCGCACATGGAAACGCCGTTTACCTTCCCGCTGGTAAGCGGTCCCTATTTATCTACTTGCACCTGGAGGTGCTTTCGAACTGCTAGGTTGGCAGGCACTGGGACCGAGCAGCGGGAGCGCACCCCGCCGCAGGGATTCGAACCGCCGACCTTTCGATCGGCAAGTCCTAGGCGCTGAGGCTTTAACCCACAGCGCCACCTGCGTCCCTGCCAGGATCCACTTCCCTTGATCTAGATGCTGGACAGAAAGTCCAGTTTGGAAGCCTGGTATGCTAAGAGGGAACCTGGATTCCTGGTGCTGCAAGAAGCAGATCAGCTTTTTTAAGTCTTAACGTGGGAGGAGTGACCCCCAGACTCTTTCTGACCATTAAGATTTTGAGTCGGTCACATATCTCATGTCTCAAGTATCCTCTTTGCATGTGAAAAGGACTTGCAGGGTATACCTGACAGACTGGCTTGGAGAAAAGGGGGGCAGCTCAGTGCTTTTCTTCACATGGTGGAGTTCTCCAGTCTGTTAAGGTCATCTTGAGTCCTGATTCTATCTTCTGCAGTATTAGCCACCCCTCCCAGTTTGATGCCATCTGCAGATTTGATGCTTCTTTGGGTTCGCTCAGTCAAATCCGCCTACCACTGGCATTGCACCACCCACATTTTACCAGCTTCTCCACAAGAATATCATGGGGGACTTTTTTGATAGCTTTATTGAAATCAAGCAATGTTATATCCACAGCATCCCCCTGATCCACTAAGCTTGTAACTCTCTCTAAAGTTTAAAAATAAATAAGATTACTCTGGCATGACTTGTTTTTGAGAAACCCAAGCTATCTCTTAGAAACCACAAAATCCTTTTCTGACTGCTCACAGACCAACTGTTTAATAGTCTGTTCCATGACTTTTTCTGGTATTGATACTAAGCTGTCCTCTCGCCGCCTCTAACATTTCTCCACCTCCAGTCTGCAGGAACCTCCCCTGCTCTCCAAGAACTCTCAAAGATTATAGATAGAGGTTCTGAGATTACAACTGTGAGGTTCTTAATACCCTTTGGGTGCAGCTCATCAGGGCCTGGAGGTTTGAATTCGTTTAAAGTAGCCTGGTGTTCCCTGACTACCTCTTTTCCTAGCTTGGGCTACAGCTCCCTCCTTGCATTGTTTATTCTGTTACCACCAAGTTTGGCATTGCTTTCCTTTTGGGTGAAGACAGAGGCAAAGTGGTTGTTATGTACTGAAGTTCTCACCCTGGGCCAGCAGGGGGATACTGTAGATAGTTATGCAAATGAAGGATCGAAAAGTGACGTTCAGTGATTGGATAGTTTTGTATGCAAATGAAGGATCGAAAAGTGACATTCAGTGATTGGATAGTTTTAGAAAATGGCAACAGTTACATTGTTCTGGAGCTCTATATAAGCAGGCTGACTGAGCTCCTCAGCTTAGTTCTGTTCCAGCTTACAAATAAGGAGCTGCTTTGGAAGAATCGCGGTGTCGTCTGCTATGTCAACCCACAATGTAACAGTGGTGTTGAGCAGTTCTGCTTTCTCTCTGTTACCCAATAGCATTTCTCCATCTTTTCCATGCAAAGGACCTACCATTTGCTGTTCTTCCTCTTCCTTCAAACAGAAATGAATAAACTCTTATTATTATTGCAAGCCTGAACTCATTCTGAAAGTTAGCCTGCCTGGCTTTCTCCCTGAAAGTGTTGGCTACTCATGTAGATTCCTCCTTAGTGATTTCGCCTTTCTTCTATTTCTTATACTGTACGTGCCTTTATTAACTCTCATGCAGCCACACTGGTTTCCTTAGATGCCTCCCACTCTCCTTTCTTGTTGGAATTGTTTGCAATTGTTCCTTCAATATTTCACCTCTAAGAAACTCCCATCCACCCTGAACTCCCTTCTCTTTGCATATTTCTGACCATGGATTTTCACCCAGTTGTTCCTTAAGCTTTTTGAAACCAAGTCCAGAGTGTGCATCTGAATACACTCCATATTCTCTTCTGTATCAGGAATCCCAAATGGAGAGAGCCACTTTCTCCCTAAGCAGCTATTTTTCTGTGTGAAAATGGCTCAGTTAAACAATATTATTCCTGCACCTACTTAATGAGTTGGTACAATCCCAGAGGGGCTGAGATTTTTTAAATGTATAAATCAGGTTTCAGCCATTTGGACTCCTGGAGTTCAAAATTATCTCTTCTGACGGCACTTTGAAATACAGCCTCTCACATAATTCCCCTTCTTTGTTCTTTAAGTAGTGTGGGGCCAGAGAATAAAAACAGTGTCTCTATTGGAGTGGAACCAGCCCAGCTGCTGAAGGAAGATATTATGGTAAGCATTAACTGGACTTCGTTGATGTTTAAATGCTCTGGGTGTATTTTTTCTACAGAAAAACACTGTCTCCATCTTCCTTGGAGGAAGAAAACCTACAAATATTTAGTATTTTAGCTAAATTTAGGCAGCTCAAAAGGTTATCCAGAGATGAGCCAAAGTAAAGAGTCATCAAGAAAACCATAGATAAAAAGTCACTTAGTACATTATACTGGGTATTATTATGACTTTTTTTACAAAGTAAATTGGATCCTTTCTGTTCAATATGTCTAACAACAAGGCAGAGAAGTAAGACTAGAAGGCCCTATAGAACAGGGTTGGCTAAAATTCAACATTCTGTAGATTTTGCTTAGCTTTGAATCAGGTTCTTAGGTTGCAGGCTGCACAGGGCAGGAACGGGGGACCATTCAGTCATGTTCCATCTGAAATGGTCGAGATCTAGAGACAAGACTATGGATAGATAGACATCTGCCCCACAGTACAGTATCTGGATTTTTTTGCAGATATATTCTGCTACATACCTAAGCATTTTGTGCCTGCATGAATACTGGAAGTTGCCTTACCTGTGTTTTCCTCTATTTCAGCTGAAATGCTGCCATAAAAAATACGGATGTACCACCTGTGATATTTTCCACTTGCAATTCCACACAGGGGCTGTTCAAGGATATAGTCTGGTGTTTGACAAAGAGGACTTGGAGAATGCAAACACAGGCAAGTATCCATCTACCTTTGAAGATGGCAGAGGAGGATTTAAGCACATCTATGTGCTTAAACAGTACTTCTGTCTTGTCAGGATTCAGTCTCAATCTGTTAGCTGCCAACCGCCTCCAGGCACTCACGCAAGACATTCACTGCCTTCACTGGTTCTGATTTAAAAGAGAGGTAGAGCTGGGTATCATCTGCATACTGATGAACACCCAGCCCAAACCCCCTGATGATCTCTCCCAGCAGCTTCATGTAGATGTTGAAAAGCCTGGGGGAGAGGACGGAACCCTGAGGCACCCCACAAGTGAGAGCCCAGGGGTCTGAACACTCATCCAGACAGAAGTACTGTTTTGGGGGGATGGGGCGGGTAGGTGTGGAGGACTACCTGGTCCTGAATGGGGTAACTGCCCCTGAAGGACCAGGTGTGCAGCCCATTCCCAACAGAGCAAAAACAAAGAACCCCAACATGTAAAACGCCACAGATTAAAAACTATTTAAAAACATTTAAAAGCATTTCCAGCAGCAGCCATGTCCCAGTGGCCTCCCAGGAGCCTTTTAGCTGTTCCGGGTGGGGGTGGGGGTCGGGGTGGGGGTGGGCCCTGCCCCTGAGGCCAGGTAGAAAGGGGCCTTGCAGCAGCAGGGAGCAGGTCCTCCTTCCAACACCCACATAAATAAATACGTTGTGCACATTAAAAAAAAAAAAATTGGTAACAAGGCATTGATTTTTTAACTCCTTTGTCCTTTGGGCCAAAGCATCAATAATTTTTAAGTGTCTTCAGATGAAATAATCCTTCTATAAAATCTTGATTTCCATATGTGCCCGACTGTTCACTGGGAAATTAACTTTCTAAAACAAATTGTGGTACCTTTCACAGATGAACATTTCCCTGATTGTGGAAAAGCTGAACTGTTGTTTTCAGGATCCTCAGAAAAAATCCAAGGTGAGTACCCCTCAAAAGTTTCCTGCCTTGCAGCTGAATCCTATAAGTTGTAACTCCAGACTAGGCTCACTTGAGTCCAAAGGACTCACTGAGGAAGGACTCATGGGACTTTAGTCAATGGCTGGGAACCAAAGGACGTTGTACATGTTTCAGCACTCCCTTCAGGAGGAATGGGGGCTGATAACCTTCAGTACATAGAACCATATATTTTTTTAGAGGTGGAAGGGACCTTGGCGATCATCTGATCCAACCCCGTACAATGCAGGAATATGCAGCTGTCCCGTGAGTGCAAGTCTGTGATTTGTGCCTTTGCATTTCAGCCTTCATGTGCAATATCCGAGTTTCATTTAGAAATATTTCTTCTGGGTTGGTCGGCAGCCAGTAGCTGGCAGTAATCTGTGTGAAACTGATTTCAGTGCATCTCAGAATGGAGCTCTTACTTCATCCATTAGGAAACCATGTTAGAATTTTATTTGTTTTTAAACCTTCTATGTGAAGCCCACTTTACCTTGATGGTTTGAAAAAAGGTAAGCCCTCAGTATTTCCCCTGAAATGAAGCTGCATAAAAGGAACAATAAAAAACAATTGTTTATTTGTGCTTCTGTTTGTGCTTCAGGAGGGTGAGTTTTGCTTTTTCTGGGGTACTCAAGGGTACACATTTCCCCCAAAGGTTAAAAGTGTGGCACTTGTTGTGTATTGAGTCAAAGGATTTTCTATCTGTATTATTATTGTCTGTATTGCATTAGGGTAAAGTAACTGCCTTTTGGTTCCAGAGGGTACAGCTACTATTGGTTCATTTAAGCTGCTGTATTTGGATCTCTGTCTTATTGGTTTCCTCCAAAAGGCAGGACTGTGATTGCCTGATATTGTTCCCTCCAAAATATATCCTTTCTAGCTTGTTCCCTGTCCCTATAAATGTAGCTCTCCCCTCCTCAAGTCTCAGTCTTGTTTGCTTTAATAAAGAAGTGTTACTAGAGAACTGTCTCCAGCATATTATGTCAAGAGAGCTGAAATCACAAACCCCACCTCACAACAGCACTTACTTGTAAGAACTTCATGGTGAGAACAGGCACCTTTTGTTCTAAGAAAAAGCACTGCTTAGAAGGCTTAGGACAAAGACCCGTGATACAAATTGGCATTCAAATGGAAATGCTACCTTATATGTATAGACATGGATTTAGACCAACCTTCAGAAGCCAACTCTGGGTCTTGCTGTCAGGGTTTCCTCTGTGCTAGAGATGTCAACAGGATTTTCTGGACACCATACTTTGCAGTAGTAGGCCTTCCACAAATTGAGGTGGTGGGTGGCTGAGATCTCATCACCATTGTGCTTTGGCTGCTCTAGAAGCAAAGTAAGAAAAGAAGCAGGATCAGGGCCTCCCTCCCGCTAAACTCTTGCTTGCATGTTGCATCACCACTGCGGTGAGCTTTGGACCTTATTACACAACCATGTTATCTGCAGTGATAAATTCCTTGGGCTGTGGTGGGGGGTGGGGAGGAAGCCCAGAACTTCCAGTTAACTTTATTGGGAAATGAAAACATCAGAAATACTGATAGTTAAAACCCTAGGCATGATTTTATGGGCTTACATTCATTAGTTATTTAATGCAGAGGAAAAAATGCACCTTTCAGTTCTTCCCCACACCTGAACTGTCAGCTCAAAGAAAGCTAGAACTTCAGGAAGAAGCAATTGAACATTTTCACTTACCGGTATGTGCTAGCTTTTTCACATACAGAGAGTTTTGAGGTGGGGAAGAATTCAGCCATAAGACCTTCTCACCTATGCTACTAAGTGGTGCAGTCTGCCTTGCAGCATAGCTTCTCTTTCCCTGCACATTTGAGTCACTTCTTGTTCTAGTTCTTGATGAGGAAGTGAAACTCAAAAAAGTGATTCTGCCCCCCATAGTGACCTCAGTAAACTAGCCAGTGCCGATTGGGGGGGGGGGTATTTGGAGATGCCTAACTTAAACTTCTGGTTCTCATCTTTCAGGATGTGAAGAACTACAGAACGGCCATGGTGTGTTAGTGGACTTCAGCTGTTCAGATCCACTGATTTGCTGGGATTCTTACGAAAACATGAGTGCTGATGAGGAAGGTGAGTTGCTACCAGGAAGTGAACAATACAAGCGATGAGGAAGCAAACAAGGTCCCTCTCAGCCTGTCCAGCTATGCTTGCAGTCTTGCTGTCATTCATGACTTTTTGTTTTTCCAAAAAACCTAGTTTATTAGGTTTTTCACATTATTACAATAGGACAGTACAGTACCTTATTCACCTTGCCAGCTTCCCTGATGTCCTCTGACCTCATGCTCTCTTTTTTAAAAAAAGCCATCAGCTAACTCAGTTGTTTGGCATGTTTTGCAGTGTTCAGATGTGCACACAGGGGCTTAGAATAAATGAATCACAATGCTCTGCTGAACTCCAGATTAGGATCCATTAAGTTGGGAAGCATGGTCAGATCGACAAATTCCACATCAGCTGCAGTTTCATAGTAAGCAAGCCTGTTATTTGTAGTCAACAGGAGCAGACAGGGCCAAGTTCAATGGTTGTTTATCATCTGCAGAGACCTCCCTGATTTTAATTAGAACCCCCACAGCTTAGCAGTTTCCCAGTATTTATTGCAAGCTACATGGTAGAAGCTATGGCAGCAACAGTGGGTGATATGTTTCTTGGAAGCCGGATCTGCTGCCCCTATGAATCCTGCCACCCAAGGCGGTTGTCTCACCTTGCTTCGTAGATGAGTCGGCCCTGCCTAAGGCATTGTACAACTACATTGTTTGTAATTACTTTATCCCAGCTGTGGTTTGTTTTCTTGCACATATGTTCTTTAAAAGATTCTCCACTGGTGTAGAAGCCAACTTGTGTGCAGTAAAAAGAAGAAGGAAAAAGTGAAATTTGGGATTGTTTGGAAGCTGAAGTTGAATCCCACATTCCAGTTATTTATTTATTTATTTATTTATTTATTTAATAATACAGATTTATGGCATTTGATGGTCCTGGTAAATAGATGCCAACAGTGCCTGCAGCAATTTAGCAGGAATCCATGAAAGTGCCAGGTGTCAGCAAAAAGAGATTTACACTTGGAAAGAGAGGTCCGCTACAGCGTTAGTGGAAAGCAGCCATTGGTAAAAGACTCTTGCTGACTTTTGGTGAAACTTTCAAGGTTAGGGCAATAGGTAAAGGTAAAGGTACCCCTGCCCGTACGGGCCAGTCGTGTCCGACTCTAGGGTTGTGCGCCCATCTCACTTAAGAGGCTGGGGGCCAACGCTGTCCACAGACACTTCCGGATCACGTGGCCAGCATGACAAGCTGCATCTGGCGAGGCAGCGCAGCACACGGAAACACTGTTTACCTTCCCGCTTGGTAAGCGGTCCCTATTTATCTACTTGCACCCGGGGGTGTTTTCGAACTGCTAGGTTGGCAGGCACTGGGACTGAACGACGGGAGCGCACCCCACTGCGGGGATTTGAACCGCCGACCATGCGATCAGCAAGTCCTAGGTGCTGAGGTTTTACCCACAGCGCCACCCGCGTCCCGTTAGGGCAATAAGTACTGTGAAAACCAAAGCTTTAGAAGCTACCCTTGTCTCTCTGGAGTTATTAAGAACTGCATCCAGGTGAGCAGCAGCTGGCTTTCAGGAATTCACCTATGACAAGATGATTGTTTTTCCCCTGGGACAGTTGACTTTTCAGTTTATCTTTCTCCCGCCCTTATTCCCCTTTTAACTCAAGGTAAATAGTAGTTGAATGGGGAGGTGCCCTCTTGCATAGTTAAATACTTGGTTTCCCAGAGGGCTGCTCTGTATTACAAAACTCTAGATCTGAGGCAAGATTACTTTGGCTCGGGTGCTTTGGAAGGAATGCAAATGCCTACTAACAAAAACAGCCCAGTCAGTGCCATTTCTGGTAAGTGAATAAATGTGTGGTTTGATTTCTGAGCTGTATATGCAGTTCTTTGAAAGAAGTGTGTGTGAGAGAGGGGAGGGGTGATAGAAATTTGGGAGACAAAATAGGTGAGTTTATTTTAAAATCCAAAATATTATGTACTGTTACATTTCCCTCTCCATTTCCATGTGGCAACCAAAGCTTTATCTGACAAAACTTTAAATTCGCCTTTTAACTGATTGCTCTGATAGTGATTTCTTATCTTTTATTGCAGAATCTGTTGCCAAATCAATAAAACACTCATACTGCTGTGTTATTAGACAAGCTGGTTTTTCCTGACACAGAGAATGGGTTCACAACACAAACGTTTTCTTTAATTTTTTCATGGAGTTCTTCCAGAAAGCAACAGTTGAGACCAGGGCTATTTTTCTAGAAAATGAGGTGCTGGAACTCAGCACGAATGCCTCCCTTGTTCTCTATAATGGCAATGGTGCCCACCTGAGAGGTTCCCTGGTTGAAACTTAGCAGATGAATGTGAAACTTATTTAAGATATCTCCTCATATGTCAGAATCTAGTTCTTCTCTAAATTCTTTTCCCATTTGTGAAGAGATCCATGCTTTGAGCATGGAAGGCAGTTGCAGAGAGAGGGTCAGGAGGGCTTGCATGGGAGGTTAAAAATAATAATAAAGGTTTCTTTGGCTATGTCTGAAGCAAGAGGAAGAACAAGTGAGCAGTAGGTCCCTTGCGTGAAGAAGACAGACAAATGCTGTTGGCTGACAGAGAGAAGGCAGAACTACTCAACACCTACTTTGCCTCTGTCTCCACCTAAATGGAAAGCAATGCCCAACCAGGTGATAACAGAATAAATGGTGTAAGGAAGGAGGTGCAGCCCAAGACAGGAAAAGAGGTAGTAAGGGATCACCTAGCTGCTTTGAATGAATTCAGATCTCCAGGGCCTGATGAGCTGCACCCAAGACTACTAAAGAACCTTACAGATGTAATCTCAGAACCTCGGTCTGTAATCTTTGAGAATTCTTGGAGAACAAGTCATGCCAGATGACTCTCATTTCTTTTTTTGATAGAGTTGCAAGCTTAGTGGGAATGCTGTGGACATTGCGTATCTTGATTTCAGTCAGGTTCTCAACAAAGTCCCCCATGATAGGTGGATTTGTAGGTGGTTGACTGACCAAATCCAGAGTGCTCATTAATGGTTCCTCGTCATCCAGGAAAAAAGTGACCAGTGGGCTGCCTCCGGGTTTTGTCCTGAGTCTGTTGTTGTTCAATGTAATAAACAACTTGGATGACAGAATTGAGAGGATGCTCATCCAATTTGCAGGTAACACCAAACTGGGAGGGGTAGCTAATGTCGCAGAAGGCTGAGTATATTTAGCCTGGAAAAGAGGAGACTGAGAGGAAATATAATAGCCTTCTTCAGATATCTCAAGGGCTGTCACATGGAAGAGGGAGCAATGCAACGGATTCAAGTTGCAAGAATGGAGATTCCGACTAAACATCAGGAAGAATTTTCTGTCCCCTTAGCAGAAAAACACCCCCAAAGCATAATATGTCCCCCTCCATGTTTAACGGTGGGGATGGGGTTCTTGGGGTCGTAGGCAGCATTTCTCCTCCTCCAAACATGGCGAGTTGAGTTGATGCCAAAGAGCTCGACTTTGGTCTCATCTGACCACAACACTTTCACCCTGGTCATTCAGATGTGCATTGGCAAACTGCAGACGGGCCTGTACATGTGCTGTCTTGAGCAAGGGGACCTTGCGGGCTCTGCAAGATCTCTGTCCTTCACGGCGTAGTGTGTTACCAACTGTTTTCATGGTGACCATGGTCCCAGCTGCCCTGAGATCATTGACAAGTTCCCCCCATGTACCGTATTTTTCGCCCTATAGGACGCACTTTTTCCCCTCCAAAAATGAAGGGGAAATGTGTGTGCATCCTGTGGGGCAAATGCAGGCTTCAGGAAGCTATCCGCAAGCCGTGGGAGCCCGCGGGAGTTCCCGCCGGGCTCCCCCGGCTTGCGCAGAGCTGCCTCTTATCCCAAAGCCCCGGCGCGCTGAGCAGTCGCGCCAGGGCTTCGGGTAGCTCTGCGCAAGCCGCGGGAGGGCTCCCACGGCTTGTGGAGAGCAGCCTGTTCTGGGGGCTGGGGTCGGGGGAAGCTTGGGCTTCCCCCGCCCCAGCCTCGCGCCTTGGGGGGGAAAAATATATTTCCCCCCCTTTATTTCCCCCCCCCAAAAAAACTAGGTGTGCCTTATGGGCTGGTGCGCCCTATGGGGCGAAAAATACGGTAGTTCTGGGCTGCTTCATCACCGTTCTCCTGATCATTGCAACTCCACGAGATGAGATCTTGAATGGAGCCACAGACCGAGGGAGGTTGAGAGTTATTTTGTGTTTCTTCCATTTGCAAATTATTGCACCACATTCTCACCATGCTCCTTGGCAATAGTCTTGTAGCCCAGTCCAGCCTTGTGCTGGTGTACAATCTTCTCCCTGACATCCTTGGACAGCTCTTTGGTCTTGGTCATGGTGGCTACTTTGGAATCTGCTGGATTGATTGCTTCTGTCGACAGGTGTATTTTGTACAGGTACTGTAACGAGCTGGGATTACAGGTAAGACCTCTCCCTTACAGCAGGTGCTTCTAACCTCAGCTCATTACATACAGTGAAGATACCAGGTAGCCTGACATCTGGCTGGTTGATAGGGGATCAAATACTTATTTCACTCATTATAATGCACATCAATCTCTGACTTTTGTCTTCTGGGTTTCTGGGGGTTTTCCTGTTGTTATTCTGTCTCTCACAGCTACAGTAAACCTACCATTAAAATTATGGACTGGTCATTTCTTTGTCAGAGGGCAAACAGGTAAATTTAGCAGGGAATCAAATACTTTTTTCCCTCACTGTAACACTGGGAAACCCAACTTAAGCTGATTTAGTTCAGTGGCCCAGTGCATCTTATGAAAACCTTTCTCCCCGAGAAGATAGCAGAAACAGCTGGCCCTAGGAACTGGTTCCATCAATATCAGCGTCTTTTGATTCCATATAAGTACACTTGGAACTTTTTAATACTCTAGCCTTGGGTCTCACACACACTGTCCAGTGAAGGAAGTGGATGATTGCCATGCATGTGCCCACCCAGAGAGAGAGCAGGGGCAGCTCAGGCGGAGCAGTTGGCATGCGCTCCCTGCTGCCTCCCTTCTCCAACGGGCAATTTGACAAAATGGGTTGTTTTCAAAGATGCCTTGCTTTTGAGATTCAAGTACTAGAACTTTGAGTTCTAGTCTTTTCATTTCAGGCATCAAAGTTGAGTTTGTTAGCTTGAATACTGTTTGATTGCCTTTGTAGTAATTATAGTCATTATTGTTATACAGCTTTTGAAATGTCTGTTGCCAGGCAGGCAGCCCCTTTCCTGGCCACAGCTCATAATGCAGACTCTGAAACAATAAGCCTGTGGCATGGCTCATTTGGTTGGGATGTGTTAACATTAGAGAATGTTTTCAGGAAGTTTTCATAGGGTTCAAAGAAAGTTTTGTGGGCTGTGGGGTGGTAATGATTTGCTGGAGTGAACTGGAGATTTTTGCAGACTTATTTATTTACGTATTAAATTTGTATACCGCCCTTCATCTGAAGATCACTGAGCAGTTCAGAACATAAAACACATAATGAAAACACATAAAACAAAAATGAAAGCAAAACCACCAACCACGCCTCCTAGAAACACATTTTAAAAACCATAATCAGACAAACGCCTAGTTGAAAATCAAGGTTTTTGCTTGGCACCTAAAGGTATGTAATGAAGGTGCCAGGGAGGACTCCTTGGGGGGAGCATTCCACAAATGGGGAGCCACCACCGAAAAGGCCCGTCCTCTTGATGCCACCCTCTGGACCTCTTGTGGGGGAGGCACCCAAAGAAGGCCCATGATGGCAGGGTCTGAGTCTGTCTGGGAGAGGCTGCCTGGGAGCTCTTTAAGGCTTTATAGGTCAAAACCAGCCCTTTGAATTGGGCCTGGAAACTAATTGGCAGTCAGTCCAGTCCAGCCAGGATCAGTGTAATATGCTCACACTGTCTTGCCCTGGTGAGCAATCTGGCCGCTGAGGTCCACATCAGCTGGAAGTTTCCAAAGCATTTTGCGTTGTAGTAATCTAACCTATATATTAGCAAAGCATATATGACAGAAGGTAGACTATCCCTGTCCAGATAGAGGCACAGCTGGGCCACCAGCCGAAGCTGATGGAAGTTTGAGTTTATCCAGATGGGAGGAGGAACCAGAGTTTGCTTTGTTGAGTGCGGGAAGCTGCTGTTACCAAATAAAAATCTGAGTGTGGTTAGGACAGAACAAATCTTTTGCAGCTTGTTGCACAGAGATGCATAGAGAGTGAGCCAAATGAGGATGTGGGCATTCAGAACAAATATTTGCATAACAGTTCCGGGGAGAACCTCATAGAACACTATCTGTGTCATTTGGTGATGCAAGAATTAAGGTGGACTCGTGTTGGGGTCCGGCATCAGTTGACTAAGGCTTAATGACGGTGAGATGGGCAGAGGGGAGAAGAAAATAACATTTGTGAGAAAGACTTTGTAGCCCGAATTACCTTCTGAAACACCACTGCTTCACTCTCGCTTTGCTGCAAGGGTTCAAATTTCACAGAACCTGACTGCACTCTCTGGCTCCTCCCTTATGTTTACATTTTTACTCTTTTTCTTCTGAATCCAAAGTTTCCTGCTTCTCTAGTGAGAGTGATTTACCTTCAGCAACTGCTGCATCGAGAATGGCAAAGTAGCTAAAACTGGTGGTGTTTTCCAACTGCTTTCCAACCGCTGCTGTTTTGTGTGTTGCGTTTGCTGTTGTAGTGTGTGAAGCTGATTTTAAAATAGGGCAACCATTTTCCTGCTTCAAAAAGTTATGGGGCTTCTGTAATTCCTCTGCAAGGTAAGATACCATTTTCTTTAGACTCTGTTTGTTTGTTTGTTTGTATGTGAGTGAGAGAGACATGCTGTGTTCATACAATGCTTTGTGAGTTTGTGTTTAGCAAAGGAGGCAAGACAAAACAGCAGAAATAACTTAGCCTTGCAGCAGACAATGCAGTTCTGGGCTTGCACAGCTTTGCCTAAGGGTGGAGATTTATTTCTGAGGTGTGGGAGGGCACCTAGATTACTTCCTACTTAAAGAGGGATAGCTGGTGGTGCAGGATAAGCAAATAAGTTTCATATATAGCGTTATCCAACCCAATTTAGAAAAACTGGGTCAAAACTGTCATTACTGGGCCCTACAGTTCATGAATTTACCTCACTAGTTTGCTTCTTTGAATGTGCTTTCTCAAGTCCTGAATGGCTGGAAAGGAGATAGCTGTGAGACAGAAAAAGCTGAGAAACAGAAGTGGGTGAATTTTGCACAGAGGAAGTTTAAGAACTCTCTCCTAATCAGCTTTAGTTGGTAAGTGTTCGTGGCTTTGGCGTTGCTTTTGTTCACAGGATCTGCTTCCAGTGTGTTCGTTTGTAGGCATAAAAATACGCATGCAGCCATCTTTCTGTGTGTGGCTGCTGATCCCATTCAGTTTATAGTTCAGATTCAGGGCTGGCATTTTACCAGGTCTCTCGGTCATTCAAGAAGAATTTCCTTTCCCCCCTTTCCTGGAGGGAGTTGAGCTTAAGAGAAACGGTGTAGGGAAAGAAAGGGGTTGTTTTCAGTTTGATGTAGACAAATTCCATCGCCACTAGCTCAGCTTTACAGTTTCAATCTGCTTTTGGTTTCTTTTCTTTTGGGGGAGGGGAGGGCGGAGTTTGGACAGCTGTGTTACTGTACCATTTTTGCAGAAGGCTGTTTCCTTGGAAAAATGAGAGCAAGGTTTGAAGTGAAATGAAGTATTTCAGCTGTTAATGAGAGTGTCAGCGTATTTGGTAAGGTGATCATACAGTGAAGTCTTGCTCTCCGAGCCTATCTCCCTCCCCTTGTTTTTGGAAACTTACTTTCCTTTCATTCTGTGCCTAAGCGTATTAGTTTCGTAGCTTTTGATCAGTCTCTTTGGCTTTTAAAGATGTGAGCAGGTGATGCAAGTGGCAAAGAGACTTGCCAGAAGTGTCTTCACAGCAGAGACTTTCCATGTGTGGGACTTCAGAAACAGGCAAATGACCAAGCACTGGGCTGACAAAATGCCAAGCTTATGTGCTTTCCTAGAATCCAGCCGTTTGTATTTTGGTTCTTCTTTTAAATAGAAATGAGAGGTTTATTTTGCCCTGTTTAATAACAACTTAGAATAATATTGAGTGCCTCATCTCTAAAATTCTTCAGTCAGATCGAGTCAAGGTAAATTGAGAAATGCAACCCGTTAAATTGGAAGGAAAACTTTTTGCAGACTTCACTGGCACATGAAGAACAAGGCCCTTCTTTGTATGGTGGAGTTAAAAGGGGGCATGGATTACTGAGGAACCATGTAAGCTCCTTATGATTTGGTATAAATAATTTGAGTGACTCATATGGAAAGGAATGTTCCTTGAAGGTCAGGTGAAGAAAATGTTACCTGCTGCGTATTCTCCGTAAATATTTTATTTTATCAGACATGCAAAGCACACAAGCTGGGGGTTTTGCCTGCCTAGTGCTTGTCCCTTTCTTAAGTTTCACTCATGGAAAGCCATATCCCCGTGGCTTGTTCAGCCTGAGAGGAGGCTTTGCAGGGTGTCTCGGGGGTGGGACACAGCAACTTCATCCCCACTGAATCTCTCCAGCCAAGTTGTATATTTGAAGGATTTCCATAACTAGAAGTTCCAGGACGTTTCTGAAAACAGCGTACTGTACAAAGTGGATCTAGCACAGTTTGAAAGGCACATGTGCAAGATCCCTGCCATGCCTGTGGAGCAAGGGGGTGGTGTCATTCCCCCAAGAGATGTTAGGGAGCTTTGTTAGTTCTCCTTGAACACTGGACAGTGGATTGTGGAATCTGTTCCAGGTTTTATAAACCACCTCAGAGTTTGGACAAAGTGAAATAAATGTATTCTGCACTCCACCAAAATTTCCAGAGAGAAGCCGTTTTGCTCATTCCTTGCATCAGTGCTTGTCTCATAGTGGGCTCGTGCAGGCAAAAATCTGAGTTGGGTCCAAAGGGAATATTCACTCTGGCGGTGACTGCTGAAATTATTGTCCTTTGGCAATTCTAACTGTATGTGAAGCTGTGGTCATAGCCTCTGGCCATGTCGTGAGGTGAGTGTTGCCATCTTTTGCAACGGGGACTCAATCTTCTCTCTGTCCATGAATAGGTTTAAACATTACTCAGCTGAGAGGCCCTGGGGAAGGATGGACTTGTAGGGACCATACAAGCTGGGAGACTATTGTTCATTAACAGATTCCTATCACATGCTCAGATCTCTGTCATCTTTTCCCTACGTGGTGGCATAGAAAGCTGCCTTATCCCAGGACAGACCAATGGACCATGCAGCTCAAGATGACCACAACTGGCAGCTGCTCTCCTGGGTGTTCCAGCTCCACCTGAAGTTGCCAGAGATTGAATCTCTCACAGAGCTCCAAGGGTTTGCAAGGAGCAGCTTGTAGGAGGTTGGACTGGGACACTGGTGCTCCTGCCTCATGAGTAAAACCTGCACTCTTGTCATACGGTTTCCCTCATGGGCCTGGGCTGCATAGCAGGATTGAGGCAGCTGCAGTTTTTATCAGGAAAACAGCTTGAGGGGTTAACCCCACCTTCTCTTACTGCTGTGCTAAGTCAATGTGGGACCATGTTTGCTCAAAAGAAAATAATTACTCTGCAGTTGACGTTTTGTTTTTCCTTTAAATGGAAAAAGTTTAATTGTTCCATATAAACTGTACAATATTTACATGTAACTATAGTTACCATAGTAAACAAACCCACAGAGCAGATGTCCCTCTTTGATCACGTTGTATAATCACAGGTTTGAGACACATCAGTTGATATCAAACCTGCAAGCTCTTCCTTGGAATCCAGTGCGCTGCTGACAGAATGGCTGTGCAGTCATTCATTTGTTTTTCCAATAAGTTAGGGCTCTCTCAAAAGACCGTTAAAATTTTCTGCATGAGCTTCAAGTGCAGAGAGTGTAATGCAGAGCTTTGGAGAAAGCACCTTCTTTATTCCCTCAAATTATAATTCTTTTGAAAAGCCCATTAGGGTACTTCATAGAATTATGGAGTTGGAAAGGACCCCGAGGGTCATCTAGTCCAACCCCCTGCAATGCAGGTATCTTAATTAAAGCATCCAAGACAGAGGGCCATCCAGCCTCTGCTTAAAAACCTCTAAGAAAGGAGAGTCCACCACCTCCTGAGGGAGTCCGTTCCACTGCCAAACAGCTCTTACTGTCAGAAAAGTTCTCCGGATGTTTAGTCAGAATCTCTTTTCCTGTAACTTGAAGTCATTGGTTCAGGTCCTACCTTCCAGAGCAGGAGAAAAGAAAAGCCTGCTCCATTCTCTATGTGACAGCCCTTGAGATATTTGAAGATGGCTCTCATATCTCCTCTCAGTCTCCTCCTTTCCAGGCTAAACGTTCCCAGCTCCTTCCACCGTTCCTCATAAGGCTTGGTTTATATAATGTGTGTGTGTGTGTGTGTGTGTGTGTGTTGCCTCGATATTAGACAGGATGAAAGCCAATAAAGTGAAGCTCAGGCCAGATAAGACAGAGGTGCTGTTGGCAGCGGGGGCGGTTTCCTAGACCAGGTGGCTGTGAAGATGCCTCCTCTGAAAGCGTGGGGACACAGCCATCGGGTCCTTCTGGATCCTTTGCTGCAGCTTGAGGCTCAGGTGGCCTCGTGTCACAAGTCAGTAATCACACTCTTCAGAGTTGAAGTCAACTCATTATTAGCAAAAATACGATCTTCTCAGCCTTGGTTGAGTGTCAGGCCTAATGAGCACAGCATATCATCCCAGGTAGGTCTGGCCCCATGGATCACTTGCCAAGACTGAAAGTCCCACCTCCTCACAGCCTCCTTTTCCTTAACATGGGGCTGTGAGGGTTGTCTTTCTGTCTGTTTGGTTGTGGGTTGCTTTGGGCTGCCCTGGGCAAGATAAAGCAACCAACAAATTTAATAAATAATAATAAACAATATTAAATAGTTTCTTCTTGTCCCCGTTCCCCCACTCTACTCTGTTTTGTCTTACCGTATATAATGCCTGCTGTATTTCTTTGCAGTGCTGCACACCCAGGACCCCACGGGGGGCAACTTGTATGCTGAAGCGAGGAAGAAAAGCTGCAGTGAGAGCCCCCTTCCCCGCAGGGCCCCGGCTGCTGCAGATACCAGCCCTGACCCCAGGGACTATGCCTGGTCCGTGGGCAGCGACTCGGGACACTCTACAGCCTCTCTGAGGACGGACAAGACTGAAGAGCGTCCCCTGCCAGATGCCCAGAGTGTCCTGAGCCCCCTGGAGAAAGAGGGGCTGGAGCAATTGCTGAGCGGCCTTGGTCTGCAGCACTCAGCCAGTCCTCCTAAGGATATGACCGATGCCCAAAGCACGTTCAGTGGGACTCGCCACATAGTACCCGCCCAGGTTCATGTGAATGGAGGTGCCGAGCACAAGGACAGGGAAACAGACATTCTGGATGACGAGGTGTCCAGCCATGACCTCCACAGTGTGGGCAGCCTTGGGACTTTGTCCTCCTCCGAAGGGCAGCATTCCAACCACCTTGGAAACTTCCGCTGCCACAAAAGCAGCCAGAATTCTCTTCTGTCAGATGGCTTTGGAAGTAATACTTTGGAGGAGGAGTACAGCAACACTCTGGTCCCAGATTTGGACATTGGTGGAGACGCCAGATATGAGAGGCACTTCGGAGGCACCGACCCAAAGCAGTCTCAGCAGCTGCCGAGAAATACTGCCGTTTCCACCGAGCCACAGGCCTACAGCCTCAGTGGCTACCCAACCCAGACATGGGTGCAGGAACAGCAAATGGTCGTTGCTCACCAGTACGCTTACAGCCCAGAGAATGAAGTACGGCTTGGTATTCGTGGCGTGGCTGAGAACTCCGGCAACCTGCGCAGCCAAGCCAGAGGTCCAGATACCCCTGCGCGGGGATCCAGCAGCAGAGATGCTGTGCAGAGGAGCCTTGGGAGCGTGCTACCGTCCAGCAAGATAGCACAAATCCCTGGCCCTGAGGTTTTAAAATTACAACACAACCTTGAACTGGGATTGAACATGGGAAACGATTCAGCAGGCTTGCCATCCTCCCCCACCCTGGATATTGATCAGTCCATTGAGCAGCTTAATAGATTAATATTAGAACTGGACCCAACATTTGAGCCTATTCCCACATGTATCAAGACAATCAGCAGAGACACAGGTCAGCTGAATGGCCTTGCAAGCCCTAAAATGGACATGGGAGGGTTTGGGATGAGCCGCAGATCCCATGGGAAGGCAGAGATCCTGGAGAGAAACCTGCCTCCTCAGGGTGAGTTATTCTTCATGATGCATCAGTGAAATGTGTTTTTCTTCAGTGGTTAAAAGCTTCCATTTGCCATTGCATAGTGTGAATATGTTAAAGGTTTGCCACTGAGAAATGGAGTATCTCAGTATCTCCCTATTACAGATCTCTGGAACATTGGGATGGAACTGAAGTCATTTATCTTTTTTCATTAATATGTTTTTTTCTACACCTTATATCAAAATAATTTCTATCTTTATATTTCAATCATTATATTAAACCCAAAGAGGCACGCATAGACCATGAAATCCCAAGATTCAAAGTGGCCAATCAGATCTTCCCTGTTACGATTTGGGTCTCTCATGTCACTTCCTCTCCCACCAGATCCTCCCTAGGAGAAGATGTCGGGGGATGAGAATGGCAGGCGATGCATCGTGTAGTTCTCATTCTTTTCAGTTGCTTTAGTTCTGTGAGGTTCAGGTTGGGGAGACAGATGAGTAAGGGGAGAGTATATTCAAATATTTATTTATTTATTGTTATTTTATTTGTTAAATTTGTGTACCACCCTTCATCTTTAGCTCTCACAAAATGCATAAGAAAAACAAGAAGGAAAAAGCACAAACCAGTAAACTCCCTCCCTCACTCCTACCACAAACACATTAAAAAAAGGTTATAAGATGTTAATCAAGCCAAAGGCCTGGTTGAAGAGAGACATTTTCGCCTGGCACATAAAGGTGTACAGTATAAAGACAGTCTAGAGTTGTGAACATTTTTGGAATTGTGAGCAGCGTTTATTTTGGAGCCAGTTACAGTGGCACCTCCAAGTTAATAAGAAAGAACTGTTCACAGAGTTAGTTGCTCAGTCCTCCTCCCAAGCTGGAATGAGCATATCCTATTTGTGTGATTGTACAAATAACCCCACATTGTATATAGTCGAGGGGACTGCATGTGTTTGTGCCTCCACAATGGGAAGATGGTCAGAAGCAAGGTTTAGGGCTGCTTAAAATAAATCTTAATTATTTGGTAATATTCTATCTTGCCCAGCATTCTGTCTCCTTAGCAGCAGACATAGACCCAGGAGAAATAGATTTACCTTTTTATTTTGTCTATAGTGCAGTTACTTTACTTGCGATTTGCCATTTATGAAAAAAAAGGTCATTATTCATTTACTTTTTCCCCCTTAGGGGACAAGAATTATGAAAGACTCCCTGTATAACTCTGTCCTTTTGATTATGAACAGAGTTCTCAAAATACAAGCAATATGTAAAAAAGAAAAAAGTTGTAAAAATTCATCATCATCATAATTTATTATTTATACCCCACCCATCAGGCTGGGTTTCTCCAGCCACTCTGGGCAGCTTCCAGCAAAATCTTAAAATACCATAAATAATGAGACATCTGGAAAGCACCAAACATTGGGAGTGCTTTGAATCTGAGTGTAGTGTTTCTCGTCTGTGTGTTCGTGTTCCCCATCCCTTTTAAGCTCTGAAAGGCTTTTGGAAGCATTTGTGAATGTCCCCCACCTTTAACCGTGGCTGTGACGGGCTCAAAATCGGGCTCAACAAGGAAGACCTTTAAGGTCTTGCGAGAGCATCGCTGACCCTGCGTTCTGAGCAGGACTTGCGCGGTAAGCAAGGTGGCGAGCTTGAAAGCTCTCCCCCAGCGCCGCAAAGGTAAGGATGCTCACACAGGGGCAGTTCCAAGGGGACGCATACTCATGTATACTCATTTTGGCATATACGCACCATCCCCCAAACATCAACCCCACATAAGATGCAAATGTACTGTATTTTCAGAGACCGCTGAAGCATCTCTAGGAGAATCTTGCTGATGAAAAGCAGATCTCAGAAAATAGCCGCTGCGTTCTCTGCCTGGTTTGTAGAGGAGGAATCTGCTCTTCCCAGTTTAAGGCCAAGAGAAATGGCTTCGTTGACAGCTGATCCAGGGGTTGAGAGGCCATTGGCTAATGCCTCTGGCCAGGCCACTCTCTCTCTTTATATATATATATAATTTTTATTAATTTCAACATACCAATTATTATACATTCCACAGAACTTCACATCTTATACAATCTTTTTGGACTTCCATCAGCACCTCTGATGATCCACCATTTTTATCATTTCTTCTGCATTTCTTAAATTCCTATTGCCTTTAATTATCTTAACTCACAATCCACCTCTTTAACCATTTTTGCAATAATTCAAATAATTCATAGAATCCTAGAGTTGGAAGAGACCACAAGGGCCATCGAGTCCAACCCCCTGCCAAGCAGGAAACACCATCAGAGCACTCCTGACATATGGTTGTCAAGCCTCTGCTTAAAGACCTCCAAAGAAGGAGACTCCACCACACTCCTTGGCGGCAAATTCCATTGTCGAACAGCTCTTACTGTCAGGAAGTTCTTCCTAATGTTTAGGTGGAATCTTCTTTCTTGTAGTTTGGATCCATTGCTCCGTGTCCGCTTCTCTGGAGCAGCAGAAAACAACCTTTCTCCCTCCTCTATGTGACAGCCTTTTATATATTTGAACATGGCTATCATATCACCCCTTAACCTCCTCTTCTCCAGGCTAAACATGCCCAGCTCCCTTAGCCGTTCCTCATAAGGCATCGTTTCCAGGCCTTTCACCATTTTGGTTGCCCTCCTCTGGACACATTCCAGTTTGTCAGTGTCCTTCTTGAACTGTGGTGCACGGAATTGGACACAGTACTCCAGGTGAGGTCTGACCAGAGCAGAAGACAGTGGCACTATTACTTCCCTTGATCTAGATGCTAATAATTTACCTCACAGAACGTCTTGCAAACCTACAAATGTAATCTGGTCATCACAATTACTTTTCAAATAGTCCGTAAATTTACACCAGTCTTCTGTGAATCTCTGGTCCCGCAGGTTTCGAATTCTTCTGGTTAGCCTATCCAATTCTGCATAGTCCATCAATTTCATCCTCCATTCTTCTTTTGTCGGTAATTCTTTTTGCTTCCATTTTTGTGCCAATAATATTCTTGCTGCCGTCATTGCATATAAAAACAACTTACAATCCTTTCTGTTTATATCATCTCCTACAACGCCAAGTAAAAATACTTCTGGTTTCTTAATAAATGTATATTTCAACATTTTTTTCATCTCATTATCTATCATCTCCCAGAAGTTTTTCACCTTTTTACATTCCCACCACATATGATAAAATGTTCCCTCTTTTTCTTTGCATTTCCAACATTTATTGCTAACTTTATACATTTTAGCTAATTTAACTGGTGTAATATCTATACATCATTTTCATCACATTTTCCTTTAAGGATGCATGCAGTAAATTTTAAACCTTCATTCCATAGTTTTTCCCAATCATTCAACTGTATATTATACCCAATATCTTTGGCCCAATAAATCATTACCGACTTTACCTCCTCATCCTTCAAATGCCATTCAAGCAGCAATTTATACATTTTGGACAAAATTTTATATTTATTACTTAATATCTCTACTTCAAACTTTGATTTATTATCATCAAATCATTTTCTTTAAAATCCTGTTTAAACATTTCATTGACCTGGCGGTAGTGGAGCCAATCATTCACATATTCTTTAACTTCTTCATATGGCTTCATCTTCCACTTACTCCCTTCTTTTTGTATTAATTCCCCATAAGATATCCAATTCCCACCCATACTGATCCTTTTCACACTCATTGCTTCTAATGGAGATAACCAATGTGGCGTTTTACGTTCCAGTAGGTTTTGATACCTATCCCATATTTCTATTAGAGATCTTCGAAATATGTGGTTTCCAAATCCTTTATGGACTTTTGTTTTGTTATACCATAAATATGCGTGCCAATCAAATCTATTATTATAACCTTCCAGATCTAACAATTCTGTATTTTCTAATAACATCCATTCCTTTAACCAACAGAGACAAGATGCTTCATAATACAATTTCAAATCTGGCAGGGTGAAGCCTCCTCTTTCTTTAACATCTGTTAACAACTTACATTGTATTCTCGGCTTCTTTCCCTGCCAGATATATCTTGAAATTGCTTTTTGCCACTCTTTAAAAATTGTCTCTTTTAATTCCATTCCACACCAGTGTATAATTATTTTGAAAAAGATCAATATTTTTAGGTGTTAACCAAATTCCTAAATATTTAACTTTTTTTTACTGCTTCTATGCCAATTTGTTGTTGCAGTACTTCCACCAAGTCCTGTTTCATATTTTTAACTATCATTTTGGTTTGCTTTTTGTTCAATTTAAACCTGCCACTTGCCCAAACTGTTCTATCTCCTCTAATACTCCTATAACACTTGTAACTGGATCTTCTATTGTTAGTACTAAGTCATCGGCAAAGGCTTTCACTTTATACTCATTCCGACCAACTGAAATTCCTTTTATTGTTTCATTTCTCCTTATTGTCTGTAGAAGGACTTCCAGTACCGATATGAATGATAATGGTGATAATGGACACCCTTGTCTTATACCTTTCGTAATATCGATACTTTCTGTTACTATATTATTTACAATCAATTTTGCTCTCTGTTCTGAATATATAGCTTTTAATCCTTTTGAGAAGAATTGTCCAGTGTCCATTAATTCCAGATTCTTTAACATGAATTCTCAAGATATATTCTCAAAGGCCTTGTCCGCATCCACAAAAATTAACACCGCTTGCTTTTCATTTCTGGCAGTCAGATATTCAATTGTATTAACTATATTTCTTATGTTGTCTTTCATCTGTCTGCCAGGTAAAAAGCCTGATTGGTCCTTATGAATTATCTCATTCAATATCTTTTTCAATCTATTTGCCAGTATGCTTGCAAATAGTTTGTAATCATTATTTAACAGCGAAATTGGCCTATGGTTCTTTACTTGTGTTAAATCCGAATCTTGTTTTGGTATTAATGTAATATATGCTTCTTTCCAAGTTTCTGGTAATTCTCCTTTTCTTAATATATTGTTCATCACTTCTTTCAACGGTACAAGTAGGGCGTATTTCATTTCTTTATAATATTTTGCTGTGAATCCATCCGGTGCCTTTCCACTTTTTAGGTCTTTATACTGGCCAGGCCACTCTCAGCTGAATAACTGGCGGGAAAGGAAGTAAACACAATCTCAGGGTTCAAGCTAATGCCTCTCAGGTGTTTCCCTTCCCTTTCACCCCAGTTCTCCCCTCCAGCCAGGAAAGCGGCAAATGTTTACTGTGACAATACTTAACAGGTTTCATCTAAATTCGGCCAGTTATTGTAGAATTACCACAAGACCTGCTATTTATAAAATTGGATCATCCAGGTTTTCTGTGGTGATACGATATTGCATAACTTGAATTATGAATATCCAGCTCTTCTGGACATCATCATACGAGAAATATGCAAAATAACCAAACAAGTATTAGAAATCACCCCAGAATTGGCCTTTCTAAACATCTTTCAAGACAATAATGCCCACTTGCACCACAAAGAACTCGTAACCCACCTACTCTTAGCAGCCAGAAGCATCATAGCCAGACACGGGAGAGACCTGTCAGGAGTAAGCCTGGACCAATGGTACCAAATAGTATGGGAAACAGCCCTACTAGAAAAATTAACCAACAAACTGAAACTGACACAGGGACCAATAGAAGAAGACGCCTTCATCACACACACAGGCCAGCAAGACAACAACAGGAACCCGCCAACAGCATTCAAATCAATATGTCTAACCTGATCCAAAAACACACACACACTTCACTCACACATGAAAACAAAGTTCACCACAGCCAATCACAAACAAGCAACAACCACACCCTTGGCCAACCCCAACCTCTCTCACCACCAAAGGAATACAAGCGAATAGTAAAGAGAACCCGCACAAGCAACACTGACACTAAACCCCACAAATACAATAAATAGAATAGAAGCATTGCCACCCCTCCCCTCCCCCTCTTCCCCCTTCTTCTTCCTAATGTAACACTCATGTCTCAACAAATGAAACTGACCTGTAGAAAATGTAAGTTGAAAAAAGAGACATTGCACATAACTTTTGTAAACCAAGAAATCTTTAATAAAAATATATTAAAAATAATAATAAATTGAATCATAAACAGTGTACTAGAAGCAGACCACTTTTTGCCTGTTCCCTGGAAAGAAAATATTTTAGGATGGAAAAGGGGCTTTTAGCCTAACTTTCTCTTAAAGGTAAAGGTAAAGGGACCCCTCACCATTAGGTCCAGTCATGGCCGTCTCTGGGGTTGCGGCGCTCATCTCGCTCTACTGGCTGAGGGAGCCGGCATACAGCTTCCGGGTCATGTGGCCAGCATGACTAAGCCGCTTCTGGTGAACCAGAGCAGCGCACGGAAATGCCATTTACCTTCCCGCTGGAGCGGTACCTATTTATCTACTTGCACTTTGACGTGCTTTCGAACTGCTAGGTTGGCAGGAGCTGGGACAGAGCAACGGGAGCTCACCCCGTCATTGCGGGGATTTGAACCGCCGACCTTCTGATCGGCAAGTCCTAGGCTCTGTGGTTTAACCCACAGTGCCACCCACGTCCCTTAGGCTTTCCCTTAGGCTGTGCTTAAAAAGGGAAGCTTCCATTTTCCACCCTGCTATGTCTTCCCCATTTCTTTCTCCCCTGCGCTTACATAAAAATACACGCATGTGCTGGCAGCTGTAGCATTTCTGATAAACAAGGAAGAATTTCTTATAAATATTAAGCAACCGGTGTTAGTTCCTTTTTATGAGCAAATAGCAGTACAGGGATGACATATGGCGAGTATTAACCAGGGCTCACTTGGAATGCAAAATGTTAGAATTTACTTTGGCTAGGTTTGCTGACAACACTGCAGTCAGTAATGCCATTTTAATCTACTTGATTTTATCCTTGGCAATGAATTACATCCCTTTACTGCAAACTCACTTTACCTGGTGGTCACTTTTTATATTGCCCAATAGATTTTGCTGCAAAGTATTTGTCTGAATGTTTAACGTGTAACCAGATCGAGCTTCTCTGTGTGTTTGTATCTCCAGGCTCTCAAGCAGATGACGTATTGAGTGGACTAAACAAGAAGTTAAGCCAGGCACAGTTTGAGAACAATGTCTCAGCCCAGCCATTATATCCAAAGTGTGAATGGGCGGAGCCTTCTGCGGAAAGACTGGGTTCATACAGGCCTGGAGGGGAGTCAAATGAGGTAAGAAAGTTGGTTGGCATCCATCTGTCTTGAGAGACAATGGAAGAGTGCACCTTTGGGGGTGAGGTCAAGCTGTTGGAAGGTTGCAGCACCTGCTGTGGCTGTAGAGGCTGATAGGGGAGAGACATGTTTTGTTGCAGCTGGGGTAGAGGAAGGCATCCGGTTGTGCTGCTGCAGGTGTACCATGGTGTTTCTTCCTTCTGCACTCCTCTCAGCAGTGATTCCTCCTCTGGTCACTGCTGTTGATATGTGACCTGACTGGTTGTCTCCAGGTGCTGCTGTTGTCTACAAGGGAGTCCCACATGGCGGGGTTGATGTTGCCAGCTTTCATGTCATGTTTGCAGATACCTTTGTGTAACACAGTTGGTCTGCCAATGGGTCTGATGCATGAGGCCAGCTCCCCGTAGAGCACATCCTTGGCGAATGTTGCTGGTGTCAGCAGCAAGTTGGATGCTCTGGCACAGCTTTAGGAGTCATTGGCACATCGTCTGGCAATCCGCTGGGCATCACTCCTTGCCTTTCTCAGCGTAGCAAGTGTATTTTCACAGGGAACACACTTGTAGTTGAGGAGAGCCTCACAGCAATAACAGATTCCAAGTCCTTTAATGCCAGTCTCTAACCAGCCGGGAGGACATAGCTGTGTTATAGGTTGCCTCTTGGATGCGGTCTCACCTTGCTTCAACACTATGTCTGGTGCAGGTCAGTAGAGCTTGTTCAACAAAATCAGGGAAGCACTCAAAAAGTTCAGGCATGACTGTTCTGGCAGAGTTGATTCAAGGCCGTACTTTCTACTTTGGGCTTTGGGCTGTCTTTGGCTGGAGATGGATCTTTCTTGCCACCAGGGAGTGACTACCTGTGTCACAGTCAGCATTGTGGTAGCTCCGTGTGGCACGAACACAGTTCAATGCTGATTGCCTGGTGTCCATCAAGTCCAGCTGGCTCCTGTGGCCTGATCTTGGCTGTTTCCAGGACACTCAATGTTTTGCCTTGGTGCTCGTGGTGCAGAGGCTGTGCACAGTTCAGGCAGACCTTCCTTTGCCCGTATTCCTTCATGCTGCCAGTAATACCAAAGTGGCCTATGCAGTTGTCCAATGTGTGATGATCGTTCCCAACTCTAGCACTGAATTCTCTCAGCAGGAATAGGTGTTCTCAGGCTGGGACCCTCCTGACAACCTGGTCTTGCTCCTCTTAGAACTGGTCCTTGGTCTGTATGGGAGCCTAGACACTCAAGATGCTAACCAGACCAGAGGTTGTTGAGAGGCAGAGGGAAAGCAAGCATTCTGAGCCCTCCAGCTGGTGGTTCTATCACAGACAGAAGAGAGGTCCTCACTGTGAAAGCTATGCCGTGAACGTGCCCTCCTGAGTTTTACTCTCAGAGGCTGCCATTCGAAGTGAGTCTGGTGTCCTGTAGAGCGGCAAGGTCAATGTTGAGCCTTTTCAGCTCATGGTCAATGATGGCCATCTTCCATGAGTCATTGACCTGTAATAGGCTGGTGGACAAGCCAGGACACATGGTCCTGATGTACCAGCTTGCTAGGCACAAAGGAGTTTGTTTCCATTGCCTTAGGGACTTCATTCTGGATTTGTGTAGCGTTTACTCCTTCACCTTTTCTTCTCCCAAAGACGTTCCGCAAGACAGTGGGTTTGGACTGTTCCTCAGGGTTTACTCCTGAAACTTTTCTCAAGAATGAGTATGGCTGCAAGGCATGAAGGTTTAGGATCAGCATTGTCCTAGACAGGCTCCCTTTCCAAGATGACAAGCCCCACCTGCCCCTCGTTCCCCTCAGCAGCAGGTGCAGGAAGCGCTTTACTGACCATTGGACCCAGTGTTGGTCTTGTCCACTCAATCCGCCAGAGCCGGTCTTTGCATGCAGGGATGCTCCTCGCTCACCAAGGGTTTAAGACCCATCAGTCAACCTCACCCGTTTAGCCAGGCATTTGAAGCCATTTCCCCCCAGGGCGTGTCTGCTGTCGTCTGCTGACAGCTTCTAGGAGCCGCAGGTGAGAGCTGAGTGCGGGGGGTGGGGGGACCAAAGATGAGCAAACTGCCCAAGAAGGAGCACTGCATGTCCCCCACCAGAGGTACTTTCCCTCCCTGACACCCCATACACCCCAGGTAATAAAGTATTATTTGAGTAAGAATGCCTACTCTACCACTGTTTTGGGGATTGTCTGCATGCCTTCAAAGATTTGGAACCAGCCCTGTGCTGTTGTTGTAGTTACCACTTTGGACCCAGGAGATGTCAATCTGGCAATGGGGTCAGTGGTCATTTCCCCAGATTAACTGCGACTGGGCTGCATGTGTCCACTTGTCTGCGGCTTTAGGAGCGCTGAGATCTTTCTGTTTTAAAAGTGGGGCAAAAGGTTTATGTAGGCTGACTTGATCGTGCCTGAAAAAAATGGGCTTCCTCCATGTTTCTATTTTATAATCTAGAGGCGTGTTGAACACTATCAGGAAGGCCGGGATGAAGCAGACAGCAGCATCTTCTCACCAACAAAAAATGGGAATGAAACGCTCCAGACTACTCCAGAATTTCCAGTATCACCAGAGACTCCCTATGGTGAGATAGCGAGTTTTGTATTTTGCTTCTATATCTTACAACCAGGGTTTTTTCAGCCAGAACTCACTGGAACTCAGTTCTGGCGCCTCTCAGGTGGGTACCATTGCCATTGTCCTCACAGCTCTGGCCTCTCAGAGCTGTGCTCTTAGAACTGTTAGAATTGTTCCACAGTACAGACTAGACTTTCCTTGTGCAAAATAGCTGCAGCTTCTTCAACTGTTTGCTTAACATTAATAACGGGAAGCAAAAGAGGGAGTATAAATAGATAAAAAAGTAGGTATCTTGTGCACTTAATGGTCATATAAAAGACAGAATTTCAGCAGACATGTCTCTTCAGACTCTCACATGGCAAGGGGCACCTGCCAAAATTCCCTTTTCTGTATAGCTGTTGAAAATACAGGGACTTTGTTCTTCTTTGCATTAGATCACCCTAGAGACCCAGACCCATTGCAGCCTTGACAACAATAAAATTGCTGAAGTGTGCAAGAGGCCTGAGAGTTGGATCAGATTCTATATTTAGCTTTGCAGGTTTTGTCAGCTAAAACAGTTAATCATTTACAGAGAATCCAGGTACACATATTCCTGAATGTGGACTCTGCTCATAGGTGACATTTTAAGTCTATTTTCTCCTGCATGGTTGATGAAGTTTGGTGCTTCGTGAGAACAAAGAATTTATAGAAAATTTTTCCTGCTGCTAACATTTCTGTGGACAGTCTGCAAATTCAGTCATTTGGCTGCTTGAGCAGTGTTACTATGCTAATTACTGAAACATTTCATTGCATAAATGATATCTTAATAAAGCACTGCCTTCAGAGTTATATAATCTATTCAATACAGAAGGCTTTTGGAGTGTGGGGTGTCCGAGTGTAAACTTGCACACGCATCCATACTCACCTCGATTATTATTACAGGAACACCCGCCCCCCCGTTTACATAGGGGGTACATTCCAGGAGCTTGCGCATGTAAAGTGGGGAGCACTCCACTTTAATAGGGAGAGAAGAAAGAGAGACAAGTGTCTCTGGAGTAGAGACACTTGGAAGTTGGCAACTCCCCCCCTCCCAGCGCATGGTGGGGGCGGGAGTGGAGTAAGGTGCACCAGGTGAGCAAGAAGGGGTTGAGGCTAAACTGGCCAGGTTGACCTTCCCTCCCCCTGGCCCTCCCCACTGCCTCTCCACGCACTGGCACCTCATTCGCAAGTGGGGGTTGGGGTGCTGGGGTTGCCTGCAGGCTCCACCCCAGGCTGCCAAGCCATCTCCTGCTGCAAGCTGGGCAAGAGGGCAACCGAGAGCAGCCACTGTCCTCCCACCCACCCCCTGGTGCTTCTGCGCTGCAGCCTTTCCCTGGTTTGGGCAGCAGCCCCAGCGAGGGGAGGGAGGACAATCTATGTATTTATTTATTTTGTGGCCGTCCACATAAATGCAGTCACACAGGAGTGGGAAGAGAGGGGGGTATATAAAAACAGGATGAAATAGATTAAGACCACAGAGCCATCCATATTCCCACCTAGGCAAAGAGAAGGGGGCACATCTAACCTTAATAATATACATACAGAAACATCACAATAGAGGGGGTGATACCTACTAGGGGCCAGTAACAGAGGTCTGGATATCCACATAGCAAAATGGGACCAATTGTGCATAAGTTGCCATACTTTGTGCTATTTCTAGTGTGTCCCTAGATGGTGAATTGTCTCAGAGCTGGACAAAGCTTCTCAGAGGGAGCTTCTATTATTGGGCATGTTCGTAAATGAACTGTTTCTGGTGGTATTTTTCCCTTTTCTCCTTGACAAAAACATGTTTGTCAGAGAGGACTATGATCTGTGCATGTTCAGTCAAGCCGGGAGCTTTCTGTTTCTGCATACCAAAATATGTTGTCACTGTCAGTGAAAATGACTTGGAAAAAACAAATGATCTGCAACCAGACTATTTCTATGAAGATCTGTCAGATAGATGCCCCTGAATTCTTTGGCTTGTTAGGTTCATCCAGGTTTTTGATTAAACTGGTGTGAGATTCCTCTTTGGAAACTATAAAACAGAAGCCACTGATAGGACCTTAAAGAAAGTTAGTTTTTAATGTTTACTCCATGAGTATGTTCCTGTTTTCTCATCTGTTTGTTAAAAATATACCCTGCCTTTCACCTCAGTTAGACCAAGGCAGCTGGACAGTAAGCATAAATGCTGCAGCGCTCTGAGCACATTATAATACATGGGTATAGATCTGGGGCAGATCCTGCACCCAAGATCCTTCCCACCCCATTCCCATGTCCATACATTAAATCTAAATGAATGTCTGAGAAAGGCTCTAGTCTGTGCTGAGCTAGTGTCTTCTTTGAGCCAGGAAGCTCTTGGTTCACATTTCATCCATGAACTCCCTTGGTGGTCTCAGGGAAGGCACTTTTCTGTCTATCTTGTGCTATTTCCCCCCACTATGTCGTTGTGAGAATAACTGCTTTTTCTGCACCCTGCAATTTGTGCTATCATAAGGTACATTTTGTGTGCTTTGCTGCTAATTTATTCATCATGTTTGTCTGCAAGTTTAAATTCTGCATTTACTGGATGCTTGTGTTTTTATGTTGTGTTCTTACCTGTTTGTGAGTCAGGTAATGAAGGATTGGTGAGATTGAGGGTCAGGACACTACTGATCAGGCTTGCCTCCCATGATTGAGGGGTCTGGGGCCATGCAATGTCACCACACACATGCGTGCACTCCCCACAACATGCACACATGACAGCAGCACGCCCCACAGCCCCACATAGATGGCGCCCCTGCCACTGATGCTTGGGTCTCCAGCAGAAAGAGTTATGGCAGTGGAGATGCGAATGGCCATGAAAGGGAATTGAGCAGCCCCATGCTGTCTCCTCTTGTCCAGGAGCACCCTGGTTGTTGAATCAGCAGCTCCCTTGAGTCTTCAGCTCCTTCTGTTCAATGCCAGTGGAACATACAGTGGTACCTCGGGTTACAGACGCTTCAGGTTACAGACTCGGCTAACCCAGAAATAGTACCTCGGGTTAAGAACTTTGCTTCAGGATGAGAACAGAAATTGCATGGTGGCGGCACAGCGGCAGCAGGAGACCCCATTAGCTAAAGTGTTACCTTAGGTTAAGAACAGTTTCAGGTTAAGAACGGCCCTCCAGAACGAATTAAGTTCTTAACCCGAGGTACCACTGTAGTTCATTTAGGATTTAATCCTTGATAAGCATGTCGTTCTGGTTTGTATTGCTAATACCTAGCTGGAGAAATGGGGTATGTTTGTAAACTCCTCCCAGTTATGTCCATGAAGTTTCTTGGAATGGTCTTCATAGGCAGGAACCTGCAATCTTCTAATTTCAAGTTCTGACATTGGGAATGGGCAAGGCAGAGATAGGTTAAGGAATAGGGGTTCAGCCTGTCTTAGGTGAGGTGGAAGATTCAGGTTCACAATTTGGGCATTCCTGGGATTATTTTATGCTATTGATTTATTTATTTTATAAAACTACTTATAAACCACCAGCTCATGAAAAATACCACATTGGTATCATTAAAACATCATAATACAGTAGAACCTTGGTTTTCAAGCTTCTCAGAAGCCGAATGTTTTGGAAGCCGAATGCCAAAAACCCGGAAGTAATTGCTTCCGTTTTTGAACACGCCTCAGAAGTCAAACGGCTTCCGCTGCATGCTTTTCTTTTTTCTCAGTGGATTTTGCCGACTGCCTCTTGCTTCTGATTTCCAACGTTTTGGAAGTCAAACAGTCTTCGAGAACAGATTATGTTCAAAAACCGAGGTTCCATTGTACTATAAAATTATAAAATACAGAGCAAAATACTGCTGCAATCCCAGGAGTTGCTGTGGAAGATACCCACAACTGGCCAGTTTACATATTGCATTTGTCCATTTGAGGCTACGTCCTTGTTTGCACAAAAGAGCACTGTGAAAATGTGTCTTCCTCTACTTTTAAGTTGTGTGTCAGGTAAGCAATCTGGCCCATGAGCAACTAATCCCATTATGAAAAGCAGGTAGCCTTCTTCAAGCAGTATGTCGTTCCCCCTGGCTTTTCATATTAAATGTAAACATCAAAAACATCCAGCAGTGGAAACTTGGTAGCTGGCATCGTGAGGGCAGCTAGTTTTGCAATGGAGGGTTCCTGTGTGCTTCTGAAGAAACAAGAATGCTCTGTGTATCCCACTCTGGGACTTATAAAGACCCTCTTGTCTTATGCCTCAAGCAGTGAATTGAGGTCCCTTTGTGTAGCTGCATTACACAAGCTAAAACATTCTGCACCAAGCCAATTGCCAGAGATTTGAGCTGCGTCTCACAAATGTTCTGTGCTTGAACATTTGCTGCCATAGAATCACAGGACTTGGAAAGGATTTTCAAAGGTCAGCAGAAGCTGACACAGAGACTGGATTCATTAAGCCAAAACTGTCCACAGAGAGAGGTTTCTTCAGTCTAGCTTTCAAAATCTCCAGCCCATATATTAACCCCCTTCTGCAAAACCGTCTCAGCGTGCCAAGGGGGGGCAGTCAGGACATGGTGGAGGGCCACTTCTCAAATGGCTAGGCTATGAAGAAGCCTGGCCTGGCTAGTAAGCAACAGGTTTTTTTGGAAGCTTGTAACTGAGCCCACAAAACACCCCACCAAATAGCATTTGTTGTCTTTCTTTCTTTTAAAACTTCTCTTAGTTCAAGGAGCCTTAAGGAAGAAAGGCTCACAAGAAGGAAGAGAAGTGGGCTCTTCTGCTTAGCAACATTGCTCTTGCCTTGCATGCAGTGTCAGGGCCTTCCTGAGAAGCAAACTAAGCCCCCAGGCAGGGAACAAGCGCGCCTGCAAAAAGTGTGTCCCTTACGTGCAGACAGGAAGGGCCAGGCAAGCGTCTTTCCTTGCTCCCTGTGACAGCAAGCGAAATGTGCCTTTGCTGCTCTCTTGCTATCTTTCTCTTACTGGCACTGGGAAGCAGTTCTTGTGGGGAAGGTTCTATAGGTTGGGCAGCGAGGCCCATCTCTTCAGTCCCAGGCCATGATCCAAATAGAGATAAGCCCCCATAGCAAGGCTTCTGGGTTCAAGCAGGGGTGGGGGGGGAGTGATTTCTGTGTTGTTCTTGTGGATGGGGAGAGGAGAGGAGAGGTCTCTTTCTGCCTCTTTTTCAAGCAACCCACCAGCAAACTTTGCCCCATTCCATCCATCCCTGATAATGGCTCGTCTGGCTTCCATTGAAAACTTCTTACCAGTGGGGTTCTTGTAAGAAATATCTTCAAATATTTAATGTATATATTGCATTGCATAAATTCTGCTGCTTTTTATTCATTTTGGGTCTAATCCAACCCAAGTTGGTCATGGTGCCTTGTCTAACTTCATTGCTATAGTCATGACTGGATTGCATTGGAGATATTTTATGGCTGCCAGATCTACCCTGTGTAAGTATATGTCTGTCTGTCTGTCTGCATTCACTCCTTTACTAATATCAAGGCGATGGTAATTGCTAGAAGTAGAAATCAAACAAGGTGTGGGATCATCCCATATTTATCTGACTTCATCTCACTTTTTTTCCTTTCTAGTATCAGTTCTTCAGAATTTCTAGCATCTTTTGGAAAGGTGGTGACACTTTACTGCCTCTCAAACCAAGTCTGAATAATTATAAATCTGCTGTCAGGGATAACATTTATTGTTGTTACATGGAAAGCTATCCATGTTTCCTTGAGTGGGGGGGGGGCGCTGTGGCCCCTGAGATGTTGTTGGGCACCAGCCCAAGGATGAGCATGAGGATCAGGGACAGTTGCACTCCAGCAACATATGGGAGCCTCAGGTTCCCCATTCCTGTCCTCAAGGATGTCGGTCCCCCCAGCTTCCTGTATTATTCTTGCTATCAGATGTTTGCATTGTTCTGTTTCTTGTGTTTACACTGAACTTCCAAGAGTTTGTGGATCTCAGAACTCAGGTGGAAGATGAGATGGATACAATTTTAGCTTCCAACAATACCCTAAAATTTGTAATCGCAGATAAAGATAAATATTTGCTACAAAGCAAAACATGTGTGTCTCTTGTTCAGTATGCAGGAGGCTGGATTTTCCTGAATAGATTTTAAAAGGTTGTTTGTTTTAATAATTGGTAGGCCGCCCTTCTGCATAAATATTTCTAGGATGGCTTACAAGTTAAAATATAGAACACATGCAGACAATGAAAATCAAGATAAAAGATAAGGCTGTGACGGGGAATGCTCTGGCCCACCCCCTTCTTTGTCCAACTGCAACCCAACAGTCCTTCCGTGTTGTCAACGGCTCTTGCTCTCTGGTAGTTGCTGCCACCAGCTTCCCACTTACTCTTGCAGCCCTGACGGGGGGGGGGGGGAGAGACCTGGGTGCACCAAACAGATTACTTTGGGAAAGGCTGCAAGCCAGTGCACTTGGCACTCCCCAGTTTAACCGCGACACAGATTGCTAGGGAAAGCAGGGCTAGCTTCCAGCTGCCCTTTCCTTGTTCAAGATCAAAGAAGCTTGCTCATTTCCCTGGGGACTCTGAGACCAACGCGCCTTGCGTTTCCCAGGCAGTTCCCTTATTAGTTACGCAGAGTATACAAGCAGCCTACACTCCCCGAGTCTCTCCCACATCTCGGAAGAACACGCTGGTCTATTACAATTCTGATCCTAAACTTCCTAGCCTATTCTTTACATGACAGATGTTCTGGTTTACTCACAAGTAAGCAGCAAAGATGGCCAGCTTCATAGAAAGTCCATTCTGGACTGCAGGGAACTTGACTCTCGGAACCCCTTCCAGCTCAACAGTCTGTGTGTGAATGTGCTTATTAAGATTTTTCTTAAGTAACAAAAGTACATGCAGCATCTGTTTTCAAATCATAGAGTCCTTCAAACAGGTCACTTACATTCAGGGTGAGACATTCATAGTCTCTCTTCCCTCTCCTGGGAGGAGTGAATCCTGGCTGTTTCTGACCAGTAAGACCCAGAGTCCAAATGTTCATATTATTACCAAGGTATTGAAAACTGGTGTTTATTCTGTATGTTAAATGTTGGAAGTAAAGAATGTTTGCTCATTCGTTCATTCATACATACAAGGAAACAAGCACTGAACTTTATTTGCTGCCAGTTAAAGTCTCCGCTTACAATACAGCCATTACTCATTTCATGCTAACTGTAGGTATATAATTTGTTGTCCAGTAAGACTCTCCAAGAGTGCATGGCAAACTGATTAAGAGCGTACTCTGAGAGGGAAACTCCAGAGGCTGCAATCCTAAACTATGAAATAAATTCAGTGAATTTAGTGGAACTTACATCTGAGCAAACATGCAAAGGATGGCACTGGGAAAGGATGTTTTGCTCTATGAAACTTGGAAGTAGGTGATGAGCAGGTCTGCATTCTCCATCACCCAACAGCCTTTCTCCATCTTCTCCATGCAAAGGACCTTCTCCTTCCTTGGTCTTTCTCTTTCTTCAGCCATAAGTGAAAAAAACACTTTCTATTATTAACTTCCCTGGCAAGCCTGAGCTCATTCTGAGTTTTAGCCTACATGACCTTCCCTCTGCAAGTGTTGGCTACTCATTTATATTCTTGTAGCATTTCTAGCCACAGTGTTTGACTGCTAGGCCCATTTACGAAAGTAATTTTATACACTAATGTCCTATTTCACTGCAAATTTGTTTAGCTTCTCCTGAACAGGGAAATACCATCTGAAAGCTGAGAGGGAGGGAGAGATAACAGATCATGTTTGGGGAGTCTCCCACTTCCTTCTGGGGTCTCATTTTTTAATGTGGAAAACATCCTCTCCACACATCCCAGAAAAATAGGACTGCTTTCTTGTCCTTTGGAGAGGCCCCAGCAGCAGACATGTAATCTAAGGAAATTAACCAAGATTACTTTCTTGTGGGAAATGGGGCTTCTGTGCTTTCTCTTTTAAAATGTTGGCAAAAACGCTGAGATATTACAGTCCACGATGGAATGGCACAAGCGGGAAGTTGTGCTGCTTAATTTGAAATGGCTGTGAAAACAGAAGTGCTTGGCTCTTTTAGCAGGTTATAATTTTCCAGAGTGGATTGGGGGACATTCAGTGAGTAGGATGATTTTTCCTCACCTGGACCAGGCAGGCCTTGCAGGCCTTTTGCCCCCTCCTTTTCCCTTAGGTATTTAAATGTACAGTGTTTTTCTTGTGAGTTTTTTCTTTCCTTTTCCTGGCCCAAGGCTCTCTCTCCTGGCGCCTGGGGCTCACAGGGGTTGGAGCCAGCACTCAGTTAGCCACTCGGCCTTCCTTTTGGCTTCTCGCCTCCTGTGTTATTAGCGATGGGGAGGGCGAAGCCAATCACAGTCTTAAGCCTGTCTCTGAGAGAGAGTGGAGGAGGGAGACATTCTAGATGAAGTCTGTAATGCTCCTGCCTTCTCTTGCTCGGACTACTTTGCTATTCTTGCAGAGTTCATTGCTCCAACAGCAGCATGCCTGGTGTTGGTGCAATTCTCCTTGTTGAGCAGCAGGATCTCCTTTAAGAAGTTGGCAGGTGTGGTCACTGTTTTTTTGGCAGGAACCAATGTTCTTAATTCACTTTCAGCGGGAGATGTGTTGGCTTTCAGCTGCTAGCCTAGGACAGTGAGGTCCTACACAATACAGTCATACCTCATGTTACGTTAGCTTCATGTTACGTTTTTCAGGTTGCGTCCCGCGGTGACCTGGAAGTACCGGAAAGGGCTACTTCCGGGTTTCACCGCTCGAGCATGCACAGAAGCACTAAATCGCGCTTTGCACATGCACGGAAGTGCCAAATCACGCTGCGCACCTGCGCAGATATGGCGCTTCAGGTCACGGGCTTTTCATGATGCGAATGGGCCTCCGGAACGGATCCCGTTCGCAACCAGAGGTACCACTGTATCTTGAGATTGAAGAGTCACTGTTCTTTCCGCCTGCAGTGCATTTTACAATTCTCTTTGGGTGGTTTTTTAAGTTGTATTTCACTGCATCTGTAATGCACTATAATTGCTCCTGGCCATATTGTCCCAAGAGGTGGGCTCAGTGCCACCCTCAGTCATGCTGGGGGGGCTCAGGACTCAGGCTGGAGTCTCCTTTCTCCCTCCCTCATAGTGAACACAGAAGGGGAAGGTCCTCTTCCTAGGAAGCCCATAAGGGAATGAGTTGGCACCACCCGTGAGGTTCATAAAAGAGGACCTTACAGAGCTCTCTCCGGCTGCCATTCTGTGAGGTCTCCTTTCTTCCTCTGTTTCAGGGATGGTTCTTCTCCTGTTGCCATGGAGCCAGCTAAGAAACATGCTCAGGGGCCAGAGGCTGCTGGTCATGCTCTCGCCTCTCCACAGTGATCCTCTGTAAGGAAGAAGGAGCACAGTCTGGATCTGACCATACAGCCTCTAAACCTCTTGGGGTGGAGGGTGAGCTTTCCGAGGAAGAAATGATGGTGGTTGGCTTCTCTCTTGTGCAACATTCTTGGTTTTTTTTCTTTCTTTGAAGGCCAACACCTTCAAAGACAAGTGACCTCTTGTCTGCATTGTCTTTCCATCCTACGTTCAAATGTTTCTTTGAGAGGGTTGTGTTGTCTTACTCCCGGGTAATATAGATTCCTTTTCTACAACCTAAATTGGTTTGTCACAGCTCTCCTGACTCCCCATTTTGAGTCCTTAGCTACCTATGATCATAAGTTTATAACCGAAAACTTATACCCAGAACAAACTGAGTTGGTCTTTAAGGTGCTCCTGGACAATTTTTTCAAAAAATTTTTTTGACTGCGTCAGACCAACACGGCTACCTACCTGAATCTAGAACCTTAAAACTGTTTTCCTAGCAGTGATCTTCCTGCACTCATGAAATGCCTGTCAGAGTGGTGGGTGATCCGGGAGAGCTGCTGTTTCTCCCTAGCATAGCACATGTTGGCGCAGAGGCTTGGCTGGGAAGGCAACATGTGCCCTGAAACAGAAACTCTGAATTGGCATCTACTGTCTATGTAAAATTAGCCGGTGGGATTCCTTGTGCAGGGGGAAGATGTTTCCCTGCAAGATGCCTGGTAGGGCAGCGCATTCTCAGGAACGCCCCGTGGTCAGCTTAGGGTGGCCCGTGGGGTGGATGCCAACATGCCTCTTCATATGGGGATGCAAAGGGAAACATCTTGAGGATGCCGCGTGAGGCTCCCGCTGCTACTGGGCTGCGCCATCCTGACTCTCATGCCCCGGGGTCTAAAGAGCTGGGATGCCGAGGAGGCCTCCGCTCCTGCAGCGCTGCCCCCGGGCCCTTCGGCGGCGAGCCTGGCGGGCTCCTCCTTCCCCGGGCGGGCGGGCGGCTGGAGGTGGAGCCTGGGCGGGTCTCTGGGCGCCGGCGGCGCGGCCGGCCGGGAGGAGCCACCGGGCGGCGCTGGGCGGCCGCGTCTGGCCGGGAGGCTTCCCCGGGGAAGAGGCGGCGGCGCGGGGCTCGGCCATGGCGGCGGCGGCGGCGGCAGGTAGGCGGGGGCGGCGGGGGCTCCGAGGGGACGGGGCGGCGGGCGCGGGCAGGCGGGCAGCTGGCGAGCCCCAGGCCCGGGGCGGGGCGGCGCTGGGCGGCTCCTCCTTGGTTTGGCACGGGCTTCCCCAGAGCAGGCAGGGCCCCCGGGGCCCCGATCCCCCCAGAGGAGAAGGGTCTTCCGTCGGGATGGGAGCGGGCCTTTGTTGGCCGCGGAGGGGGACTGCGCGCCATCCTGCCCGGGCGCTTTCCCGGCAGCTGAGGGGCGAGCGCGCCTTTGGTTTGCGCGAGGCGCCAGAGCTGAGCCAGTTGTGGTGTTTCTTGCAACTTGGAAGGGGCCGAGTTGGCCCGGGGGAAATGGCGAGGCCCTCTCCGGGCTGGAGGAGCTCTCGAGGAAGAGATCGCGCGCAAAATGTTGGGCGAAGCGTCTTGCCGGGATCAGCATAAGAATGCGCCGGGCGGGTGCGAGGCCCTTCGCCGAATGGGCAAGCGAGCAGGATGCTAAAAAACATGGTAAACAAGGTCCTCCTCCTGCCTCCAAACTGGGCATCTTCCATCCTCATAGTAAGAAAAGGAAGTTAACATATTGATGGATTTTAAACCTGATTTCTCGCTCAGAGGGTGCCTGTTTGGCTCCAGGATCATCATCTCTTCTTGACAGACATAATATAAGACCTTTTGTTTTGCAATGAGGCACCTGCTCATCTGGATGCGGGCGGCGCTGTGGGTTAAACCACAGAGCCTAGGGCTCACCGATCGGAAGGTTGGCAGTTTGAATCCCCCGTGACGGGCTGAGCTCCCATTGCTCGGTCCCTGCTCCTGCCAACCTAGCAGTTCAAAAGCACACCAGTGCAAGTAGATGAATAGGTACCACTCCTGCGGGAAGCTAAACGGCGTTTCTGTGCACTGCTCTGGTTCGCCAGAAGCGGCTTAGTCATGCTGGCCACATGACCCGGAAGCTGTACACCAGCTTCCTCGGCCAATAAAGCGAGATGAGCGCCGCAACCCCAGAGTCGGTCACGACTGGACCTAATGGTCAGGGGTCCCTTTACCTTTGCCTGCTCATCTCAGGGGCACCATCACCTGCTGGGAAAGTTGCTAAATTCTCACAGATTAAAAGTGCATAATTGCTGAGATGGTGCTCAGTGTCACTTCTGAAGAATACCATTTGTGCTAACAAGCAAATATCTACTTTGCCCAGTGCCCAGATGACTCTTGCTTCTCTCCTCAGAGGCTTACCTAGAGGGCACAAAATTTGCACCTCTTTTGGAGGAATGAGTGGGCCCTCACAGCAGCCCTGCAGAGCCCCTTCCCCAGCCAGCCTCTGTGCTGGCACTGCCGCTGCTGGCTTCTTTCCAGCCAGCGTACTTCTGAGTAAAGTGTGCACTGGGGAGCAACCTCCAAGTTAGTGCCTTTCCACTGGTGCCTCCTCAGAAGTAAGGAAAAGCCAAGCAAGGTATTGTCAGAAGTTCTTGCCTCTGGCTTGCCAGACTTAGGCTGCAGTCCTGTGTACCCACTTTCCCAGGACTAAGCCCCGTTGAACTCAATGGGATTTACTTTTGAATAGACATTTATAGGGCAGTGTTGTTAAACACCCAGTTTAAGAGTTGCTTGTGAAGACTGAATTATGTCTCTTTTTTGTGTCTGGACGTGGTGGGAGGCACAGATACATCTCCTTGCCAAGGGCGCAGAGGAGCCTAGGTGCACCTCTGTCTCTTCTACGAGTTCTTTTTATGTTTCTGATGGGAGTTTTAGTCCTTCCTGTGGGGTACCACATTCACTACCCCTTCTTACAGTGGTTCAAGCCAAACAGGTTTATTACCAGTGAGAACTGGGCCAAAGTTGCATAGGAGTGATGATAAGAGGGTTCCTGTTTGCAAACGTTCTTTGGAACCTGAACTTCTGACGGGGCTTCCGCGACTACTGGAATTGGCTTCCAGAGCTTCCTGCAGCCAATCGGAAGCTGTGTCTTGGTTTCCGAACTTTTTGGAAGTCAAATGGACTTCCAGAACGGATTCCGTTCGGCTTCCAATGTATGACTGTACTTGTAATTGCTTCCAAATATTTCAGAATAAGCCAAGATGAGTGCATAAAGAGACTTGTATCTGTCTGGTGGCGTATGATTAAAAATACATCCTCACTTTGTTTTTGTCCCTAGTCAAACGAAAGGCATCTTTGTCTCATTTGAAAATAGAGCACTCCTAGTTTTGCTCATAAGCTGGCACTAGTGTGAATGTCACCACTGACATCCCAGTGTGGCCAGGAGGGGGAATTCAGTGGGTGTCTCTCCCCTCCTCCGGTTTAGTTTGATCCCTAATTAGCATAGCTGTTTTGGCAGAATTATCCCTCACCCCATTTATCTCCTTTGTGTCCTAACCAGCAGTATGCAAGTTGCTAGCATCTAAGAATTTCTGCCATTCCACCGCATAACCCAAATCAGCTAAACTTTTGGGAGCCTCCCAGAATTGCTGATGGAGCTATTGCAGCTTCGTTGTGAACATCTGAAGGGCTTTCAAGGCTCATTTGAAGAACGTATCCACAAATTGAATTGCGGCATATTAGTAATTACAAATCACAAAATCATTCTTTTTTAAATAAATAATATAACAGCTGGTATTTAAAGCCCCAGAAAGAAGTAAGTTCCTGAGATCTAACATTTCTAATGCTCCCCCCCCCCCAAATGCAGGGAATTGGGGGTGTGTGTTGTTTTTCATCTGCTGGGTCCTAAGTGCAGGGTTAAAAAACATGGGAATGCGGGTGAATTTATTTTTTAAAAATAAATAAACACATGGTTATCGTGTGCAGTGTTCATATACCATTTTAGAGACAGTCTGGGGGGAAAGAGTGGAGTAGAATGACCAGTTTGGTTCCTGAGTCTTGTTGCGCAGACTGTAATTCAGTCATCCCTAAGCTGGGACCTCCTGATGTTTCAGACCACAGCTTTCATCTGCCCCAGGGAGTGTGGCCCATGGTCAGGGAGCGGCGGTTCAAAACATCTGCAAGTAGATGGTCAAGGGCTCCGTTATTCCCTACACAGACACACCAAGAGGCTGTTTCTTTGTAGGAGTCATGGCACGCGTAGAGAGGTTTCTTTCTGCCATGAAAGGAAATTTGATCTGTGGGCCATGCTGGAGATACAACTTCCAGACTACACCCAGTGGATGTTCTGAATGCTGATGACTCTTCAGAAGTGGATCTGGCCCCGTGATGCCTGGACAGGAGACTACTGGAGAGCCATATATACAAACTACTCTGAGCAACTCAGAACAACCTGTGTGACTACAAAAACAAGGACCAGTGCTTACTTAGAATGATTTCAGAATGCGTTTAGGTGCCAAATTTTGGGACACAAAATCTCTGCAGGACAAAAAAATGTTTCTGCTCTAGAGACAGTAGTACCAGCAGCAGTAACGCTGTACCAACACAACCCACCAAGCACTTTCTATCTTTGCTTTATTTGAAGATAAAAACAAATGTACAGTGGTACCTTGGTTTTTGAACATGTCTGCTGATGAACATTTTGGTTTTCAAACGCCGTAAAGCCAGAAGAAAATGCTTTGGTTTTCGAACAAACCTCGAAAGTTGAACATGCCACACAGCTTCTGTATTGAGTTTTCAGTTTTTGAATGTTGCAGAACTTGAACTTTCTTCCGGAACAGATTACTTTCAAAACCGAGGTACCACTGTATTGTTGTCTTTGTTTACACATGTCACTTTGGAGTAGTAAGGTTTGTTCTGGTGCCTCTTAATGTGTGAACTCTAGGGAGGGCTGTGGTTTGTTACTACCTGTATGTGACACTGGGCTATGTTTTGTGAGCCACAGGCTATACATGATGCGTGACAGTGATGCACATTTGTATACTCAGCGGTATTTAAAGTATGTGATCAGAGACCTATCTGTGCAAATTAGAGACCAGGAACGGGCTTGTAGTAAACCTACCAGGGGCCCCGGGGTGGTGTGGTCTTGGCACCTCTTCTGCCTGCTACCAGCCAAGTAAAATTGTGGCAAAAATCAGTATGTAGTCCCTCAACTATGTCTGAAGAATTTGTAGATAAGGATGGGAAGAGGAGGGGCCATTTTAATCAGTCCCTATTCTCCAGCTTTGTTTTGATGGCGGCCAACAGATTGAGGTTGAACCCGACAAGACTGTTTGTGGGGTAACTGCCCCTGAAAAACCAGGCACACAGCCTTGGGGAAGTTTGGGACTCACAGCTGCTCATGGAGACACAGGTCAATTCTGTGTCCAGGGCAGCTGCCCGGAGTGGCTGGGGCAACCCAGTAACAATTATTATTATTATTATTATTATTATTATTATTATTATTATTACTGCTACTACTTCTAGAGTGGCTAAGAGTTCTGTGTTTAATGTGATCTCAGCCAAGTTAAAAATCTAAGGAGTGCTGAGAGAGAGCCTGGTGCACAGATGATGTTTCTTTGGGCATCTTGCCTTGCTTTCAAGTGGAAAAGTGGCATGGATTTAGCTTTTAACTGTATTTTTTTAAAAATAATGATGTATAGCTGGAAAGTCCAGGAAACAGGTCTCTTTCAGGAATTAAAAAAGGAAGTGTCAGGCTAAAATTGGGGAGTGTGATGTCAGTAGCAGCAGGTGATCAGTGATCTGGCCAGGCTGCTGGGAAGTCTTGAATGTGCAGGCAATGAAATAATTGATCAGGCTTTCTCCCCATCCTCCTCCATTTCAAAGATAACTGAACATTTAAGCATTAAGTACAGATACTCTGTTCAGTTATGGTTATTTCCCTATCCTCCTTTGCACTTAAGCATTAGACCACACTTCATTTTCCTTTTGGTGTGTTTTGTTGTTGATTTAGTAGATTGCATACCTACATCCAGAGATACCTACATCCAGAATGGGAAGAACCAGAGATCTGTTCAAGAAAATTGGAGATATGAAAGGAACATTTCATACAAAGATTTCCATAATAAAGGACAAAAGTGGAAAGGACCTAACAGAAGCAGAAGACATCAAGAAGAGGTGGCAAGAATACACAGAGGAATTATAACAGAAAGAAATGGATGTCTCGTATACCCCAGGTAGTGTGGTTGCTGACCTTGAGCCAGACATCCTGGAGAGTGAAGTCGAATGGGCCTTAGAAAGCACTGCAAATAACAAGGCCAGTGGAAGTGATGGTATTCCAGCTGAACTAGTTAAAATTTTAAAAGATGATGCTGTTAAGGTGCTACACTCAATATGCCAGCAAGTTTGGAAAACTCAGCAGTGGCCAGAAGATTGGAGAAGATCAGTCTACATCCCAATCCCAAAGAAGGGCAGTGCCAAAGAATGCTCCAACTACCGCACAATTGCACTCATTTCACACGCTAGCAATGTTATGCTTAAAATTCTACAAGGAAGGCTCAAGCAGTATGTGGACCGAGAACTCCCAGAAGTGCAAGCTGGATTTAGAAGAGGCAGAGGAACCAGAGACCAAATTGCAAACATGCGTTGGATTATGGAGAAAGCTAGAGAGTTCTAGAAAGACATCTACTTCTGCTTCATTGACTATGCAAAAGCCTTTGACTGTGTCGACCACAGCAAACTATGGCAAGTTCTTAAAGAAATGGGAGTATCTGATCACCTCATCTGTCTCCTGAGAAATCTCTATGTGGGACAAGAAGCTACAGTTAGAACTGGATATGGAACAACTGATTGGTTCAAAATTGGGAAAGGAGTACGACAAGGCTGTATTTTGTCTCCCTGCTTATTTAACTTATATGCAGAATTCATCATGCGAAAGGCTGGGCTGGATGAATCCCTAGCCCAGGGGTCAGCAACCCATGGCTCCGGAGCCGCATGTGGCTCTTTTACACCTTTGCCGCGGCTCCGGGGCGCATACTAGCGAGGGGAGGAGGCGCATTGTGTGCCCCGACACTCCCCACTGTTTTAAATGTTGCAATGGTTTTGTGGCTCCCAGTTTTTTTTTCTTCGGTCCAAGTGGCTCTTTTTGTCTTAAAGGTTGCAGACCCCTGCCCTAGCCGGAATTAAGATTGCCGGAAGAAATATCAACAACCTCAGGTATGCAGATGACACAACCTTGATGGCAGAAAGTGAGGAGGAATTAAAGAACCTTTTAATGAGGGTGAAAGAGGAGAGCGCAAAATATGGTCTGAAGCTCAACATCAAAAAAACGAAGATCATGGCCACTGGTCCCATCACCTCCTGGCCAATAGAAGGGGAAGAAATGGAGGTAGTGAGAGATTTTACTTTCTTGGGCTCAATGATCACTGCAGATGGTGACAGCAGCCACGAAATTAAAAGACGCCTGCTTCTTGGGAGAAGGGCAATGACAGGCCTAGACAGCATCTTGAGAAGTAGAGATATCACCTTGCCAACAAAGGTTCGTATAGTTAAAGCTATGGTTTTCCCAGTAGTGATGTATGGAAGTGAGAGCTGGACCATAAAGAAGGCTGATCGCCGAAGAATGGATGCTTTTGAATTATGGTGCTGGAGGAGACTCTTGAGAGTCCCATGGACTGCAAGAAGATCAAACCTCTCCATACTGAAGGAAATCAGCCCTGAGTGCTCACTGGAAGGACAGATTGTGAAGCTGAGGCTCCAGTACTTTGGCCACCTCATGAGAAGAGAAGACTCCCTGGAGAAGACCCTGATGTTGGGAAAGATGGAGGGCACAAGGAGAAGGGGACGGCAGAGGACGAGATGGTTGGATAGTGTTTTCGAGGTTACCAGCATGAGTTTGACCAAACTGCGGGAGGACAGAGGTGCCTGGCGTTCTCTGGTCCATGGGGTCACGAAGAGTCGGACACGACTAAACGACTAAACAACAACAACAATACCTACATCCTATTAGCAATTGTGACAACTTAATCCTTTAGAAAAACAAACAAGTTTCCTCTTGTTTCATTGTTCTGTAGCCTCTTCCGTTAAAATTCAGTAAAAATAAGGAGGAAGTAAAAGTTGTTCTATGATGGCTGTTCAGTTGAGTGATGAAATTTGTGTGTGTGAATCTACCTTGGGAAGAATTCAGTAAAGAACTCAACACCTTTAGTTTCTAGGCCCAAGTGGGATACAATACATTCATTTCTCTTCATTTACATCTTCATTTGTTCTTTTGCTTAGGCAAAAGGTAACAAATGCCCTGCAACTATTATTTATTTTATTTTATTTCCAGCTGAACTGGCCATATATTGTTTGCTATCCTGGATAGCAGGATTGTGCAGCAGAATGATACTGACCTTGTGAAGAAGTGGATCCATGCAAGGGAAGAGGGATGATGACACCTTCTGCCTCTCAGCAACTTGTGTCCAAGATGATACCTGCTCAGGAGCCGCCATGCATTCCCTTCTCTTCATGAACCTTCCTAGGTTTCATGTAGGGGACCTAAACACATACGTTTGAGTCCATGCACAACAGCTCCTGCACAAATAACACCTGGTGGAGGTGGAGGTGGGGGTGAGCCTGCAGGTGTGACCCCGATTTCCTCCTCTTCCCCCCTTTTGGCTGCAGCACTTCCATTTCTACTAATATGCATAACTAGACTGGTGACCATTGCAGGTTTATGGACCATAACATACGTTTCCTTCTTTTCACTTCTTCAGAACCCCAGAGTTACGTGGAAGGCCTCAGTCATTCCACTGTGAAGCCCGAAAGCCCCGCAGGCCCAAATCCTGCTGTGTTGCGGACGGATCCTTCCTGCCGGCAGCCTTTTGCAGCTGTGTGCTCAGTCCCATGTCATCACCCTGCCCAGCAAGGAGACAGGTAAGACAACTTCTGTGCCTCTTAAATTTTCAGCCACCTCATTTGGATGTAGAGGAATCTGATTCCAGGAAGAATTCCTTAAACAGTTTATAGACCCAACCCTGAATTGTGTCACCTTGAGGGGTAACCCTGAGGCAGCCTTTCTGAGTGCTTAATGGTCATTTTTGATACTTGGTTTGAAAGTCAGGAAGAACAGATTATTCAGTTTCTGGTCCATGTCAATTTCACATTTATTAATAAATCTGTCGCATTCTATTGCCATATTAATCTGACTTTAAAAAAAATCTGCATGGCAGTTTGTATTTAAATACATATTTGTATACATTTTATTATAAAGTAAATATTTGAATACTTATTTCATTGAGTTGAGAACCGTATCACAGAAGTCAAAGAAGTGTTCAATCTGAAGGAGAAGTACATTCAAATCTTCACATTAGTCTGGAGAGTGTAGATCAGATCCCTTCTCACCAGATTTTGCCATGCATTCCCTGGGCCAGTGTTTGGATGCAGTGTTGAGATGGATGAGGAAAAACAAGCTGAGCTTGAAGCCTGGCGATATGGAAACACTCTAGTAAAGACTTGTTGTCTGTTTCCTTTAATTTGCTCCCATAATATTTTCTGCCACAATTAACTTGCTGGCAAATGTTTAAGCTGATAGCTTCAGTGCCTCTAAATGTTAAATGGGAAGCTGCCATCATTATTTATATAGCTGCATAATATACACAACACTTTTTGCAGTATCTTGAGCACAAAGCACGTCCTTACTCTGCAGCGCTTGCAGCCTAAACATCTCGGTTCAGGGGGACCAGCAAGCGGACAGGAAGGAAGGCATGGGAGAGGCAGATAGAAGGAGGAATAGATGAGCCAGTTTAGATAACTTCCTGTCTTCCTGAAGTATTTCCATCCTGTCTGGATCCTGTTTGTTGCAGCCCTACAGACCCAAAATGTTTTCCTGCGGCTTCACCTTTCAACTGACTAGGGAGCTCTCCTGAGAACTGTGCTGTGAATTGTTCCCAAAGTTAGTTTACATTGAGAAAGCTCAGTCTCCAGGATGTGCAGTGCTGCGGTCAGGGAGCATCTTCTGCAGCTGGTCCAATGGGAGGAAGAGCACTGTGTGGGAGGCGCACAAACAAGGACCCTGAGAGGGCTTCTGGGACCATTGAATCCTGACGCAGGCCCTTTCTAGGCTCTTTAGACTTGTGGTGCAGGCCAGAGTACCTGTGGGTTGCAGGACAGGAGTATTCACAGCTGAGAAAGATTTCTTTTGCCTGTCCATAGATTGGCCTTGCCATGCCAGAAGGTGTTATGGACATCATAGATTAAAATAACCCTTAAAAAGGTCAATTGGTCACATTTGACAGGAAAGTGCAGGAGTTAAAGGACACCTTCAATGTCCTTTAACACCTCATGTGGCACCTTCAAAGGTGTTGAGTGTTTCCAGAGGCCAGCTGCTAGGAGCTGTGCCACCCTTAGCTAGATGTGGAGCATCTTTGAGGCTAACCTCACCTGTCTGAAATTGTGGGGCCTAGGTTTGGGTGGGGTCAGGAGGGCTCACATGAAGGGCAGGGTGTGTCTTTCCTATGGTACTGATTTAGGCTGGTTGCCTTCACTGTTCATTCCCCCTTTCAGTCAAATGTGGCCCTAATTCAATCCATGTTATGCGTTTTGCCTCTTATTTTCTGCCCTTCAGTTCTCAAAGTATAAGACCATCAGTCTTCAGCAACCTTCTTTGAAGATGCAGCCAGTGGTTGGTTGGAGGGAGCCCCTTTGAAGTCTCCGCAGAGAGGGAAAGGCACCTAAAATGGGAGCATTTTCCTCTGTGCAAGGAAAGCACTGGGGGAAGCATTCTGAATGCAGACTACTTCATGGGGGGGGGGGAGCCTTTTAAGAATGAAGCATTCTTTTCTTGCCAAAGGTGTTTGGAAAACCCCTTCCATTTGGGAGGTGTTGCACTTTGCACAGTGCTTTTGAAGCACCCAACAACCAGCCTATTCCGTCAAGCGCTGCCCTGACCTGTCCCAAAACATGATGAAGGTGACTGAACCAAAAAGGTCTCTAAAGCCAACTAGAGGGTCCCCCAACCCCACCAAAAAAACTTGGTTTGTGTAGGTGGCAGAGTTGGTAGGGAAAGCTGAGTCAAGCTGCCCCTTTAAGTGACCACAAAATGGATGATTATGTGGCCACTACAGACTGTGCTGGTGTTCTTGAAATGAAAATTCCCTAGAATGTGCCCAAGGTTGCAGTCTTTTCAAGCAACTTAACACCTCTCACATTATGTTTTTAAGTCTTTGGATGTATTAGTGAACACGGCAAAAAGAAGTTATGTTTGTCAGGGATCTGGAACTGAATACAGAACACTTTTGAGTGTACATTCAGTAGCAAACTTGAGTGTGCTGCTACATAATGTGAGGTATAGCCATTGTACCATAAACTAAAATGCAGCGCTGCATATTCAAATGTTTTAAAGTACATTTTTGAAATGGTTTGATTGTTGTTTCACATTGTTTTCACTTTTTCAAACAGTCCAACTGAACAAGTTTGGCAGCAAAACAGTTCTCAATCCTCCTCAACATCCCAGTTTTCTGGAATAAACGACAACAGGTTTACGGGAAATTATCTCACATCTCCAGAGTTTTCTGTTCCTGTTCAAGATTGCTCACCCTTGTCTCACTTCCAGATCAAGGGACTTCAAGCTGGGTCATTTAACAGCCAGGAAAATTTGTCACTGGGGCAGCAGCAGGAACCTGGGGCAAATACCAGCACCCAAACATTCCTCCCTTACGGAGGGATCAGTGCCAGCAACTGCCAGCCACAGGTGGAGACACAGCCTGCTTTTGCATCAAATGCCAATAACTTGTCTCCCCAAACTCCGAAATCTCCAGGGGACAGTGACATTTTGCCGCACCGTTTTCTTGCAACAACTTTTGGACACAACAGCCAAAGCGGTGGAAATCAACAAAATCTTGGACTAAACATGCACCCTCAGCCCCCTCTTCCAGAGAAGAAGAGGACATCGGAGGGAGAACGTTCTTTCAGCTCTGTCTCGCCATCTTCGAGTGGCTTCTCCAGCCCACACAGTGGAAGCACCATCAGCATTCCTTTTCCAAATGTTCTCCCAGATTTCTCTAAAGTTTTAAACACTTCACCATTGCCAGGTATGCTCATCAGAATGGATTCCAGAAGAATAACTGTGTTAATCTGATAATGAGCCTTGGGCTGGGTCAGGGTTTTCCAAACATGGGTCTCCAGCTCTGGGTAGTGTTGGCACCCACAGGATTCGCAAATGAGGTGGTGTCGTGAATTGCGCTACTCCAGTCTAGGTTTGGAACGCTCCCCTCATGTGAAAAAGAAATTTGTCTGGAGATAGAAATCCAGAGGATCAGAGGGAGAGGTTCTGGCTCAGCACTTTGCCTCCCGTGCTCTGAAGTGGCGCAGCACATTCTGCCACTTGGGCATTTTTGTTCTGCTGCATGTTTAGACGGCAGCAGACTACAGCCAGCTCCGCAGATGCTGCTTTATGTTGGGACAGCCAGAGTGTGCTGCTGCGTTTCACTTCTCTTGGGCTTTCTTCTCTTTTTACCCCGTAGAGAATCCAGCTGACAAGCAGGTGACTGTGAAGTTTGTCCAAGACACCTCCAAGTTCTGGTACAAACCGGAGATTTCAAGAGAGCAAGGTTTGTCAAGTCATGCCGAGTTAAGCACCTTCCACAAGAAGGCAGCTGGATAGCGCTTTGTATTTACTTACAAATACTTTTGATTCACTCTAACTTGGAGCTGCAGGGTGAGCTGCACAGGGTTCCTTTTCAGCTTTCACTCCCAAAGAGAAAAAACTCCCAGCTTCTAGTGGGGACTATCAGTAGGCTGGAAGAGGTATATTTTAAGAATGCAGGGAGCATGTGAGTGCTCTTCAGGAGCAATCTCTCTCTTCCTCCGCCCCCTTCGTCTTAGATCGCATATGATTATTCACAGTACCACCTATATCTCTGGTCATATAGAAAAGTCAAAAAGCAAGTGTTAGGGGAAGTTATCTGTTTAAAACATGCATGGGGGGGGGGCAAAGTTGGTGTCCTCTTACCCTTCTACAGATTCTCGATGAACTTTTTCCAATTTACACTGTCTGCTGGCAAACAATAAATCTGTTTTAAGATAGGTTTTCTGAAACTGCCAGGTTGCTGCAGGTCTAGCAAGATCACAGAGTAGAAAAGATTATCAGAGAACACACCTGCTTGTTTGCTTTGGATTCAGAAAACCAAAAGCTGAACATTAAGTACTGTACAATTAACAGACAAAAGGTGGTTTCTCCTTTGGGGGCGGGATGCAGATGGTTCTGGGAAAATTGACTCTGGGCAGCGAAGTATTGCTAGTTCCTAGAGATCAAATATTGTTACAGGGAAGGTTGTAAAGGTTGAATAACTGGCTTTTGGACCAAACAGTTTTCTGTTGCTGCTCTCATTATTCTGCTGCTTTAGCTAGGTACATACAGAAGGTTTTACTATCCCAACCATGGTTAAGATATCGTAAAAGCACCCCGTAGGCTTTTTTCCTCTTCCTCACCCTTTGAGGGCTAACCATGCTTGGCTTCAAATCAGAGTTTGGAATGGTGCTTGCAAGTAGCTTGGCAAATTGTGGTTCCAGCTAACCCCAGTTTATCATCAATATCCCTACAGACCTAATACTTCTGCCTGACAAGTGCATAGGTTCTGTAACTCAGAAGTGACTGAGAAGTGTGTGTGCTCATTTCTGGTACTTTTGACCTCTTCACCTGGCAGTCTCTGGGTGGTCAATTAAATTTCCCATAATATCTTTGATGCAGCATCACTCTGGGGTATTGTGGGAAAATTAAATACCTATGCGCCAATGGCTGGGCACCCTCCAATGTGAGGGGGTCCTCCTTTTCACAAGGAGCTCTGCTTATGTGGCTCCCGGGAGACTAGACTGACTTCAGAGAATAAGGAACTGAGACCATCCATGGTGTGACACGCTAAGGGGTGTGAGTAAGGTGTGAGTAAGGCTTCCATAGATAGACCCAGTTAAACAAAAATGAGGTCCTCCTTTTAAACTTGGTTTGCCTTGTTTTGGGAGAGGAGTTTTATAGCACTTTCCTGTCGGATTGTTTGTTTGTTACTTGCCTAAAAGCAACTCGCTCCCTCACTCATTTCTCTTTCTTTTTTCTTCCCTCATGCAGCCATTGCTGTCCTGAAGGAGAGGGAGCCTGGATCCTTCATTGTCCGTGACAGCCACTCTTTCAGGGGAGCCTATGGCCTTGCCATGAAAGTGGCTATACCTCCTCCTTCAGTGTTGCAGCTGAACAAGAAAGGTGTGTTATGTTTTCTCTCTCCAGTTTGGGGAAAGGGATCTATACCTCCAAAGTTGGAGAAAAATCCTTTGCCCTTTACATTCTAACGTAAGAAGTACATTTTTGAGATTGCCCCATCGCTGTTCTCCAGTTAGCATTTGTTTTTAGCAGATGCTGGGAACTGGCAAGTTCTCCATTATTTAGTGCAACTTTGAAAATAAGTCTGCACAACTAAAAAGAAAAATGAAACAAGCCTCCCAAGTGCACCACCGCCACAGATAGACAAACACTAGATCAGTTATTTGTGCCTTAAAATACTAAAACTTACCAACTTGCATTGGGCTTCTTTACCTGATTGCCTGGAGCTCAGAAGCTGTTTACAAGCCTGGCTGAAGTATTGCCTCACTCTCTGAGCCTCCCTAATTCTTAGGGACCCTGGAAAGAGTTGGATTCCATTGTATAGGAATTCTATCTTTATCTGGAGGCAGTAATGCAATTCCTTGGAGGAAATAGGGAGGAGAGAACCCAGAGCAGGTTTGAAGCAGTAGCTCAGAAAGCCCTTGGCCAAGGTAGCGGAGCAATAAGGAGCCCTCTCAAATTCTTGTGCTTTGCCATATAGCATGCCTGTCTTGCTGAGGGAAAAGGAAAATGGCATGCAGAGTTGGGCTGCATTCCTATACAATTTACCTGGGAGTAAACCATATGGAACTCAGTGAGGCTTACTTCGGAGTAGACATGTATCGGATTGGGCTGCAAATCAGTAGGCCTTCCTAGAAGAGACGTGGTTGGTTTTAAAAATATTTTATACTCAACAATTCTTCATTGAGCTAAAATCCATCGCAGTAATATTTTGTGAATGAGCAGTGGAAATGAAACTGCAAGTGTTCCGTTTTATGGCAAGTGATAGATTTTTCTGTCCCTTACACCATGTAATATTTCAGCAGTAGAATGCAAACTGCCATGCACAATTTGAGGATTGTGTTTTCTTGCTATGTACCAATTAAATTGTGTGTTCTGTGTCTTTCCTTCACAAGTTTCATCGGTGGAGATTCTGGGATGTTCCAGTGCTACTTGCTTACTCTTAGGAAGTCTAGTAGTCGGATCAAATTAGATCAGTTTCCTCTTGTTTGTATTAGCTGCTTAGATATTTGAGAACTGTACGGCCCCCACCCCTCCATATCCTAGCAGAGAGGGCCAAAGGTATTTTAGTGCCCCAGTTGGATACATTTGAGAGGCGTTTTCAGCCCTTCTTGCAGTTTTGCAAATAATACAGTTGTGTGCCTTTTGGATCACATGGAAGTTTTTCATTGCACCCCTAAGTAAATAAAGTAATAAATAAATAAAATAAAACTATTGGTGTATCCCAAGCAGCCACCCAAGATGGATTTAGGGGAGCGTGACCCATTCAGTCACACAGGGTACCAAGCCACACGGGCACCATAACTATTATGTAGCGTGGGGGGGGGGGCAAATTTTGGTGTCACACGGGACACTGCTGAAATTTGAGACCTCAAGGACCGCCACTGCAGCCACCAGTGATTTGTGTAGTCATCAATGGCTTCTCTGGAGGTTGTCTGCTTCTGCATCAAGTGTTGCTCTCCGTTGCTGATAGGATATATAAGTTTCCCCTTCACTGCAAATGCAGATGAACCAACAGCACGATCTGTGTGCTATGGTCCTCATGTGTACAGTCCTTTTCTTGTGTACTGTGAATAGGCAGTCGACTCCAAGGCACATACAGTGGTACCTTGGTTCTCGAACTGCTTAGTTGTTGAACCAATCGGCTCCTGAATGTCGCAAACCCGGAAGTAAGTGTTCTGGTTTGTGAATGTTTTTCAGAAGCTGAACAAGTGCAGCCAATTGGAAGCAGCACCTTGGTTTTCAAACTGTTTTGGGAGTCGAAGAGACTCCCAGAACGGATTACATTCGAGAACCAAGGTACCATTGTACAGTGGTACCTCAGTTTAAGTACTTAATTCGTTCCGGAGGTCAGTTCTTAACCTGAAACTGTTCTTAACCTGAAGCCCCACTTTAGCAAATGGGGTCTCCTGCTGCCGCCGTGCTGCCACAGCACGATTTCTGTTCTCATCTTGAAGCAAAGTTCTTAACCTGAAGCACTATTTCTGGGTTAGCGGAGTCTGTAACCTGAAGCGTATGTAACCTGAAGTACCACTCTACTTGTAGGTGATGCCATTCCTTCATTTGGTCTAATGACATTGTTTTCTGTTGTTTTATGCTGCAGTTGGAGATCTGTCTAATGAACTTGTCAGACATTTCCTGATTGAGTGCACCCATAAGGGAGTGAGGTTGAAAGGATGCCTCAATGAGCCATATTTTGGTAAGCATATTTTATCTATCTATAGTTCATAAGTGGTGGGCTTTAGGAAGGTGATGAATGAAACTTGGGCAATTTTTAAATTCCTGCTTTTGAATACCATTTCAGGCCTTGCCTCCCCTTTTTCAGTGTTGTTTGTTTTTTTAAAAAAAGTTTTATTACACTTCTCCTTTTCTCCTCCACCCCACACTGATGCCTTGGCAGAAGGAAGCACCACTGCAAAGTAGGCAGCTCCTCCCAGGAATGGAGCTCTGTCTCACTGCACCTCACTCTGCCCTCTGCATAAGTGTTGCAGCTGCTCCACTTTGTCCTCCTTCACTTTCCCTAGTAATGTAGAGATTCCCAGAGAAGAAATGCAAACCAGAATTCAAATTAGGGGGCCAGATATGTGATGCCACTTTAAACCAAAGACTCGTACAAAGTCTTTTCAGATCCTGGCATAGATACAGAAACTACAAGTTGAGACACTAGCATTTCATGGCCTCCTTCCACCATTGTGCTTCTACATTGCTTCTACAATATTTTTCATACTTGGTATTCCATGTTGGAAATTCAAGTAGATGAGATCTCTGTATGCGTGGAAGTGTTTAAAGAGTGATCTAGCAAGTGAATCCTGGGTTAGTTTGCTGAATTGAGAGGCCCACAAGAAGATCAGATACAGGTAAGTTTCAAGAGATAAGTTATCCAGTGCAATCCAGTTCTGTGCTGCCACAGAGAGAAACCTGTTGAGAAAGGATAGCTGCTGGCTTAAGATGCAGGTCAAAAGAACAAAATAAGAAACTTGTTACACAAGCCAGAAGTTAACTTGATGCCTTCGTCTGTTTTATCCACAGGGAGTTTGACAGCCTTGGTGTATCAGCATTCAATTACTCCTCTGGCCCTGCCCTGCAAGCTGCTCATCCCAGACCAAGGTATTCCCATTAAAAAAGGAACAGGCTGGGCCTAATCCAGGTCTTGTGTAAACGTCTGAACCAATATGCATGTCTAGCACACTCATGTATTCAACACACAGCTCAGAGAGGACTAGGAACTATGATGGACGCACCAGAGGAGTAGAGAAAGGCTGGTTTAATTTATGGAGGCTCCTTCAGAGAGCAAGTGGGCAGCAAATCATACAGCAAACACACTTTTCATTATGAGAACAGAAGAGCGAGTGTAGCCTTTTACTATGGTAAGAGAAAGAAAAAAGGAGAGGAGCAGTGGGTGAGCCTGATCTAGTTGTGAACAGAGAACTTTGGCCTCCAGAGGTGTTAAACTCTCCCCTTAGAGTGCTTTGCACTGGCAAGGCTGCAAGTGTCTTCCACACATTCCTTGGTCTGTGGTCCAGCGAAGCATGAATACAAGGTGCCGTTGGAGCTGTGAGCTGCCCAACCATTGAAGATCTGGGGTTTAAATGCTACTTTTAGACCAGCTAAACTGGGGGGGGGGGGGAGCTTCCTGAGTAAGTACTGTCATGCTTTAAGTCCTTTGCTTATTTCGCTCAAGTTCCTGTCAGTTTACTAATCTGTTCTCTAAGATAAGTTTGAAGTTGAAGTGACATGGCCATAGTCTGAAATGTATATTAATTGAATAATGAATTTATTCTTGGATATTCAGTTTACTTCTCAGCAGAATCTCAAATTGTGGGAATCTAATTGGGACATAGAAATAGAAGAGGAAATTTGGAATAGGAATACTTTGTAAGTCAATTTCTTCCAAGAGAATGGGGCTTGTTAAAAATCTCTTTGGGCTGCTATTATACCCCTAGGAAGCTTTCTTACCTAAAACTTAATAGCTCTCTTCTCTGCTGGACAGAGTGTGCCACCGGTCTTGGGACACACAGACATAAGAGGTGCTTGGACTATTCAAAACTAGAAACATTTTGGAAACATATTTTTCAGGAAATGTTTTAAATCACATGCCCAAATGTCCCTAGAATTCTTTCTTTGGCTCTTTTTAATTTATATAAAGGAGAAACAGAGCAAGTAAGAAGTAAGGAACTCAGAATGTGCTTGCTAACTGCAGCACATACAATGATAGCCAGACATCAGAAATCTTTAAGCCTTTTCGCTATCAGTTGTATCCAAACTGTGCTACTAGGAAAACTGTCTCACAAGTTAAAGGTGACAATTGGGCAAAAGAAACGTGGCAATTCTAATGCCACTTGGTATGATTTTATTGTTTATAAAATAATGAAGCACATGGAAGCTATGTGCCATCTATGGTGTTTCCTGCTTGGCAGGGAGTTGGACTCGATGGCCCTTGTGGTCTCTTCCAACTCTATGATTCTATGATCTCATATACAATACGGTCTGGCTTGTATAGACTTGAGACGCTGCTGCATTTTGATCCATCACCAGCTGATTTGTAATTCAAAAACCTGAGTTTCTTTCATCATGTGATCTTATAAAGCATACAGTATTTAAAAATGAATATAGTTCCAGTTCCTTTATCATATAAGTTAAATAAACACTATTTTTACCGTCCAAAGTAAATATATAAAAAGCAAGCTTGAATTTTCAACCTTGTACTACAAGAGGCTGCAAAGTGGCTGTTTGCTTTATTTACAGTCAAGCACTTTTAAATATCATGCACTCACTGAAATGATTGGGACTTAAAAGTGCTTGACTGAGTTTGAATTGTTCCCAGAGTTTTCTCCTCCCTTCTCATGCGTAGCTGAAGGGGTGGAGTGTACTGGATGCTTTTCCTTATAATAGCTCCAATAAGGTGTCATGTAACACCGAGAATCTGACTTAACTTCTCAATCCAATTTATACGGAAGATGCAAGTTTCCATTTCTGTCTGCAGACCCCCTGGAGGAGATACCTGAAAGCTCTCCACAGACGGCTGCAAACTCTGCTGCAGAGCTTCTGAAGCAAGGGGCAGGTCAGTGAATAGTTCTTTGCGCATCAGTATTAGAAGGCTTTGCATGCCACCCAAGTGAGTTGTGATTAAGGGCTGCAGACTGTTCTAAGCTCTTTTAAAGAGAAACCTAGAAATAAAAACAGTTATTGTTTCATCTTTCTGGTGTAGCCTGTGAATGTTATAGTAAACTTCTCTGTGTTCCTAAGAGAGGGGTGGTGGTGTAAAAATAAATAAAAGGTTTAATTAGTGCACACTGGGTCTGAATTTTCAAGCTAATAGCTGCTGCATGGCATTCTGTGAGCTTGTATACATATGAGCCTGAATGTCTACTTAAATGTTGTGTGAAGGAAGTTCCTGTGTCTGCTTTGCAATATGTCTGCCATCAGAACCAAAGTAAGGTTTTCCTGTACAGATCCTGCTCACTTTCATAGTTCTTTCCTTGTATTTCTTCCTTTATTGCATGAACAGCATGCAATGTTTGGTACCTGAATTCTGTTGAAATGGAGTCCCTCACTGGTTATCAGGCAGTGCAGAAGGCCCTGAGTTTAACCCTGGCTGAAGAACCGCCTCCTGTCTCTACTGTGGTCCATTTCAAAGTGTCTGCACAGGGCATCACACTGACAGACAACCAGAGAAAGTGAGTCCTGGCACTGCTGTGTGCTTGGTTTGGGGGTTGTTGGAGGTTTCAAAAGATACGTATGAGCCTATTAGAATGCTTCATGATAATTTTAGTTAGTTTCAATGTTTACCTGCTGTTTTTCTGCCAGGCTTCCAAAGTACACATCGTGTTTAATGCCTAGTTAGGTTCTCTTTTTTTAACATGGAACACAGCCATGATAACGGGCCTAACCAAGACCTATTCAGTAGTGAGGGTTTTTCTTAAGCTTTTATGCTGTGAATTCAGATGAAGTTGCGTCCCCCAGCAGCTGCCGCTGCATTGCAATGGGATGCAAACCGCAGCCTTCCTCACACGTGAAATAGCAGCCTTGACAGCATGAGAAGAAAGGGTTAACATCCTCATGCACCACAATCCTTTTTCTGATTGGCAGCTTCACAACTGTCAGTTAAAGTTTTATAAAAGAATCATGCAATGCCAGTTGTGTTTAATGCAGAATGTATTTTGTTCCTACAACAAGCATTGTCTTGCAATTGCCTATCCCCTCAGGAAACCACCCCCTGGTAGAATGTGCCTGAGATGTAAGCACATAAATTTATGTAGCCACAACATTTCTTAAACCTATTTTGTCATATTTTCTCTTTCCCTCAGGCTCTTCTTCAGGAGGCACTATCCGGTCAACACTGTTATTTTCTGTGCTTTGGATCCACAGGACAGAAAGTAAGGACAGCAAATGCTTTTCCTAATTCAACATTAATAATATTGTGTGAGACTACAAAAAACACTAATAGAAATATTAATCTTTTCTTTCCCCCACCCGCCTCCCCTGCCTCTTCTGTTTGCCACAAGATGGATGAAAGAGAGCCTTTCAGCAAAGTAAGTAACAGCATGCATCTTACTATCTGACCACCTTTGCAAACAGCTTATACCACGTCCAGGACTCTGCATTTCTTTCAGATATCCTCTAAATCGGGACTATTGAGCAAGGCTTGGGGACTCTTATCAGGTGGCAATTTGGAGTCTCAACTGTGACCCATGGCATCTTCCACACTTCCTACAATTTTTGGAACAATCTTTATGTCCTGGAAATGATGCCCTTAGTGGGACAAGAGCAGAGACATACAAATGGCGTCTGCTGCTCTTCTCAGCATCCCCCTTTCCTCCGCATTCTGATTCAGTGAGCATTGCAGGAATTGGGAATTGGGAATCATGGCATTTGCAACTTGCTAGTATTTGTAACCAAGGAAGAAAGTTGTAGGAGGAGTGATGGTCTAGTCTTGTTGGATTGGGTGAAGCAGAGTCTGGCAAGCATGTGGGGGCTTTTGGAAGGCCAACAATGACATGTTCAAAATGGGGCTTAGATGGTAAAGTACGAAGAGATGCTGGTCAAGGGATTGTGACTATTTTGAAGAAGATGGCACTTGCAGTTAAACAATGAGTGACATTTTCAGAGGTGTACTAATAATATTGGCTCCTTCCTCCTCCAGCAAAACTAGCTTCAGATGCATGTGGGAAATTTTGGTTTGGCCCCAAAGCATTTGCTAGGTGGGGAGTTTGCTCTAAATATGCAACTTCAGTTAAATTTCAGTTAAGTATTTCTAAAACGGAAGTCCTGAGGTGTTAAAATGCTCTAGGGCAGAATGGTGTTTCTGTGGTGAGTGTTAACTATTGAAGATCCCTGGATCAGATCTACCCTTGCAAGAGGTGCCCTTGGGGCACAGGAGAGGTTGGAGGAAGTGAACAGCATGTGAGCTCTGACCTAACATCTCCTGTAGTCGCAGAAGACAGCTGGGAGTGGGGGGCAAATTTGCAAACTACTTTCTCTTAGTTTGTTCTGGCCTCCAAAGTAATTCCATTATTCACTCTGTGGTGTGATGCTTCTTTCTTTTCATGCGCATTTCCTTTGCTTTTGCTTTCTACAGGGTGTTTGGGTTTGTTGCAAGGAAACAGGGTGACGCTGCAGACAACGTGTGCCACTTGTTTGCAGAGAATGATCCAGAGCAGCCTGCCAGCGCCATTGTAAACTTCGTATCAAAGGTCATGATAGGTTCCCAGAAGAAGAACTAAGAGCTTCCAACTGAGTGCTGCAGACGAACTCACAGGAAGGATGCCATGAGATTATGGCCACTCAGCCTGCATCTAGCGGTTTCCCAGGACGACATTCCACATACAAGGACTGCCATCAGTAACATCACCTGACCATTTGACAGGCTTTGACATACAAGTGCAACTTTAAGCAAAGAAGGGAGCTAGAAGTCAGCAAGATCCCTAAAGCCCATATCTGAACAAATTTTGGAAGAAAGACTTAAAGCAAGGGAGCCAATAGTATTTTCCATGTGCGGCTCTGATTTTTCACCACATTGGGCTAGAATCATAGAATCGTAGAGTTGGAAGGGTCTCAAAAGTCATCTATTCCAACCCCTGTCATGCAGGTAGAATGGGAGGTGGGAGCCACGTTGCTTTTAGCTGGAATTCTTGCTAGGAAACACACAATCAAGGGCAGAACTACACTTAAAGAAATCACAAAGGGAACAGCCTCTGGGTGCATTTGTGGGGAAGAAGTGGTAGCTACAGTCTGGGTTATAATTGCAGGTTCTCCTTTGCAAGTGCCCACCTCTGCATTCGTGTTATCTCAGCAAATTCAGCTTTGGAAATGCATTTGCTGATACAGCATATATTTCCACCTGTAAATAATTGTTGTGGTTTCATTTGATGATAGCCATGGCCATTCTCTTCCCTTGTTTTCACATAACAAACAAACTTTAAATGGAATAAATGTTCAGAGGAAATTGGTGCAGATTTATTTGGGATGGTGCAGAGGGAGAGAGAAAGGTTTTTGGACTGCAACAAGTAGGGTAAGGAAGCTTGGGTGCCTTTAATTTATTTGAAGGTAAATGGGAGGGATTGGTTAAAAAAGAAAAATGCAATGCATGTTTGTCATGTTATTTTCACGTTGCTTCATATACGAAGAATTTAAGTAGGGAATATAACTCTTTTCATGGTTGCAGGATAAAAAGGAGGGGGAAAGCACACAAGAGAACATTTCTGTATAATTTATAATATATTGCTGTAGTCAGACTATTTATAGCAGGCGTGGAGAACCTGTGTGCCTCCACATGTTGCAGGATGGCAACTATCATCAGTCTAAGCCAGGAAGGCTGATGGTCAGGACGATGGGAGTTGTAGTCCAATGATATCTGGAGGTGCCACAGGTTTCTCAACCCTTGTGGCGCAAAGCAGGCCGCTCTCTGTTGTATAGTATTCTAATTCTGAGCATACTGTTGAAGGCACCGTTCATTATGATAGGACTAGGGCAGGAGATCCATTCAAGCCCTGAACTGAATGGGGGTTCTACTGCAGCACCACTTGGAGCAATGCTTTTTTTAATGTATCCTGTATTCCTTCAGTAGCGGAAACTTCGCTTGAGCCTTGCTGTAGGAAGTAGTTTTGTATTCTGACTTTAAAAGCAGCCTTTACGTTTACAGTAAATATTTTCATATTATTTTCTATTACTTAAAATGATGGTTATGAAATCCAATTTGTATGGATGGTTTTTAAGCTGATTTTTATTTTTAAAATCTGGAATAAATAAAACATAAAGAGGAAAAAATATTTTTGTTGCACTTACCCATATTTTGAAGATGGTCTGATTCTGTTTTGACAGTATGGCACATCCTGTGCATGTATTGCTTATGAAGACAACACATGTGACAACTGCCTCTTTAAGATCCATCTTGCGACTTCCTTCACACAGACCCAGCAAGATGGAGAGAAACTTTCCATTGATTTGAGCCCATGCCACAGGAATCCATGTGTGAATATGCAACCATATACACCTTTGAATCAGGGTAGTTGAGTGAATCAAGCCTTATAAGCAGCATTCTCACGGTCACTAAAGGAGCTAGGTTTAGCCCCCCAAGCAGATATGTCAATCTCCCTCCTTTTTTGTTCTATGAGGTTTTTTTGGCTTTGTTTGCAGCGTTTTGAGAGGGTTGTGATATCCTGTTCTTGTTGGTTAATTTCTGAGGTGGTTTGCTTTTAAGGCATGGCCAAACTTGGCCCTCCAGATGTTTTGGGACTACAACTCCCATCATCCCTAGCTAACAGGACCAGTGTTCAGGGGTGGTGGGAACTGTAGTCCCCAAACATCCGGAGGGCCAAGTTTGGCCATGCCTGAGGGGAGTTGATAGGTTCTCTACACCACTGTCCTTCAAGTAGTTTTGGAGGGTCTTCGAGAGAAACTCTCTTGCCATTTGGTTTGTGTTCAGTGTGGGACTAAAGGACCATGATGAGGTGGTTTGTATTTTCTCTCCTAGCTTGAGAGAAGGCATGGTCTGTGATCTTAACGTTATCAACATTTGTCGTTCCAACCAAGGGGATCAGGCCTGGTGAGAGCAGAATGCTAGCCAATCTGGACATTATGGTGTGGTGCCCAGACTTGAGAATGTGTGGCTGGTGTTGCCTGGGTTCTTTTCACCCCCATATATCGTACAGGCCTCCGCCTTTTAGCCTTTCTAGTAGCCTATGAGAGTCTGGTTTGGGGTTTCCCATGTGGTTGTGGGGCAGATGCCTCTCACATTTAGGTTGAGGTTGCCTCCCAAGATTGCTTGCCCTTTGGAGATGAATTTATTTAGTGTTTTCTGGACAAAGTCTGTTTTGATATTGGGAGCATATATAGAGCCAATCGTCAATTTAGTTTTGCCACCTAGTTTTCCCTTGGAAAAGATGAAAGCTGTAGTAAAATAGCAGCCGGCTGGTTCATTTCCATTGACAAATTTGGAGCATGTGTTTCTGGATTCCTCCATCATGCTCTTACAGGCCGCCTAAGGGAGAGTTCCATTAAATCTGTAGAGCCAACAGGGCACTGTCCAGTGTTGGACATCTATCAGCCCTAATCAATGGAGGGCACAACACTGGCTGCCCCTGTATTGCTTGAAGGGCTCTCACCCGTCTTCTGCAGCCTAAGACACAAAGTCTTCACAGCCACACAAGCAAGAGGCCTCAGGCAGCTTTCAAGAACTTGCTTTAATGGAGCCTGGAGTAGGAACATAGTCTTACACTTCACATGGTGTACAAAACCAAACAAAAGTCTGAAGCCAAAAAACAAAGAAACAAGATATAGACAAGTACAGATCTTTGGCAAACGAAACGCCAAATGGTCCACAGAGGCAACACATCCAAGTTTACAAGTGATCCTTCTAGTATCGTGTCAAAGCTGAAAAATAATGGTCTGGCACATCTTTACAAATACTCAAATATTTAGATAGATACATCTATTTTTTAAAAAAAGCAGACCAACTTGAGCAAATGGTCAATAGAAATTCTTACCCCTGGCACCCCAGTACTAAAATAGGCCATTACGGTGAAGTTACTAGCATCTGCTATTTATAACTTTTCATAGGAGGAGGAGATGAGTAATGCCACAGATCTGAGGGTGTCTGGGTGTTTGTAAAGTGTACTTGCAGGTGAGACAGAGAAGCTGCCCCAACAAACTGGATCTGAGCCTGCCATAGGACTTGTATAAACTTAGAGCCATAAGCTTTCACATTATAAACTTCTCATTTGTCAAAAAGTTTCCCTTAAAAAAAGAAAGAAGCTCCATGAAGCATCATGAACCACCTCTAAAGTGAATTTACATCCCTCATCACATCCCTCAATATGAGGGAGCATTTAAAGCCATTTCAACCAGGATTTCCCCTCCTGCCCACAAAGTACATCATCTTTGCCACCTGATTCTCAGAGAAAAATCAGACCATTCCCATATCAGCAGCTCCCTGCTCTGTATAGCTTGGTAGGCGTGGAAGTCCAGAGAAGTGAGGGGTGGTCACCAGCTGCCTGTTTTTCTCACTGGCGCACACAACCCCCCCCCCCACCTGCTCACTTGTTCAGAAGCAGCCGGGCAAAGTCTGCGTTAGACATCTTCTTGGGCTCCTCTGCCGCCATGGGGAGGGATGGCGCTGCCGGGTTCTGGGCCATTCCATTCTCTGCCTTGGCCATGGGGGTGCTCTGGCGCTGCAGAGCCCGAGGGACCATCGAGAGCTGGGTTCTCCCTTTGCCGCGGCTTTTGAAAGAACAGATTAAACGAGATATAAATGTTGGGGGCTTTGCTTACTGCATGCTAAAATTCAGTGCCTTGCATTCATTGTGCAGATTCAACTGTTTTTCCTACTACTGTATGTTTTAGATGGTCCTGAAAATAAAATAAAGACGCCATCATTTATTTGTTTTTGATGCCAAGTAAGAGCCTCTCTGCGAAGGGCTTTCAGGAGACACAAGGCTTCTTTTCTGGTCACATCTGCACAACACAGAAGTCTTGACTACTATGAGAATTACCCATTGGCACCACTGGATTCAGTGTTCTTCAGCCCAGAGGTCTCTTTTTTTTTTTTTAAGTGACAAGGCTTGGGAGAGAAAGAGGTGTCCTAGATGTTGTGCTGCTGTGCAGGGTGCAAGCCATACTGCACTCCCTGAAGGAGGAGACCACACCCAAAATATACTCACGCGCCATAGATCTGCCGGGGTCCCATGGCTCTCCCTGCTGCCTCAGACTTCTCAGGGAATCTTCGGGCAGGCGGGTTGCTAATTGCCACCTTAATGATTTGATCTTTGATTGTCAGGCCATCCATTTTCAGCACTGCTTGGGAGGCCTGCATCTCATTCTCGAATTCCACATAGGCTAGGCCCTAACAGTAAAGAGAAGATGTGCTATGAAGGCAGCACACTGCATTTCCTGTTCCTCTTAATGGGCAACTTGGACAATGATCCAAATACAGTTCTCCAACCAAGCTTTTTAAAAGCCACTCCCCAATATGGTCTCTCTCTTGGGGAATCTGCTCAAACCACTAGTGGTGGTCAAGACCTACCTTGGGTTTGCCAGCACGCGTTGTGACCAGCCGGATCTCCTTCACACTCCCATGGGCTTTGCACACTTCCTCCAGTTCCTCCTTAGTACAGGAAAAAGGCAATCCAGAGATAAATAGCTTGTGTTTCTCCAGGACAGTGCTATACTTGAACACCTTGAGGGAAGAGAAATAAGAATTTCTAAGACTCCAAAAACAAGCAGTGTTTGAGAAAGATCCAATCTATTCAAAGTTGTGTGGGTTTAATAAAAAACATATACAGTGGTACCTCGGGTTACAGACACTTCAGGTTACAGACTCTGCTAACCCAGAAATAGTACCTCAGGTTAAGAACTTTGCTTCAGGATGAGAATAGAAATCGTGCTCCGGCGGCGCGGCAGCAGCAGGAGGCCCCATTAGCTAAACAGTTTCAGGTTAAGAACGGACCCCCGGAACGAATTAAGTACTTAACCCGAGGTACAACTGTATGCAGGATTTCAGTTTCACATCTTAAAATTCAAAAAATGGAAGTTGTGTTGATCTTTAGGGGTGGGGGCTCACATCCACAGCTGGGCAATACCTTGATTGGGACCACGAAATGTGGTAAGCTTTTGAGGTCTCCAGAACTTTTAAGTTTACATCTTGGCTGAAGAACTCAAAAGCTTACCGCACTTCATGGCATTCTGATTTGCCCCAATTACGTATTGCCCAACTACTGATCTTAAAATTCAAATGCCTAGAACTGTACACTGACGGTCTTGGGAGAAACTATATACAATCATACCTCATGTTACGTCCACTTCATGTTACGTTTTTTCAGGTTGCGTCCCGTGGTGACCCGGAAGTACCGGAAAGGGTTACTTCCAGGTTTGGCTGCTCACACATGCACCGTAGCGCTAAATCGCACTTAACGCATGTGCAAAATCGCACCGCGCACATACGCAGAACGGATCCTGTTCGCAAGGAGAGGTACCACTGTATTGTGTGTGTGTCCCCGCCTGGCAGCCAGCTTGCCTTTCTTTCACAGGCTCCCTGCAGGAGCCATCTTAGTGCAGACTAACTGCAGTTAGGGAGGAGGGAGATGGTGAGAACAAAGAGGGAAGGAAGCTGCAAATGTTTTTTTTTCTTTCAAAAAAAAAAAAAAAAGCAGAAGAAAAGCAGACAACAACCTGCACGTAAGAGAAAGGGGTTTAGAGCAGGGGGAGCCAATGCCATCCTCTCGGCCATCATGGCCAAAGGGGAGGGATGAGGGGAGCTGCCGTCCAGCAACATCCAGTGGGACACATTGGTTGCCCTCATTTCAAAGAGTGAAGTAAAGCAGGCCTGAGAGAGATGCTCATTACCATGCTTTTTACTGTAAAGCCAGCCTGTTTTCATGTTTGCAGCACTCCCTTTCCCTTTCCTGTCTCTTTGCAACACCTAGGAGGTCACCCCCTGCCCCCATGCAATGAATTACAACAGAAATTCAATACTCTACAGAAGGTTTGGAATTGGGATAGGTTAGCTTTGTTATTTTATTCTGGTTTTATCCCCAACTACTTTGTCAATTAGACTTCTAAGTGAACATTTATGGCCCTTTTGGGCCCATTTGATGCTACAACCTTTTATTTCGTGACAGCAGTCACGAAATTAAAAGATGCCTGCTCCTTGGGAGAAAAGCAATGACTAACCTAGACAACATCTTAAAAAGCAGAGACATCACCTTTCCAACAAAGGTCTGCATAGTTTAAGCTATGGTTTTCCCAGTAGTGATGTACAGAGGTGCTGAGGTACCACTTTAGCTAATGGGGCCTCCCACTGCCGCAGCACGATTTCTGTTCTTATACTGAAGTAAAGTTCTTAACACAAGGTACTACTTCTGGGTTAGCGGAGTCTGTAACCTGAAGCATTTGTAACCTGAAACATTTGTAACCCGAGGTACCACTCTATGGAAGTGAGAGCTGGACCATAAAGAAAGCTGATCGCTGAAGAATGGATGCTTTTGAATTATGGTGCTGGAGGAGACTCTTGAGAGTCTCATGGACTGCCAGAAGATCAAACCTATCCATTCTGAAGGAAATCAGCCCTGAGTGCTCACTGGAAGGACAGATCCTGAAGCTGAGGCTCCAAGACTTTGGCCACCTCATGAGAAGAGAAGACTCCCTGGAAAAGACCCTGATGTTGGGAAAGATGGAGGGCACGAGGAGAAGGGGACGACAGAGGACGAGATGGTGGGACAGTGTTCTCGAAGCTACCAGCATGACTTTGACCAAACTGCGGGAGGCAGTGGAAGACAGGAGTGCCTGGCGTGCTCTGGTCCAGGGGGTCACGAAGAGTCGGACACGACTAAACAACTAAACAACAACAACCTTTTATTTGATTTTACTATTTCTTAATAAATCTACCAAATTTAAAATGGTGTTGATCTACTTGGGTGAAGCCTTGGGGTACTAAAGTCCAGTTCCTAACTTCTTGCTTGCTTGCTTGTAAGCTGATGACCCTGAGGGGTTCATGGAGCAGAGAGCCTCCTCCTCAGCTCTGGCTTCTCTAGACACCTTAGTGGTATCCAGTAAGGTCTGGGGGTCTCCCTGACCCAGGCTGGCTGAAGGGGTGGTGGCAGCATACCTTACAGGGTGAGTGGTAGACTCTGAAAACCAGATCCAGCTAAGTCACCAAGGCCTGGTACCCAGGGTTTGGGGAGCAGTCCTTGACAAACCTGAGCCAGCATGACCAGTGAGTGGCAACATGCTCCCCAGTCCTGCCACAGCTGCACCACAATGGTCTTTGCCCCACCTGACTTCCTCACCCGATACCCAGAGACCAGCAATGGGGTTAGCAGCTTAAGGAAGGAGGCAGGAGTACCTTAAACTCTGGATTCTTGTTCTTATCGACACACGGGGACACAAACATGGGCCTCCCCTCCACATTTGTCCGATCTAGGCTGAGGGCTTTCAGTGCTGACTTCTCTTCCTTGAATTCCACGTAACAGTAGCCCCGGAAAATCCCTTTGTTGGTGAAGATGGGACGGACCTCCACCACATCCCCACAGTCTGCAAAGAGATCTTTCAGCTTCACCTCAGGCTCTGCCATGCTGTAGGAGAGGTTGCTGACGAAGACAGTGACGTTGTCCTTTTCGCTGTCATGAAAGGTTTTGGGGGTGTCTTTCCACTTGGAAGCGGTCGCTGCCGCTGTCTCCTTGGGTCTCAAACCTGCATTTGTGGGCATGTTCTTTCCGAAGAGCCCTGTTTCCATCTCCATGTCTTCAACCTCCTCTTCGGCCAAAGTATCACCGCCCCCCGTCTTGTGCCTCTTGCTGGGCTGTTCAGCTGGTCAAAGAGACATTAAACGACTGAGACATTCCCAACTGAAGTGGCTCCATTGCCACATACAGGCTTTTGCAGTACAAAATATTAAGCAGAAGCTATGAAAGAGAAGGGGGAAGTTCCACCTGAGGCTATCGCTTCACATCCCACTGCACGTACTGGAACTAATTTATGAAAACCACACCAAAAAGGGGTTAAGGAGCAGGAGGGGGCAGCCATTGGCCTTGTTGCTGCAGTGTCCACAGAAGGAAGGCAAGGGAAAACTGGGCAGCAAACACTGAAGCCACAGTCACACCACCCATGTACAGCACTATGGTACTACTTGAAAACACTAATGAAGCAGGCAGAAAGACCAGGAAGAGAGGGATGGTTCTATCTCTCCCACTGGCCAGAAAGCCTCTGCCAAGTAGACGACTGAGTCGTTGTTTAGGGCGTTCCATGCAGAAGAGCAAAGCTGCACAATTTATTGGGGAGAGGGAAAAGATGCAGGTCGCTTTTTTACTTTAATCTGTTATGTTTACTCAGATGTTCTACCAAATTCAAAGCACTAGCTCCCTAGCAGCTGTGCACAGGATACTATTTAATTAGTTACTCAAATGTTTTAAATGGTTAACTTTGATTTTACAGGTAATTTTGTTTTATTCTTTTGTAAACTGCTTTGCTTTTTAAAAAAATCATTCAACTTGACTGTCCAAAATCCTCCAAGCAGTTTTCAAAAATGATGAAGCAATACAATTGTAACTTAGAAAAATTAACAATAATTTAAGACATATGGAAAGTTAAAATAACAATAGACTAAAAACAAGTTAGAACTTGTATCAGCTTTCTGAACACCTGCCAGGGTGAGTAAAAATCAATGACATTTTTTAAAGGATTTTTTTTTAAAATCAGATTTTTTAAAATTTAAATTGGATTTTTAAATATTTCTAAAGATAGTTTTCTATTTAAGTTACATTATAGTCCAAAAGCTATCCATCAGGAAATAAGGATTTGTTATAAGTTTTTCTTGTGTGCTAAAACTCTAAGTTTTTTTTTAAAAAAAAGTTTAACGCCACATCAGTTAACAAACATGGATACATATGCTATAATGTTATTGTTTTAGTTAAATAAATTGTTTATATTGTTATTAAGGAAATGATTATTTTTCTTCTTCCAATAAAGTACAGCAGAAAAGTTATACAAATATAAAGTTAACTTATTAAACCTCACAATCATTTCATAATTATCTGTCTATGTATTTCTAATAGTATAACCAAATCAGTAATTTTTGATACAACTGAAAAAATCACTCTGAAAACTTATTATTCCAAAAATGAAGCCTACATCTGATTGTAAATATTAAGATTATACCAGCAAGAATGAGTCTTTCTGTAAAAAAAGTGACTTAAATCAAGTCTTACTGACTAGTGATTTAAACTGTGATTTACAGTATATTGATTTGATTTAAATCAAATCCACCCTGACACCTGTGTAGGCTAAAATGGTTTGATCAGGTGCTGAAAAGCGTACCATGAAGCCCCCTGCTTGACAGGAACAGGCAGGGAGAAGCCAAGGGCAGGTGCTGCCACACTAGAAGTTTCTTACAAATGCTGAACAGGCAATTCTGTGGCACCGCTAACAGTGCCAGTTCCGCCAACCAAAGAGATTGAGTGGGCACATATAGGGGAAGGCACTAACTGCAGCTTCTGGATCAAGCGCGAGGGAAGCCCCACAGAAAATGCATTGCGCTACATACGTTTTGTGAAATAAATACAAACAGGTGGAGCCTGTACCTTCTTCCTCCTCCTCCTCCTCCCGCCCCCATTCGCCATCATCACTGTCGGCCTTGCGCTTCTCTCCGGTTTTCAGCTTCCTGGACTTTTTGGCAGCCCTCTTCTTCTCTGCCCGCGATGGCTTCTGCTGCTCGGCTCGCTGTGCCTCCTGTTTCGCCAGGACAGCCTCCTTCTCAGCAACCTACAAACAGATGCAACGGTGTGAGCAAACAGTTCAACTGAGGCCGTGGCCTCCTAACAGACTCCGGTGCCCTAAGAAGCAGAGGAACCCCCAAGCCTTGCACCTTCAGATCCAGATTCCTTCTCACCCAATTGAACTAATCCAAGGAGCTGCTGGACAATAATGAGGGATAAAGACCAATATATAAATTAATAAAATAAAATGAATAAATAGCAGAAAACCCTGTCGCTACCTGAACCACAGGAGACCTCATCCCACCCAAGGTTTAGTGAAAGTTTTGCTTAATTTGCAGGGTCTGCAATTAAAAATAGGTCTTTAAAAAGCAAGGAAGGAGCACTATGTTTGAATAAGGAAGACTTCCCAACCAGGTGCAGGATGAGGCCGATTGTATTCATAGTCCAAAACACCTGGAAGGAACCAGGTTGGGAAAAGCTACAACAGGAGATTTAAAAAGATGCATGTATCCTGACCTTAACTCTTTGCTCATTGACTCGAGCAAGCCGGTTTTCTGTCTTCTGAACAGCTGCATCCCAGTCTTCCAAAGTGCCTGAGAAAAAGAGAAGGATTTTATTTTTTTCAACCATCTGCCAATTCTGCATATGCCTCCTTCAGAACTGGGTATACATTGCCAATATGCAGTATCCAAGGGATGCAGATAGCGCATGGTCTAAACCACTGAGCCTCTTGGGCTTGCTGATCAGAAGGTCGGTGGTTCAAATCCCCATGACGGGGTGAGCTCCCTTTGTTTGGTCCCTGCTCCTGCCCACCTAGCAGTTCCAAAGCACACCAGTGCAAGTAAATAATTAGGCACTGCTGTGGCAGAAAGGTAAAGAGCTAAAAAAATGATGTTTATTGTTGTAATTATTTTATGTGAACCACTTTGTGAGGCATGCCTGAATAACCTGAATGAATAAATAAATAAAATTAGTCGTCTCACGGATAAGAAAAGGGCATCAACAGACTTGGGGAGATTTACAGAGAAGCATAAAATCATTTAAAGAAAGTTTGTAAAAACCCCAAAAGAGTCAGGTAATAACTAGATGGCACAGAATGCTGTAGGAGGGGGGAACAGAATGTAGGGGCTAGAAAAGGAAGAAGCACAGTAGAGAAAAAACCATCTCATTGTCTTGGGAGATGACTTCCTAGTTCACACTGAGAAGCCATTTTTAAAGAATCACCAGAGACAGAAGTTAAAGGCAACCCACAGAAATTATTCGAGAAATCTAAGTTTTTAATATGGTTGGCGGCTGGGGCACGGTGTGTCCCAGCACAAGCGAGCAAGAAATTTAACTATGGGGCAGGGAGAGAAAACAGGCCAATAAAGATTGAGCATGCCCAGTAGGCACAAAATATTGACCACTGGGAGGGAGAACATGGAAAACTAGTGGAGAAAATCATTTTTTGTTGCAGGGCCTAGTTTATTTTCTAATGAAGGGCTCCTGACAAGAAAACAACATACAAATCACACCAAGAGAAAGAGGAAGCCAGGACTGAAGCCCCCTTGCTTCCCTAGTGAACAGCTTTCAGAACATTCTGTGACACCACAGCAGTTCAGCCAATCAGGGTTTTAGCCACTACAAACGCAATACACACAATAGCTTCACAAAAGCAGCTGACCTTCAATTCTCTCCAGCATAAGCAGCACCTCACAGACATGCTCTGGGTAGTCGTTTGTGCACTGCACAGCCCGGTGTAAGGCCTTCCTGCAGTGCTGGGTGTCGCCATGTGCCCTGGAATCAGAGGGAAAGAAGGGTTTGGCAGCTGCCCAAAGAAGGATAGAATTTTCTTTTTGTATGCTACAACAGCAGCAAGAACACTCATCGCAAGGTACTGGAAGACACAGGATTTACCCACTCTGGAAGAATGGCAGACGAAGATGATGGATTATATGGGACTGGCTGAAATGACTGGCAGAATCCGAGACCAGGGAGAAGAGTCGGCGGAAGAAGATTGGAAGAAATTTAAAGACTATTTACAGAAATATTGCAAAATTAATGAATGTTAGAAGGATGTCGGATAGAAATTAAGTGGTTTCCAGCTGCAATGCTTTAAGAGAAATATGGGGGGGAAAGGATTTAGAAATAGGTTAAAAATTATTAATAAGGATTTGATGAACTAATACTTTGAATTGGAATACAAAAAAGGGAGGTATGAGGAAGTCTGGGAAATAAGTTAACGAAAAATAAGTAAATGGAAATTTTATCTGTTTTTTTTTTTAAAAAAATTGTATTTTTGCCATTATTTTTTGTTTTTTTTTTACTTTTTGACTTTTATTGTATTATTATTGAAAATCTAAATAAATATTCCGGGGGGGGGGGGGGAGAAGGGTTTGGCAGCTGCAAATGTACATCAAGCACAGCCTGTTTGTTCTTGTAGCACATTTATGTTTCATGAGTGGCGTCCAAATAATTTCACTAACTGCAGCCTGTGGACTCATGTTGGACCCAAGCTTTCAACCTGGGAGAGGCCCAAAGGCCAGAAAGGCACACTGGGAACAAAGTGAACCCGTGCAAGAACACTTGGGAGAGCTCTGGACACGGCTTAAAATCCAAAAGTACTTTGACCCCACACAAAGGGAATACGATATTCAGGTCCTCCCCAACCGGGTTCCCTCCAGATCCTTCTGGACTCCAACTTGTATCAGATCCAGCCAATGCCAGCGATTATTGGCCTCATAGTCTAACATTATAGTGTGGCAGCAACTACACTTTGGAACTCCTTGATATTGATATCTAGCAACTGACTTCATTGTACTCTTTTCGGTGCCTGCTAAGAACTTTGTTTAAACAAATGTACCCAGATGCTTGGAAAGTAGACATAATTTTAATCTTTTTTAGTATTTTAACCCCTGAATGTTACAAAGTATGGCTGTACTTTTTTCCTTGATTTTATTGCTTTATCTTTTTGTAAACTGCTTTGAGGGTGTTTGTTTTTACAATCAAGCAGTACACAAATTTTATGAAATAAAGATATAAACAAACAAATCTTGAGGGTTAGGGAAGGATGCCGAAGAGAAAACCCTGGCATGAGATCTGAATGATTGTTTTCTTAACTGTAGGGTTTCTGAACAGGAACCTGGGAAGCCGTAAAAAAAGGTCCAGGGCCAGAGCTGAAACATCCCAGGAAGGCAGCTGCCAGATCTCTTACCGTTCCAGGTTGTAGTACTCCAGCCACATGTTGGCATACGTGGCATTACCCTTGGTCATGATGCTGTCCCAGAGTTCTCGTGCCTTCTGCATGTTGTTACACAGGCGAGCCTAACAAGGAGAAACAAGAGGATGCCCAACATCCAAAGAAAGGGCAGCGTTTTAAAGCTCTGATAAGAATAGCACATCCTTTTAGACTCATAGCCCCCCAACCCCCAAAGCAGAGCATCATACACCATGGTGGAATGAGCCAAGGTTACCTCAATCCTCGCCCAGGTCTGCATTACGGTGCATGAAGGATCCCCACTCTCACTAAAGCCTGTGGGCAAAGTAGGGAAAGTATGATTCCTATAAGACTGGAACAGCATAGGAAGTGGCAAATAAAGCTCTGATAAGGAAAGGTCTTGGGTATTATTATAAAATTGATTGCCCACCCATCACCGGCAGGTAATTTGGAATTACATTCACAAGAATAGGGTGGGTCCTGCAAGCATACATCTCAAGTGTCAAAAGCCAGGGTAAAGAGGTGCATCTCCACCATTTTCTGGAAGCTGTATAGTGAAACTACCAGAGGCACCTCAGTGAGGATGGAATGCCACAGCTTGGGGGCTGCCACAGAAAAGGCCCTTTCCTGGGCCACCACCACTTGAACCTCCGAGGGAGGTGGAACCATCAGGAGGGCCCCATCTGATGAGTACGGCACCCAGGAGGGTCTGCAAGGGCTTGGGCAAGTAGGCAGGGGTCACAAATTGCATCAGAAGTTTTCAGTGCTGTATGCATTCATAACCCCAAAATATAGATATCCTTTTTAAAAATAGAAGCCCCAACATACGTGCTTCCACTTCTTGCTTTAAGTATTCTATTGCATGGGCAAATGCAGACCGAAGTTCTTCCAGCTCTTTACTGGAGTCTGAAAAAGACCAAGTGAAAGAAGAGCACCATTCAGAGACCAAAATGCTCTTAAGAGTTTTCTGCTGTGCTGTTTCTGTACTAAAGTGACAGAGACCAGAGACAGGATGGCTACCTCACTGACTGGCTGTAGGAACTAAGTCTAGAAATACAGCAATTGCCCAAAGGACTATTAGAAGATTATCCAACACCATATTAAATTTTACCTTGAGTAAAATCCACCCTTCTCCTCAGATAATCCAAGTATGCCTGCCAGATTTCCACATAGTCAGTAGCTTGAATGAAGCCAGCGTTCAAAGCCTTTTCAAAATTCTCTAAACACAAGAAAGAAAAGCAAGCGGCATGAATGGGGCTTTTGTGATCTGCCCACCCCACCCTTCCTGGTCAATTCTTTAGCTTTAATTTCTGCATTGCAGGGGGCTGAACTGATTGACCCTTTGGGTCCCTTCCAACTCTATGCCTGTATCCTCCCATTGGTAGCAGGATGAAATTTGGAGTTCAGCTCCTGGATTTGGGAGTGACCAAGCTTAAGATGTCCCTCAGAGCCTTCCGTTCTCCCAATGGCAGGGAGGGTGTGGGCTGGCTACAGTCACAGGAAACTGCCAGACAGAGTCAGTCCACTGGCCCATCTAGAGCCTAGTGTTGCCCACACTAACTGGCAGTGGCTCTCCAGTGCTTCAGGCAGCCCTGCCTGGAGAGGCAGCCAGGGACCTTCTCCCTGAAGAGCAGATGCTCTACCAACTGGGCCATTCAGCATCAAAAGAAGCACCACAGCCAGGACAAAACAGACGGAGGCCTTGTGTGAACCATTGTCACTGCTTGCATAACACCCAGTGTAAGGTAGTAATGTACGTCTGTGTTCCATTAAACTGAGTGCTTCTTTACCTGAAATCAGCTCATGCTCAACATGATGCCTCTCCATGGCCAGGAGGTACTGGTTCCACAGCTTGACAGTCCACGGGCAGTTCCTGACGGCTCGCTCATGGGCAGAAAGCACCAGCTCCTTCACTTTCAGCTGCCTGTCCTGCAAGACAAAGCCAATGCCAAAGTTAGTGTGTGTGTGTGTGTGTGTGTGTGTGTGCGCGTGTGTGCGCGCGCGCTCAGTTCCACAGGCGCACAGAACATGGCCTCTGGGTGTCACTTTCTGCTTTATGAATAACTTTGTATTGGGTTTTATAAATAAGGATCATAGAAATAATAAAGGCTATAAAATAAACAGCCTTCTCGTGTCGTTTGTGTATCACAAAAATAGTGGCATAAATTTGCAATAATATCTACAGCATATGGTTCATTATTAGCGGTTAATGTGTAAGTTTTTAAAAATTGGTTTAAACCAAAACAAAGGGGAAACAGGATAGAACTGAGTTAACACATAACATTCAACATCACATAACTAAAAGCCTAATCAGGAGCCCCTGTGGTTGTGCTCAGATTAAGAGAGATAGTAATAGTGATTTTTCCTCTTATGTTACCAATGAAACAATATAAAGTGTTGGTGATAAATGTGGAAGGGGTGATCAAAGTGAGGATAATAATTTATTTTTAAATTTAAATTTAGATAAACCAAATTGAACAAAATACTGATGGGATGGATTGTTTGTTTCCTAGAATACTGGCATATGTTACTGAATTAAACCACACCAGAGTAAAGCCATCTCTGTTCACACTTAGTTTATTTGTTAATCTCTCAAGGACATATGTTTCCCAATCTGTTTTGAACTTCTGCTTTGTGAAGGTCTCTGCTCAAGATTCTAGGCCACATGGAGAAGATACACTTGAAAGCAGGTGACATCTGCTAAAACCACATTAAGCCAAAGAAGAAGCTAAAATAAGATGCCTGTGATTCAGAAGCCCCCTCCCCACAATGAGCAAAATCAGAATAAACTATACAGAGTCAAGAGTAATCATGCAAACGTGCACTGCACATTCATGGGGTCTGGATCTCTTTGGAGAAGCATTTTAAATTTCTTATAGCAAGCAACACAGCTCTGGTTAAAACTAATGGCCTTAGACTACAAGAAAGGTGCCTCTCAGGAGGCTCAGAGAAACTCTCTCAGGGCTCCTTACCAGATACTGCGTGTAACGAGCCCAGAGGTCTGGCACAAGGCAGTTCTCCGCCAGGGCACGCTCATAGGTCAGCTGAATGCGAGCCGGGTCTCCGGCCTTCGTCTCAAACTCTATATAGGCTTGGTATTCTGCCAGCTTTGGCGTCTCAGCTACTAGCTGAAATTAAAGGGGGTGGGGGGAGGAAGGGAACCATTTCAGGATGTTATGAAATTATCATTAGTAGTAGTAGCAGCAGCAGCAGCATATATTTATTTATACCTCACCTTTTTCCCTGACACGGACTCAAGGTGGCTTAGAAATAAAATAGGAACAGCCGGTGGAGAAAGGACTTGATTTATTTACATGTGTTCATCGTTTTCTACCAATAAGTCTCATAGCAAAATGCATTACAAATGTAGTTCACACAAATAAAATCATCAGCACACTAAGAAATGAATTAATGAATATACAACAAGTGAATAACTATGGATTTTTATCCTAATGTTGGATGTTTTTTGTTTTGTTTTGTTAAGTTGATATACTCAACTGGAGGAAGACTATGTTTGACATTTAGTTTGACTGGAGAGCCCCATTTAACTTTGGATGTCTGGGGTTGAAGATCAGGAAAACACTGCCTAGAGGAATGAGGAGCAGCTGGATATTGCATTGGAAAATAGCTGGATACCATCCTGGAGTGAACATTTTTTATTATTTTGAATAATAAAATTAAATAGTAAAATAAAATAATAATAAATTTTATTTATACCCCAGCCAGGGCCGGGCTCAGGGCAGCTAACACTGAATATAAATTACAATAAAACGTAATGGGGGGGGGGGAACAGTTAATTAAAATACGGCTTAAAATACAGCCCATAAAGCAAGACCATAAAGGGAGGAAACATCAGATATTCATCCAAGCCAGCTATCCATGCTGGTCCTACATGGGCCAGCAAAAAAGCCAAGGGAAAATTTATATACCAAATCCCATATAAGGGGTCAGAGTGAATCCAAGCCAAAGCCAGGCAGAACAGCTTCATCTTGCAGGCCCTGCGGAAAGATGTCAAATCCCACAGGGCCCTGGTCTCTTGTGACAGAGTGTTCCACCAAGTCAGAAAGGCCCTGGCCCTAGTTGAGACCAATCTAACCTCCTAGAGGCTTGGGACCTCCAAAGTGTTGTTATTTATGGACCTTAAGGTCCTCCGTGGGGCATACCAGGAGAGGCGGTCCCGTAGGTATGAGGGTCCTAGGCCGCATAGGGCTTTAAAGGTCAAAATCAGCACCTTAAACCTGACCCTGTACTCCACAGGGAGCCAGTGCAGATGGTAAAGCACTAGATGAATGAGATCCCGCGGCAAGGACCCTGTAAGGACCCTGCTGCATTCTGCACCTGCTGGAGTTTCTGGGTCAGCTTCAAGGGCAGCCCCGCATAGAGTGAGTTACAATAATCAAGCCTGGAGGTGACCGTCGCATGGATCACTGTGGCCAGATCAGGGCGAGAAAGGTAAGGGACCAACGGCGGAGATGGAAAAATGCCACTTTTACTGTGGCTGCAACCTGCGCCTCCATAAAAAAAGAGGCGTCGAAGGTTACACCCAAACTCTTGACAGAAGGCACTGGCACTAAGTGAGCCCCCGCAAGACATGGGAGTTTGCCCCCCAACCCCTTGTTGTCTCAACTCAGCCAGAGGGCCTCTGTCTTCAAAGGATTTAACTTCAACCAACTCCCCCACGCAGCCATCCAGCCACAGCTTCCAAGCATCCGGTCGGTGTGTCCGGGGCTGAGTCAGGGCGGCTGTCCATCAACATATTGATGACAACGCAGCCCAAAACTCCATACAATCTGGGCAAGAGGGCGCATAAAGATATTGAAAAGCATCGGGGAAAGGATTGTGCCCTGCAGCACTCCACACACCAAGGAGTGCCACGACGACAACTCCTCTAGCACCACCCTCTGTCCCTGACCTGAGAGCGCAGCCGTTGTCGGACTGTGCCCTGAATCCCCACACTGGCAAGGCGGTGGTCCAAAAGTTCGTGATCGACCATGTCAAAGGCTGCTGACAAATCTAAAAGAATCAGCAGTCACAACTCCCCTCTCTAGTGCTGTCTATGGAGATTATCTGTTAGGGCGACCAAAGCCATCTCGGTTCCATGACCAGGGCAAAAGCCGGACTGAAATGGATCCAGAGCCGATGTTTCATCCAGAAACCTACCAAGCTGTTCAGCAACCACTCTCTCAATTACCTAACCCAAGTACGAAGATCGAAAACCAGGTGGTAATTGGATCGCTCTAAAGGATCTAGTGATGTTTTCTTTAAGAGCGGACGCACCACTGCTTTCTTCAACTCCGCTGGGAATGTCCCCGTGATGAGGGACTAGATGGTGATCTCACCCAGCCAGGACGGGCACGGGTCAAGGAGGCAAGTGCAGCTTGGAGGAATCTGTCTACATCGCAGGGAGCATCCGATCAAAGTGGTCCAATACTGGACCCAAGGACAGTCGAGGGGCCTCCATTTTTGTTACTGTATCCAAATTGGCAGGGAGGTCACGGCAGAGCAGCAAGACGTTCTCCGCAAAAAAGCTCGCAAATGCCTCACAGCTATGGGTCAAATTCATATTTACATTTGGTTGTCCCTCTAGGGATGTTAGAGACCTGATTATTCTAAAAAGTTGTGCCAGGCGAGAGCTAGCGGATGCAATGGAAGCTGAGAAGTAAAACGTCTTCGCAGCTTTCACTGCAATCTCGTAGGTTTTCATAAGCATCCTATAAGATGTTCTTGAGGCTCCGTCACGGGCACCCCGCCATACTCGCTCTAGCCGTCTGAGGTCCCGCTTCATTTTCTGGAGCTCCTCGGTAAACCAAGGGGCCCGGTTTCAGCGGGGTGGCAGAGGGCGCTTAGGTGCGATCTCATTGATGGCTCATTATTTCAGTTCTCGACAAGCTCATCTACTGAGCCACCAGAGGGAGCAGGGTCCCGCAAGGCCTGACAAAATCCATCAAGATCCATCAGCCTCTGTGGGCAAGCCCAAATTGGCTCGCCACCCAAGCAGGGTGGGGGCGGGAAGTCAATCCTGTCTTTCAGAGCATAGTGATCAGACCATGGCACTTCCACAAGGGAGGACATGATCACATATATACCCGCACCAAAGATCAAATCCAGCGTGTGGCCTGCTTGATGTGTGGGACCCAAAACAAACTGGGAGAGCCATAATGTTGCCATGGAAGACACCAGGTCTTCCAACACATTCAATGCCAGAGGTCGATGGTGCTGGCAGAGCCCTGAAAGAGCAATCCTCCCAGATTAACAATGCTACCCCTCCCCCTCAACCCACAGTCCACGACTGGTGGACAGAGAAACCCAGGGTCTCATGCAAGGAGACTATTTCGCCTTCACGCACCCAGGTCTCCATCACACAAGCCAGGTCAACCCCCAGCGAAATAAAAAATCTCGCATGGTGGCGATTTTATTGCCTATAGACCTGGCATTGCACAACACCAGTGACAGAGGTGGGTAATCCCTGCTCACCCTATCATTGTCCCTCGGAACGGGGTGTAGACTGAAAGGGGTTCGAGCATCGCCCCATTTCAAAACCCTTCGCCTGTAGGGTCTACCCCCACCGCCAGACTTCCCTCTGACAGAACAGATAAGTTTTATTTGTTTGTTTGTTTTATTATATGGTATGTTGAAAAGCTTCAGTAAAAACACTTTGTTAAAAAACCCTGGAGTTGATGGAAGCTGCAGTCCAAAACATCTGCAGGGTGCCGGGCTGGGGAGGCTGGAAGCAGCTCTCCAAGGTCTCAAAGAAGAGGAGGAGATATCAGGGAAGGAGCCTGGAACCTTCTGCCAGCAAAAGAGACGCTCCAGGACTCAGCCATAGTCCTTCCCCTCCCCGGAGTAAAGTAAAAACAACAAATGCAGTCACGGGGAAAAGAAAGGGCAGCCTCTTTGAATTCTGTGGTTTTACAAATCTGGACATAATAGCAATCATTTGTTCCTTAGTAGGTATTAAAACTAGGTAAATACAACCTCAGATGAACAACAACATATGACATATTACACCGTGTCATGATTTATTTAACAAAAATAAAGCCAAGATGGAGAAATCATGTCTGAAAAACGAAGTACACCCTTACTGCTTCTATGGGAATTAAAAGGCTAAGTAGCAGACAGGGGCTGCGAATCAAATGTCCTTGCTTAACTGATCACCACAAAGTGAGACCACCTCTGTAAGAGCCAAAGTTTTAGCTGCTTGCTGGTCTGGAGCATTCAGGTGTGTTTTCAATGCCAAGGAGGAAAGATGACACAATGCTCTAAGAGAAGAAAGTGCTGCTGCCCATGAAACAGGGAAGGGTTCTAAGGCCACCTTCAACCAATGTAAAGTCCATCATTCTACAGTGAGAAAGATTATTCAGAAGTGGAAAACATTCAAGACAGTTGCCAATCTTCTCAGGAATGACATCCCAGCAAATTCACCCAAGGTTAGACCGTGCAATGCTCTGAGAAATTGCGAAAAACCCAAGAGTTACATCTCAGGCTCTACAAGCCTCAGTTAGCATGTTAAATCTCAAGTTCATGACAATACAATTAGGAGGGGACTGAACAAGTATGGTTTGTTTGGAACCGTTTCCAGGAGAAATATTCGTCTCTCTAAAAAGAACATGGCAGCATGGCTTTGATTTGAAAAGTTGCATCTGAACAAACCTCAAGACTTCAGGGAAAATGTTCTTTGCACAGACGAGACCAAAGTGGAAATGTTTGGCCATAATGCATAGTGCCACGTTTAGCAAAAACCAAACACAGCATGTCAGCACAAGAGCCTCATACCAATTGTCAAGCACGGTGGTGGAGGGGTGATGATTTGTGCTTGTTTTGCAAGGAACCTTGCTGGGAACCTTGCAGTGATTGAGTCGACCATGAACTCCTCTGTATTTCAAAGTATTCTATAATTAAATGTGTGGCCCTCTGCCCAACAGCTTGGTCATGCAACAGGACAAGGATCCCAAGCACACCAGGAAATCTACAACAGAATGACTGAAAAGAACAGAATCAAGGTGTTGCAATGGCCCAGTCAAAGTCCAGACCTCAACCCAACTGAAATGCTGTGCAGGATCTTAAGATAGCTGTGCATAAACAAATGCAAGCAAACCTCAATGAACTGAAGCAAGGTTGTAAAGAAGAATGGGCCAAAATTCCTCCACAATGACGTGAGAGACGGGAAAGGTCCTACAGAAAACATTAATTTCATGTTATTACTGCTAAAGGTGGTTCTACAGACAATGGAGTCCTAAGGTGTACTTAGTTTTTCACATATGGCTTTTCCATTTTGGCTTCAAATAAATCATGACATGACATATGACATGTCACGTGTTGTTGCTCATCTGAAATTGTGTTTACCTCATTTTAAGACCTGCTAAGGAAAAGATGATTGTTACTATGTCTTCATATGTAAAATCACAGAATTCAAAGAGGGTACACTTTCCTTTTCCCGTGACTGTATGTGAGAGAGAAAAATTCATTATCAGAGGCCAGATAAAACACACACTGGATTTGAGCTTCAGTGACATCAGAGATTTTGTCTAATACAAGTTTGCTGTAAATAAGTTTACACTGCAAGAGGTGTAGAGTTGGACGGGACCTGTTTGGACCCTGTCCAGCTCTGCATTTCTATGATTTCCACTGCTGGTAAAGAGCAGCCCCATTCCACCCAGCAAGGAAGCACCTTACCAGGGCCTCTTCGTACGGTTTACATTTAGCCATCTGCTGCAAAGCCTTCTTGTAGTTTCTGATCACTGCTTCAGGGACCGGCTCCTCAGACCACTCTTCATACTCTGCATATGTAGCCTCCATATCTTGGCATAAGTAACAAAAACCATTTCAGAATATTTCCTACCTGCTTAGCATGACTCTCAGCATTTGAAATGAGTTTCTTTTCATGAGGATGAAAAATTATATTGCAACCAACTTGAGACTTATTTCTCTGCCACAGGAAACCAATAGCAAAAGTTATTCTTCCTTAAAAAACACATGCCACACTGGAAGTTACCTATTTCCCCCTCCCCCTTCAATTCCCTCCTTAAATCCCCAAGATCCCTTTAAAAAGAGAAAGTTGTGTTCAAAGGCTCTCTGGGCAATACACCTTATTGATGGCAGGAGTCCTTTCTCTGCCGCTGCCAAAACCCCCACAAGTTTAAATGGAGAAGGCACCCAGAGCTTTGCACCCAGATCAGAATCACACTAGATTTGTCTCGGAGTGCACACTGCACACACCCCCAAGCCGATGCAGTTCCACCAGACTGGAGCCACTAAAGCTCACAGGTTCTTACCAAGAAGTGGGATCCCCAGCTGACGCCTAAAGAGCACATGAATCTTTCCAAGCTGTGCGCTGACTGTCTGCTGCTGCTCAGCAGATGGAACGCTGCCGGCTGCTGGCTGCACAAGGAGAGAGGGAGAAAACAATTGGTGAACATCAGACAAGGCTACGAGATGCAGCAAGGAGTGGAAGGCCTCTAGGAGCCCACCAGCCTCATCAGAAACAAATGTGCACATACACAAAATGAAGTCCCAAGCATCAAGGGCTGCTGATAAGGCCCCCTAAGTTGCACCATCACCGCCGGCTTGGAATAGGGACAGAAAGCAGACCTTCCTCCCCAGATGAAGGCTCCCCTCAGAAGGCTACTGACCCCCACCCCACTGCACTTCTTAGTGGCCAAATATTCAAAAAGAGTTTGCAGGGAACCAGGAAATCCCACTTCCCCAGAGAGTCAATAAGTCATCCTTTCGCCTCAACAGAATACAGCCCCTTCTTGGGAGATTTGCCATCCACACAAGTACAAATTAAGGGTAGCAAAGCAAGGTATTTGTATACTGCTATACCATTAAAAAAATCAGCATGTTATGTATATTAGATTAGAAACACATAAAAACTTAAGCTCAAAACTTAAGCTCATAAAGCAAATTATGTATTCTTAACTCCCTGCATAAGCTTGGACATAAAAAGTTGGCACAGAAGGCATCTCCTGAATCTCTACTGGCAGAGTGTTCAACAAGATTGGGCCAATGACGCTCCTGCAGACTATCGCAGTAATCCAACTGTGATACTTTATAAAGGTCCAGGAGATCCCAGAGACACCCTGGACTCAAGTTGTTCAGGGATTTGTAAATTAATACAAGGACCTTGATTCTGGCTCAATGGCAGCCAGAGCAATGTTGCTCCATCAGCAATCTGGCTGCAGCATTCTGCACCAGCTGGAGCTTCCAAACCAGGCCCAAGGGGAGCCCTGCATAGAGCACATGGTGGTAAATCATCTTCAAGGTTACCAATGCATAGACTACAGTGGTCCTTTACCTGCACTGTTTCCAGGATGGCGTTTTCAAACTCCCGATATGCCTCCCAGATGGCAGCTCCTTTCGTCATGTGAAGACCAACAGCTGTTAGCGCCCTTTCAAAGATTGAACGAACTTTATCAATGCCTCCCTCCTGGCCAATGCCTCCAATCGAGTACTGGGCATATTCCAGCCATATTTCCGGACCTAGAAAAAAGCACCAGAATGCTGCCCACTCAGGTCTGCAAGCGATTTATTCCAAAAGTGCAGCTTTAAGATCTTTTAACTGTGATCAATTTTAACTGGGTTCTACCCACTCTTTTTCATTATTGATTTCTGTACTACATTTTTTGCTGTTGAATTATGTGTAAGCCACCCTAGTAAATTTTATGTGAAGAGTGTGGAAACAATTCTTTTAAAGATGAACTTATAGATTTCACTGCTCAAGCATACACATGGATAAAAGCAAATGTCTTGGGACGTTAACCAGAGATCAGGAACCCCTAGCCCTCCAGATGTTGCAGGACACCAAATTCCCATGAGCCCCAGGTAGCATGGCCAATGGACAGGGATGATGGGGACTGCAGTTCAACAGTAACTGGAGGACTACAGGTTCCCCATCCTGGGTCTAAATTATCTCTGTATTGGGAGAGCAAAGGCAGAAGATGACAAACCAGCCTAAATGGACCTCACTTTTGCCTATCCCTCAGCTCTTCTCCTAGAGCTACCTGAATTCATTCCTCTCCCCTTTCCAATTATTCTCTCCATGTACCATGTTTTCCAACATGGTACAGAACAGAAATAAACAGCAAATATTTGGAACCCAGAACTTTGCAAGCCAAACTGCCAGGAATAGTTAAAGAGTCGGACAATCAGCCTTCAGTTTACACTTGCCTGGCTTAAAATTTAGTATCCTGCAGTTTAGGTGGCTTGTTTAGGCTGTTTTGGCTTAGGAACATGTCGATGTTTTGTGGTGTTAGATTTTTTTTTAAGGTGAAAACTTACAGATGTAGTCTTTCACAGCTCTCTCAAAGAGATCATAGATCTTGTCTCTCTCCGAGTTTTCTGAAGCCATCCGAATCTCATCCTTCAGCCAGTCTAGCCAGATTTCTGCAGCAGACAGGATATGTACATTCATATCAACAGAACACGAGCGCAACAGGCATACAGCCTTTCAACTTGGAGGTAGCACATAACCGTTATGACTAGTATCCTTTGATAGGCAATTCATAGGAGACAAGGCTAACTCCCTTTTAAAGCCAGCACCATCTCATGTAGAGGAGCCAGTGCAGAGTAGTGGTTAGAGTGCTGAACCAGAACCAGCGAGACCAGGGTTCAAATCCCTGCTCAGCCATGAAGCTCACTTTGTGACTTTTGTTCCAGTGACTGTCAGCCTAACCTACTTCACAGGGTTTTTGTGATGATAAAATGGAGAGGGAGAGAAGTGTGCATGCCCCCTTGAGCTCTCTGGAGAAAATGTGGGATATAAATGTAATGATAAATAAAATAAATAGCATAAGGTTATGGCAAATCAAGCTATAAAAACAGCCTACCTTCTGTAAGGGGAAAGAGTTCACTCATCTTCTGACGGGCTCTTCGGAGTTTGACCAATTCTCCTTCCTGGTGCAGCAATTTTATGAGATCCAGATGACAATTGTAATCAAATACATTGATGGATAGCTTAAAGACAACAAAAACAGTTTGATTCATAAGCTTTTAGTGGAAGAACAGGTAGAAGTCAAGCCTCATGGGCTTTTTTCTTGGGTGTGTTCTTGACTTAACAAGGCACCACAAACAATCATTCTTGCGGGAATCTATGCATCCGTTCTCTCAGGTCATGCTCAAGTCCCTGATATTTCCTCACAGCACACTAAGTTGCAGTTTGCACCAGCTCCAGCTCATAGACCAGGAACCTGAAATCTATGCACACCACTGTCTAATTATGATGGCTTCCGCTACATCTCTGTACATGTCATCACCCAGGGCTGGCCTCCTTCCCCAAAAAGTCAGGCATGGTTTGTTCAAAACATGGTCTCAAAAAGTACCTCAGGGAGATCTCTCTCTCTCTCTCTCAGTGCAGAGGCACCGGGGATCTGCCTACATTGGAGGGCAGTAATAGAACACCAGGTTTGCATGTAGAAGGTCCCAGGTGCAACCCCTGCTTCCTCCAGGCAGGGCTGGGAAAGACTTCTTGCGCATTTTAAACTGAGTTAATTAGGCCAGCAGGAGCCAGTGTGGCACAGTGGTTAAGAGCTGGGGAGACCAGGGCTTCAGCCACTCACTTTCAGCCCAACCTACCTCACCTCTCCCCATGTGAACTGACCCGGACCCCGCAAGCATCACCGGAGGCCTTCTTCGCGTGCCCCCTCCACGAGAGGCCCGGAGGGTGGCAACACGGGAATGGGGGCTTTGTTGCGTATCTTTGGGTGCTGAGCAAAAACATTCCTCCTCTCCCAGGCCTTTCTTTAATCAATGAATCTAGGGGGGGTGGGGGGTGTCTGCTTGTTATTGTTACATATCTTTGTGTTTCTATGAAGCGAACCGCTCTGTGATCCTCGAATGAAGTGGCATAAAAGTGAGTAAGTTATAACAATGAAAAACGAGGAAGGAAAAGGTGTGATATAAAGGCAGCAAGATAACGAACTAAACGATCTGCCTCGGCATCAGGCAGCTCGGTGCTGCCAGCTGCACCCCTGAGACTCTTCCCCAAGCACACGGCCAGGGGACGGGAGGAGGTCCAGGCTCACGCAGGAAGAGAGAGAACCAAAAGCGACCCTCCTCGCCCCCCCCCCGGCCCCGTCCTCGCTTCGGGCGGGGGCGGGGGCGTGGCCTTCTCCGCCGCAGCCCCGCCCCGCGCGGCCCTCACCTGCTCTTCCAGGCGCTGGATCTCGGCCTCGTTCTCCTTCTCCGCGTCCTCATCCTCGCCTTCCCCGGAGGACTCCTCGGACTCGGACTCCCCATCCGCTTCTTCCTCTTCGCCGTCGCCTTCCTTCTCGCCTTCATCCTCCGAGGCCCGCGCCTCCCGCATCTCCTCCTCAGCGGCTCCGCCAACGGCCGCCATCTTGTGCCGCCGCTACGCGCGCCTCTCTCCCACTCAAGGAAAGGCCCCCTCCCGCCAGCCTTTTCGCCCGCCGCGTTTCTGGGCTGCCCTGCTCTAACGCCTGACTGAAAAATAGAGGCAGCTGCTGCTCCGAAGGCGTCTGGTACAAACAAAGCGGAGGGTGTCGGTCCCGCAGAGCTCTTAAGAAGGGCTGCTGGACAGGAAGCGTCCCCGGCAGGTGAAGGGCATTGCCATTTGGTTCTTTTCGAAGGGGCATAAATGTCGGGCTTTCCCAAAATCTCGGCGCGCCGCAGTCGCCTCAAGGAAGGACAGAAGGACCCTCTCCATCGCTCAGGGAAAGGCAGGCCGGGGCCGCCATGTTGAGTGTGTCAGCGCGTAGCTGCTCTGGTTCCGTTGGCTAGAAAGGAGCTTGCGCAGGAGACCTTCCTGTTTGGTTGTGTCTCGTGTGTGTGCTATGACACTGATATCCCGCCTTTTCCCTAGAGTGGCCCCCGAGGGAGCTTCGTCGCTGAGTGGAGGATCAGAAGTTGCTTTACCCTTGTAACTTTCAAAATAGGCCAAGCCATTTGCCAGAGCAGGGGCGCTGAGAGAGCGGGGGAGGCATCTGCCCTTAAAGCAGCATTAAATTTGCTCCAGAGCCCCTGGTTGGGTGATGGGGGCCCAAGAGCCACGCATAAAAGCTGCGTCCTCTCCAGAGTCTTGTCAGGCCATAAATAAAAGTATTTCTACGCCCACCTGCTTCAAATAATAAATCATTTATTTACTCCCGTTATTTGCATACTTCCCAATAAAATATTCAATAAATAAAATAATTAGTGTAAAAATACATATATAACTGTAAAATCAAAGCGGATGCCAACACTGATGGCATTCTCTCATGACTGCTAAACATTTATGCTCTCAATAATTAAGTACAGTAATTATGGTCAGCAAATATCGGTTTTGGCCTGACTACTATTTTCTGTAAGTTTCAATGTCGTTTAATGTGTTTTTGTGTCTCCTGCCTTGTGGTGCTGACATGAAAAGTGGGATAGAAACAGTTCTAATAAATCAAAGGCAACAAAGCAAGAAAAAAGCATAGCTCCTTTGCACCCCAAAGCTAAAACGCACTGGGTGGCGGCTTTCCCCGCGCTAGGCCTGGCAGGGTGAGGGCCTGACAAAAGCTGTGGCGCTGAACAGCCTCGGGCCTGGGAATTCTTTAAGAGGTTTTGTTGGGAGGTGGGTGGGTTGTTACGGTTAATGACTGTAATCTTTTGTATTTCATTTCAGATGTTACAGTACTCTGATTTATGCTTGGTTATGCGTTTTTTGTTATACTTATTATTTATGACTACTGTTGTTACGTTGGAATTGTGCTTTTTCATGTTGTAAGCCGCATGGAGCATGGTTTGAACCCCGGAAAGATGGAATTCAAATAGAATTATGTATGTATGTACATAATGTCTACTCAGAAGTAAATCAAACTGAATTCAGCAGGATTCGCGCCCAAGTGGAATTGGGACTGCAGACAAAGCAATAAATCAAAACTTGCAATAATAATAATAACGATAGTAATAAGACAAATAACAATCATGACAATAACATCCAGACTAATTCCCTCCCCGGGCGGGTTAAGTTTATTCCTCCCGGAGGGCGTGGCTAATGACGCCCGTTTCGTTTTGCCCTCAGCAGGGCGCTGTGGCCTCGCCTGGCGCTGCAGGCGTGGCGTCACAATCTCGCGCCGTCCTTGTCTCCTGCGTCGCAGTCCTCCTTCAGCAGACAAGATGGCGGCGCTGAGGGCGAGCGTTGCGCAGCGGGCGGCGGCGGCTCTCCTGAGGCCTGGGCCGGCCCAGGCTCCCCTCGCCGCGGGATACCACGAGAAGGTAGGGGACGGGGGCTGGCTCACTCCAGGGGGGCTTTGAGGGTCGCAGGAGAAAGGCGGGCGAGGGGGGAGGACCCAGCAGAACAGGGGTTTTCGGGGGGGTCCCTCGGAAGGTGGCAGACCCTCCTTCCCTGGAGGGTTTTGAGAAGCAGAGGCCAGGCGGCCACCTGTCAGGGATCCCTCAGCTGTCACTCCTCCTGCATCGCAGGAGGACGGGCTCGAGGATTCTATAATGCAGCGGCTGTCATTCTGAATGGGTAGCTGGATTATGGGGGATATCACAAGGGAGTGTAAGGGAACGCTGCGCAGATATGGGGATCATAAGGGGTGTTGGGGGTAACCTGGGGGGGATGGCGAGGGGATGTGATAAGGATTTGGGGGGCTAAGGTAGAATTGGGGATCTTTGTAGACCTGGGGCTGATACAACAAGGGTGGCTGGAAACTGAGTGGAACACCAGAAAAAGGGTGAGAAGGGAAGCCTGCACAGATTTGGGGAGGGGACAGTTTAGTGGGCTTCAAACAGAATAGATGCCTGGGAGGAGTTAATTAGTATAAATAATGAGGACACTTCATTTAAAAAAATAATAAATTGAGTGGTGACCTTTAACAAATAGCTGGTGGTTAGAGGGAGGCATGGGGAAATGCCTCAAAGTGGGTCAGGGGCTGCATTGTGGGTAGATAGAGAAGTTGGTGACTGAGGTTGCCCTTTTTTACTCTCACCCCTTTTCCATTTTGTATCATGGCTTCTAGATTGTTAGCCTGCAGGCAGGGACTGCCTTGCTCTAGTGTACAATGCTTAGTGAAATCCATGTGCTCTAGGAATGATTAACGGTAATCATAAGCTGTGGGAGTTGCTGTGATTCATGGAGGGAAGGAGGAAGGATGCAGAAGGAACAGGGCTAACGTAGTCAGAGAGCTGGTATATGAAGGCTGGTATACCAAAAGGAGGCACAGAAGGAGAGGCAGGAAACGGCGCACAGTGGTGGGGGTTTGCAGACAGCTGGCTTAGAATGTTAGAGTACTGGCTAGATACTGTGCACCAGTATATTCCCTGCTGGGTTTGAAGGGCCATGCTGTTTCCTTCTCCTGCCCATAATATGGAGGAGCACTTTGACTACAAGGTTGTGTACACAGGGCGTTGCAGACACTCCCCCTCCCCTTGACAGATATTTTATGAGACTGGGATAAGTTTTAGTCATTTCTTGGGGATCTCTTTAAGTTGTGCTGGACTGAGTGGCAGAAATCAACAATTGGAAGGATCCTTGTCGGCTGGCTTGTCCAGCCACCTGTGTGATGATGCAGAAAATCCAAAGATAGACACCCCAGATGTCTAGGGCTCAGTCAAGAAATGTCTCCAGTAGGTGGCAGTCAGAGACTTTGCGACTCCATTAAATGATACGTGAATAGCCCTATAAATAGAATTGGAGAGTTGCAAGGGTCCAGGATGATTATCTCATTCAAGGATTCACCTTTGTCCCCTGAAGATGCACATCAAACCTTTGCTTTTGAATTCCAGGTTGTTGATCACTATGAGAACCCACGAAATGTTGGTTCCCTGGATAAGAACGCAAAGAATGTTGGGACTGGCCTTGTGGGAGCACCAGCCTGTGGAGACGTCATGAAGCTGCAAGTAAGTTAGTGCTGCCTTGAGGCACCAAAGGCTGTGAGACAATAAAGCCTCTTCCAATCTCTCACCCTCTATTCTCTGTGATCGTGAGCAAGAGAAGTGTCTCTTTTGTTTCAATGCAATGCTTAGTCACTCTCTTGAAAAATGTCCTCAGGTGGAAGTAGATGAAAATGGAAAGATAACAGATGCCAGGTTCAAGACGTTTGGCTGTGGGTCAGCAATCGCTTCGAGTTCCTTGGCTACTGAATGGGTGAAGGGCAAGACGGTAAGTCTGATGCCTGTCAATATATTATACCTTGGCCTTGTTTTGGAAAAAAACCTTTCATGTTGCATTACCATCTCTTAGGCTGCTTGAAGAAAGTCGTTTCCAGTCCAGGGAGGGTAGATTTTGCATGCATCATCCTAAGAGTCTAATAATGTGGAAGTCAATTGTGGAGGCCTGGAGCTGGATCAGACCAAAAGTCCTTTTAGTCCAGCATCCTGTTCTCAGTGATCAGCCAGATGATTCTGTGAAGCCTGCAGACAGGATATGATTGCAGCAGCACCCTTCCTACCAGTTTCAGCAGCTGAATTTCAGAAGCATACTGCTTCCAGCAGAGGGGTAATAAGCTGGCAATAGAAAATGAAATTGTGTCTGTGGAGCAGAGTTAGCAGCAGTTGCTATGGAAAAGTTGTAGCTTACGCACCTGTTTTGTGTTCAGAAAGTATTATGTTCAATCCTCAGCCTTTTCCAGATAGGATTGGGAAGATACCTTCTCTGAAAGAACCACTGCCAGTTCTTCTAAACAATATTGAGCTCGATAGACCTGAAGTGTGGTAGTGCAAGACAGTAGTCCTGTGTGCCTAAATCCATGGTATGAAATGGAAGGCTAAGTAGTAATTTTTGTATGTTTCAGGTTGATGAAGCCTTGAAGATCAAAAACACAGACATTGCTAAAGAGCTCTGCCTTCCTCCAGTAAAATTGCACTGCTCCAGTAAGTAACCTTTTTTGTCCTTTGTTACCATTGAAACACTTTGCAGACAAGTTGTTGGAAAGAAGCACCACAAGGCCCCAAATGCAAATAGTCAATCATGAACAAGAAAGGTGGATGTAAGTGAAGTTATTTTACAGAGATGCCTTCTATGTAGTTGGTATGTTCTTAGAGAAAGTGAAGAGCTAGAATATAAGGGCATATGCCTTTCTCTGATTGGTGCTAAGGAGAGTTGTAATCCAACAACATCTGTACAGCTACAAGTTCTCCAACCTTGGGAGGCTGGAAATTGGTTCTGGAGCTAGCATTGTGATAGACTGAACCAGGAAGTTCCTGTTATAGTTCCTGCCGTTAAACTCAGTGGAAGGCTGTTGAAAAGGGAGTCAGGGTTGAGACACTGAGAATAATATTGGCTTATCTTTATGGGGCTGTTGTAAAGAATGTTGAGAAGGCAAGTGAACTGATTTGTGCGCAAGTGCTATGCCCGTGCTAAGTCATAAACTGGCCTAAGAACACCCCTCAAAACTCAGAAATCTGGGCACATAGGAAATCTCTCCTTCACTTTAGAAATGCCTAAAGGTCACCACAAGGTGAATGTGGGGGTTTACTGCCAAGGTTGTGAATTGGCCTGCTGAGTTGCAGGAGAGAGCCAGTAGTATGGCTCTTCTCCCAGAGTCCTTGGCACTCAGGATTGAAATTATTTTGCTTATTCGTCTTCCGCTGTTAAACCAGTGTAATATTTCACTTGTGTTCTTCCTCCCTTAGTGCTGGCAGAAGATGCCATCAGGGCTGCCTTAGCAGATTACAAGTTGAAGCAGGGGCCGAAGAGCAGTGAGCCAGGAAAAAATGCAAGCGTGGCCTAGAAGGAGGTGCTGCGTGTCAAAAGGCCTGGAGGCCTGTCCCGCGACAACCTTGTCATTCCAATTGTAATTTAGCAGGGCAATTACAGCAAGGAGCCAACAAATCACCTTAGTGCATTTTGGAAGCATGCACAATGTCAGGCTGCATTGGAACCACCTCAGGGCAGTCGCCTTGATCATCTTTGCTACCAGCTTTTCTGTTTTCCTTCCACATGTGGGAGGAAAAAGAAGAACCTTCTTGTGATTTCAGTGTGAGAATTTTGCTATAAGTAATCGTTCCAGCTTTCAGTGTGTAGGAGGCAATTGCCTACATGTTTGCTAGGGCATGGCCTCCTGTTGCAAGGAGCAGCCCCATTTCCGCTTCGGGCAAAGCTGCCTGGTAACGAGAGAACAGTCAGGGACCTGTAACTCTACCCACAGGAAGGGAAATTGAGCCCACTCTAGATATCTTTGGGGACTAAAGAAGGTAGACGTTCCTCTCCTGTTTCCGCAGATGAGGCAGCAAGAATCTCCCTTCCCGTCGCCAGCAGCATGTTCTTCTAGCCGGGAGGGAGGAGATTTAAGGCAGAAACAACCATGTTCCTATCCTTATTCCCCAGTTTGGGTTTTAAAGAAAAGGATTGTGTGATCAGACAGTCTATGCACAACTTTCAGATTTCTTTTATGTATAGTGTATGCTATATAGAAATAAATAGAGATAATATATGCTGTGCTCTGGCTCAATGAATTGTGTGTTTGTTCCTAGCAAATTTCAGGCTGAATTTAGAAGAGGAATTTGTATAAATGCCTTATTTGACACAACAGTATTCAGCCAGACCACAGAGAAACAAGAGAGGCATCAGCCTGCTTGGGATGGCAAGGGTGGGTGGGTGTGGAGGATGCAACACAGAGTGACAGTGGGAAGAGAGAAAACAAACTGAGGGGGAGGGAAGACTGTGGTGCCTTCCTTGGCGGGAATGGCTGGCTGGGACCCTGTAGGGTCGCTCCTTTCACAGTGACATTTTGCTGCCGATTGCTTTTATGGCCCTTCTAAAAGTAGGGAATGTAGGCCACAGTCCTCTTGCTCCCCAGCAACCGACACTCAGGAGATTTGCTCATCATCTTTGGGAAATGCCAGCCCTGTCCTCTTTGAAACAGCCTTGAAAAGCAGTCAGCCCCATTAGAGAACAGCATTGCTTAGAAGGACAAGATAGCTCAGTTTCTCAGCAAGAAAGGCAAAAAGTCCTTCACTAATGTGAGGGGTGTATTCATAGCAAAATCTGCATTTATCCCCCCCCCCCCCGAGGAATGGCAGGGGGGTGCTGTTGCCCAGAAAAACTCAGTTGGAGTTTTCTTGCACAGTCCTTAGCTTCAGGAATAGTGACAGGCCAGAACTACATTTCCAGGTTCCTTGGCTGATTTACAACCAAAGCAACCTGAAAAATAAAAAAAAGTTTAATGAACTAGTACTTAAGGAAGAGTTCCCTTTTTAGTTTCTGGGTGGTGGATAGGAGAGGAGAGAAAAAGTCATGTTTCAGTTGGACTGATTCTTGAAGTGTGTTTAGTAGTGGAAGGGGTTGCCTTGGGCGGCATATGATAGGGAGTGGCAATAAGAAATCCCTGAGGGCAGCCTGGCCTGTGCTCCCAAAGCTGTCTCACAAAGACATCATCGGCATCCAGACAAGATTCAGCTGCCAGTCCAGCTTCTGTGCATGAAATGGGGGTGCCATCTTGTCCTTTGCCAAATGTCCTACCCTGCTGCTGCAGGGCTCCCCTTATATTCTTAACCAACCGACTATATCCAGCCTGTCCCAGGGGAGCATTTCAGATTGAATCACTTCCCCTTGCTTTACACCAGGGGTAGTCGACCTTTTCGTACCTACCGCCCACTAATGCATCTTTTTTTATGGTAAAATTTCCTTACCGCCCCCCAGTGCTCGATGGAAGGAGGATTCAGCTTGTGCCATAGAACCCCCTACTGCCCACCTAGAATCCTGAAACACCCACTAGTGGGCGGTAGGGACCAGGTTGACAATCCCTGCTTTACACACTCCAGAGAGCTGCCCAGCACCAGCAGTGAGGTGGGTCCACTCACGTGTGAATCACCACCATTAACAAGACATGAAGAACAGCATTGCTGGACCAGGCCAGTGCGTGCCCATCTCGTCCAGCCTCCTCACAGTGGCCAGCCAGTGGGAAGCCCACAAGCAGGCCCTCTCCTGCATTTTCCAGCAACTGTTATTCAGAAACATTCCTCTGATCATGGAGGCAGAGCACAGCCATTCGGGCTAGTAGCCATTCCCCCCTCCCAATGAAATTATCCAGTCCTCTTTTAAAGCCAGCCAAGATTGTGGTTATCACTGCTTCCTGCAAGAGGGAGTTGTGTAGGGAGTTGCATAAGTGATGCATGAAGTACCCTCTTAAATCCCGAATCTTCTAATGCTCACTGTACATAAATACCCTCAACAGTTTTGCTTTGCATCCCTCTGAGTGAGAAACGCTTGCCACTTTTGCAAGGGACTTGCAAGTATTTCAGTTCATGCTGAGCAGCAGTTGCTCTCTCATTGGAGGTCTGTGGCACGTCAAATAATTTATTAGTAGCTCAGGTTTCTAACTGAAATGTCTCTACAGCTGCTCCAGCATCGTGGTTTATAACAGCAGCTGTGCACCATAAGACAGACTTGGAGGCTGTAAAACTATTCCTGTTGCCAATGTGTTGCTCCTCAAATGCAGGAAAGGGGGGGTTTATATATATATTAAAAAAACACATCTGAAATGTTTAGATTTTAAAAGCATCTGGTTCTTGCTGGAATATCAAGATGTCCCAAAAGGGGCAAAATCTGAAGGGCAGGGCAGCTCTGCCCCCTCCCAGTGCTGAGCTAAAGAACAAGGCTGCTTTTTGTGTCCAGCACAGCTCATGTCTAGCGATCGGACTCCTCTCCAGGGGTGTAGCAAATGGTGTAGTGCAGGAGCTTCCTGTGATGTCCCCCATAGCCACATCCTTATGGAGAGCCCCCAAAAGCAGGCAGCTGTTTTGATCCATCTACATACATAGCCCTCCCGAAAACAGCAGCACAAGATGCAATATTGTGTTTAATTTGCTGAATGCAAACCTTTGCAACAGCACTGCGTGTCTTGCTTAGTTGTGCATTTCCCAAGTTGGGGAACAGTGCTCTTCTCTTGTCTGAAGATTCAAGCCCTTCACCTGCCTTCTGGAGGTGGCCAGAAAAACACCTCTCAAAAAATGGCTGAGTACAAGAGGCTTGACTTCCTGGCGTTCTCTCCTGTTTTATCAGAGGCCTCTCCAAAAGGCCCGCCGATAATGCTTTCCCTTAGCCCACAGAGCGGCCAAGGCACCAGAAAAACCAGCACTAGGGCCTCTCAGCTTTTGCCTTTTTGCACAAGTATGCTGGCTATTTCCTCCTTTAATCCCAGGAGAGAAATAGATTTCATGACAGCTTCCCCGCCCCCTTCCAGATGTGGCACTGAGACATGCAGGCGCTGGGGAAGAGAGGCTGGAAAGGAGTTGGGGGAAATCCAGCCTTCCATTACTATTTCAGAAACTGGAGGGAGCAAGAAGAAATGCAGATCTCACAAAGGGTGTGCAGGCAATGACACGTGGCTGGTCTGTACGGTGGCAGAAGCGTCCAGAGCTTAACAGGGATCTCAAATGCAAAGAATAATCTCACTCCCTTGAGTGGATATTGAAACATGGTCTGTATTTTGAACAATCATCTTCATTCTGTGGGGTGTTCCAGAAATTTGCAATTTAAAAGGGAAGGTGGCAGATCATGAATTCTGTCATTTCGACTTAAAGCACCCACTTGCGTGTTCACCTATGGTGAGTAGGAATCACCTGTAGATAATCAGGGGACATTACTTTAAAAAGGATTCTACTTTTATGCCTCTGAGTGCCACAAATGCATAATAAAAGCATGTGTGTTCAGATGGATTGCTAAAAAGAAAAAAGTGAATGCAAGTACAGTGGTACCTCGAAACTTGAACAGAATCCGTTCTGGAAGACCGTTCGACTTCTGAAACGTTTTGAGTTTCAAAGTGCGGCTTCCAATTGACTGACAGCTAGGTTTTTGCATAGCGGAAGCCGCGTTGGACATTAGTTTTCCAAGGATCGTTAGAAAACTGGAGCACTTCCTGGTTTTTGGCATTTGGGAACCAAAACGTTCAAGAACAGCCATTCAAGTTCCGAGGTACCACTGTAGTAGTTTTTGTCTATTTTTAAAGGATGAATTAAAAGAAATCATTACCTGGTGTCAGGTATCTCAGGCTCATTCTTCATTTGGAGCACAGGGGAGAGGGCCTACACACACTTGCCTTGTTTAAATCCTGAAGGGTGCTACTTCCCTAATATACAACTATTCGATCATGAAGTGGGGGTGCTAGAGGCCTTCGGATTCTATGGGGATCAGATTTAGGCCACCCAAACAAAGATCACGAATGAGAAGGAATCTGGACCCCCCACCCCACCCCATGAAAACCATCTCTGCTCGCTTACAGGAGGCCTCGCTCAAGGTCATCTTCCAATGGCACTGGACACCGGTCAGGCTGGCAAAAATGAATCCCTCCCTCTCCCCCATACCTTGAAAGGGTTGTGGAAAACATGGTTCGTTCATTCACGTTGAGTGAGAATGCCCCCATGTTAAAAACTTTTGGAGCAGCAAATACCCCATTATAATTACAAGCCAACCTCTTTCTCCAAATCCTGCCTTAGCTCTAATATCTTTGGACATGGAGGGGCTCCATTTTGCACGACAGAAAACCAACAGGCTCCTTACTGACCACAACAAGATTAGCGATAGCTCAGCAATGCAAGAACCAGACTGAAATACCCCTGAAGATATGGGAAAATAATATTTGGGATACAGCAATGTCTGAGCATCTCAGCAGACACAGGAGGGCAATTAAAGGCATAACAAAAAGAGACACCTTCCAAGAAACGCGAACCCCTTTCTTGAACTGTGTTAACGACCAAAATCAAGACCTTGTTATCCCAACCACTCAATTTTCTCAGTGGAGAAGTAAAGTTAAGTAGTAGGTTTGAATACTGAAAGTGTAAGCTTATGTATAAAGTCAATGGGTAGAACAAACAGCATTAAATGTACTGCTGGATAAGTGTTTAATGGTTCTTTTATTTGTTTAAAAATCAATAACAATTGCTTAAAACATTATAAGAATCATACCGGGAAAATAAACAACATTAGAGCAAAAGAACCTGAGAGGTGCATTGCTTCATATGCCCATTGCTGCTTCCTATATGAAACTGATGGAGCATGTCCACAAAATTGAGCCAAATGGTCCTGCTGAGAACTAAGGGGGACTGTAGTTTGGTTTAACGGTCAAATCCTCTTCCCAGGGAGCTCTGGGAATTGTAGCTCTGAGAAGAGAACTGGGGTCTCCTCACAACTCTCAGCACCCTCAACAAACTACAGTTCCCAGAATTCTTTGGGGGAAGCCATGACTGGCTTAAGGGGCATCATATTGCTGTTGTGTAGAGTGTAGATATGGCCCCTTCGGCTTTCCAGCCGCAGCCCACCAGATGCCTCTCGGAAGGCCACAGGCTGGACAGCAAGGAAGCAGCCCTAGCTTCTTCCCAGCAGCCCATATCCAGTGGCATTCATGGCTCCCCAGTGGCTATTCTAAGATACACTGCAGATGAACATGGAGGAACTATTATAACTTCCCATCTCAGTGGTGTCTCCCTGTTTATGGCATGCTCTCCACTATCTGCTTTTGTGGGAGATTAGCAACCAACTTAACAAAGGCATATTCTTGCTAGTTAGCATGAGAAGGGGCCAAGTCCACAGAGCCGCACTGCAGTATTGCTGAGACCATAGAAATACAACTGGTAGACAGGCCTTTGCATGATGTCATTTTCCCTTGGAGCATACAGTACTTGCGGTTCCTCTCTCTCTTCCTTTGACCACCATTGGATGCAGACATGCCTCCACTTGCTCCGCATCCCTGAAGCTGCTTATACTGTAGATATAAGTATGTTGGCTGCATAGTTTTGACTGCTGCCATTGCTGTGAACCAATGCATGAGTATAAGTAAATCTTTTTAAACTTACTTCCCAGATTGTTGCCTGATTCTGTGTTAAGTGGGTTAGAAGGGGGGAGCCAGCTTAGTTCATAGCTGGACTTGCTCAAAACAATATTTTACAGCCTGATTCCTATGCTTTACATTTTGCTGCCAAAGGTGGGAGTTTGAAACTCTGTTCAACCTGCACATGAGGGGCCTGACTCCAGCTATGGAGGCCAAGCCATTTTGGTTCATTGTGGTCATAAGAACCTGCCTAGGAACCATCCAAGTTGGTGATCATCACTGGCTCCTGTGGGAGTGAGTTCCATGGTTCTAACTATTGCGAATTTTTGATTATTTGTATGCCGCTTTGAGTTTCCCTTTTGGGAGAGGGACAGTGGCTAATTTAAAAAAAACCATTAATTAATAGTAAGTAACTTTGCATCAGCATCAATTTTTTAAAAACAGAAAGCACTTCTTGTGCAGTATTTTCATCACCAGCTGAGGTGCCATTTTGCTGACCCCAGAAAGTGCCTGGGGCTTTGGGGAAGGGGCCTGGCTCTGGGGCAGAGCATCTGCTTCGCTCCCACAAGGTCCTGGGTTCCATCTCTGGCATCATCTTTGGGTGGGACTGAGAGCAACCTGACCTGTAATCCTGGCAAGCTGCTGCCAGGAGAGAAGACTGTAACTGTGTTAGGCGGGCCAGTGGTCTGATTTGGTCTACAGCAGCTTCCCCTGTTCCTAAGCAAACTACAGTATCTGGCCACAGAGCAGAAGATGTGGCAAAGGAAGGACCAGCTGTGCATGGGAACCACCCAAATTGCCAGTGACCAGAGATCTTCGTAAATCGCTCCCAACGCTTCTCTCACAGAATGGTTAGGGGTTTTTTCTTCCCATCTACTAATACCAGACTTCAGTTTAGCCAGTACTGGTCAGGTTTTGAAGCTTTCCCAGCTATTTACTGTCTTTTTTAAAAAATAAAAATAAAAGATTTTGTGTTATATAGATTTAGATCTGTGACCAATTCTTACCTATATAATTTGATTGATCCCTAAACTAGGGGTGGCTAACACCCAATTAAGGAATGTGATTAGGCTCTCACCCTCCCAAGCAAAATTGTATGGTCCCTGCCAGATCCTGCCAATTTTGGTGATGGCATTGAAAATATTTTGTTGTATCTACTGTATATTTTAGAATATTTTATGTGCACTATGCATTTAGACACCTTGTAATATATTATAACCAAATTCTGCCTGATGGCTCCTGAGGAGCAGGTTTCCGTATATGGTTGGTAACAATTGGATGCCATTTTGAATCAAGATGGCGGGTTGAACTTTTCAGAACTGCATTCATTTTTTGGGTTTCTTTGACCTCTCAAACAACACTGAGTATGAGACATCCGCCGTTAAGACTTAGCTGGTTGTAGCTTTTGGGAGCTTGTGCCAGGAGCCTGTGAATGCCCTCATTTAGGGGGGCATTTGAGGGGAGGCCCTACACACACTCCAAGAGACATGGAGGGCGAGGGCCTGCAGCACCTGACCATGTTGCTCTTCCTGCCAGAGAGCATGCAAAAGTACACTTGTAGCAAGTGTGCATTGGTTGGAAGAGAAGGTACAACAACTTGAGGCCTGCCTAGTCACATTTCCAACTACAGAACAAGATGCGGAGTTTCTTGGCAGAGCTGCGTGGAATGTGCTGGAGCAGCAACACAGGTGAGGTGCCTGTAAGGAGGAGGAAGATTGCCCGTTGCAGGAGATGAACCCCTGGAGGAATGTGGCACACCAAAGTAGGACGGTCAGGAACCATGTTGTATCATTGGAGCTGCAAAAACAATTCCAAGCTCTCACCTTGGACACCGATTCTGGACCAGAGGAGCTAGGACAGCAGTTGCTGACCTCAGAATAGACCAAGGGGGCTGTGGAAGGTACAGTCCACAGAATGACTCCTGCCACCCTCCAGAGAAGGAAGAGATGGGAGGAGATGGAGGAGTCATTTTCCATTCTTGACCCTTCACATCCAAGGCTACTGATTGTGGATGAGTACGCAAATAACCCACTTGCTACCTTCCAAGGAAATTATCTCAGAGAAAGGGAATTGCAGTCTGGAGAAGGCAAGTTGAAGGAGAAGGAAGTACTCAAGCCATAAGGCTCCTGCCTTTATAACCTATCCTATTAATATCCAGATAAGCTCCAATAAGCAATAAGGGGAAATTCATTATATTGGTCCAAATACAGGGATTGGGAGAAATATGTCCAGATGAGAGGCCCTAAACTCCTACCCTGCTAGCAATCTATTTTCTGATTCTGGGCCAGAGGAGCAAGAACTGCAGTTGCAAACCTATGAATACACCGAGGTGGCTTTGGAGCATGCAGTGTTGAGAATGATCCCTGCTGCTCCTCAGAGGTGGAAGAGACAAGTAGGGGTGGTGGGTGACTCCCTAATGAGGAGGACAGAGGCTGTAGTGTCAGGAGGAAACAGGATGTGCCAGGAGATGAGCTTTGGGTGCAAAGATTCATGAGGTGACAAGAGAAGTCGCTGAGTCTTATAAAGCCCACTGGCCACAGCCCTGAAGTCTGCATAAGGGATGCTCTGGACCTGGCAACTCTCGTTCTAATCACTTCCCCAAGGCTAGCCCAAAATATTTTGCTGTCTGAAGCAGAATAGGCTGTGGCACCCACCCTCCACTGCCCAGGTCAAAGCACTCAGTGTTCATGGCTGGCCAAGTTAACTTGGCACCCAGTGCAGAAAAACCCACAAGTGCCCCTCCCATGGAAAGAAGGAATCCATGCAGAACATAACCACCCCTTTGATCCCCATCCACAACACCCAAGTGCCTCACTCTACTCAGTGGTAGGGCTGGCCCTGCATCCTTCAAGAGAAAAGCTATTTGAGGTTGTTTGCGTCCAATGGAATCTGATATCCGCCCCCCCCCCCCCCCGAATGGACGTTCTTACACAGAGCAGCACACAGAAAAAAACAAATAACTGAAAAATGGAACATAGGTCTGCATAGGAATGTATATTTGTGTGCATGGGTAACTGAAGGTTTAAAGAGGTTGTGAAAGGAGGGGCAGGGAATATACATTTCAGTCTGCAACTTTACTTAATTAATTTGTTTAATATTCAGGTTATTTCTTAAGTAATTGGTTAGATTTCAGTTTATAAAAATGCAGAGATAACCCCTCTGGTTTATTTCTCTGAATCTCTTTGGGCAGCTGCTATGACTTCTGGACGAGATGGCAATGATCTCAGATATGCTGCGCTGGTTGCCCAGGGACCAAATACTGTTTTGCGAAGCCTGCCAACATTTTCTATGGAAGAGTCCAAGAGAGTAGCTTTGGTGGAAGCCATTCTAGGAATCCCTGTACTGGTCGTCATTCCCCTTCCACACTTAATGCCAAGTAGCTTTGCAAAAGGGCCCCAAACTCCATGCAGAAGTAGCCTTCGCCTTTTTTTACCCTGTGTGGTTTTAAACAAAATGTTTTTCAGAACATGGCATAACCACTGAAGGGGAGTGTTGCTTTTTCCATCAGAGGGAACGGGCATTTCCAGATAAATCATTGTTTCTGCCCAAGTAACTCTAGGCCCGAGGTTCCTGGTTGAGGCCCTGTAGCCCTTGACCCCCAGAGTCTTAATCAGCCAAGGACCTCTGGCTTTGCTCCCACTGGTCACGCAAAGGGATCCTGGAAGCTGTTCACCTAAAAACCACCCAATCCCTGGTGCTTGTTGAACAAGAAAGGATGAGGAGGTGGACTACCTGGGTTGTTGGGTCCTCCTGGGTTTGAATGCAAGGGGCTCCAGGGTTCTAATTCTCCACAGCACCCCAGGAGAATGGTGTGCGTGGTATTGTGCGATAGAAGACCATCACAAGAGCACATGCCTCTCTGGTGGCTTCCAGCACCTGGTATTTGGAAGCATATTGGGAAATTGAAGTGGAGGCTGGACGCAGCCAGCCAGAAAGCGGGCAGGGCAAACATCACTAATGCATTGCAGGGGGTTGGACTAGGTGGCCCTTGGGGGTCCCTTCCAACTTTACAATTCCATGATCCCAACCTAGTTCCCCAAGCCCCTCCATGGCACACAGCCACAGCTGAAAATGAGGGCCCACCAGCCTGGATTGACAAATCCCTGTTCTTAAAAAGAGCATAACTATCAATGTTTTTTTGTTGGCTTTTGTTGACTTCAGAGAGGGCTTCCCTATTATCTTGTGTTCTGAGGAATGGCCAGAGTCATAAATATTATCAGAACCTTTGTGAAGAAGCTTGGCGAAAATGGTCGTCCCCCAATAAAACCCTCCGCTCAAATTCTTCAAGGCTTGTCACATGTAAAGATAAAGAGTTTCTTGGTCCAGCTGTAATGTTTGCTAAAAGTATTCCTCTCTTTCCTGAGCAGGCCAGAGAAGAAAACGTCTCAGAATCCCAAGTGGAAACAACAAAGCCACTCAAAAGTCCTTCACAAAAGTACAAAAGTGAGTTTTAAAACAAATTAGTTTCCCTCCCCCGAACCCTGTCAGAGCTGGTAGAAAGAGTAAAAATGTCCAGCCAACATTACTGGCATTTTAGGCAGATTTTTTGAGTTTCCCAAATATATGCTGTTTCCGCAGATATTATAAATTCAAAATTCTCTTAAGATCCTTTGCTGATGATACAAATGCTTCAAGGGTTCAAGTGGCGTGAAAGGCAGGTTCTGGTGTGCTTCTCTCACACATGATGGGTGTCCTCTCCACCCCAAAATTCTTGTAATAATATAAATGCCTGGATGTTTGTGAAACTTTAAGCATGCCAGTCAATCAAGCTGGGCACATCCCAGATCCGAGCCCATTCTCTTGAGCAAGGATCTTCTGTAGGATTGTTTGAGCACTGAAATTGACCACGAAGGCACCTGTGGTGTCAAAGTTGGTGTCTCCCTGGCTGGTGTCAGAAGTGGCATCCATTATCAAGTCCAACTGAGGTTTCTGTGTCACGTGGATGGGAGTTAAATTTAAAACCTAACATCACGAAAAAATATCCAGGAGAGATCTGGGAAGCAGAGCTGCCCTGAAATTTCAGGACCTTGGTCCAAGGAATCTTGGACCAAGAACCTCTAACAAAGATTGTCAGGCCACAGGCGGACCTACTTGTAAACAGTGGCAGAGATTTTTTCTGAGAGGTGAGCTCTGCTTCTACCCGTGCACCTTCACTCCTCAAAGGGCACATATACTCAGCTTCAGATTGAATCCAGATTGTAATTTTGCCAGCCACATTTTTAAGCATCATGCATTGTTCTTTTATCAACAATTTGTTCAGCACCTGAAAAAAGGCTCCAAGTAAGAGTGAGTGGCTTTGTGATTGACACGAAAGGCTGACCAATCAGTTCTAAGTCCTGTGCTAAGTCCTAATTCCAAAAAAGGCGGGTGCGGTGGCTTTGTAATTGACCCAAAGGCTGGCCAATGGGCATGTTGCACAGCCTTGCTTCAAAAGGAGTGATTGGCTTCATGATTACCCAAAAGGCCAGCCAATCAGCACTGTGTAAATTCAGCTTTGGCAGAAAACCAGAATGGGCTACTGATCCCAGGGAGAGTATAGAATATGGAGCAGCCAGGCACTCACCTGGAAAGTGGGGATTGGGTAGGTAGCTACTATTATTGGGGACTGCTAAAAAACCCCTCATCCAGAACTGGGCCTGAACCACAGGTTCTACCATATCTATTCACAAAAACGTGTTTCAAAATAGGTTTAAACCCAACAGTGGTTTCAGTCCTATATTTGGATCTCAGTCAGCGCTCCGTGCTGGATCTCCTCCAGTCATCATCACCTACTAAATAACACCTTGTACTTGTGTCAGAGGAGAGTGGCTAAGTCATTCAATGAAGAGACTGTTAAGGCAAACTTCAGTATGCTACTTCTAATGGGGCATCTCTAAAATGGAGGTGGGAAACGTCAGATACTGAAAGGCCTGGTGTTGCCCACAGAGTAAAAGTAAAGTCCATCACAGGTTCAGTATGATCAGCTTTTCAACACGATAGCCAAGGGTGGAAAGCCAAGCAATGGAGTCCCTGTGTCCTAGTCTCCTGAGGTGCAAGTACTATCAGGGGGTGCAGCCCCCGGCTCGTCTGCCTCACTTTCTGAGACTTGTCCTGTGGAATTATCAGTCCCTGGCGATTCCTTGGGCTCTTCTGGAGATGCTGGATGAGTTTCTTCTTCCACCTGTTGATCCTTCACATCTTCACCATTGATTTCCGCATCTACCGAGTTTGGCAGGGCTGGAGTCTCAGCCTCCTCTGCTGGACCATCCTGTTCTTCTGGAGTGGCTTTCTCTTCCTTCTCAGCCTCTTCCATCATCTTTGTCCCTTCCTCCTTGGCGTTGGTTGCCTTGTCCTCCATTTTGGCACTCTCCCCGTTCATCGTGACAGCCTTGGCTGGGGATTTGAGGTTCTGTGCAGCAGCTAAAATATCCGCCTGCAGCTGCTTGGTGGAGTCAACGGGCTCTTCCTGGTCGGCATCAGACAGCTTCTCTGGCACTTCGCTGAAGGCCTTGGCGCCTCCTGACTTGTCGTTCTGGTCCACGTACTTCTTCTTTGGAAAAGATGATGGATAGTAGGCCGAAGCCTTGTGTTTCTGCCGGACGATGACGGCGGCACACACAATGAAAAGGAAGAGGAAGACCAAGGAGCCGACCACAATGATCAAGAGCATGTACTTCTGGAAGAAGTCCACAATCCCGTCCAATATGTTGAGGGATGTTGACGTCCCATTCAGAATGAGGTCATTCAAGGTGGGGTTTGCACCTAGTGTCACGCTTGCAGGGGGTGGGATGGAGGATGCCCCCTCGCTCTCTCCGCTGCCACCGTTGTCTTCAAGCCCTGCTGTGTGTATGGATCTTGAGGCGCACAAGGGCACCATCAGCATAACAAGCAAGCAGGTGTCCATCAGGATGGCCATGTCAGCGGTTGGATGTGGCTGGTTCTTTGGAAAAAACAACAAACACACACACACACACACACAAACAAACAAACAAAGAGAAAGGAATGGTTATTCTTAGATGTGTAGCATGCGCAAATGAGCTAAGTCCCATTCTTAGACCTGGAGGAACTTCTTCCATGGGAGTGGGGGGCTTGCTAAAGTTAATGGTGAGCCTCTTTGCACATGCTCAGTGGGCCTCTCATCTGTCCTAATGACTTCACATATTCGACAACTAGTTCTGGGCTTAAGCTCTGGTGAATCCCTACCTCAAACTGAGATGTGGGCATAAGCAAAAATAGCCAATGAAATCCCACGAAATCGACACATTCAGTGAAGTTTCAGCTAGAAGTAGGGCTTCTTCCATACATCAGTTCATGGACAAGGTATGTTATTTCTTCCCCACTCCTCTCACTCTTGTTGGCTAATGGAATTGTAGAACTGCAGAGTTGGAAGGGACCCCAAGGGACATCTAGCCCAACCCTCTGCAATGCGAAAATTGCAGCAAAAGAATCCCTGGCAGCTATCCTACTCTACTTATGAGCCTCCAATGAAGGGAGCCCATCACCTTCCGAGGCAGTTCATTCCGCTGTTACCCTCAGGAGGTTCTTCCTAATATTTAATTGGAATCTACTTTCTTCTCATTTGATCCACTGCCTTCCCCAAAGCCAAATTTAAAAGTCACTCTCCACCGCCTGTGATAGTGGTGGTCCCCCTGCAACCCTCCCCCCAAAATGAGATGCAAAATAGACAAGCCTGGGCTAGGTGGATTAAGACCAGGGATATGACCGTGACTCATAGCTCTGCAGAAGCCAACTCTGTATGTCAGCCCAGAAGAGTGGCTCAGGCAGGCAGCCTCCTCTGAAGGAGGCTATTTCTAGTCTGGGCGTACGAGTCAGGAGTGATTGAACGATCCTAATGCCGTCCAGTCAAGAGTCCGAGGCAGAAGGAGATCAAAATAGCCTCCCTAACAGGAGGGGAGCATACAGTGAGAGGGGTGGGCTTTGGGCCGACAGAGATGTTTGGATGGTCTAAATTCATTTATTTCTCAACATGCAGAGTTGGGAGCTTACTGGTTTAGGAGTTCTAATAAATCTCTGAGCTCCTGAGCCCGATCAGATCCTGGCCTGAGCACACCACAGTGGTTGGTGGGTAAATTCCTGAGATTTGTGGTTTGCAATGGAAACTGTTACACAGACCAAAGAGCGCAGACTCAGGCATGCAGACCCTGCTGATCCAACTCAAGGTTTACTTCACCAGCTGTTGGATCTGTCAGTAGATCTAGACAGATGTTTAAATGCTGCTGTTTCTGTTCTGACTCTCCAGTGACACACACCCAGTTTTTAATGTGGAAAACAAAGAGGGCTTCCTCCCCCCCCCCCACTTTGCCTTCTCTGGAGCTCTGCCTTCTGCCCTCGGTGCTGCACCCCAAATCCCAAGTGCCAGCCTGGCAGTCAGGAGGTGCCACTCTGCACATGTTTGGAACAACATGCTCCTCCAGAATTGTCTTCTCCTCTGCTCCTTTTTCTAAGCAACATATTCAGAGTCCAGATGTTCCTGCTGAAAGGGGCTGTGCCTGATGCAAGCAGTTTCCCCTTGACTCAAATGCAACGTGCCCAGAACCTTTGCCAAGTTTGGAGACATTAACTTCCTGCAAAACTGCTAACTGAAACCCAGTGTGCAGCCTCAGCATCTGGAAAAGCCGGAGGTTCCTGGATGAATCATCTGGTAATGTGTAGCCTCAAAAGAGCCCTGCAGCTGATCAGACCCAGAGCTCATCTAGTCCAATGGAGACCAGCCCAGATGGGTCCAAGAAGCTCACCAGCAGGGCATGAAGGTGGCAGACACCCGCTGTTGTGTGTCCTCAGAATCTGGCCTTCCAAGCTGCCTTGCCTCTGAACAAGGAGTTTCCATCTGGCTCACAGCTGATGACCAGTCTCTCCAAGGATGTTTCATCCAATGCAAATTACAAAGACTTTTGATATCCGTATATGGGGATGTTTCCTTTGCAACAGATATCTAGGCTTCTCACTTCCACTGGAAAGGAACATTCCACCCAGATGATACTTCAAGAAAAGGATTTCTCCTTTATCATCTCTCCCTGACCCCTTCGTCGGCTCTTCTCTCCTTAGGAGCAATTTAGCCCCTGATCCACAAAATCCAGGCAGGGCACTGACACAAGGGCCCTCTGTAATTGTTTCTCTACAGCCCTTGGCATTCAGAGGTAGACTGCCTTTGGGCATGGAAGCTCTGTGGATCTATTGAGGCTAAGCTGTCAATATCCTCCCCAGCATGAAACCCAATTTGAGCTCCATCCTTGCAACACTTCAGCAGGAATCCAGAACTTTTGTGCTTGCCAGAAATACGGGGGAAAGGGGTCCTCTAGCCAGTCCCCTGCAATGCAGGGGTCTCAGCTAAAGCATCCATGACAGATGACCATCCAACCTCTGCTTGGAAACCTCCAAGGAAGGAGAGTTCTTGCACCCTCCCTTGAGAACCAGGGGCAGCAGGATCCCATCAAATGGATCAGCCATATCTATGCAAGGCCTGCAGCCTCTCTCCAGATCCCAGTGACAGGCCAAATTCCATACCCTCCAACATTTCTCTGATGGAAATAGGAACATCCCATTCCACCATGGTTTCTTTACTATTTATACCCCACACATCTGACTGGGTTGCCCCCGCCACTCTGGAAAGCTTCCAACATACATAAAAACATAATAAAACATTAAAGAAAAAACCCTTCCCTATACAGAACTGGCTTCAGACGGCTCAGGGGTTGGATAACTCCATACCCTCCAACATTTTTCCAATGAAAATAGGAACGTCCTAAGGAAAAGCGTGACATTCCTGGATCAAATCAGAAATGGGAATGGCTTCTGTAAATCTGGGGCTTTCCCTGGAAAACAGGGACATTTGGAGGGTCTGAAATTCTTCAAACTCTAAATGCACACAGTCTCCCCCATCCCTCTGCCTCCTTTCTTCCTCCTCCTTCCTAGATGCATAAAATATCCCCTAAATCCCCTCTAGTTTTAAAAGCTGTGTAATCTGAGAACTGTCCCATCTCTTCTGAGCTGGAGCAAATCAACTGGCAATTAAATCAGCAGACAAGACCTTCCTCTGGACTCTGAGCTGCATAATGCAAGCTTTAATTCAATTTTGTTTTCATCAGGTTGTTATTCTTCAAAGGCATCCCACAATCTTAAAGCAGCTGATCTACCAAATAATAGTGTTGATTTGATTGCACCAAGGTCTGTGCTACTCCTTTAACAATTCAAACATATAAATTTAATAATAATAATAATAATAATAATAATAATAATAATAATAATTTAAAAGGCATTAACATTAAAAAGCAAACCACCCCACATTAACATCAATAGATTATATACTGCCTATGATTCCGAAATATTTATATATTGCCTTTAATTCAGAAATATTAAGACAGTGCAGAGTAAGTAATGAACAAGTTAATTAAAATGACACATTAAATAGCAATGAATAGCTAATTAACTGATTTATTTGCTTCTGTTTTGTAGTTTCAGATTCTTCTGCTTTATATTTGTCTGTGGTGTGGTGGTTTTTTTCATCTTTATGTTCATATTTGAAGCCACTGTGGATGGAGCCTTGTAGGCCTCCTTCCGGCAGCTCCTTTGGCCAAGCTGGTGCCAAATGTATCGCTCTGCTTTCCTTTGGGCCCCATCAGCAAGTCTTGTTGTCTGGGCAGCCCAGACCCTCCAGACACGCTGCCCAGACCTGGGGAAGTCACTTTGGTGCTGCTAACACAGCAAAAACAACACAGGAGGCAGCAGCTACGAGTGATAAGCTCCACCTGATTGGCATAAGGTACAAGGGCTACAGGTTGCCTCCACTGGTGGGAGAGATCATTGTCTCTCACTGGTCAGCTGGGCCGCCCCAGTCAATAAGTGCTGACCTGCCACGGTCCGCCTGCTTCAATGGGTGCTGGAGCTCAGAGAGAGAAAGCGCCCTGGTGCATCTGCAGCAGCACAACCGGACGCCTTCCTCTGCCCCAGCTGCAATAAAACACGTCTCTCCCATATGGATCTCTACAAGCCCCAGCAGGTGCTGCAGCCTCCCAGCGGTTTGACTTCACCCCCAAAGGTGACAGATGGATGCCAACAACAATGTGGTCTTTGTACAGATATCAAATCCTCTAAAGAAGGAAAACAAACCACCACAGGAGAAATCTGAGGTCACACGCTGCTCCACTGGCACCACTAACACCACCAACCCAAGAGACTCCTAGGTTGCAATGGCGGCTGGGCCTGTCCTTCACCTGACTACAAATGGGACCAGTGCTAGATGACCCATAGGGTCCCTTCCTATACTCTGTGATTCTATGAAATCAACATTATGTGAACGCTACAATCTGCACCCGCAGGACACGGCTGGCGTTCCATGGCAAGCCCAAGGCTGTCGGTGGCCGGGGGTGGCAGTAGAAGGCCCCTTCTACTATGTCTCTCTAGATCTGCATTATGCCACACACCCCATGGCAGGCCACCTGGGACTGCTGCCCTCAGCACCCTCCCGATAGTCGGTTGGTAACCCCTGAACAAAATACCTAGAAGGTCAGGTGGATTTGGAGTGAGGCTTACATGCAAAGCCTGCCTGATTACGCCCATGTTCTGATTTTGCCACAGGACTCCGCAGGGTTGGCAGAGCCATGCTGCACACATCTGAGCCTGAATCTAACTTGCTGGCCACAGGGCAGGGAACCATGGCAGGAGCAGCTGTGATTTTCCTCCACTCTTGTTGCATGGATGTTTTTGGTGTGGAGTCCAAAGAGGTAGCTAAGGAAGGTGGGCTTCAGCTCAGCCCCCCCCCCCATTGCCCATTTTCAGTGCTGAGAGCAGACCCCAGGACATATGAAGAGCCAGTGTGGTGTAGCAGTTAGAGGGCTGGATTACTAGGACCTGGGAGACTAACGTTCAAATCCCCCACTCGGCCATGAAGCTCCCTGGGTGACCTTGGGTGCCAGCCACTGCCCCTCAACCCCACCTACCTCACAGGGTGGTTGTGGGGATTAAACGAGGAGAGGGAGAACTATATATGCTACCTTGAGCTTCTTGGAGGAAAATGTGGGTTATAAATACAAGAAATAATAATAATGATTAACACCTCTGAGCATGTGCAGAATGCTCTGCATGTTTCTTCCCCCTGCAGACCCGCCACTGCATGACCACAAACCCCCATGTGTGCCACAAATCCCAAGGAAAGCACAAACCCCAGGTTGTCTTGAGGAATCTCTGCTTCATAGCCGGGGTCTTGGGGCACAGACCTCTGGGAAGTTCTCCTGCATATGCACACACCCAAAGTTCATTTCAACAGTGCAGGAGAATTTCCCAGGGAACTGCCCCTAAATTTTGAGTTTTCCTAGGGAATAGCAGCCTCATCTTCAGTGCGCAAGGCAGAAGCAAAGCAGGTTCATCTAGGCCAGAATTGATTACAGGGTCCTTCTGCCTCTTCACAGGAACATGGGAAGAGCCTGGCTGCTGGATCAGGCCAAGTGGGGCCCATCTAGCTCAGCATCCTGTTCTCACAGTGCCCTACCAGATGCCTCCATGGGAAACCTGCGAGCAGGATCCAAGTGCAAGAGCCCCTTCTGGCATTCAGAAGCATTGCTGCTCCCGGTTGCGGAGGCAGAGCAGAGTCGTCTGGCCAGCAGCCAGCATTGGCCTCTCCTCCCCCGTGAACTTCTTCTTCTGCGCTCCTCTTTTAAAGACATCCAGGCTGGCGGACGCCCTGCCTCCTGTGGCAGCAGGTTCCATGGTTTAACTCTGAGCTGCATCGATTCCCTTTATCTGTCCTGAAGCTTCCAGCCTTCAGCTTCCTGGGCTGCCCCCAAATTCTAGTGTTCTGAGAGAGGGAGGAATTTTCCCGCTGTCTGCTTTGTCCAGGCCACATACACGTTTATGAACTTCTATTGCATCTTCTTCGCCTTTTCTCCAGCTAAAAGCCCCCAAGGCGGCACCCTTTTCTTACAGGGGGGTTGCTCCGTCCCCCTTGAGCCACCCCCTTCCCAAGCAGGCGAGGCTTTTGTGGACCCCCATCCTGCCCGCCCCAAAAGGCTGGGCAGCAGTTGCAAGCCTGCCAGAAGTCAGCGGGAGTCGAGAAAAGGTGGGGTGGCGCTGGGCCCCCAAGGTTTAGGGCGGGGGGGGGGAGTTGCGGGCATTTACTCACGGGAGAGGAAACTTTGCCGTCTTCTGCTGGCCTCCTGGTTGCCTGCTCTGCTGCTCAGCGCAGCCCCTTCCTCCGCCGAGCTTGGCCGCTTCTGTGCCTGGCCAGCTTTTTTGCATTAAGTCTGGTTTCATGTGGGGACAGGGAGGGAGGGAGGGAAGGAAGGAAGGGGAGGGCAGCCCCCCACATGCGGCTCTCCTTTCCCTCCCCCTTTCTCCCGCAGGCAGCCGCCCTCCAAGCTGGGAGGGAAGGAGAGGAAAGGAGGCTGGATAAAGTTTTGCTCCGTCTGCGCATCCCTCCAAGGGGAAAGTTCCCAGCAAAGCGAGGGCGGCGGGGGGGGGGGGGTTGTTTATCAAGGCAAGCAGCTGAGGAGTTAGGAAGGGGGGGTGATGGTTGGTGGGATTAAAATCATCTCCCCAGAGAACATTCTTCCCAGAGGTGACATGATAAAATGATGCGTGCATGGAGAAAGACGACAGAGAAAAGTCATTCTTCCTCTCTCAGAACCCGGGGACATCCCATAAAGCTTGAATGCTGTCAGATTCAGGACAGAGAAGAGGAAGGGCTTTTTCGTGTAGCACATAGTTACACTGTGGAACTCACTCCCACAAGACAGTGATGGCCATCCACTGGGATGGCTCTTTTAGAGCAGGCTTCCTCAACCTTGGCCTTCCAGATGTTTTGAGACTCCAATTCCCATGATCCCTGACCACTGGTCCTGCTAGCTAGGCAGTGGCGTAGCGTGGGGGGTGCAAGGGGGGCCGGCCGCACCAGGCGCAACATCTGGGGGTTAGGGTTAGGGGCGCAAATCCATGGGTTAGGGGGCGCAAATCCACAAGTTAGGGGGCGCAAATTACTTGCCTTGCCCTGGGTGCTGACAACCCACGCTACACCACTGTAGCTAGGGATCATGGGAGTTGTAGGCGAAAAACATCTGGAGGGCCAAGGTTAAGGAAGCCTGTTTTAGAGGACGGGGCGGGGGGGGGGATCACAGAGGATAAGGCTACTAGTCAAAATGGCTGCGCTCTCCTTCTACAGTCGAGGCAGCAAGGCTTCTGAATCCCACTTGCTGGAGAGAGTTGCTCAGCTCCTGCAGGAGAGTGTCCTAGAGGACATCTGGTTGCCCCCAGTGAGAAGATGCTGCTGGGCTGGATCTGCTGGCTCTTCTCATGTTCTTAACAGCTTCCTTTTTCAATCCTCCTTTCATTGGTCACACTTCTATAACAGGGGCCAGATGCAATGTTAGGAACTGAGAAAGATGAATTACAATATATCCAGGGATTCAGTTCTATCACTTGTGGAATGAACCAAAACAAAGGATTTTAGCACATTTTGTTTGCTACTTGACTTACCGATGCTGGGGATGTCCCTGTTATCAACAACTGTTTTGTGGGTTGCCTCTGTTAATTAGGTACTTAATATCACTGTGTCTGCACTTTCCCACATTAAATTTCCTTCTGACCTTCATATTTATAACCCACCAACCATATACTTGCAACTCAGGACAAGATTTCACGTGTCTGATGAAGTGAGAGGGGCGCCACAAAACTTTATGCTATAATAAATTTGTTAGACTTTAAGGTGCCATAAGACTCTTTGTTTATCCTGCAATGAACAGCTCCACTCCGTGATGATTGCAATAAACTATTAAGGGTTCCTGAAAGAAGCATCACTTCATTCCTCCCCCCCCCCCAAAAAAAAATCCAGGAAGTTTTTCTCTGAGTTCCTTAGAGAGAGGAAGAGATTGTGTGGAAGGAGCCAAGCAAGGGTTAAGGGCTTCTTCTTTTTCTTCTTCTTTTTTAAAAGGTCCAAAATTCCTTATCAGCCTCATAAATATATTGCTGTGTCATGTCACTTAAGATTCCCCAAATAATGCATTTCCCGTGAGAAACAGAAAGAAGATGAGGGTGGGAAGAGGGAGGCAGAGGCGGGGCAGAGATGTTTAGCCATTTTGTTCTTCAGAAGGAAAATGGAGTGTGACCTTCCAGGGAAGCGCAGGAGTGTGGGGACCAAGATGACTGGGGGGCCAGTTTGGGCTTAACTGGGGGAAAAGGAGGGCAGAAGCCAGGGAGGTGGGAGGGGAAACCTAAACCTAAATAGCCCCTGCATATTGGGGGGAGATGGCAGCAGCTGGCTTTGGAGAATCCCAGACTTTGGAGAACTACAAAAAACACTGTACTCTGGAGGGCCACATCTGGAGGGCATAAATGTGGGTCATTTGGAAATTCACAGATCAATTTCTAGAGAATCACAGAGCTGCAGAGCGGAAGGGGCCCTCCAAGGGTCCTCGAGTCCTCCTTCTGCGATGCAGGCGTGAAGGCTGAGGAATCCCTGACAGGTGGCCCTCCAGGGAAGGAGGGTCTGCCACCTTCTGAGGGCCCCCCCCCCCCGACCGAAAACCCCTGTTCTGCTGGGTCCTTCCCCCCCTCGCCCGCCTTTCTCCTGCGACCCTCAAAGCCCCCCTTGAGTGAGCCAGCCCCCCCCCCGTCCCCTACTTCTCCATCTTGTCTGTTGGGGAAGGACAGCAACGTGGGAGGATGTTGCTATCAAGTGTGCCCTCTGTTCCTCCCCCTGAATGTGTCCAGCAGCAGAGGGAGACTGTGCCAGGAGGTCCTCTGGTCCAACCCCCTATTCCATGCAGGATCTGCAAGGCACTCCCTAGGCCTCATGGGGCCACCACACATCAGTCCCTGCGTCTCCGTCTTCCCATATGTTTGCTTCCATGAAGCTGAAAGCCTGGCAGGTTTGGGCCAGAAATCTCTGCTCCCCTCCTTGCATTATGGTGGCCTCAGCTCAAGAAGGATCATGTGCAGTTGGAGAAGGTTTAGAAAAGGACAGCCAAAATGATAAAGGAGCAACTCCCCTGTCTCCCTGGAACTTTTTCATTTAGTCCACGCTTGCCTTTTTGCTCGGCGCTTTCCAGGCACACGTCTGTGCTTTAAAGCTCTGTGTCTTTCCACCCCAGAGCTTTCCCTGAGAAAACTCACTCTTTAAAGCTGAAGTGCAACAAACAGCAATTTGAGTCTTCTGCAAATTGCTGTCTGTTCCGATTCAGCATTAAAGAGCAGGTTTTCCCAGGGAAAAAGGGGGGAAAGCCACTCAGAACTTTTAAGTTTTATGTTTCATTATGATCATTACTATGCCCCCCACCTATTCTTTTTCTCTTTCCTTTCCTTTCTTTTCTTGTTCTTCTGTCTCTCCTCTTTCTTGTCTTTTTGATTTTATTTGCTCTAGATACTATTTTATTGTATTGTGAAAACTTTAATAGAAATCTTTGGGGGAAAGAAAAAGAAAGCACGGTGCAAAAGGAAGTTTGAATGGGCCTTAAGAAGTGGCACAACTCTGTAGCTGAGCATCTGCACTGGCTGCTGAGCCGGGTTCAAGGCCCTTGCACCAATTCACAAAGCCTCAAACACCTTACCCTAGGTCCAGAATACATCAGGGAGTGCCTGAAGCCTGACACCCCAGCATGATCACTGGGATCATCTGCAGGAGCATCACCGGTCATTCCCCAAGTTGGCAAGGCTCATTTGACAACAATAAGAAACTTTGGTGTCATTGGCACTGTCCTGGGGAACACTCTGCCACTAGAGATTCACAGGCAACATTGGTGCCAACATTTACACGACTCCTGAAAACTTACGTAGGCCATATCTTTTCACAATAGTAAGCTGAATTCTGCTTTTAATTTTTTTAATATTGTTTTTATTGCATGGTTTTACATACTACTGCAATGTTTTTTATAGTGGTATATAAATATTTTTATCCTTAATTAATTTTTATAATCAATTACCTTTTTTAAAAAAATTAAAAAGTAGCCCATTAGGCATAGTTGCGACTTGGAAGTAGGTGCACACTTCTCCACTGGAGATTTTTAAGCCGCTTTGTCAGGGCGTCTTCAGCTGTGATTCCTGCAAGGGGTCCTTTGCAATGCTACAATTCCATGATTCTGCCAGGAGCTAGAATAAGGGCTGGTCTGTAAACAGAAGCTGGCAAGCCCCTTCTCCATCACACTTTCAGAGCTGTGTCTTATTTCCACTCCTCTAGCCCGAAAACTGAGCCGGCAAAGCTCCTGCCTTCCTTGGCCACGTCCTGCCACTGCCCCCTAACCTTGCCCAGGTCTTCTTGCACCGCCTCCTTGGCCTGGCTGCTGCTCTGTAATTTAGCTCTTGTGGGGTGTCTGCAGCTTTGTGGGAACACTTCAAACCAACTTGCAATTTGACAAAAAAAAAAAAAAGCCCACTCAAAACCTCTCGGCCTGGCACTGCTTCTAATTTGGTTGGCCAAGGAGGTTTTTCGCTGGGTCAGCAAGTCTGCAGCCAGACTCCTCGGCCAATTCCTGACTTGCTGCAGAGATTTATGGAGACTGTCTTTGCCTGCATGCAGGGGAAGGGACCTCTCAGGCCAAGCACTCTGATGCTCCCATGACATATAAGCCAGAAGCTTTACAGTGCTTAAAAGAAAAATTGGATTTAGGAATCTATGTCCTTTCTCTCCTCCCAGTCCTCCTGACTCCACAGCATGTGCTTCAGCACACCCAACACAGCGTTAAAGCCAAGGGGGCTGCAAATGGTGGCCCTGCAGAGACAGCAGCACCCAGCGGGGGGGGGGGGGCACATGTGCTGGATGTGCTTTGAGCGCATAGTGCAGCTCTGCCCTTTTAAACAACCCACAAGGAGAGGCCAATGGCAGACTTTGCCAAGCTGGTGTGTTGGGAGGGGCCGATGAGAGCTGGAGGTCCCCAGGCTGGTGAAGGATGATGGGTTGGACACGGCACACACCCTCACCCTCGCCTAGACATTTGCAGACTTCTGGATCACCCAACAGGGAGGCCAAGGGCATTCTTAGAGCACCAGCAAAGCAGGGGCACACACACACACACACACATTTTTAACTATAATTTAACATTTCAAAAAGGCACTGAAGTCATCATCCTGAGAAAAATCAGAACTTTGTTAGACTTCCTTGCACTGTGCCCACCACACTTTCCCCTAATTTTTCTGTTCTCTTTTTATTATCTCCCACTAAACCGGGGAGAGTGGAGCATCCCACTAACATAGATCAGAATAATGCAAAGGAATCAAATCCTGTCATGTGTTGCACATGGTATAAGTTTTGTGTCAGCTAAAAAAATATAATGTTACTTTGATTTGAATTGCATATAGGAGGAGCATCATCATCATCCTCTTTCCTGGTGCCTGGAGTCTCTAAAGGTCTTTCTTGCTCCTGCCCTGCATGCACTCATTTCAAGCCTGGCCTTTTTTAACCATGAGGACCAGAAGCTTGCTCCTTAAAAACAAGCAAACTAAAATGCAAGTTTTGCAAGAAGCTGTGCTGAATGCACCGCACAGATCTCAGTAGGGAAACCTCATTCAGGGCCTGTGGTCAAAAGGAGGATAAGTGGAGTTGCCAACAGGACTTCCTGGGGTGTAGCTGAACATGGACTGAGCGCCTGCCTCCTGCCCTCACTCCTTGCAATCTGTTGGTGAGTTCTGGCTTATGTGCCTCCACTAACTTAATATAGCCTACCTCACAGGGCTGGTATAAATATAAAAGAGTGGGGAGGAAGAGATACATAAGCTTGACCTCGTGAATGGGAAGGCAAGATCCGCCCCAACCTCCGAGCCGTGCAGGATTCCAGGGGTTCCCAGGCACAGACTCGGGGCTCGTCCTTTTGGGAAGGAGGCACAGTGGAGACTGGGGTGTCTTTAGGATATATGGCTTATTTACACATATATACAACCCGACCCTACAATGGAGGAGTTCATGGCATTAACACCTCAGAAAGGTCTTGTTTCTCCAAGAGCTACAGTCTCTCCTCAAAGAGGAAAAAAGCGAGAGATGATGGGAAAAGAAGCCATGAGAAAACATCCCCCCAGGCCACCCAGAGATCCACACGCTACAATTAAATTACATCCAATTCACATTTAAAACACATGACTCCCACAAAATCCTGGGTACAGAGCTACAATTCCTAGCCCCGTTAGCCCCCCCCCCACCACTTTGGGGGAAGTCCTGTGCTTGAAATGTGCATTGAATGAACTTCAAACGTACGGGATGCAAGTGACAGAGGCAGCATGTTGTGGACAGGAGTAGATGAGCCTTTGGGTCCCTTCCAACCCTGCAGTTCTGTGATAGGGAGCAAATGCTGGCAGGGGGACTGTGAGCAGCCACACAGCTGGAAGCAACTGGATTTTGTTTACAGTGGCTTTGAACTAGCAACCAGGCGCAAGGTGCTGGTCCACATGTCAACCCTCTCGACCCTTTGACTCTTGAAAGTTGGGAAGTAAGGCTGATTTGTGCGGGTTCAAAAGTCTGGCCCCTGTCCCCCCCTTCCAAATTCAAGATTAGTATTTCGACAACAGATCTGTATTACTAATACCTAAGCCTGGGTCTAAATTTCCCTAATATAATATACAATGTGTGGTTCCTCTGTCTCCCTCAAACAGGCATACCTGAAATTGCAGCACAATTTAACAAATAGCGGTCAGTTTAGGAAAGCCACACTTTGCCAATCCAGTTTCTGACTTTGCACCACTTGCCTGAGAATTGTTTCTCCTGGGGGAGGGGGAATCTGGCACGCAGCCCCTGGCCCCCACCCAAGTGCCAGAGAGAAACCTCTCTGTAATGCCCCAGAAATTAAAATAAGACACACTCAACTCTTCAGGAGATGCCAAACCCCTTCCCACCCTCTACTGGCAGAGGCCAGAGATTACTGTGGGGCTGCAGACTTTGGTTCTTTTCTTTTAAAGTTACCTGGCAGATCTCTGTGTTGAGCTTTTGTGCAAATACACAACTGGGAAGTGGCAACCCAGCCCATCCCCATTGGAAACCTCCCCAACCCCCAAAGACTGTTTCTGCAGGAAAGATCCAGGCTCCCCTGAACTCTAAGTGAAACAGCTGCTGCAGCTGCACAACATTGTTTATAGGAGGCCAAACCACAGATTTTTCTCCTCTGATTTTTAAACAACGGGGGGCCAGCAGGACAGACGGATGGACGGGGGGGGGGGGGCTTGCAGGGTGAGAGAGGAAGGGGGAGGTTCATGTACAGAGGGTCTGCGTGGATGGGAGGGGCCACATTTCCCTCAGACACTCCCCAGCAAGGGATGCAAGAGGAAGTCCTTTGTCTGCCAACGTGTATTTGAAACAACGAAGTTCCCGACTGCAGACCTGTTAAAACATGGCCATTTAAATCACAGTCATAAAAAGGGTTTTTAAAACCGTGATATGACAATTGCAATTAAAATGAGACCGTTGAGCAGAGAAGAGGAACTTGGTCACTAACTCTGCTATTAATAATAGAATCCTCGTTTTGCAGAGTTGGAAGGTACCCAAAGGGTCCTCTAGTCCACCCCACCCCCCGCCGTGCCAGCCAAGAAACATTTCCAAGTACGGTTCCAGTGTGCTTCCTCCTAATTCCACAAAGTAGCCTGCTACCAGGGGCGGAGGAAGGGGGTGCGGTGGGGGTGGTTCGCCCTGGATGTCACCATTGAGAGGGGTGACAAATGCCAGGCAGCACTCACCACGGGGCCGGCAGCGCGCCCAAGCCACACGAGCCTGGGAGAGACAGGGTGGCTTGGGCGCACACAGGCTCCATGCTGCCCAAATGGTCCGCCTGCTGCCTCCCCCCAGCTGTAGGGTGGCTGAGTGGGAGGAGATAGGCAGACTCCAGAGGCCCCGCGGTGCGCCCCACCCTTGCCCCGTCCCAGGCGCCTGAGCGGCTTCCTCCGCCACTGCCTGTTACATCCCTTTCTGTGAAGACTACATTCAACAAAGAGGTGACACTCAGTTTTGGCTACTTCATCTCCACAGGGACACAGGTGATATAGAAAAAACCTGCTCCCTTTCCCTTATGGGGTATTCTGGAGCCCGTATAGAGTCTTTAAGTGGGTTCCCTATCGGTAGGAGAAAATAACAGGCCAACCAGAAAATACTGAGATGCAAAGCCTGATCTTTATTAAAGCTGTTGCAACAGGGACCTCACTCACAACACGCAGGAGGGAGGAGGAACCCTGAACAATGGTGCACAAGCCCTTATATAGACTTTTGAAATTGCCCGCACTGTAGCTCAAGACCCCCCTCCCCAAAAAAAATCATACATACATCACAGAAGGAGGTGGTCTACACTAGAAATACATCACAGGAGGCGGTCTACAGCAGAAATCCTGTCTGCCAGGATACCTGACAATTGTCACTGACTACATTACCTGGACAGTCCGGCCATTCTTTTATGATGGTAAATACTTTAATTCCTGGATCCAGGTCACAGGCTCACTCTATTCATACACACATACGCCCTTAAGACAGGTAAGCAAAAGACAGTGGAGAGGCGTTCCCATTTCCTCCCTCCTTGCAGAGAAATATTTGAGGTCAATTTGGGAGAGTCAAAATGGCTTCAGGATTGCTCTCCTGTCCTATTTCAGACACTTATGTATGTATTTGCCTTGTACATTTATGAACATTTATTTTATATTTGGGACCTTAGAATTCTTATAACACAGGGATCCTCATTCAGGATACGTCCAGTAAGTGGCCTGGGGATACTTGGGGATAGTCAAACTTTTCAGGTATCTAGCATATCTAGGAAATTCAAAAGTTAACCTAAGTAATAATAATAATAATAATAATAATAATAATAATAATAACAACAACAACAACAACAACAACAACAACAACAACAACAATTTATTATTTATACCCCGCCCATCTGGCTGGGCCTCCCCAGCCACTCTGGGCGGCTTCCATAGAAACCAAAAATACAGTAAAATATCACACGTTAAAAACTTCCCTGAACAGGGCTGCCTTAAGATGTCTTCTGAATGTCAGGTAGTTGTTTATCACTTTGACATCTGCTGGAAGGGCGTTCCACAGGGCGGGCGCCACTACCGAGAAGGCCTTCTGCCTGGTTCCCTGTAACTTGGCCTCTCGCAGTGAGGGAACCGCCAGAAGGCCCTCGGAGCTGGACCTCAGTGTCCGGGCAGAACGATGGGGGAGGAGACGCTCCTTCAGATATTCTGGACCGAAGCCGTTTAGGGCTTTAAAGGTCAGCACCAACACTTTGAATTGTGCTCGGAAATGTACTGGGAGCCAATGTAGGTCTTTCAAGACCGGTGTTATATGGTCTCGGCGGCCGCCCCCAGTCACCTGTCTAGCTGCCGCATTCTGGATTAGTTGTAGTTTCCGGGTCACCTTCAAAGGTAGCCCCACGTAGAGTGCATTGCAGTAGTCCAAGCGGGAGATAACCAGAGCATGCACCACTCTGGCGAGACAGTCCGCAGGCAGATAGGGTCTCAGCCTACGTACCAGATGGAGCTGGTAAACAGCTGCCCTGGACACAGATTTGACCTGTGCCTCCATGGACAGCTGTAAGTCCAAAATGACTCCCAGGCTGCGCACCTGGTCCTTCAGGGGCACAGTTACCCCATTCAGGACCAGGGAATCCTCCACACCTGCCCGCCTCCTGTCCCCCAAAAACAGTACTTCTGTCTTGTCAGGGTTCAACCTCAATCTGTTAGCCGCCATCCATCCTCCAACCGCCTCCAGACACTCACAGGACCTTCACCGCCCTCACTGGTTCTGATTTAAAAGAGAGGTAAAGCTGGGTATCATCCACATATTGATGGACACCCAGTCCAAACCCCCTGATCATCTCTCCCAGCGGCTTCATATAGATGTTAAAAAGCATGGGGGAGAGGACAGAACCCTGAGGCACCCCACAAGTGAGAGCCCAGGGGTCTGAACACTCATCACCCCCCACCACTTTCTGAACACGGCCCAGGAGGAAGGAGCGGAACCACTGTATGACAGTGCCCCCAGCTCCCAGCCCCTCAAGACGGTCCAGAAGGATGTTATGGTCGATGGTATCAAACGCCGCTGAGAGATCCAGCAGAACTAGGAAACAGCTCTCACCTTTGTCCCTAGCCCGCCGGAGATCATCAACCAGTGCGACCAAGGCAGTTTCAGTCCCATGATGAGGCCTGAATCCCGACTGGAAGGGATCCAAATGGTCCGCATCCTCCAGGCATGCCTGGAGTTGTTCTGCAACCACTCGCTCAATCACCTTGCCCAAGAATGGAAGATTTGAGACTGGGCGATAGTTGGCCATTGTGGCCGCATCTAAAGATGGTTTTTTTAAGAAGCGGTTTAATAACCGCCTCTTTCAGCGGGTCTGGGAAGGCTCCCTCACGGAGGGAAGCATTCACCACCCCACGAAGCCCATCTTCCAGTCCTTCCTGGCTAGCTTTTATAAGCCAGGATGGGCAAGGATCCAGGAGACAGGTGGTTGGTTTCACTCGTCCAAGCAGCCTGTCCACATCCTCGGAGGTAACAGATTGGAATTGATCCCACACAACTTGACTAGACAGAACTCTAGCACTCTCCCGCCCCGGCCCTGCTCCCACGGTGGAGTCTACTTCTTCCCGAATCTGAGCGATTTTATCTGCAAAAAACTTTGCAAAATCATTGCAGGAGAACATGTGGCCCGTACTGGGCCCCGATGTTGCAGGTGGTTCCGCTAAATTGTGAACCACCTGAAAAAGTCTCCTGCTGCTGTTTTCTGCAGATGCAATAGAGGCGGTGAAGAAAGTCTTCTTCGCCGTCGCTATCGCCACTTGGTAGGCTCGACGTTGAGCTCTAACCTGTGTCCGATCAGATTCGGAATGAGTTATCCGCCACCGGCGCTCTAGCCGTCTCAACGATTGTTTCATTGCCCTCAGATCCATGGAAAACCACGGGGCTCTCCGGGCTCCATGCAATCGGAGAGGGCGCTTCGGAGCCAAACAGTCAATAGCCCTGGTTAACTCCACATTCCAGCGGGCCACCAGGGAATCGGCTGAAAGGCCATCAACATGGGATAAAGCATCCCCTACCACTCTCTAGAAACCATTTGGATCCATTAAGTGGCGGGGGCAGACCATCCAAATCTGTCCCACCTCCCTGCAGAGGGGATGGGTCGCAGAGAAGTCCAGTTGCACCAGGAAGTGATCTGACCATGGCACTTCTTTCGTTTCGCTTTTACTTAGTGTCAGATCACCAACATCCATAGAGGTAAACACCAGGTCCAAGGCATGTCCACTGCTATGTGTAGGGCCAGAGTTATTCAGGGACAGCCCCATGGAGGCCATGCTTTCCACGAAGTCCCGAGCGGCCCCTTGTAAGGTCGTGTCGGCATGGATATTAAAATCCCCTAGGACGACCAAGCTAGGTGTCTCCAGGAGAACATCCGCCACAACCTGAAGCAGCTCGGGCAGGGAATCCTTGGTGCAGTGGGGAGGTCGGTACACCAAAAGGAATCCTGTACTGCCCCTATTTCCCAACTTCCAGAACATGCACTCGGAAAACTGGGTCTTTCCAATAGGACGCCTGGTGCAAACTAATGACTTCCTAAAAATCACTGCAACCCCCCCTCCCCGCCCACATGACCAGGGTTGCTGTGCGTAAGAGAAACCTGGTGGACAAGCAGCGGCAAGGACAGGCCCATCTGCTTCATCCAACCAAGTCTCTGTTACACATGCCAGGTCAAGTCCTCCATCCATGATCAAGTCATGGATGGCAGTGGTCTTATGAATCATTGACCTGGCATTGCACAGCAGCACCTTCAGGTCATGTGGGTATCCCTTGCTGATTCTAGTATCCATCCGGTCAGGATCAGACCCGGAGGCAGGGATAGTCCTCTGACAACGACTAAACCTGCCCCCTCTGTAATGACATCGTCTAGTCTTAACGTAACTCCTCCTCCTAGGCAAGATATAAAGAAGACTGTTAGGTTGTAATAGGGGTTGCGGCCACTAGCTTAAAAAGCTTTTTAAAGTTTTAAAAAATAATAACAGACAAATCAATTAAGATGCCTACTAGTGTAAGGTTACCAGATTTTTTTCAATGAACACTTTTCAACTTCCTACTAAATAGATGGATTTCATCAGGGGGACTGATTTGTAAATCCAGGGACCATCCCCAGGGAACGAGGTAACCTTATACTAGTGATTTATCTGGCCCAGCACCTAAATGGACTGTTTGGAGCCATAGTTCACCAGGTGTTGGGCCTGGGGGGTGGCAGTGATGCCGGGAGCCCCACAGCCACTGCTGTGAGCAGATGCACACCACAGATTTAAACACACATATCCAACACCCACTTGACGTCCCCCAAAGAATCCTGGCAAGTGCAGTTTGTTAAGGGAAGTGTCGCCACAGTTCCCAGCATTCCTTGGGGAAAGGGATTGATGTTTAAACCACTGGAGAATTGAATCTCTGTGAGGGGAATAACCCAGGATTCTTGGGTTCAGTTTAAAGTGGTAAGATCCTGCATTAAATGCAGCCAGGCCCTCTTGCTCTTAATCGCTGTTGCACAAAAGGGACGAGGCATTTTTAAAATCCCACTTGCCCACATGAAGAGGACAAGCATGAGCTCCGCTCTTTCCGAAAGCCTTTCCAGGGCACTGCTGCCTGCCTGGTGAATCACAGATGCTCTCTTCATGTGTGACCAAGAGGCCACTGCTTTGAAAATTTAGACTGGCTGTTGGCGTTATTATGGGCACTGGGGAGGGATGAAAATATGGAGGCAGGCAAGGTGGGGTGGGGGATAGAGTGGCCAAGAAGCAGAAAACTTTATGCAGCTATTTCCCCCATACATTTTATCCTTTTAGAAAGCCTCGGGTAGGATGACATGCAGCGGGTGTTTGGGTGGAATTCCATCTTATCCTCTTCACACGACACATTTAAAGCACTGAGATACCACTTGAAATCACCATGGCTTCCTTCAAAGAATTATGGGAACTGTAGTTTGTTAAGGGTGCTAAGCGAAGACCCCCTTCCTCTCCAAGAGCTACATTTCCAAGGGTTCTCTGGGAATTCAACCTCTCATCACCCTTTATTAATAATTTTATTATTTGCACCCGGCCCATCTGACTGCTGCTCCCAGAATCCTTTGGGGGAAGCCATGACTGTTCAGAGTAGTAGCATGGCCCTTTCAATGTATGGTATGAATGTGACCTTGGTGGGGCACATAGGAAAGCCTTCCAATCTCAAGGTCCAGGCAGGAAGATATCAGAGGAGGCAGTCCATTCATCTCTAGTCATTTGATCAAAATAATCGCCTGCAGGATCAGGCCAAGGGCCCATCTGGTCCAGCATCCTGTTCTCACAGGAACCACCCACGCTCCCCAATGGGATTCGAGCACAAGAGCAGCTCTCCTGTGGCCTCCAGCAACTGGGATTCAGAAGTGTTTGCTTCCTCCTCCTCCTGTGTAGGCAGAGCCCGGCCATCCTGGCTAGGAGCCATCAAGGGTCCTCTCCTCCTCCATTCATTGGTCCCATCCTCTTTTAAAGACATCCAAGTCGGTAGCCATCACTGCCTCCTGTGGCAGGGAGTTCCAGAGTTAAACTGCAGAAAAGCTTTGGTCAAATATGCAGAATTTATACAGGCAAGAGAATTTGAGCTGACGCCCAACCAGGGGATGAGAAAAGGTCGTTGTTTGGCTGTTCTGCCTTCTAAGCAGAGCACTACGCCAGCCAAGCACCCCGCCCTCCACACTAACATGAACAAAGAACCACAGTCTCTAAAAAGAAACTTTGTGGACAATTTTTTTAAAAATCCAGTTTCCACAAAGCCACTTTCTGCTCCCTCCCTCTGCGTCTATCTATGGAAACAGAGTTTTTGCATCTTGTTGGATGGTGGAAAACTTAGAGCATCTGCTATTTCAGTTTGGAGTCTAAAAAGAGACGCAGAGAGCCAGAGACACAACCCTCTGGCTCCAAAGCAGCAAGAATGCCTGTGATGTGTGCATTTTGGCGCTGGATGTTTTAATTGTGGAAACACGTAGGCCTTCAAAAAAAGCCTGGTTGGTGCTTGAGGGTGTATTTCTGTCCCCCAGAACAGCCGTCGCCAGCAGGGGTGGTCATTACAGAGCCACAAACCTCTCATGTTTGCAGAAAGGGAAATGCAGATGCAAGAGTCTAAAGCCAGGCACTCCTTAAATAATGCAATTGTTGACATAATGGGGAACAACCTCAGCGGCAATATCTATACCTTAGATGGATCTAAGCAATCGATCAAGTGGGCAGAACGACTTTCCTATGACGAAAAGGAGTGTTTGAGATTTTTCAGTTTAGAGAAAAGGTAACTAAGAATCTTAGACTGAAGGGAAATTGGCACAGGTTGGCACAGAAAGGACAGTATATGAAGTTCAGAGCCCCCCCCCCCGCAGATGCACCCAAACACTTGCAGCAACATGACAACTGTGGCCCATGGGCTTGAAACCTCAAGGCTGGATTGCCCCCTTGCGCTCTCTGTGGGGCTCCCCTTGGGCCTGGTTTGGAAGCTCCAGCTGCAGAATGCAGCAGCCACACTGCTGAAGGGGGCAGCTGGCCGACAATATTTGATACCATTATCCAAACATCTGCACTGGCTGCCCATCTGCTCTTGAGCCAGGTTAAAGGTCCTTGTCTCAGTTTTCAAAGCCCCAAACAACTTTGGGCACTTCAGGGACCGCTTGATTCCTTACATCCCAACTCGACCACAGAAATCATCTGCAGGAGCATTGCAGGTTGGGAGTTGGCGAGGCTTGTTTGACAACCACAAGAAACTGAGCCCGTAATGTTATCACCCCAGCAGTCCTGAGGAACTCTCTGGCACTAGAGATTCAGCAGGCACCTTCCGTTTTAACTTGTACATGCCTGCAAAAAACTTCTATTCTGCCAGGCTTATGCAGGCAATTAAGAATCCAAATTTCCACAATAGTTTGCTGATTCCTGATTTTTTAAATATTTTTACAGGGTTTTTATTGTGTTGTTTCATGTATAATTGATGTAAACTGCTCTGATTTTTTTAAAACAAATCTCAATAAAATATTCCCTCTGAGCATGTGCAAAGTGCTTTCACCATGGACCAAGCAGCTTGCTGCACCTCTGAGATCAAATAGTACTTTCTACATTGTGGAAGGTTTAAGTCTCTCTGCTGCTGCAACTGAGCACAGGTCAAAACACAAAAACAAATGGAGAGAGGCGGAGTGGCCTGCCACCCACAAACTATCAAGCCCACATGTGTGGACCAGGCCTCTTGGCTTTGAAGCTCCCACCCCCAGCTACCAGGAGGCAAAGCCACCACAGCTAATGTCTGAAGTTTCTCCACTTTGATTCTCAATTGGCAAAAAAAATGAGGCAAAGATGGGCAGATCCTGCAATCAGCAGAGTCGCTATGCCCCAGAGCTCCCCACCTCATGAGCGGAATGCTTCTGGCCGCAAAAGCTGAGCAGATGCTGATTCATTTCTTTGCTTGACGTTTACATTCACCAGGGGGATGGCGGGAGAGAGCATGAACCTCAGCCGGAAAATATTCAAAACACAGGAAGAATGCACAAACACAGAACGGCTCCAAAGGCCACAGCAAAAGAGAAGAGCCGCTTCTCGTCCAGCCCCCTGCTCTGCCCACCTGCGCTTTTCAGCAGCTGCCCTTCAGAAGCACCCCTGCCTCCAACCATGGCTCTGCTCCGGTCCACGGTCCAGATTCTTACAGCCCCTGGATGAAATCCAGCTATTATGAGTGCCTGATTTAAACCTTCCTCTCTCAAAAGCAAGGGGAGAGTCAACTATGCGTAACATCAGAAGAGCCTGCAGGATCAGGCCAAGCGCCCGTCCCATCCTGCATCCTATTCTCCTACTGGCCAACCAGATTCCTGTGCAAAACCAGCAAGCAGGATTCCAGCACAAGAGCCCTCTCCTCTGCTGTGGCTTCCAGCCGGTGGGATTCAGAAGCATCTCCTGCCTCTGAGGCTGGAGGCAGAGCAGAGCCACCATGGCAGGGAGCCCCTGGTAGACCTCTCCACTCATTCGTCCAATTGTCTGTTGCAGCCATCCACATTGGTGGCCATCACTGCTCCTGTGGGAGGGAGTTCCATAGTTTAACTGGCTATTTGGCTTCTGAGGGGCAGTTGCTCTGGGGGCTAAAGCCACACCCCAAAACATATTTCAGAGGACCTCCTCTAGAGCCAACAGCACCTTCAAACTCTAAAACGGCAATGCAACATTTAACACTGGCAGGAACTGGTTGGCATGGCAACCTCTCTGCCCACCTTGATTTGCAAAGTTTGGGGTGGGGGGGATCTGGTGGGAGAGAGGACAGCAGTCATAACACAAGAGCAGGAAGCTGCAAAGGTCAGGGCAGGTTTCATGAAGCAGTAACTTTCACACAGCCAACTCAATAGGTCCAATTCAATGTTGGAATCGTGACCGGGGTTTATAAAATACAATGGGGCATCTCTCAACGCAAGTAAAAGAGAACTGGTTTTGGAGGGATCTTTTGCTAAGCACGTGCAGAGTGCCTGCTTCGTCTGAGGTTCAATTACTGGCCTCCAAAAGTGCTGGCGGTCAGGGGAGACAATACGAAGTGAGATGGTCTGCTCCCGGTAAAGCAGGTTCCTAAATTGTTTTTATCACGCTCTTTAGCCCCAAACTGCTCCCAGAGTAGCTTACAAATGTCAATGATAAGGCAGTTCCTGACTTCCACCTTGACGCCAAAGGAAAGGGGCCTGGAGGGGGGGGGAGCAAGCTCAGGTATTGCTAACGACAGAGTTATTGCAATGAGCCACTGGAACAGAAATATTCTGAGGCAAGGAGGAGCCAGAAGTAGCTGGCCTTTCAGCAAGACAGATGCAGCAAGGCAAATGGGAGCCAGACTGGGGGGTGGGAACACTCATTTTGCAGGCAGAAGTCTTCCTGGTTCAGTCCCCACAGGCTTCTCTTTTCAAAGTGTCTTTGGCAGCAGAGGATGGGAACTGCCTGTCTCTGCCAGAGCCTTTGGAGACTCTCTCAGAGAAGATAACACTGAGGTCCAGACTCACCAATGGCCTTGCCATGAGGTGTGCGTTTGAACCTACATGTGTGCTGAGCACTCCCACATATCTCTACACACATTCCCAAGCAGTTTAGGATCTTTGGTTGGAGTCAAACGTGCTTCCATTATGAAGACATTTTTACCCATACAGTAGTTACACACACCAGGAAATAAAGCAAGTGGTTGATTACATGAAATCATAGAATCTTAGAGTTGTAAGGGACCCCCGAGGGTCATCTAGTCCAACCCCCTGCAATACAGGAATCTCAGCTAAAGTTTTTCTGGATGTTTAGTTGGAAACTCCTTTCTTGTAACTTGAAACCATTAGTTTGAGTCCTATTCTCGGGAGCAGGAAAAAAAAACCTTGCTCTATCTTCCATATAGCCCTTCAGACTTTTGAAGATGGCTGTCATATTCCTCTTAGTTTCATCTTTTCTAGGATAAACATCCCCAGCTCCTTCAACCGTTCCTCATAAGGCTTGGTTTCCAGATCCTTGACCATCTTAGTTGCCCTCTTCTGCGCACTTTCTTAAATTGTGGTGCCCAGAACTGGGCACCGTATTCCAGGTGTGGTCTGACAAAGGCAGAATAGAGTGGGACTTTTCCTTCCCTTGATCTGGACACTAGACTTCTAAGGATGCCACTCCCCAAGATGGAAGAACAGAAGCCTCATACCTTTTTCTGGTGCCTTTTCAAAATCTTCACTCCATGTCTGCCCTGTTAATGGATGCTTAGTTTGGTCTCCTCCTTAAACAGAGAACATCTGGTTTAAATTGCAGCACTTGGAATAAATCAACAACTGAAAGTGTAAAGAGATATCAACTCCCAAAGCTAAGGCCAAGTGAATGTACAGAATATGCAGCTGGACGAGATCTCTTGATAAGAGGCAGAGTCCGAGTCCTGAACTCAAATCTTAGTGCTGAAATCCACATCCCTCTCAGGGAAAAGGTCCTCAGAGCTTTCTCTTTCTCGCCATGCAGCTGTAGGGAGAGGCTGCAGGGGCCATGCTCCCCCAAGCACAGGCTCCATCTTTGAGCTAAACCACCTGTTTTGTAATCTAGAAGTATATTTGGTCTGAATATTTCACTGCTATTTTGTGCTTGAATCGAGCCTGCAGCTTTATGTAAATAAACAATATATTTATTTTTCTTGCATTACAGAATTCTGTGTTCTTACTTTGTTTAAAGGGTTAGATCCTGCGTTTTGAGTTTTCGGCCACCAGGCGGTGGTGTTGCCCCACCTGGCAAGAAGCACATGATGACGTCTCCAATTGTAAAGGGATCCCTGCCCCCACGCCACATCAATCCCACAGCAGAACAGGGGTTGGGCAGTGAAGATTTTCATTCTGAAGTTTAAGTTTGAAGTACATTTGAATTTGGCAGATTTTTCTCAATTTCCCAGTTTTGAGAATTTTTCCAGCTTTGGATTTTTTGAGCTGGCTAGTGAGAATTTCATTTCTGAGACAAACCTTAAACTGCCCATTCTTACAGAGGATGACAGTGTCCAGTGGAGAAGATTAGAAGCAAGATTATTTCAAATAAACACATTTTTCCATACATAAGAGGAAGGTGGTGAGAAGCCACAGCAGGAAAAGAGAAATGGAATGGACAGAATGATATAGCAGTATCAGTTGTCTTGGACAATATTTCAGATTTCAAATGATTCAAACAAAGAAAGGTTCATATTCTTGTTCATATTCTTAATAATCTGGAGACTGCTTTCATAGATCATGGATGAAAAATCTATTCCCTCTCATTCTTTTTTTCTCTTCCTACTTCCTGGAACAAGGAAAGAAGGAGCCATGCAGTCATGGCTCCCTGCAAGTGAACAGAACCTTCTAAAATTAGGTTTTACAGCTTGCATCTGTGCTAACCTAAAGACAGCATGATCTTTTTTACAAGGAAACCAAGTTATTTCCTTGGGTTTTTTATTGTTTTATTGCCAAGCATGGAGACTTGTTTCCTGAACTTCAGACACTCTGTGAGTAAAATTTAGACATTTGCAGAGCTACATGTCTGTGATTTATTCTAGCCTAAGCATTTCACGGGGAGCATTTGTTTAAAGTTGGAGGAGGGCAGATGTAGATCTAAGTTTTAATGTGCTTGGTCGCAATTGCCATTGTGCTTAACTCTGCTACTAGAGAGTAGGCATCTGTCTTCCAAACCTGAAACCTCTCTCTCCAAAAAGAATGTGAAGTACTAGCTGAGAATTGCAAATTCACTGGTGTTATGATTCATTCAGATTGCAGAATGTATTCAGCACTGAGGTCTTGGGTGTGTGCATGCAAACCCTGTGTACCTTGGAGATGAAAGATGTTGTTGCTTTTTAAAAAACATACTCTGAAAGTCCCTCTCCTAATGCAAGCATTGCCAGGGGCGGGGGTAATATTGCTGATTGCTGAAGGGTTGGGGCTTTGGTAAATGCAGGATCAGGGCCGTGGTGGCTACTCAGCCACAAGCCTCTGAGGCTTTCCTGTGTCATTCTGAGAAACCTTCTCCCCCTCTCCAACGTCACATCAGATACAAGGGAGTCTTGGCTATGACTCATCTCACTTCTCTTGCAAACTACCAGAAAAAGACGCAAGACCCCTCTTCGGCTGTTGCAGCCAAGATCCTCTTCTACAGAAAAGGAAGCAACCATGATAAAAATGTGTGCACACCTATCAGCAAGGATCTGTTTGAATGAAACCTGCCAATCCCGAGAAGCCAATGAGAGTTTTTAGCATCTTACTGAATGACTGCTTTGAAAGGCATTGATGCACACTAAGCCCTCCTTCATTTTCAGAGAGGATTATCAACACTGTTAATAATCACCATTGCTGAGTGAAACCTCCAGCTCCAGCGGAAGTCTACCTGTGAGTACCATTTGTGGGAGAGCAGCAGCAACAGAAGCCTTGGTAGCTTTCCTGTTCTGCTTGAGGGTTTAGTAGAGGTACCTGGCTAGCTGCAAGAGGAAGTCAGGTGCCAAACCTGTGTTCTGATCTGGAAAGGCTCTTTTCCCCAAAAACATTTTAAATCTTTGTTTTATATTCAGCAAGCACAGCAACATCAGAAATACGTACCAAATACATGTATTGTTTTAATGCACAAACTGAAAAAACTAAAGAATTATTACATTTAATGACATATGATTAAAGATGATTGAGTCTGCTTTAAATCCATCATCGCCAGCCTGGTGCCCTCCAGGTGCCTTGGACTACAGCTCACAGGAGCTGCAGTCAGCATTCGGGGGGGGGGGGGGGGGACGGACTGGAAGTTGGAGCCCAGCAAAATATGGCGTGACAGACCCTCCCGGGCTAGGTGTGCCAATGGGCCAGCTCAGGACACTTTCAACAGCCATGGCTTTTGGTAAAAGAAATCAAAGTCCCATCAAATAAATGCACATCCATCAGTGCACTGATACACATCCACAGAAACACAAACCCATACATGAGTTTGCAAACCCTCACCATCCCTTCAACAGTGGCACTTTGAATTGGCACATTCTCCTGTGTAACTAACCAGGGGTGCCCACTTGAATAAAATATTGGGGAGGGGGCAGGTAAGCCCCCCTGCATAATTGATCACATGACATGGCCACACCATTTGAACGGCAATGCCCATCAACTTTCGGGGGTGACCCCCTCCATTATTTTATTGGAGGGCTGAAGGGACCTTGGCCCCTAGGAGTTGGCTCCTAGACTCAGTACAAAGGACAGCAACCAGAATCATTTGGGGGAGCCATGACTCTTCAGAGGAGTATCAGAGAGGGGGTGAGAGAGAGATGGCCAAGGCCCCCTAGGCCACCTGACCCCACCGTGACGCAGAGACAGCCTTGCTCCCACTTTGATGCCACCAACACACTTTCATTTCTGCTACACAACTCCTGGTTCCCCTTCTGCTCCATCTCCACTCTTGAAGGGAGAACAGAAAGCCCAGGCCTGGAAGAGATGTCTGTCGTCTCACTTGGCCCCAGACTAGCTTTGCTTTGTTCGGCCACCCTGAGCCGTCCCTCCCCACAGGCCTCACACCTGATTGCCTTGGGACTTTGCCGCTGTCGCCAACAACCCCGTAACTTTTGATCTTGGCAGGAAGAGCCCAGAATTGATATGTGGGAGAGGGAGGAGGAGCTGATGGGTCTCAAACCCTCGGGGAGTTAGGGATTTCCCTGCATGCAAAGACAGGCTCTGGCGGATTGAGCAGAGGAGACCAAGAGTGGGTCCAATGGTCGAGAAAGCGGTTTCTGCCCATGCCATAGAGGGAAGTGAGGGGCAGATGGGGCTCGTCCGCCTGGGAAAGGAGCCCATCTAGGAGAAGGAAAACTCTGATCCTAAACCTTCAATGCCTGGCAGGATATCTTCAGGAGAAGAAAAGGCTCAGGAGGAAACCCTCCACAAATCCAGGGTGGAGACTCTAAGGCAGCGGGTGCCTGGTTTGCCTCCTACTGGCAACTCATGTGGCCAAGCTGGTGCCAAATGTCGGGCTGTGCTTTCCTTTAGTGAGGCTGGGGGGGGGGCGCATTGTAGTCTGGGCAGCCCCCCCCAACACACTGCCCAGGTTTGCGCCCAGGGAGGTCACTTGGTTGTTCCTCACACAGACGAATGCAAGCAACATTGCAGTAATATATAAAGTATAAAGCTTTGTATAAAGTAGTATAAAGCTTTTGTGTCAGGATCAAGTAAACAGGTACCTTATTTTTGTTGGTTCATTGCCCCCCTTCTCCTAAGGGTTTACAATGTAAAATTACAATATAAAAAATACAAAACACATAAAAACAAAAACAACCCAATAATCCCCCCTTCCACACCACCTTTAAAAGTGCATCGGATGTCAATCACCCAAAGGTCTGGTTAAAGAGGAATGTTTTTGCTGGCTGCCTAAAGATGTATAATGAAGGCGCCAGGTGAACCCCTCTGGGGCAAGCGTTCCAAATGGGGAGCCACCACAGAAAAGGCCCACTCTCATGTTGTTGCCCTCCTGACCTCACAGGGAGTGAGCACAGATTGTGATCTCATATGGAAAGAAGCGGTCCTGGAGGTCTTGTGGTCCTGAGCCATTTAAGGCTTTATAGGTCAAAACCAGCACTTTGAATTGGCCCAGAAACTAAGTGGTAGTCAGTGCAGTTGGACCAGGATCGGTGTAAGATGCTCAAACCGTCTTCCTCTGGTGAGCAACCTGGCCACCAAATTTATGCACCATCTGAAGTTCAGAGGAAGCCCTACTTATAACGCATTTCAGTAATCTAACCTAGAGGTTACCAGAACATAGAGAACAGTAGTTAGGCTGTCCCTGTCCAGATAGGGGCGTAGCTGGGCCACCAGCCGAAGCTGATGGAAGGCACTCCGGGCCACTGAGGCCACCTGAGCCTCAAGGATCCAGGAGGACCCCCAGGAGATTTGTTAGGGAATCAATCAAGAGAGGTGATTAAGTAGGGATGAACTCCCTGTGGGGGTTTTATTTTAAAAAGGAAACTAGCTTTTGACTGGCTTTATACTGAACTGAAAGCTGAAACTTGGACTGAAGCCTGTTGACTGTAATTCATAAACCACACTTAACAATGTTAAATGACGCCTACACCACCCTTGATCTGGGTTTTTTCCATTACCTTCCATTTTAAATTGTAAGGTATACTCTAGTTTTTAAATACTAAAGTCCTCTTTCACTGGTTTTAAACAGAACTGAAAGTTGCTTTTTTCCCGTTGAGTCCTACCCTTAGGTGTTAAGCTTTCATGCCACTCCTTTTCACCTAAAATACCCAAACTTTTAAAACTGAAGAACCTGAACTGGGTTCAACCAGATAGCTAAGTCTACTTTTTCTAATTCTAAGCTGAATACCCCACTAGTTTTGTCTCTTCTGTGTGGAACTATATATTAATCTTTTTTTTTTCTTTTCTTTTTCTTTTCTTTTTTATTCCCTCCCCAAAATTGGGATTTAATCAAGGTTTCTGGCTTCCTGTGGCCCTTAAAAAGTCCCCTGCTAAGGTAGAGTGAAATCCCACTGTGGTGGAGCTGAAAACTAGGATTCTCTAGACTTGTATCTTTAACTCCTGAGCAATGGGGGGGGGGGTCGTTTTTGTTTTTTTAACAGATTTTAGTTTCTAGCACAGAGGTCAGCAACCTTTTTCAGCCGTGGGCTGGTCCACCGTCCCTCAGACCATGTGGTGGGCTGGACTATATTTTTGGGGGGGAAATGAAAGAATTCCTGTGCCCCACAAATAACCCAGAGATGCATTTTAAATAAAAGCACACATTCTACTCATGTAAAAGCATGCTGATTCCCGGACCATCCGCGGGCCAGATTGAGAAGGCAATTGGGCCAGATTTGGCCCCCGGGCCTTAGGTTGCCTACCCCGTTCTAGCACACTGCGGTCTTTGACACCCATGAACTCCAGAATAGGATCCAGATTGTATATATATATATGGTATAGTTTTTTGGGGGTTAATGAATGAATTAATGAATTCTAGGATTGTGATAATTAGGGATGGGAAGGGAGAAATATAAATTGCAGCAGAATTCCTGGGTAGCCTGCCCAAGCCAGGGCCATTAAGGGAACCATAGAGAGCCATTCCGTGCAAGAGAACGTCTTTCTTCCTGCCCTGGGGTATGGACAGAGGGCAAGGAGTTTCTTGGAAGAAGGAGGAGAGAGAAGAGCTGAGATCCATCTTTGGAGGGTGCTAGCTGCAGGTTGCCTACGTTCCTGCCTCTTGCAACGAGCATGTCGTAAGATCTGGACTCTCTCCATGCAGACTGAAGGTGTAGATAGGTGAATAAATCATATTTCTTAAAGCCAGATAGTCGCCGCCTTTTCTATTTTCCAAAGGGACACAGACCCTGTGGCGGTGCCTGGGACCCCTGGGCTCTTGACACCGCTTGGCAGAGAGAGGGGCAAGCACCTGACTTTTGTAACAATATATTTGGCCAGACAGACGGTGCATCCTGACTGCATTTTATTAAAGGATGTATTTTCTAATTTTGGATCTCTCATCTGCAGGCATTTCTAAAGCATGCCTCAGGAAATGTGAACTTAGAAAGGAAAGGAACCCCCAATATTGAGAACACCAAAAAACCAAAACGCCTTATGCATGAACTTAGAGCCACTTCTGTATTTCAATATATTTCATCATTTGAAATACACATTATCTTTAGGACCCACAGCCAGACCCCAAACACATTCAAAATTCATTCAAGAAGTCCAAAGAAATACTAGGTTGTAAACACACCAAAACACCACAGGAAATAAACGGACTTAGCTTTCTCTAGATTTCATTAATGTGACACTATCCTTGCCTTCCTGTATGTTTCACTCCCAGATTTACAGCTGAAACTTCACAAGATCAAAGTAGTCCATCTGTGGGGAGCCAAGGGGGCCGGGGCTCCTTCTCTCCAGTAAGGGCAAGAGGGAGAGCAAAACCCATAGTCTGGCATGGCTGGCAAATTCTCTCTGCTTGATCCCCTCTCTGCAAAATAGTGCTTCTTAGCACAATCCTTTGGCATGCTGCTGTTTATCGGCAGAGTTAGAGCTCACTCACATTTCAGCCTGCGGTGGGTGAATCACATGGAGGGAGCAGCCCTCCCCAGGGGGATAAACATCTGATTTCAGCTGTGCGTCATGGGTGCTTGGCTTGGGTGCCCCAGGATTAGACTGTCCCTAAGAATGCCATACAGCAGTCAGAGAGGTTTGCAGAAGACACACTTTTGTGAAATGAAAACTCACAGGATTGCTCCTGCAGGACATGCGCTGATTGGAAACGGCTTCAAATCTTTTCCAAGTGCAAACAGTATTTGCACTGTTTATTTCCTTGTCTGCAATCCCACATTATTTGTGCTTGTTGATAATCCTAACATTTTTGGTTTAGTAAAAAACAAATTGTGTGTTTGTAGCAGTATGGTTTAAAAAATGTGGACATGAAAGTTGGGGGTGGGCTAAATGTCTGCAGAAATCTTCCTATATCAGATGGGTGACTGAATCAAATGGTCAGCAGTGGGAGCCCAGCATCCTCTACCCACCCACCCCCCCCGCCCTATGACTAGCAAACCTGAAACAAAAGAAAATAGTACTTGTTCATCAAAGTGCATGACTTAGACAGGTGGCGGGTCAGAAGCCTTATCCTGCCTGGCACATCCTTTTCTTAGGTAAACTGCAAGTGATAGGTTGCCGGGGGAAGTCAATAATTCGTTCGTGGCTTCTTTGGGCCAGGTGAAGAAGCAGCCTCAGGCAGTGAGAGATGTTGGTGGGGACACAGTGTGCCCCACAGCCTGCTCTCCTGCCCCAACTAGCTCCTTTCAGGTGTGGCAGAGGATGTGGCCTCCTTGCCCAGGTGAGACTAAGATTAAATTCTCTGCTCCTCTTGCTGCTGTTTGGGGAATAAGGAGGTTGGCAGCGGCTCCTTTCTCTCAGGCAAGATAATGTCTGGGGCTGGCCCTGTTGTTTCTGGATATAGGATCATCTTCTGAAGAGAAAAATGTAAATTAGAGGAGGGGGACAGAACTTTCCTCACCTGTTTAAATGTAACTGGCAGTTTTGAGTCAGAGAAATAAAAAGTCACGTTTTGGGCTCTGCTAGGCGACTGGCAGTCTCCCTGGAGATCTGCTTTGAGAGGAGGGGTCTTGGTTTTCTGTGTGAGTGCAAAATCCGTGCCACCACATCGTTGTAAATTAGGGCTGCCATGTTACAAAAAGTGAAAATGAGCATCTTCTTTTTATTGCCAACCCCACTTCCCATATGGGTTGCCAACCAATTTTTTAAAATTCCGCTACTTTCTACAGACGAATCCCTGATGTGTCAGGGAAATTCCGGACAGTGGTCTCCTTCAAAAGAAACTAGACTTTGCTAAGTGCTTCAACTGTTGAACTGCTCACCACTGAGAGATGTGTCATGAGTGTAGGACAACATATATTTTAAAGATAGTTCTGGATGGAGTAGATCTGGCATGAAAGTGCTTCGCATTGTAAAACACAACTCTGGTGAACGTGAGGAGTTTCTAGAAAGAACCAGAGAACCATATTAATGCTCCGGCAAGAAGCTGTTCAGAGTCAAGTTGTCCATATCCACCTCTGATCCATTCTCCCCAAGCATCTTTACCCTTTTCACCCTGGGGTGCCTCCCTCTGGCCTCCTCTGCTTCTTCAGCAGCTAGCAGGGATGAGATACACACCATCTCTGTGTGGTTGCGATCATTCATTTTGTAGGCCCGTTTCTGGCGCCAGAGCATGGTCGCGAAGACACCAGTGGCCACTATGAAAATGCCAGCAATGAGGGCCAGGATGAAGATCCACAGTAAACACTTCCCTACCAAGATGGTGGTGCCACTGAGAGATGTCACTGAGCGGGGCTTCTCCTTGGTGGTGGTGATGGTGGCTGAGATAGTAACCTTTGCTATGAAGGAAGGCCTGGTTGTGCCAACGGCTTGCCTCAACTTCGCTGTGGAAACATCTGAACTGGCCACCATGGACTGAGAACTTGTCACATCATCCAACAATGGCCAATCGGTGGTGGGGCTTGGCTTCTCAGTCGAGTGAGGAAATTTCACCTTTCCCTTTGCTATGAAGGAAGGCTTGGCTGTGCCAACGGCTTGCCTCAACTTCGCTGTGGAAACATCTGAACTGACCACCATGGACTGAGAGCTTGTCACGTCATCCAACAATGGCCAATCAGTGGTGGGGCTTGGCTTGGCTGTTGAGTGAGGAAATTTCACCTTTCCCTTTGCTATGAAGGAAGGCCTGGTTGTGCCAACAGCTTGCCTCAATGTCACTGTGGAAACATCTGAATTGGCCACCATGGACTGAGAGCTTGTCACATCATCCAACAATGGCCAATCGGTGGTGGAGCTTGGCTTGGCTGTTGACTGAGGAAATTTCACCTTTCCCTTTGCTATGAAGGAAGGCTTGGTTGTGCCAACAGCTTGCCTCAATTTCGCTGTGGAAACATCTGAACTGACCACCATGGACTGAGAGCTTGTTGCTCCAACCAGCGGTTTCTCAGGGACCCCTAAAACCATCGTTTCTTGGAGGGCAGTAGCAACCTTTTCTGTCTCAGTAGGCATAGATTGTGATACAGTTTTGCCCACTGTGAGAGCAAGACGGCGGACACGGGGCACTGGAGCACGAGAACTCTTTGTGGTACTTAAATGGGTTACTTCTTTGGTGGTGCCAACTTCTGTGGATACTTTCCCAAATGTATCTAGAGTTGTTGTGGCATTAGTAGGCACTTCAGCAGTGGCACCACTGTAATTTTCCCCAGGAGATGTAGAACTCTCTGCTGCAGCCTCTGCGACTGTGAGACTTTTCCTGGCTTGTTCTGCAGGGGCCGCAGGAGAGTTCTTACAGCTACCATCCTTCTTTCCGCAAGGTAACTGAGGGGATTCCTGGCCATCATCTCCTGCTCTCTTCCACACCCACTGTCCTGGGGAAGCGAACTGAGAGCCTGCGTTGGCAGGGAGGTTGTATGACTCCACATCCTCAACAGCAGCGCCATCTTGCATAAGGAGTCCTAAGGTTGGGAGCCTGAAACTGCCAGCTGTGAGGAGACTCCAGAGAACCACCCAGAGGGAGAGCCAGACGGGAGCCATTTTACCTGGGGTGGGTGGAGAAAGGGAGCCAAATACACATATTAATATTTGTCCACAAGTCTCAACCCCCCCTCCCTCCACCTTACATCTCAAAATGGCTGCCACAAGAGACTCTTGGTTAAGTATTGGGGGCAACAGGGGTGCCATTTGGGGCTGTTATTGAGGGGTCTTTGTCCCTCTTCTAAAGGTTCAGGCAGAGCATTGTCTGTCTTGGCTACTTTTTAATTTGTTTGTAACATTTAATAACCCACCCTTCTGCCCTATCCTGGGAGAAAGTAGAGGTGGGGGGAAAAGATCTGATATCAATACATGGCAGCCAACTCACAAGAGCCGAGGGGAAGAGCAAGCATCAATCCTAACTGTTAAGTTGTGGGCGAACATGTCAGACGGCACAGCGATTCTTTAAATAGCTCTTCTTTATTCAGATGCCAGAACAGAACTAGGCTGAGGAGCTCAGTCAGCCTGCTTATATAGAGCTCCAGAACAATGCAACTGTTGCCATTTTCTAAAACTATCCAATTACTGAACGTCACTTTTAGATCCTTCATTTGCATACAGAACTATCCAATCACTGAACGTCACTTTTCGATCCTTCATTTGCATAACTATCTACAGTATCCCCCTGCTGGCCCAGGGTGAGAACTTCAGAACATAACACTAATATTATTAAAGGACTGAAAGGGTTAAAATTAAGGAAATGAAATGGCCCCTGGTGCCCAGTGCCAACCAGCAGTAGATTCAGGGTCAGGCAAGTCTCTCTGGAGAGAACAGCATAAGTGGGGGGCATTTTTCAATTCTCTTAATCATTTCGCTTCAGACAATTAAGATGTTTCCATCATGTCTCCCATGCAAACTCTTCTCAGCGTGGCATCACGTGTTGCAGGCCAGGTGCCCCATCTGCAATCTGGCCACTGCAGTCTGCACCTGCCCCAAGGGCAGCACCACATAGAGCATATTGTAGCAATCCAGCCTCGAGTTTGCCAGCGCATGGGCTGCAGCCACTCTGCAACACAAGCTTAAATGCAAGCACATCATGAGTTGCTGCCACTGCAAATCTGTTAGGCTTTGAGATGCCATGAGGCTTTGTAGCACCTGAAACCTGAATTAGCTGGGATGCCCAAAGCAGGAATGAAAGTTTGTGCATGTCTAGAAGCAGAGCAGTCTCTTGCCCATTTCCTGTGTCAATTAATACACACTAAAGCGCTTTCAGGAAGGGCAGCAAGCAAACCACAAATGCTTACGTATTTTTCTCTTGCAACTGAGCCCAGCCCTAAAGCGAAATGGTTGCTGGGTGGTGGTTGTTTATGGTTTTTTAAGGTTAAGGGAGGCCAGATTGGGAAATAAATTACTTATGTCCAATGTACAGTGAATGTCTGATGTAGATTTTTTCAATTTCGTTCTGTATGGGACAATGACAATAAAGATTATCGTATCGCACTCCTCCTGCATGAAGAAGATGCGTGAGGAGCCTGCCTGCCCTCAGGGACCCCCTGCAATCTTGAATTGACACCAAGGCTGGTGGAGGAGGGGAAGAAGCAGGCAGACAAGGATGAATGTCAATAAATTCTGCTCCCTGCATTTAAATTGGGTTTACTTAGAAATCCCCTTCCATGAACTCAAGCGCCCCCCTGGAGAGGTCAAACTGGCGACTTGTGTCCTCTTGTACGGCTCTTTCTACTGAAATCTATACATAATCTTCATTGAACCCATTTATCAAATATGCCAGGAGAATCAGATGCTTTTGATGTCATTTTACTACTTTCAAGTCAAAATGCATCTATAACCTTCAGTGTGGCCAAGTTGTTGCAGCAAGCAAAACTCACCAGCAACTGACCTCAGAGACTTTCTGTAATTCTCCTCTTTGGAATTTATGACATGTCTATAAGTTTGAAGATGTTGCTGCCCATTTTATTTTATTCTATGCTACTTTTATTTCATTTCACCCTATTATACACATCTAGATAAAGTGTTTCAAGTGCTTCATTTTACTTTCTGTCAGTCTACTGTTGAAATGCACTCAAACTCTGCCAGTGGGATTTTGTTCTGTTTTGTTAATCTTTAAGAGCAAGCATTGTCCAGGGGAAAGTCAAAGAGTAGACCATATGAGTTACTGTCAGCCCGGAGGCTGAATCTCTGAGTGAGGCACTTCCTGGTCCCTCTGGGTTTGGACATCTCCTCAAAACAAGCTGCTCCGTAGTTCAGCTTTGGGCCACCCTCTTTCTTGTGACCCCCAAATACAACTTCATCACCCCACCCCAAAATATACATACCCCGAACGCAGAACAGTCCAGTGAAGAGAGGGAGGCAGCTTCCTTAGTCCACAGAGCCAGGGGAGACGGCAGTTGCACAGACAGGACATGCACTGGGTGCGAAAGGGACCGAACTTGGCAAATGTCTGTGGCTTCAGGCTCCAAAAAAGAGAAAAGCAACCGCCCACTTCCATGCGCACACATCCATTTGTCTTACCTGCTGTGGGGCAAAACAGGAAACCTTCCGTGAGGCAGTACGAGAAAGAGGCGAAATCGGAAGAGTTGTGGTGGTTTTGGAGAACACACATGATGCTGCTTCCTCTTCTTTGGGGGGGGGGCAGTGTGCAACAGCTGGAGGTGGGGCTATGGGCCCTACATTTGCTCTGCCTGGGGACCCTGAAGAAGACCAGGCCTCTGGATGCCGGGCTTTTCTTTAAGGACCTTCTGCGTTTGCCTCCTCAAGAGAAAGGGTGGAAGGGGACAGTTCAGGACTCATTTACATTTACTTATTTGTTTTAATATAAAAACTGGCCTGTGATTGTTCCACTACCAAGTGATGTCCCTTCCGCTCATTTCCAACTTCAAAGGGAAATCTACTAGGGACTGTTAGGATACAGTCCCCTTCCACCTTAAAAGGGTCAGGCATGACTGCTGTGTATCACATGCCTGTTTACGTCCAGCACTGTCTGCTGGGAACTTCCCTTGTATGTTGCTTTTGTGTTACTGCTGCTTTGCTGGACACAGAGGCAAGCAGACATGTTTTCTTATGTTCCTGAGCTATGCTGTATAAAATGCTGTATGTTTTGCTTGCACATCTCTCTCTGCGCCTCTTCTACTGTGAGGTGCTTTACACACTCTGATGACAGAGTGTGCCCGGGTCTTGGAACGTCTCTGAGGCTCGTGTCGCTGACTGACTGATGCTGTTCCATGGGAGACCCTGATCGTCCCGGCAGTATCCCAGCAGGGACGAGGCAGCCCAATGAGAGTTTACTTGGTGGCACCCCAAGGCAGGGGGCTGGTGTCATGTGCAGCCAGGTGAAATTGATCCAGCTGACATATATCTGCTCCAAAAAGAAAGTTTATCTCCTGCAATACCAAGTAAGAAATCTGGAAAAGTTGGAAACTCTGGTAGAAGACCATTAGTCAGTCTCACTTGGGCTGTGACATAGTATATCTTGGAGGGTGTTTCCAACTAACTTTTACTCAGAGTAGGCCCACTCAAATGAACAGACCAAAGTTATTTATGCCCTTTTATTTCAACAGATCTGTTCTGAGGAGGCTTAACCTTGGATACAGCCCTCTGTCTTCAGGCATGAGGGCTTTCTGTAGTGTTGCATGAAATGCTGTCACGAAACTCCCTACACTTGTGCAACAAGTCTCACCCAAGGAGCTCCCTATACTTTGTCTTTTGCTCAACTGGCCAGGGTGCTGCAGTGGTTCGTGGCAGACCAGGGTTATGTCCACATGAGGGCTTGAAGCGCAGCAAGGCCCAGTCCTCTTATTAGAATACCAGAATGTAAGCACCTGCTGGATCAGGCCAGGGGACCATCCAGTCCAGCATCCTGTTCTCACCCGATTCCCTGTGGGAAAGTCGCAAGCAGCACAAAAGCAACTGTCTCCTGCTGCTGCTTCAGCAACTGGGATTCAGAAGCCTGGCTGCCTCAACTGGGGAGGCAGAGAAAAGCCTTCATGGCTGGTAGCCATTGATAGCCCTCTCCTCCACCATGAATTCATCAAATCCCTTTTTAAAGACATCCAAATTGGTGGTCATCTCTGCCTCCTGGGGGAGCTCCATAGTTTCCCTTTGTGCTGCGTAAAGGAGGACTTCATTTTATGTGTCCCAAATCTTTCAGCATTCAGCTTCATCGGATGCTCCAGAGAGTTCTACTGTCGTGAGAGAGGGAGAAAAACTCTTCTCTCTCCGCTTCCTCTGTGACAGGCAGCATTTTGTAAACTTTTTCCACATCACCTCTTACTTGCCTCTTCTCTAAACTAAAACGCCTGAAGGGAGGCAGCTTGGCAAAGGCATTTAATCGGGCACTGCAGGGGCAGAGAGGGCTTCTGTTGGACCAGGGAGAGCCTCTCTTGGCCGGGTTTCATAGGCAACCGTTAAGTTGCAGGATTGCTGCTGCAAACTTGATGTTAATTGACACCTGCAGACCTCACTGTGCAGCAGGACATAGCTTTCCACCTTAATAAAAGCAACTTCCACACATGGATTGCTGCTTGTGTCTGCTTTTTGTTGTTGTTTTAAATTGTTTTTATTAAAGATTTTCTTGGGTAACAAAAGTACATACAGTGTCTCTGCTTTCAATGCATAGAGTCCTTTCTACAGATCAGTTATATTTGATGTGAGACACTAATGTTACGGACAAGATGAGGTTGGAGAAGAGAGATGGGGAGAGAGAAGGGAGGATATTGAACTTTGGATCTTTTATATGGAGTTCATGAAAGGTTTTTATGTCAGTATCATGTGGGTAAGTTCTTTGCTATTCATTTATTACTTTTGATTGGCTACTTGCTTTCATTGTCTTGATGAGCGTATTTCAATATTGCTTTGGTGTACCTAAATTTTTAGCACATCGGGTAGTGCCCAACATTAGCCTGCTGAAATTAATGGATGTAATAACTAATGGACAATTCTAATAGAGGTACCCTTTGGTATACCTTATCTTAGGTAGACTTCTTTCACCGGCGCTGCTAGCAGAGGGACTCAGGAGCAGTGGCGATTTCACAAGCAATATATTGCCCAGTGAAGCCGCCATCCCACTCGCAGAGGGAGGAAAAAGCTGCGCTGGCAAGGTGCTGATACACCTTGTTCCTTCCTCTGCATCTTTAAGCTGCTGGGCTGAGGAGTGTGTGGCTGCCACTCCACTCAGCCAAGCAGCTAAAGCGGTGGTGGCAAACCTATGGTGACGTGCCAGGGTGGGCACGGTCACAATTGCCCCAGCAGGGCCATTACTGGGGGGTGGCAAAGTGGGCAGCTGCTCCCACCCCCACCCCCCACTGCGGTCCCCAGGATGAAGGCCTGTTATATACTTTGGGCTTTACGAGGCGTCTGACCCTCACCTGAGGCTACTCCAGCTGATGCATCACAAAAGCCCCACCTGGGCGATTTCACTATTAAGGTCAACTTTACAAGGTTTCTCCTCCAAGGTTTGTTCATCAAAACTCACCATTTCACAGCACCCCACAAAATTCCCCTCGGTTCCCTAACCTGCGGGGCCAAGATTTTGCTGTAAATTCCATGTTAATTTGCTGTGTTGGCACTTTGCAATAAATAAGTGGGTTTTGGGTTGCGGTCTTGGCACTTGATCTCTAAAAGGTTCGCCACCACTGAGCTAAGGGATCCCCGGCCCTGGCTCCTGCGCAAGCGGGGAGAGCACCGGGGATGGCTCTGCAGGGAATGGGGAGCCCTCCCGCGCCCCAGCTGAGCTGTACAAACAAGCTGCCTTGTCCCAGCCCGCTAGGCACGGGGCAAAACCGCCTCAGCTCCTGCGGTGAGAGCTGCAGCAATTTCACCCAGCGCCTGGCAGGCTGAGGTCCATGCAGCTTGTTTTTTCAACATTGCGGTGTATCGCCAGACCGTGATGTTTGGCTGGTGATATACCACAACATTGAAAAGCTGCTATCACCCAGCCCTAGTACACGTTATGATTGGTAAACTCACCAGGCCTGATTGTTTAATAGATAATGAGGAAGACATTGTTCCCCAATAGCAATGCGTCATCCCCCTCTGCTCTTGCATTTCCACAGCCACTGTTTTTCAGGGAGGCATCTTCTGTAGGACTTAAAGGAATTTATTTCACAAGCTCTTTTGATGCCACTTCCTGTCTTATTTATGCAAATAGATGATGCGAAAGATGTGGGGGGTGGGAGGGATCTCACTCCTGGGCCAGCCCCCATATCTCTTGCTCTCAGGGCAGTGCCACACTGGTGGCTCCCTCTGAAATGGTCAGCAGTTTGCCTGTTGAGAGAATGTGGCTTTTGTGTGTGATTCACAAGCTGCTGTGTGAAACTTTTTCTGCTGGAAGATAGAGATGAACGTTCTTTAAACAAATCAATAGCCAAATGATGCTGTGTTCTGCTCTGTAGTGCTTGTTTTCTAGAGAAGAGGCAACAGGTTTTTATGGGTTCGATGATGTTTGGCCCAGTTGAGACCCTAACTGCCACACTTCTGTAATTCTAAGATTGATTGCCTGAGTTACGGACCTTGACAACCAGGGCTATGCCACCTGTGGCCTTCCAAATGCTCTCAGGCTCCCCACATGAGCCACAGGCAGAGATGGTGGGAGATGTGGCCTGTCCACACACAGCGGGTCTCAGGCTCCACAACCCAGTTCTAAACCAAGCACCACCTTTCTCAATGCCCAGTGACTGGTTCTGTGAATTTGGGACCAAATGCTGAGGGTTATGGAGCGCACACGACTGCAAACTGAAAGCAACCACCTCTCCTTACCTCTGGTAACTTCCAAGTACAAAATGTGGACTTTTTATTTCCAAGTTTCTACACCCCCACAGCTCGGGACCAGAATGTGAAGGCTGCACACAGTACAATGGTGTTGTCCAATGTTGCTGGAAGAGGCAGCATGAGGGGCTTGTCTTAGGCTAGAATCATAGAATCATAGAGTTGGAAGAGACCACAAGGGCCATCGAGTCCAACCCCCTGCCAAGCAGGAAACACCATCAGAGCACTAAGGACGGGTAGAAAGATGGAACCTCCAGGTTCAGAGGAAGTCTATCCCTTCATGCTAGTTGCTGTGGGTTGTGAGTGAGAGAAGGCTGCTCCCCTCATGTTCTGCTTGTGAGCTTCCTAGAGGCTTCTGGCAAACAGGATGATGGATGTGGTCTGATCCAGTGGGGCTCTTCTGGTGTTCTGTGTTAGCCCTGCAGGAGCCATAATGTCTACTTCCAGCATGACATGTGGGGTGAAGCCCAAGCTTGGGCTCTTTCGGAGGAAAATAAAAGACGACCACAGAACGCAACACGGTTTGGGTTTTTGTAATCAATGGTTTTTTTTTAATCTCTGAAATTGGAAGCAACTATTTGGACAGAACACTTTGGACACTCTATAAGAGCGCATCTCCTGAATACCTTTTGCTGGGTCTCGTGGGGGGAATGTCACAGCTCGCAAGAAGCTGCAGGCACTGACTCCTTCCGAGTCTGGTTAGGCATCACCAGATCCTTTAAATAAAGACAAGCTACACATCCAAGGAGGCCCTTCTCACGCCCCTCCCTTCAGAAATAAAAGGAGAGAAAAGCGCACACAGGAAAGCCAGCGCTGCTGTGGGCAGAGGGAAGTAGGAAACTGGGAGGGGACGACACCTGGCGTTTGGAAAGAAAAAGCTCATCTCTCCTCCTCACCAATTTAAAAACAAAAAGGTCTCCAGGACATAAGACTGAAGCAACATTTACAGACGGACAAGGTAATAACCCTTGGGCCGGGGAGCGAGTTCCCTTATTCCTTCTGAAAATTCACACCTCCTCACCAGCCACCGAGCGCAAAACACCCCAAACATCCACTTACCTCAGAACTGCCTCAACTACAGACTTCCACCGACACAGTATTTGCCACAATTGCCCTGGTGCTTCTTTCACACACATCTGACCACCTGATCCTGTTCAACAACGCACATCCATCGCCCCAACAGCACATTTGCAGCGAGAGTTAACTCCGCAGTTCCCCGTGGCATAATTTCCCACCCCAGGCATGAAATATCTTCCCCAGACCACAACATTCTTGTTCTGAGAGGTTTGAACATGCAATTGGGGGGGTCCACCTTAAGACATTCTATCTTCAACTACTGACAGAAAAGAGACATTTTGATCCCAGGTGAAGCTGTGCAGGACCGCCATGCCTAAAGGCAGTTCTTTAGACCAGGTGGGTAGAGAGTGTGGTGTGTGTTTTAAATAAAGAAAAAGAAAAGTATGCAGAACTCAAAAGTTTTTAAAAGAAAGAGGCTTCCAAACGGATCCATTGGCCCACACCACTTTTGCAAGATGCTGGGTTTTCCCAGGTGCCAGATGCTCTCAGCACACCTGCAAAACTCGGAAGCCATGGGGGCGAGAGGACAGTGTGAATAATCCTGACTAGCCAAAGCAAATCCAGCACAGTCCCCTCTTGAAGTGATGCTTTAAAGTGCTGCAGCACAAAGCATCACGGTGACACAGCCATGGATGCATACTGGCTCTGGGCGTGTTTGGCAGCAGCATCCAGCTTTGCCCCTAGTATGTGACCATGCCTGTTGGGTATGAAAAAGCCTCACGTTCCCTGTGGGGTGGCAGGAGGAGAGAGAAGGAAGGGCAGAAGACCTCATCCATCCAAGCCAGAAAGACCCACTTCAGATTCTCACAACCAAAAACAGCTGAGGAACTCATACGAAGAGAGACGTGGCCCCTTCTGCTGTGGTTCATGCCCTTTGTGAGCAGCCTGAGGCCACCCTGGAGCAAGTGAGCCGTATGCCAGGGGCTATTTATGTGCCAATGCTAAGAAACGCCTTTGAGGGGTGGGGGAGAATCCTGCAGCTCTTGTTTACTAGCGACGGAACTTGGCTGCAGCTGATGTTGCAAGAGATTATGGCAGATTGTCTTGGAACTTGCTCACTGGAGCAGCTTGTGGGCTTCATCTTCACTAAAGGCAGCCTGGAGGTGGCAAGTGCAGCTTTCAACCTAACAGAGATCAATCGGGTGATCCAGGGAGCCAAAAGGATCCCTACCTGGGCTGGTTCCTCCAGTCCAATGCTCTTCCCAGGCATTGACTGAGCTGCTCAGACTGACTCCCTGTCTGCCTCCAAGGCACTGCGACAATCAAGGAGTGGTTGCCCTGCACCACCGAGATCAAGGGGGTGTCCTGGGACAATCAAATTTGGACTGAAAATCCTCAAGGGACAGGGTAGATACTGTACTTAAAAACACACACACACAATTCATTTCAGAAGACCTTAGTGGCAAGAACGAGGAAACCCTGGCAGGACCCAACTATGAAAGTTCTAGACACAGAGGATGGAAAGAAGAGCAGAGAATATTCCCAGAGAGCAACTCAGCTGCTTGCACAACTTAATGGTTGGTTGTCTGTCATTCTTAAAACTTTATATATAGATGATAAATAGAACAAATATTGGAAGGGAAACCTGGACCCAAAATTAGCAACCACCACGACATGCCAGGTTTTGACACTATTAAGATTAAACCAGAAGCACAATGTAAGTTTGAATAATGGCAACACAGACTTCAATACTCAGCCTTGGAAAAAGCATTCAGTCCCTGTGATGGTATGGAGGGGAGAGGAGAAGAATGGATATCAGGGGTTTGGGATGCATTTGTAAGAGGTCAGAGAGCTGAAATTATTTTCAAGGTTGGATCTTTCAGACATGGCAGTGGACCCACCACTTCAACTCTTCAAAGATTAAAAGGCTTACACAAAAATCCTTTGTTCTCTGAATGGCACATATACACACAAAGCAATGTTCCTTTAGATTAAAATGCAAAAATACTGCAAAATAAAAAAGGGGGGAAATCATGACTTTAAAGTTTTTTTAAAAAAAGGAATTTCTAAAAGGATTTTTTTTAAAAAAAACGACGTAATTTTGGTCCTGAATCCTAGGAAGTCTGACAGATTGGCTCCTCACTGGAGAGGTGGAATGATTGGCTTTCAGATCAATGAGAGGAAACAGGTCACAACAGCAGCAGTTTTGAAATGGCCACACAGTCACCAAGAACATCAGGAAATAAAAAAAAAATCACTAAAAAGGTTTGGCTTCAAATTGGCTTCAGCTGGCGCTTGTGAATTTGGGAGGAGAAAGTCTTGACTGGAAATCGCCCAAGGTGGTCGTGCGGGGGCAGCTTTGGAAAATGAACGCCCCCCCAAATGGCAGTGACTCCCCCCAGCCCCCATCCTGCAGTCGGCTCACAGCTTGAGTTCTGCTTCCTTCCTTCCCTCCCCAGTCCCCCAGCTGCTGGGCTCTCAGACTGCAATCTTCGCCATCTGCTGTTCTAACTTGGAAATGCGCTCGTCTTGGTGGGTGATGGTGCCTTTTAGAGATTTGAGCTCTTTCAAAATTTCATCCAATTTGGCTTCGTTTTGCTACAACAGTGAGAAAGAGAGACAGAAATGGAAAACAGTGAATACTAGAATAATAATGGGAGGAAGAAATCCCACGTAGAAATAGAGTGGAACACTACCAACACATGCAATTTGTTCACACAGCAAGAAGGCTGGATTGCAAGAACATTGATCTAACCCCACGAGAAGAAGCAGAGCACAGGAAGCTGCCATATTCCAGGCTGGACCATTGCACTATCTAGCCTTAGACTGCCTGCTCTGACTGGCAGTGGCTGCCCAATGTCTCAGGCAGAGGTCTTTCCCATCCTCTGCCACTAACTGAACCTGGAATCTGGTCCGTGCCCAGAATGGGCTCTCCACTGAACGAGAGAAGGGGCAGGGAGCTGGGTTTTGCCCCAAAGGCCGCTTCTGCTTTTAAGTGCCCATCCCAATAAAGAAGCCTGCTTATGTAAACCTGCATTCCACAGGAAGGCCAAGCCAGCAGGGCATGCTGAGCGAGCCTGGAGAGGCAATTCCTGCTCCAAATTTCTCAATAATCTAATGCAAGTGGGGAAATGAGTCTATTTCAGACTCCATACACTGAAAGCTAAGAAGTTATTTTTTTTACTCACGGTGTTTGAGGTGTCCGCTGCTTTTTTGGGGGCACTGATGAGATCGCTTTTCTTATTTGCTGCCAGCTTGTTGTCTAGTATGTTCTTCTTGACCACCTTGAGATCCCTGTTTTTGCCAGGAATGTATCCGTGCTTCAATGAGATAAGGACGGGGTCGGCATTCTTTCCATCAAACCACTCCTCCGCTTCCAGGGAAGCCTCTGGACCAGCCGTGTCAGGATAGAGATCATCCTGGAAAAGGTCAGACTGCAAAAGGGAGGGGGGGGGGGGAGATACAACGGCCACATCAGTAACTGTGCTGTGAAAGGGCCTGCAAGACGCTCACACATCTGAAACAACGCAAAGACTCACCTTCCGAGGGACAGTCATGATAATGGGCTCGCACTTTCGCTCATGCAGTTTGAAGAACCTTTGAAAGAAAAGAGGCACATGTAGAGGTAGAGGTAAAGGTAAAGGACCCCTGCACGGTTAAGTCCAGTCAAAGGTGATTAAGGGGTTGCGGCGCTCATCTGGCTCTGAGTCTGGCCCCTCTAAGATCAATATCCTGTCTGACCAACCAGACAGATGCCTGTGGGAAGCCACAAGCACTCTTCCCTTTAGCCTTCAGAGGCACACTGCCTCCCACGCTGGAGGGAATATATAGCCAGTGTGAGCGGCAGCTACTGATTCCTTGTCCTTTTTAAAAGTCAACTCAACTCAAAGCTAAGGCATGGCCCAATTTTCTTCCTCTCTAGGCCTTCAAAGGACCTCAAAAGAGCAGCTGAAACCAAAAGGACTTTCCATTCTTAAGAAAATCCTGAGGTTGGGTAGATTTTTCTTCCCAATTTTGGAAGCCACAACATGCATTTCAGGAAAGTATTTTGCTGCTGACCGATGAGATCCTAGAAGTGTCAGGATTTGGGGCTATGACAAGGGGAATGCCACCTGGCTTGCTTTATTTGTCAATTTCTTCTTTTAAACAGATTATTCTTCTGATGTAGACAAGTTACCCTGACATCCAGCATGCCTTGAGACATCACTTCCTTTACAAAATCTTCCATCCCTACATCCTCTGAAACACTTCAGATTGTATAGCGCCAAGTGGTGGACCTGTGACCCAGAATGTTAGGGTGCCAAGCCAGAGATCCCGGGGCTGCAGTCGGGGTTGCTGGCACTCTTCCCGGCCTCTCGTTACCTTGCTATCTCGCACTTGTTCACATCCAAGCCCCTCTTCGGCATGAAGCCCATCCCTCTCTGCGGCTCTTTGCTGCTGAAGGTGTTGAGGTAGTGCACATAGGGCGACTCATCTGTGATCTCAAAGTAGCGAATGCTGCTGTCGCCCTGGAAGAAATTGGGGAGGGCAAGCAAGTGACTACGGGCCAGGAATCCTGCTCGCGGGGTGAGGAGGTGTGTCCTCCCAGACCACTCCTTGTACAACACGCCCACCCTTCAGACACCTGGTGTCTCTAGCACATTCATGAAGCCTCCAGTGTGAATTATGTCTACTGACACGTGAAACAGCCTCAGGACCAAGGCACAGGCCTGCGCATCCACCCTGCTGCTGCCCACAGTGGTAGCCAGAAGCCTACAAGCAATGAGCCTTTCCCCACCGCGGCCCCCTCCCCACCAACGGGGATACAAAGTGGCACAATGCCTTTGAACAAAGCGTTAGCGTGGCTTGACTGTATCTAAAAATTCCATAATTTAGTTGGGTGTTTTGCAAAGCAGGTCTTTCTTCTGCCTCTCCCAAACCTGCTAACTAGAGGGCTGGCATTAGGAAAGGAGGAGAAAAGCTTCACTCTCCCCCTGCAGCCTCACCATTAGCCACAGTCCTTGGGCTCCTTCATATAGCCCCAAAGCAGTTTTTAAACACGAGGGCAGGTAGTGTTTTTTTCCTACGGCATGTTCAAGATTTCATAAAGCCTCACATATAAGGCTGCAGAATCAAGAATCACACCCCCCACACACACACACAATGGACGACAGCACATTGTTCAGTTAATTCTGCCTGACAAAATTCTCAACTTATCAGTCTAACAGGTGTCAAACCTGCAGCCTGCGCAGACTGTTCTGATTATCCTTTCAGGACTCCACCAAAATAACATGGGATGCAATGCTGCACCAATCTCACCTCACCCCCCAAAATCCAAGGTGAGAAAAAGAATGATTCTCAAACCACATGTGAAACTTAACAGTGACCCTGTGGTTTTTTAAAATGCCTAAGCCATAGATTGAGAGGGGGCCACGAAACCATTGCGAAGCCCTGGGTGGTGCACACCATATCTTGAGGGCAGCCTAAATTCCATAGCATCAGCTGCTAAAAACACTGGGCTGGGGAAGCCACCACTGACACGTGAGGAGTGACCAGAGATGGGGCACCATCAAAGAGGTCTAATATTTGGAATTTATTCCACAGAGAGGAGTCGTCTTCCCAGGGTCAAGAAGACCTCTTCTTGCTCGGGCTATTCAGATGCTCTGATTTATCTTAGCTGTATGGGAATGGAGTGGTTTCAATGTTTCATGTTAGGTTTTGCCATTTTAAATGTGATCATTACTGTTTTCTGTTGCTTAATTGTTAGTCACTCTGGGATTTATATTTATAAATATTTGTAAATATAAGGTATAAATATTTGTAAATAACTAAACAAATATGTATAGTATCTAAATTCCTATGACAGACTAGTGGTCCTGAGGGACTTGCAAACAAATGATTTGAAAACTCTTAAGAAGAAGTGGAGTTGGTTTGTTCTCTCCTTTGGTATATATCACGTGTCGCTTATGATGTGAAGTTCTGCATTCTCTTTATACCCATACACACATGAACCCACACGCTCTAGAGCGGGGGGCGGGGGGAGCAAGAATAAGGAGATGGAGTAGAGCCAGGACAACCTTTGCAGGCAGCACTGAAATGCCACAAAAGGGCTGCTTTTCTCAGACAACCATTCTCTTCAGCACAGCAGCCATGACCTACCTTTCCACATAAGTAAATGATGTTGGTGTCTGGGTCATAGAAGGGTAGCAACACACCATTGCTGGTGTCCATTTCATGGAGGGCAATGGGCTCTTCCATGCTTTTCTGCAGAGAGAAGAACGGCATCTTACATTTGGAAGACATGGACTCTGGTGACCCTGCTAGTCAGAATGACATTGATGTTGCTGGCTGCCCGGAGAGCAAACACCAAAATAAAATTTAATGCACAATATCTGATAACTACAATTTGCTGCAGTTGTCACACTTTTTGCATGTGACAGATCTCATCTTCCAGAGCATTTTGGTGTTTGATATAGTTTGTTGCAATGAGTTTCAGATTAAGCCATATACTAATAATAATATTATAATAATAGTAGTAATTTATTATTTATACCCCGCCCATCTGGCTGAGTTACCCCAGCCACTCTCGGCGGTTCCCAATCGCAATACAGCATTAAATATTAAAAACTTCCCTAAACAGGGCTGCCTTCAGATGTCTTTTAAAAATAAGATAGCTGCTTATTTCATTGACATCTGATGGGAGGGCGTTCCACAGGGCGGGCGCCACCACCAAGAAGGCCCTCTGTCTGGTTCCCTGTAACCTCATTTCTCGCAGTAAGGGAACCGTCAGAAGGCCCTCGGAGCTGGGGGGCCACTAGGGGGCGCATCGGAAGATGGCTGACAATAACATCTCTCCGACCCACACGAGGTACCATATTTCCCCCCCCCCCCCATAGGGCGCACCGGCCCATAAGGCGCACCTAGTTTTTTGGGGGGGAAATAAAGAAAAAAAAATTATTTCCCCCCAAGGCGCGAGGCTGGGGCGGGGGAAGCCCGAGCTTCCCCCGACCCCAGCCCTCAGAACAGGCTGCTCTCCGCAAGCCGTGGGATCCCTCCCGCGGCTTGCGCAGAGCTACCCGAAGCCCCGCGCGACTGCTGAGCGCGCCGGGGCTTCGGGATAAGAGGCAGCGCTGCGCAAGCCGGGGGAGCCCTCCTGTGGCTTGTGCAGAGCTACCCGAAGCCCCGGCGCAACCGCTCAGCGCGCCAGGGCTTCGGGATGCAGGCAGCTCTGCGCAAGCCGGGGGAGCCCGGGGGGAACTCCCGCAGGCTCCCACGGCTTGCGGATAGCTTCCTGAAGCCTGGAGAGGGAGAGGGGTCGGTGCACACCGACCCCCCTCGCTCTCCAGGCTTCAGCGAAAGCCTGCATTCGCCCCATAGGACGCACACACATTTCCCCTACATTTTTGGAGGGGGAAAAGTGTGTCCTATAGGGCGAAAAATACGGTAATTTGGAGGCTATGATGGGAGTAATTAGCCTCCCTAACTCCCCCCAGGATGGGGGGGGGCTGCCCTTGCCTGCTGTGCCCTATACCACCCCCGAATTTGTGGGGATGGGGGCACTAGGCACAAAGCCCTCCTGTGGGATTAAGTGCAGTTTCCGGGTCACCTTCAAAGGTAGCCCCACATAGAGTGCATTGCAGTAGTCCAAGCGGGAGATAACTAGAGCATGCACCACTCTGGTGAGACAGTCCGCGGGCAGGTAGGGTCCCAGCCTGCGTACCAGGTGGAGCTGGTAGACAGCCACCCTGACCAAATTATCTAAAAAGACCCTATTGCCTGCCTCTGTCCTGAGGTGCGAAGGGCCTGGGCTGTAAAAGGGAGTTGCAGAATTAAATAAAAGTAAGTAAATTAAGGGACGCAGGTGGCGCTGTGGGTTAAAGCCTCAGCGCCTAGGACTTGCCGATCGAAAGGTCGGCGGTTCGAATCCCTGCGGCGGGGTGCGCTCCCGCTGCTCGGTCCCAGTGCCTGCCAACCTAGCAGTTCGAAAGCACCTCCGGGTGCAAGTAGATAAATAGGGACCGCTTTCTAGCGGGAAGGTAAACGGCGTTTCCGTGTGCGGCTCTGGCTCGCCAGATGCAGCTTTGTCATGCTGGCCACATGACCCGGAAGTGTCTCCGGACAGCGCTGGCCCCTGGCCTCTTGAGTAAGATGGGCGCACAACCCCAGAGTCTGTCAAGACTGGCCCGTACGGGCAGGGGTACCTTTACCTTTACCTTTTAAGTAAATTAACCCTTTAGGTCCCTTCCAACTCTACAATGCTAGGATTCTAACTTAAAAGTTTGTTTCCTAAGGGAACATCTGAAGCATCAAGACAGAGTTGCAGAGTGAACACGTTTGTGGGCAGGATGGGCTGCAGGTGTCAGCAACCTTTTTCAGCCGTGGGCTGGTCCACCGTCCATCAGACCATGTTGTGGGCCGGACTATATTTTGGGAGAAAAAATGAACAAATTCCTATGCCCCACAAATAACCCAGAGATGCATTTTAAATAAAAGCACACATTCTACTCATGTAAAAACACACTGATTCCCGGACCATCCGCAGGCCGGATTGAGAAGGCAATTGGGCCACATCCAGCCCACGGTCCTTAGGTTGCCTACCCCTGGAATAGGGTGTTGTTGTTGTTTGCTGAGCTCTATGGCAATGTTTGATAGCAGCTAAAGCACTTACAGGGTTCCAGAGCGCAAGCTGCCTTTCACTCATCCGGCTGAAGCCCGTGGTGAAGACGTTCCCATCCGAGAGGAAGATGGCTCTTATGGGTCGGGCTCCCTCATGAGCTTTCTCTTTCTCCTGGTTTGGGGGAGGAGAAGCAAGAGAGGAAAGAGAGGGAAATGGTAGCAACAGTCACTGATATTATCTCCTAACGTCCCCAATGAAACTTGCAAAGCAAGCTGTGAGGGCATCTGAAACCAAAAAAAAGATGAATGTACTTACAAATGGAAGGATTCACCCTCCACTCATGATGTCTAGCCTTCAACCCCCAATCTGCATGAGCAGACAAAGCACGAATGCATAAGCATTATGTACACAACAGAACATAAAACCCAATCCCCAAATGCTGATGAAGCCACAAGTGGCACAACGGTGCCTTGAGTTTTGGGAAGAAAAGGGCCTAAGTATAGAAATATGAATAGCTTCCCAGTGCACAATGAACTTGGCTTTAAGTGAGGGAAGGTGCCGGGGGCACGGGGGAGGATAAGCAGCACAGCTTCCTTGACAAACCACCACTTGCCAATTATTATTATTATTATTATTATTATTATTATTATTATTATTTCCCCAGCCACTCTGGGCGGCTCCCAACAGAGTATTTAAAAAGCGATAAAACATCAAGCATTAAAAACTTCCCTAAACAGGGCTGCCTTCAGGTGTCTTCTAAAGTCAGACAGTAGTTTATTTTCTTGACATCTGCTGGGAGGGTGTTCCACAGGGCGGGTGCCACCACAAAGAAGGCCCTCTGCCTGGTTCCCTGTAACCTCACTTCTTGCAGGGACGGAACCTCCAGAAGGCCCTTGGAGCTGGACCTCCATGTCCAGGCTGGACAATGGGGGTGGAGACACTCCTTCAGGTCTACTGGGCTACATACAGCACATACTCACTGCAACAATTTCTTGTTTCCTGGGGTCAATCACTCGGATCTTCTTGTCCTTGGATGCTGTGCAGATGAGGCTGCCATTCCGATTCCAGCTCACGTTGTAAATCATGTCTTGATGCATGTCGTCCAGATTTATGAGGGGCTCACCTGTCCCCACGTTCCAGATGATGATAACATTATCGCAGCCTGAAGAAAGGCAATTAAGAAATAAAAGCCCGTTACCTGTGCATGTTTTAAGGGTTACCTGTTCATATTTTCCGCTTCCCTGAGGTATGAAAATCCTTTCAGCCAGCACTCTCTAAAAGGAGCCTCAAGGGCGCTCCAGCTTTGCCACCCAGGGAAAAAAAGGAAGGAGAACACGATGGAGCTTTCTACCCCAAGAAGGTCCTCTGACCCCTCTCTGTTCAAGCACCAGAGAAAAACTGATATTATTCTCCTTTTAATATTTCAGCTGTGCTGTATTTCTTTGTGACAATTTCACTGCTTTTTTATTTCACCTCTTGGGTGTTAGTTGCCTTGTGGGGTCGCATCTGTGGGCAGAGAGACATTTTAATTCAAACAAGAAAGTCAGTAGTTTAAGTCTCTATTTAACACACAGACAGGAAACCTTAACTTTGCCAACATAAGAGAATGCAGGCTTTCAAGACTCAAAGAATTCTTCATCAAGCAAACCAGTTACTAGCTTGCAAAGGGCCAACCTAGATTGGTTCAGCACTTAGGATATGGAGAACCATTTTCCAATAAATTAGGACATTAATGGTTTTCTATCCTTCCCCCCCCCCCAATATCACTGACCCTGCACACTGAGTTCAGTGATGCATCTAAAAATAACACCCCAAACTCCATATCTGAAAGTCAAGGTTTGGCACAGATTTGGGGGGGAAGCACGGTGCCTTTTCATAGGTGCTAGTTTAGAGTCAAAAGAAAAGGGGAGGGGGGAAACAGGAATACTTACTCCAAAAGTATAAGCAGCTTTAGGAAAACTTAATGCAGATTAGAAATTTACTAGGAAATAGAGCAGAGTGAGCAAACCTCCTGGTGAAGAGCAAGAAAACTAGAAAGGTAATGTAGGTTTTCAAAAGAAGTAGCTGTGACACATGACACAGGGGGGAAAGGAAGGCCAAACCCTCCAGGAAGCGGATCTTGCCCAACTGGTCATGTGAGCAGAGTATGGCCTTGCCTCCTTTCTTAACCACAGGAACACTTCCATCCGTGGCTTTGGGAGAGGTTTCTCTGGCTCTGCAAGAGCTAAAGGCCAGTCAGCTGGGAGAAGCCAATTCCTTTTGTTCCTCAGGGATCCAGAGCCTACCTGCACTTAGCAGCACATTGTGCGCAGTGGGGTGCCAGGCCACAATGCCCACCCTTTTGGAATGGCCTTCCAAGATGACCACAGGCTCTGTCAGGGGCAGCGTAAGCCCATTCTCTGGGATCTGCCAGACCTGCAAAAATGAAAAAAGAAGAAGGGTGGGGTGGAAGGAACCATGGTTACTGGAATATTGTCACTTTCCAAAAGGTGGACAAAACCATAGCTAGCTGGAGATTTGCCAAGCTGGCATTCAGATGAAGTGCCAGCTCCATTTCAGAAGCCATGATGCCTCTGCTGGCTGCTTGACTAGCCAGAGGCCTCCCAGCTGGCAAGCAAACAGCTCAGGATTTCTTTCTGTAGTTTGAGTCATTCTTCCAGAGATGTGTTCCCTGCAAATCACCTGAAGGGCATGGCAAAAAGTCAGCTAACTTCTTCAAAAGGGAGCCATTCTGACTGAACCATTTGCCAAGGTGCAACCGGGGTAGCTATCTAATTTTACACACAGATGACCAAGAAACATTATCCTGTAATGTACATGATTAGAGCTGGGCGATTTCTTGTCCACCCTCAACCTACACAGGGCCTACACAATATCTGTGACACACCAAACTGACTCTCCCATGCACTGAACACTCTGCTTTACCACCTGCCCCATCTACACTCACAGTGAGGATGCATTCATCTTACTTAGGGGCTTCTGAAAGTGAGTAGGACAATCCCATGCTGAGCAACCACTTTACTGTATTAGCCTAATTATAAGCCACACTTTCCTCCCAAATTTGAACCGTGAAAAGTTAAAGTGCAGCTTGTATTCGCAACCTTATGCCGCCAGCAAAGCGGTGGGGCTCCCCCCGCCCCCAGGAAGCAGCCTGGGAGCGCAGGGCAATGGCACACTGTCCACCTGCCACTCCCAAGCCGCCAGAAAGAAGGGGGAAGGCCACTGGCAAAGCAGTGCTGCCCCCCCCCCAAGGAAGCAGCCTGGGTATTGTCTTTTTTTCTTTTCCCTCCTTCAATTTTAAAGGTGCAGCTGATTTGTGAGTGCGTATTATATTCAGGCTAATATGGTAAATGCTTTTCTTTCTTAGCCTAAGAGAGCACAAAAGGCAAAGGGGAGTACTTAATTTTTATGTCCAAACTCAATTTCTTATTTGTTTTATTATCACAAATGGCATTCAGTGCTCCAGGAGGCATCAGCAACCAAGGGAGGGTGGCATGTTCTCAAGAAGGTCTAAAGAGAGCCCCAACCCTCCCTGCATCTGCCAAATATTATATTATTATTATTATTATTATTATTATTATTATTATTACATCACCATCCCGAAGATCACAGGGTGATTCACGATGTAAGCATACAAAATGAGAACACAAAATATGTAATAAACCAAAAACAAAGCAAAGCAATTACCCCACCCCTTTAAAGGCCATAGAATGTTTATAACACAGACTGTAAAAAAACAAGTCAGTGGATTTTTCCATACAAAAGCTGCTCCTGTGAGAACGACCTTGGGATATGAGTGGCCCAGCAGAAGAGATAGCAACAAGATCTAAAGCCAAAGCTGCACAAAAGAAAAGGGGCTCAATATCAAGTACACTGCCAACAGGTGCAACTGGGCAGGAAAAAGTGACAAATATACCTATGGATCCAGTGACACAAGCACTACTTAAAATAAATGAATCTCTAGAAGTTTTGACAAAGCAGAGCTCAGAAAATACCAAACAGTTGACAGAACTTTCTAAAAAATTGGACTTAAACACCAAAAGTATTACATCTAATACAGAAACTATAAATAAACTGATTGAAGAAAATGCCACAACTCGAAAAATTGCTGAGGAAGCTAAAACTACTGCAGAAACTGCACAGGATAAATTAGTACCAGTCTGTAAAAAGCTGGATGAACATGAGGCGGCCTTGTCTTTGTGGGAGATGCAGAGGAAGGAGAGGAATTTGAGATTAAGACTGGTCCCTGAAAGTGAAAAAGACAACCTAGTGGACTTTCTCACAAAAGAATTTTCAGAATTCTGGCAGGTAAACTTAGAGGAAGAGGAATTTAAGATTACAGCTGCCTTCAGATTGGGAAGGAGGCAAAATAGGAAGATTCCAAGGGATTGTCTGATAACCTTAAGATCTAAAGAAGAAAGAGATAAAATATTAAATTTACATTACCAGAGATCTTTAGAGATTGAAGATGCTTTTGTGCAGATTTACAAGGACATCCCTAAATACATCCTGGAGGCAAGAACTTACTACAAGAACCTGGTTTACTTGCTGAAAAAGAACAATTTACCTTTCAGGTTGGAATTTCCACAAGGTTTGTCTTTCAACTATAAAGGAAAGAAAGTTAAAATAAGAACAGTGCAAGATAAAGAGCAATTCTTGGAAAGAAACGAGGAGGACCTGCAGAAAGGAGCGGTGGAATTGACCCTGGAAGTAGAGATAAGCAATTTGTCATTTGGACTTAAACCATCGACAGAAGAAGAACAGCCGCAGGGAGCGACTGGAGAAGCAACTAATTAAACAACAAGATGGCTCTGCAATTTCTAAGCTGGAATTGTAATGGACTTAACCTTCCCAGAAAAAGACGTGAGGTCTTTCATATTTTGAAGAGAGAACAATTGGACTTGATTTGTTTACAAGAAACTCATGTGACTAGGGCACATAGAAAATTGCTTATAAATAAAAAAATAGGGCAGGAATTCATTTCAGCAGATAAAGTAAAGAAAAGAGGAGTCGTGATTTATGCAAAGGAGAAGTTGGCCCCAAAACTAATTTTTAAAGATGAACAAGGAAGATTTTTGGCAATTGAAATACAAGTTCAAGGAGAAAAATTTTTGACAGTTGGAATTTATGCATCAAATGAAGGGAAGGCAGAATTTTTTAAGAAGTTGCATGAGACTTTAATGGACTATTTGGACTATAATGTAATTATGATGGGAGACATGAATGGCGTGGTCTCTACAAACATGGATAAAGCACAAAGACAGGTGGTCTCTAAGGACGGGAGATTACCAAAGACTTTCTTCGAAATGACTGAGAATATGGACCTGATTGACATCTGGAGAACAAGGAACCCTCTTGAGAGAGAGGGAACCTTTTTCTCCGAAGCAAAAATGACATGGACAAGAATTGACCAAATATGGATTACTAGTGGGATGGCTCCAAAGATAAAAAAAAGTAGAAATCTGCCCAAAGACTTGCTCCGACCATAATGCTATAAAGATGGAGATGAAATTAACAACAGCTGGTTCCTTCAGATGGAGAATGAATGACACCCTATTTAGAGATGAAGAGATCTACAAAAAGGCCCAAAAAACTTTGAAAGACTACTTTGAGATAAACCTGAAGACAGAGGTGGAGAAAAGAGTAATTTGGGACGCAAGTAAAGCCGTGATGCGAGGTTTCCTAATACAACAGAACTCCTTAAAGAGGAAGAGACAAAATGAGAAGAAAGATAAGATTTTGGAAAAGATAAAAGAAGGTGAAAAGAAATTGAGATCCAAACCAAAGTCTCATGAGGTTTTGAGAGAAATTAAGTTCTACCAGATGCAGTACATGGAACTGATGAATCAAGAGATAGAATGGAAAATTAAGCAAATGAGACAAAGGACATTTGAATCAGCAGATAAATGTGGGAAACTTCTTGCATGGCAATTGAAGAAGAGACAAAAACTGAATACTGTTACAAGTTTGGAGGTGGAAGGAAAGAACATTTTTAAACCAAATGAGATCAGTAATTGTTTTCAGAGTTATTTCAGAAGACTTTACGCATGAGGGCCGGAGAATGAAGGAGACATAGATGATTTTCTTAAAAAATATGGACTACAAAGAATTTCACAGCGATGAACGATGGTTTTGAATGAGAAAATAACAGAACAAGAAATAGAGGGTGCCATCCAGAATATGAAATTGGGGAAATCTCCAGGACCGGATGGATTGACCTCCAGATATTATAAAGCTCTGAAGGAATGGTTAATACAACCGTTGAAGGAGGTCTGCAATGAAATTTTAGAGGGGAAAAAGGCACCCGAATCGTGGAAAGAAGCATTTATTACACTTATACCAAAAACTGAGACTGAAAAGAACCAGATCAAGAACTACCGCCCTATATCATTACTTAATGTGGATTATAAAATATTTGCTGACATTTTAGCAAAAAGGCTGAAGAAGGTGTTGCTGGAGGAGATTCACAAGGACCAGGCCGGCTTTCTCCCTGGGAGACATATGTCAGACAATGTAAGAAACATAATTGACATTATAGAACTGTTAGAAGTTAACATCAATACGAAGGCTGTACTAATATTTGTGGATGCGGAGAAAGATTTTGACAACATTTCTTGGAGTTTTATGAAGAAGAATCTCCATGGGATGGGGGTAGGCCAAAGGTTTGAAAATGGTATAGGTGCAATATATTCTGAACAAAAAGCAAAGTTAATTGTAAATAATGTGGTTACTGAAGAACGTCTTATAGAAAAAGGGACACGACAGGGGTGCCCAATATCCCCATTGCTTTTTATCTCTGTCTTGGAGGTTTTGTTAAACATGATCAGGAGAGACCAGCTGGTTAAAGGAATTCAGGTCGGAGCCAAACAATATAAACTGAGGGCTTTTGCAGATGACTTAGTATTGACCCTACAACAGCCAGATACTAGTACAAAAAGAGTTTTAGAAATAATTCAAGATTTTGGTCAGGTAGCAGGATTTAAGTTGAATAAGCAAAAAACTAAAGTCTTGGAGAAAAACTTAACAAATGTTGAAAGAGAGAGGTTTCAAAATGAAACTGGATTAATGGTGGCAAAGAAAGTTAAATATTTGGGGATTAATATGACATCTAAAAATGTGAACTTATTTAAAGATAACTATGACAAATGTTGGACAGAGGTAAAGAAAGATCTAGAAATATGGTCAAACTTGAAGCTTTCCTTGTTAGGCCGAATTGCTGTAATTAAGATGAATGTATTGCCTAGAATGTTATTTTTGTTTCAGACATTACAGATTGTGGACAGATTGGACTGTTTCAAGAAGTGGCAGAAAGACAAATCTAAATTTGTCTGGCAGGGCAAAAAGCCCAGAATAAAATTTAAGATATTAACTGATGCTAAAGATAGAGGGGGGTTTGCCCTGCCGGACTTAAAATTGTATTATGAATCGGCAGCTTTCTGCTGGTTGAAAGATTGGCTACTTCTTGAGAACACAGACATTCTGGATTTGGAAGGATTTGATAACAGATTCGGTTGGCATGTATATATATGGTATGACAAGGTAAAAGTTCATAAAGGTTTTAAAAATCATACTGTCAGGAAAGCATTATACAATGTTTGGATTCGATATAAAGACTTGCTGGAAAATAAAACTCCTAGGTGGTTATCACCAATGGAGGCTAAGGAGGTGAAAAAACCTAATATGGATTCTAAATGGCCAAAATATTGCGAAATCCTAGAGCAAGAGAGTGGAAAAATTAAACTACAGAGTTTTGAGAAAATAAAGTCCAAGGTACGAGACTGGCTTCATTATTATCAAATAATGGAGGTGTTTAAACAAGACAGGAAAATTGGCTTCCAGGTGGAGAGATCAAAACTAGAAACAGAACTGTTAGAACCCAATACTAAGAACCTATCAAGAATGTACAACCTGCTGTTGAAGTGGAATACACTAGACGAGACAGTCAAACCAACTATGATAAAGTGGGCACAAGACATTGGTCATGACATTATGTTCGCTGACTGGGAACAGTTATGGACCACCGGGATAAAATTTACGGCATGTAATGCCTTAAGAGAAAATATTATGAAAATGATTTATAGGTGGTACATGACCCCAGTCAAGCTTGCAAAAATCTATCATTTGCCCAATAATAAATGTTGGAAATGCAATGAGACTGAAGGTACCTTCTATCACCTTTGGTGGACTTGCCCGAGGATTAAGGCCTTCTGGGAAATGATTTATAATGAAATTAAAAAGGTACTTAAATGTACTTTCCATAAGAAACCAGAGGCATTTCTCCTGGGCATGGTCGGCCAATTGGTGTCAAGGAAGGATAGAACGTTTTTTATGTATGCCACCACAGCAGCAAGGATTCTCCTAGCAAAGTATTGGAAGACACAAGAACTACCCACGCTGGAAGAATGGCAGGTGAAGGTGATTGACTATATGGGACTGGCAGAGATGCCTGGCAGAATTCGTGACCAAGAGAAAGAGACGGTGGAAGAAGATTGGAAGAAGTTTAAAGTATATCTTAAGAACTGTTGTAATATTGATGAATGTTAAAATGTCAAGGTAAAGGAAAATATGGAATTACAGCTGTAATTGATTGATAGATTAATTACCAGAAGAAATTTAAAAAGACAATAAGTGATTAATTAACCGGTCTGAAGGGTTGTTGAAGAAACTTTTAAAATAGGGAAGCAGAGAAGGGGAGGGAGGGGGAAGTCCGAGAAGTAAGGTTATTAAAAAAAGATTTGAAATTATACATGTTTATATGTTTGTGTTTGTTTGTGTGTGTTGACTGTTTTGTTTTTATTTGTGTGGAAAATTAATAAAAAATTATTTTTTTAAAAAATAGAATGTTTAATTAGCCAAAGGTCTGGTTAGAGAGAAACATTTTGCCTGGTGCCTAAAGATGCTTGCATGTCTTCCTACAGGCCAGAAGGCCAAAGTCTGAACCAACAGCCACCAGCGCACCCATCCACAGCAGCCTTTGAACCCCAGGATCCTCCTTACAGGGCTTTCAGGGACGACAAGGCTAATAAGGAAGTGTCCCCTGGGGATCTTCTGCATGAGTCACCACTGGCCAATCATGGTTTCTGAACCAGAGCTGACCTACATACAAAAGTGGGGAGAACTGCTGAGGAAGCAGAATTAACCACCAGCAGATGGCAGCAAAGTAACAACCTGCTCTATAGTCTCTTACTGCCTGCTTCTGATGAGAATACAGTGGTACCTCGGGTTACATACGCTTCAGGTTACAGACTCCGCTAACCCAGAAATAGTGCTTCAGGTTAAGAACTTTGCTTCAGGATGAGAACAGAAATCGTGCTCCGGCGGCGTGGCAGCAGCGGGAGGCCCTGTTAGCTAAAGTGGTGCTTCAGGTTAAGAACAGTTTCAGGTTAAGAACGGACCTCCGGAATGAATTAAGTACTTAACCCAAGGTACCACTGTATATTATTACAGGCTCCAGCAGAATTCACATCCAAGACTCTAAAGCAAGCAAAGCCAAGTGGCTATTGCCCTCCCAAGGCCAGAAGAGGCAACACTCACATCAGAGTTTCTCATGAGGGCCCACTGAAAAGTTTGAGCCAACATTCAAAGCAAAGCAGGTAATTCAAAAAGAACCCCAAGCCCTTCCAATTTAATGGGCGGAATTTGCCTAGTCAAAACAGCAAAGCAATTGTCTGATCATGAAGCTTAGGGAGCTGGAAAAAGCCACAGACAGCTAAAACAGATGATAGTTCTTGAAAATTTGAAACGGATTTAAAACTCTGCAACACTAAAAACCAGATTAAGGAAAAAAACTATTTGTACTCTCAGTTTCTTGCAGCACGCCAACTGTGTTTTGGTGTGTCCAAATCAGTTTCCTGAATTTATTGGGGCTTTTTCTGAAAAGCATGAGAAATATGTGGAGAGCTGAGATTTAGAAAAGTGCAGAAATGTCACTGTTCACGTGGGGAGAACAACACAGAGAGCATTCCACAACTGGGGAGCCACTGTAGATAAGGCCCGTTCTCGTGTTGCCACCCTCCGGACCTCTTGTGGAGGAGGCACATGAAGAAGGGCCTCAGAAGATGATCTCAGGGTTCGGGTATGTTCATATGGAAGCATGCAGTCCTTGAGGTATTGTGGTCCTGAGCCGTTTAAGGCTTTATAGGTCAAAACCAGCACTTTGAATTGGCCCAGAAACTAAGTGGTAGTCAGTGCAGTTGGACCAGGATTGGTGTAAGATGCTCAAACCGTCTTCCTCTGGTGAGCAACCTGGCCACCAAATTTATGCACCATCTGAAGTTCAGAGGAAGCCCTACTTATAACGCATTTCAGTAATCTAACACTGAGGTTACCAGAACATAGAGAACAGTAGTTAGGCTGTCCCTGTCCAGATAGGGGCGTAGCTGGGCCACCAGCCGAAGCTGATGGAAGGCACTCTGGGCCACTGAGGCCACCTGAGCCTCAAGGATTCAGGAGGATCCTCAAGCTACGAACCTGCTCCTTCAGAGTAAGTGTAACCCCATCAAGAGCAAGTGATCTCCTTGGACCAAAAATCGAAGCAAGAAGAATTACCGACGATTGAAGAATAGAGGATGAAGTTAATGGACTATGCAGAACAGGAAGGATTAGAAACTGGCGGGACCAGAAATTCACGGAAGACTGGAGTAAATTTATGGACTATTTGAAAAGTATTTGTGAAGATCAGACGACGTTTGTAGGTTTGCAAGAAGTTTTGTGAGGAGTATTATTGGAAGTATTGCAAAAATGGAGAAGGGCGAAGGATGATTTGTTAAGAGATGTAAAGGCAATATAAAGTTAAGAAATGCATAAGAAGTGGTTAAAACGGTGCTGATGGAAGTCTAAAAAGATTGTATAAGTGACAGGTTTTGAGGTACATTTTATAATTTATATGTTAAAATCAATAAAAATTATTTTTTTAAAAAAGAACAAGTGATCTCCCACCCATCTGATCTAGGGAACCACCCACTAACAGTGCCTCTGTCTTATCTGGATTGAGCTTCACTTTGTTGGCTCTCATCCAGTCCAGCATTTCCACTGCAGATGTAAAGGAGAAACAGAGCTGAGTGTCATCAGCATACTGCTGACAATGTACTCCAAACCTCCGGATAACCCCACCCAGCGGTTTCATGTAGAAGTTAAACAACATGGGGGATAGGATTGAGCCCTGCGGAACCCTACATTGAAGGTTCCACGGGGCTGAAAAGCATTCCCCAAGTCACACCCTCCGGGAACAACCACCCAAGTAGGACTGGAACCACCACAAAGCGGTGCCAGCCACCCCTAGTTTGGAGAGTCGCTCCAGAAGGATGCGTTGGTTGATGGTATCAAAAGCTGCTGAGAGGTTGAGAAGAATTAACAGGGACGTGTTTCCCTTGTCTCTCTCTCGACAGAGGTCATCATACAGGGCAACCATAGCACTTTCTGTGCCAAAACCGGGCCGAAACCCCGATTGAAATGAATCCCGAAAATCAGTTTCTTCCAAAAGCGCCTGGATCTGGTCTGCAACCACTTGCTCCAGAACCTTGCTCAAGAAAGGGAGATTAGCAACTAGTAGTTAGATTTTTCGAATCCAGGAAATGTTTCTTAAGGAGTGGTTTTACCGCTGCCTCCTTCAAACAGGCAGGGACCACCCCCTCTCTAAAGAGGCATTGATCACCTCCCTGATCCGAGCACCTTGTCCACATCCTCAAGCCTTACCAACTGAAACTCATCCAGCACAACAGGACTAGACTGAGCTCTGGACACCCCATGAGATTCATCTGCTATCACAGCAGAGTCAAGGTCTAGGTGGATGCAAGTGATCTTATCCTCAAAATGCTTTGCAAACAAGTCACAGTGAGCTACTTTGGTCCTATCCCTTCCTTTGGGCCAGCCTGTAAAAGGCCCTGTACAACCCGGAAAAGCTCTGCTGGATGACATAATGAGGATGCAATGAAGGCAGCAAAGTATGCCTTCTTTGCTGGCTTCACTGCCACTAGGTAGGCTCAATAATGAGCCCTTACCAGTGTTTGGTTGCATTCATTCGGATCTTTCCTCCACTTGCCTTGATGATATCAAGGCAGCCATACGGCCTGCAACATAAGGAGAGACGCCAACCCTTTAACATGAACGGAGCTGTTTAACTGGATTGAAGTGTGAAAGAGTACACTACTGGAAGATTTCCACAGGTAATTGGGGAAGCAGGAGGACTAACAGACAGATCAGATAACAGCACAGCAGCAGAAGCCAAGACAGGCCTGAGTCAGGTCTATGAAACATGGAGGAAGACAAACAGGTCCAAATTCTTTTCTGCAGGAGTGCTCAAAGTATGGTCTGGGGTATATATGGTGTACACAGCCTCTCTTTCTTTCCTTGCGAGGGTTGGCCTACAGACCTATCAGTTGCAGCTCTCTTGAAATGCTGCGCTCTGGTAAATTCACAACCAGTCGGGCACTGCTGACTGCAGAGGGACTACACTCAGGAGGCCAAACATTACATAATGGGAAATGCCCAAGCAACTACCAGTTTTGCTCCAGGTGCACAAACTGAGAACCTAATACATGTGCCAACTTGAATGCTTACAAGAAAAGACATACTTGACCAGGAAGACCCAAACACACATGTGGTCAGCTAAGCCCTCAATGTCATGCAAAATAAGGTAACTAAAGCAATACCAAGACTGGGTCAAACATACCTAGTTTTACACTGGCCCCATTTTTCCATAATTCATAAACATTCTGACCACAAAAGCATTCCTAGATTTGGCTGACACCAGAAGTCTAGGTGCCAAGAATTTACATGATGTCAGATGCATTCATTCCAACAAGTGACACCTCTGACAACCATTTTCGTTGACAGCTGCCCTCAAAAAACAGCAGAGCTTCACAGGATTCCTTCAGACAATCGGTTTCTGGAATATTCATCCCAATTTGCTTGCAGAAAGTCTATGCAGAGGTTATTGAGCAAGGTGTTATGATCTGCCTATAGGGAGGTTGGGTAGTCTTCAGTGATGTCTCTAATTGCTAAGTTGTTGGTTGTTTATCTATAGAAGAATAAAATACTACTGTTCAGCTACAAGAGGCCTTAAGGCAGTGTGCAACATTTATTAATTACAAAGAGCGCTCACTAATGGTTCCTCATCACCCAGGAAAAAAGTGACAAGTGGGGTTCTGCAGGGTTCCGTCCTAGGCCCCTTGTTGTTCAACGTCTTTATAAATGACTTGGATGAAAGTATTCAGGGGATGCTCATCAAATTTGTAGATGACACCAAACTGGTAGGCATAGCCAAGGTCATAGATAGACTCAGAATTCAAGATGACTGTAACAAATTGGAGAACTGGGCCCAAACTAACAAAATGAATTTCAATAGGGACAAATGTAAGGATCTACACTAAGGCAGGAAGAAGTAGCTGCACAAATATAAGATGGGGGACACCTGGCTTGCCAGTAGTACATGTAAAAAGGTTCTGGGGTCTTGGTAGACCACAAGCTGAACATGAGTCAACAGTGTGATGCAGCAGCAAAAAAAAGCTAATACTATTCTAGGCTATATCAAGAAAAGTACATTGTTCCAATCAAGGGAAGTCGTAGTACCACTCTATTCTGCCATGCTCAGACCACACCTGTTCTGGGCGCCACAATTTAAGAAGGATATTGACAAGCTGCAATGTGTGCAGGTGAGGGCAACCAAGATGCTAGGGGCCTGGAAACCAAGCCTTATGAGGAATGGTTGAGAGAACTGGCTATGTTTCACATGGAGAAGAAGAGACTGAGAGGAGATATGATGGCCACCTTCAAATATCGGATGGGCTGTCACATGGAGGATGGAGGGTAGGACTAATAGCTTCAGGTTACAAGGAAAGTGATTCCGACTAAACACCAGGATGAACTTTGTGACTGTAAGAGCTGTTCCATAGTGGAATGGACTCCCTTGGAAGGTGGTGGATTTTTAAGCAGAAGTCGGGTGGCTATCTGCCATGGATGCTTAGTTTAGATTACAGAAGGTTGGAATAGATGACCCTTGGGGATCCCTTCCAACTCTAGAATTCTATGCCAAGATAGAATTCTAGAATAGAATCGCTCCAATGTTTTTGTATTCTTCCTTTCCCAAACCAATTTGCCACATGAATGTCCACAAGGAACAAACTAAAGCAGCCACATCTGGCAAAACAGTCCCTAAACATGACAAAGGCAGCCACTTGGGAAGAGGGGGGGGGGGTTCAGCTGTTCCTTTCTACAAAGATGAATTTCTAGGGCTGAAGAGAAGCCACATCCTCTGATCTGGGAGGTGGGTCCCCAATTCCAACTGTGTAGAAAGAACCTGTAGTTAATTTGGTGGCAAAGGAAATGTTCTCTGCACATGTACAAAGAAGTGCTGCACCAAAGTGAGCTTGGCCTCAAACTCAACCCTGGTTAGAAATTCCTCACCCCCTCAGCTCTGCTTTCTCCATTTCTCTCCTGGATTTTACTCTGCCTCAAGAGAGTGCTTTGTCTCGGAGTCCATAATGAGTTTACCAGTTCAGTTTTGAGATCCCTCCATGGCGGGATCTAGTTATAATTATTTCTCGTCTCACAGGGGTTCTGTCTTATATCACACCCATCTACCACCCATGACATCCAGGTGCTTCAAGGGAACTATAGGCCACCAGTGACTTACTGAGAAAACCCACAGCTATCAGCATACAGTAATGCATTTGTCTGGAACTTCAAGGATTCACTTAGCAAGCCAATGGTCATGATTGGCATCACTGTCAACTCAAACCTTTTGCTTTTTTGAAGATCCTGGATGTCCAGCAAACCAGCAGAACAGACTGAATGACTCAGGCTGAAATTAATTCCTCCCATTTGAGAAGAGCCATTTGGCATCCTCCACAAAACCCTAATATAATCCAACATTTTCCAGCTGAGGAAGACAAAACCTGCAGTACATTACCAACATTCAAAAGGTTCTGAAGAATCCACATTTAAGCAGTTCCTTATTTCCTGGCATGAGAAAAATCATTCTTCAAAGTGAGCATTCAGACTAGGCGGCCTCATGGCAGCATTTTACAACAAACCCCTCTAGAAGTTAAGCAAGAAAGAAGCCAAAAGGGCTGGACTGCTCACCTCTCTGCATTGTGAAAAAACACTTATTATTTTTTAAAAAAAACATGCAAGTCTTCTCGCTCTGCTGAAGATAAGCAGACATGGGTCTGAATGGACCTGGATGGGAGTCTGTGGGGGCCCCCCTGTAAGAAGAGGGTAAAAGGGAAACTCAATCAGAGACTGACTGCCATCAGTGTGTTTAGGAAGAGTTTAAAAACGTAAAAATATTTTGCTCTGGTGGCAAAATGAGCAAAGCGAAGCTGCTTGGAGAATCTCTGAGGAATTATGGGACTTCAAAAGTGGTCGCCTCTGAGGACATGGAGCAGGGCCTCAGCCACGTGATGGTGTAAATTTCTTAGTTTGGAGCTGTTATCTCAAAAACTGAAAAGCAGCCTAGAAAGGTACTATTAATAGCAGAAAAGCTATTACTCTTCGCTCTTGGTGCTGCATGTCAGCCCAAGATCACTATCCCCACGCACATTTACCATACTTTCCTTTGGTTCCCCATATCCCCCTCCATAAGGATTTTGAGCAAATAGCTCAGTAACCTATTTTTCCTCCACCCCCCCTTAATTGCTGTCCCCAAGGCTGCTTTTCAATTTAAAATAAAACAGGGAAAGAAATTCCCAACTGCATGTAATGTAGGGATGGGGAATGAATGGCCAGTCGGGCCATTTCAACCTGGAATTAGCGGCACATCCATCACAATAAATATTCACATTGATTTTAATTGTATGTCCATTGCTTCTTTTGTTTCTAATGATTTGTATTAATTGTATTACATTGAATTCCATAAGATTGCAAGGCACAGGTAGAAAAACTATTAAGTAATCCACCCAGATGCTCAGCAGTTTTCAAGTGAACTGTGGGTGGGAAGTTTGGAAACCGCTTCTCTGGATCATTCTCCCTAGTTCCCCTTCCATCTCCCACATAAAATTCTAATAATCTTAAACTCTGAAATTCCTCCCAATGTTTAATTTCTCCTTGTAGCTCCTTTGGAACTTCCAGGGTATGACTGTTGTTACTTTTTTGCCATGGGAACTGAAAGTGACTTACAATATTTTAATCCAAAAACAAAACAGATACCTTAAAATCAGTATAAAAAGTCATTTTTTAAAAGTTTGATTCCCCACACTGCATCTTAATACAGCTTTCTTGTGTCAGGGCTCTACCTGGAATCAACAAGTTGGGCCAAATCACATGACACTGTTCCAAGCCAGGAAGAGGCGTGGACATTAAGCTTACGGCCAAAAGGGTATGAAATTTATCCCGCCCCCTTCAACTTGACCAAGGAGAAAAGGCAATTATAATATTAATATAACTATCTATTGTTTATCATTTATCCCAACCATGCACTTGAGATGAGAGAGAAACACAAGAACAAAACAGGAGGAGGACAATGAATAGGTGGAAATAGAACGAGAGGCAGGCATGAGCGCCAGGCAGGGCAGTTAAGCTGCTTGCTCCTGCCGCTGTTCCCTTAGCAGGAGACAGACTGGACTTCTGCTTTGCTGCTACTGCTACTGTTCTCTCTCTCTCCTCTCTCGGCAATGACGGCAGGCTGCAGTAGCTGAAGGCTGCACCCCAGCATGTGCAAGCTGCCCAATTTCTCTCCTCCTCCTCCTCCTCCTCCTCCTCCTCCTCCTCCTCCTCCTCCTCCTCTCCTCTCCGAGATTCTTTTGCAGCACGTAGATGCTGCCTCTTCCTCTCCCCACCAAAGCCCCTGAATGGAGCCACATGCTCCTTCCTCCCCAGCCAACCTGCACGGCGTCAGCCGGATCGTGAAGATGCCAGTCACCAAACCTGGCAACAAGACAACTTCACTTGGTCGCAAGTGGAGCATGGCAGCCAGGGGATTTCAAACACTGCCTGGAAGGGGTCCCAAATTGGCCTGTGAGGTTAATCCCCTCAAACCATGCCCAACTGCTCCACACCCAATGCCATATGTGGGGACTCAATTGCCCTGCCCAGCCCTGCAGAAAGCTTTGCAAGCCCTAGGTTCAGGGCTGCCAAGCACTGGGCTGGCAAACCCCCTGGTGCTGTGGTGCCCGACAACTAGCTGGCTGCCAGGCGTGTGGGAAGCCCTGTGCCAGGGGCGTGGATAGGCTGGCTTTCCTGCCACCTGTCAAAGTTAGGGGTCGGGGGGGGGGGAGGGAGGGAACAGATGAAGATGGCAGGATCTCCCACCTGTCCAAGGCTCCTCACCCTGGAGTAACCTGTCACCAGGTGCTGAAGCTGTGCTAAGCGGTAGGTTTGAAATGTGGGCTTAATCCTGATTAGGAGGGAGAGATCCAGCCTCATGACACTTAAAAATAAAAAACCACCTTCTTAAGGCATTCAATTGAACATATATTTTGTTAGAAACCATATCAACTCTTAACATTTAAAACAACAACAAAAAACAGTCCTGAGAAGGGAGGCAAGTGACATCACTAGAGTCAACTTGAGCTATCCAACAGGAAGAACCGGTTTTCCCTGGGGTCAGTCCTGAAGATAAGGCTATACCTAAATACAAAATAGGATAGAGATGCCATTTTCTAGCTCATTGCTCAAGTTATGTATCTACACAGCCTCAGATATTTTAGGTCCCTAATGAACAAATGGCGTTATCATTCTGAGGCAGCGGTAGATGACAGCAAATGAGGGTCTTCACAGTTCTCCCCAGTAAGCAGACAGCAAATGGCCACAGACACTCAAACTTCCCCTGATTCCTCTTGTCTCTCTACTGGTAAAATGAATGCGGGGGGGGGGGGTTGCACGGAGGGAGAAGATCCCTGCTTTGGACATTTCCCCCCTATACACATTAGAAAATCAGTTGTCACCAAACTCCAAACTGCTCTGTAAAAAAAAAAAACCACTCTCCTCCAATGCCAAACAAGTTTCTCCAAGCAGCTTGGGTTAGAGGCAAATATCTCTCTCTGTCAAGAAGCTCAAATTAACTTCTATCGAACCTCCAGACGGCATTCATTACATTTCATGTGCCTTCTGAATTATGTTTCTTACAGTACGTTCCAACATCCTTTAGCACACAATCCTGTTTAGTGGTGAACTCTGCAAACCCAAATTGCTTATTTTTAAATGTCAACGTCTTCCAAAGTGAGGTCACAGGAGATGGTGCAGGATAAGCCACCATGAGATAGAAAACAAATCCAGACGTCAGATGGATTAAGAGGTGCAACACACAGGTATGAACTTAGTGCTATATAAAATTAAATCCACCTATCTTGATATTGTGGCTTTTTAATTCAATTTTTAGACAAACAAAAATTCAGCACAGAACCATTTCAAGTGCGGTGAAGGCCAATTTTCCTTTCAGTGTTACTCACTCCAGTTCTGCATGCTGTGACAATGCAAGTAATATTTTCTGCCTTTCCGTGTCCCATCTATGAGCCCACAGCAGATGCATTTTAAAGCTAGAACAAGGATGACTGGCTGCCAGGTTAAAATGACTACCATAAGGCTAACTTAATGAAGGGCTACAAAACTACTTCCAAGTGAAAGCAAGAAACAACTTTTTGAGATGCTTAATGCAGCGACTCACCATGACAGTGCAGTCTTCTGAGCCGCTGGCGATGACTTGATCATTGTGAGGACACCAGTCGATGTCAAGCACTGGTCCCGTATGGCCACAAACTGTGGGGTAGGATTTGTCAATTCTACCTGTCTGAAGAGAGTGAAAAAGTGCTGTAATGTACAGAACAAGGAACAAAATACAAACAAGCCCAGGATGGACGACCTGCCTCTCTCCAAATGTTGCTGAACAACAACTCCCATCCATCCCAGCCAGAAGGCCAGTGGTCAGGAATGAGGGGAACTGCAGTCAAACCTCTGGAGGTCACAACTTCCACACCCCCAAAGCCAGCACTTTGGGTAAATTAGTTCAGTAAATTATCTCTTACACACAAAATATAGAAATGTATGGTGCTAAGGTTTTTTAACAGTCACACCTTGACTGTAATAGGTTAACTGAAGGCAAAGTTAATTGCTCAAATTCACATAGACAAACATTGGCGGCAGCTCTCCTGGGGTTCCATCAGACTGTTTGGCCATCTATCCCAGTGTTGCCTACTCTGACTGACAGCTCTCTAGGATGGGATGAGGGAGGCCTTTCCCATTAACTGATGCTACCAGAGATCCTCTGAATGGAAATGGCAAGGACTGAAGTTGAGGCCTTCTGTATGCAAGCAGGGATGCTTTTCCCTGCAGCTAGGGCAGCTTTCCAAACTTATTTCAAAGTTTGCATGGCTGTAATGTCAGAAAAACCTTTAAGCTGTATTTCTTCAAAGATTTGCACTTGTTTAAGTGTTTAAAACTCACCCCATTTATTGAGCTGTAGGCAGATCCATGACAGCTGCCTTTTTCAGACACAAACACCTATGACTGGGTTTCCTAAGCTACTCTTTGCTCCTTGTGCTGCTTGAACCCTGGATGATGCATCCAATTACTGCACTGCTAATTCCAGGGAAGTGAGTTTTTCCCCCAATTCAGAGTTGACTGTGCATAAGGTTTCAGAAACAGCGATAGCCATTAGCTCTTGCAGGCAGACCTAAACCTGCTTGTCAAAATCAGGAGAGAGGGACAAGTCCTAAAGGACTATGAGACACAGCAACAAGAAGCAATCCTTACAGAGTTCCACTAAAACTGAATAGAGAGGTATCTCTTCTTCACAGCTAGGAACATGTCATGGGCATGGCCACTTAAATGCCTATCTCGTGCCTGTGACCAGATGGAGATGGACTAGATGCACAGCCTCTGACCAAAGAGCAAATTGCTACTGCAACCTTTAAGGAACCACCAAACTGTTTGCTGGCCAATGGTGTGTCAGACCAAGCCAGCACACTATCATCTGCAAGCCCCTGGGCAGCAGCTTCTGTCTGCATGAACACAGTATCTTAAAGCTGGGGTGGTGATCCTCCAGCCCACCAACGTTGAGGGCTGAGGGGGGTTGGGAGTTCAACACCATCCAGAAAGATGGTCCACCCCTCTCGACAGGAAACATCATGGACAGGACCGAGGGGAAGAAAATGACTCCGGAGGAGAAAGGGCAAAGATTCAGAGGCCTGTGAGCTTACTGAGGAAGACATCCCTACACCAGCGTGGAGTCCTTCAGGTGCAAGGGCTGAATGTGTCCATCTGGTCCCCCAACTCCCTCTAGGCCACCGCCCTTCACTAGCCCTGCCTGGGATGTGTCACTGTGCTCTGATCATGCCCCTTGCTTGTCAGGATAGAGAGGGTTGTGTGAGTGTGTGTAGAAACTGCACAAAACTGACCTCTGCTGCTTTGCCCACTTTGCCTCTGCCCCCCTGGAAGGCTGCCCCTGGCCCGAAAAAGTTCCCCCACATCTGCTTCCCAGTTTTTTGCCCACCAGTTTGCATATAAGACACTGAAGAAGGTGGGGAGGAAGGAAAACGTATTTGCTCTATGCCAAAATCTAAATGGAGTGGTAGATGAATGGTCTGGGAGGGGGGAGATAGGTACTACATCTAAGGAATACAAAATCAACAGGTTGAGGGGCTTATGAAAAATTTAACTCTCTAACATGGCAACACTTGAACATTTTAAAGAGAAAAATACAGAACTATCTTAAGAGAGAACCAACATTGTGTAATCCAGACATGTATTAATGTCTCAATCAGGATTTTGACTGAGAGGGGAAAAATTAGCTGGTGCATACATATTAAACTTGCAAATGCCTCCCGTCTGTATGGACAAGATTAAAACCAAACACCAAACATTCAGACAAACAGCTGAGAGTTCAGTCTCACTCAGCAGCTTGTGTGAAATGAATGGAACGTATGATTTTTTATGAATGGCAATTCATTTGCTAAGACGCAGACCTACAATTATCACTCTCTTTGTGTCATTTTATGTCTACTGTCATTTGTGTCTACTGCCCTTTTATACACTTAAGAGAAAAACAAATATAATTGCAAGGGCCCTTACACCAAGTGTGCCGCAGTTTGGGATGTAACCAGGAGTCTTTTATTCACATATAATGACTACTTACTAAAAACTTGGTAAACAATCTC